>NC_041395.2:104733500-105466000 GCF_900747795.2 Erpetoichthys calabaricus
TCACCTTACGTCTGCCACATGCCCTCTTTCTGTTCCCAGAAGCAGATCATAGAATGGATTTAATAGTTTACTTTCAAATAATGCAAAGAGTATGCGACACGTGTTTCTCCCTAATTCTGGGCTCATCAGGGTACACGCTCACTGTATCCCCTCTCGGGAATGGAATCTCTATCGTCAGTGCCAGAGTTGAAGCCCCTAACGTTGCGGTCAGCAAGTCGGCTAACATCCGCCATGTGCCGTCTTTCAGTTGCGAGAAGCAGATCATAGAATGGTTGAAATTGTTTACTTTCAAATTATGCAAAGAGTACGCGACACGTGTTTCGCCCTAATTCTGTGCTCTTCATGCGTATACAGTCATTGCATCCCCTCTCGGGAATCGAATCTCGAACGTCAGCGCCAGAGGTGAAGCCCCTAACGTTGCGCTACGGAGTGTGGTTCGTTTATACCTCGTGTCTTCTCATTAAACTTTTATCTCGCAAATATGTTATTGCAATCCGCAGCGGGAGAGTTTCTATAAACTTAATTTAAACGTACGTTTTACACCGTGCTTTGTTTCCCTTATGAAGATGCTTGTATGCTTCACTCGTTCGATTCTTATTGTTTCGCTCCCTTCTCAATTGTTTAATGAATTTTTTGTTCTTCGCTGTTTGCAGCTCTTCCTTCATTTCTCCCTACTGCGTTCTTTTATCTCGCGAATATGTTATTGCAATCCGCAGCGGGAGCGTTTCTATAAACTTAATTTAAACTTACGTTTTACACCGTGGTTTGTTTCCCTAATGAAGATGCTTGTATGCTTCACTCGCTCCCTTCTCAATTGTTTAATGAATTTTTTGTTCTTCGCTGTTTGCGGCTCTTCCTTCATTTGTCCCTACTGCGTTCACAGTCTTTTCACGTGATTACATGGGAGGCGTGATGACGTGACACTCAACTCCGCCTCCCACGGCCATCGAGCTGCCGTCCATTACAGTATATTGTCAAAAAAGAGGTTCCAGTTATGACCATTACGCGTTGAATTTCGAAATGAAACCTGCCTAACTTTTGTAAGTAAGCTGTAAGGAATCAGCCTGCCAAATTTCAGCCTTCCACCTACACGGGAAGTTGGACAATTAGTGATGAGTGAATCAGTCAGTCAGTCAGTCAGTCAGTCAGTGAGTCAGTGAGGGCTTTGCCTTTTATTAATTAGTATAGATTCAGACTTTAACTGCATAATATTTCCCCATAAATTGTGTTCCTTAATTTACGTACAGTTTAGTAAATTATCATTAACATGTGGTTCAACAACTTCCCTGAGTTGTACAGTATTTACTTTCCATAATTGAGGACAAGCAAAGCTGAGAGTAAAGACATTTTGAAGTAGGTTGTGCATTACTTCTGGATACTTGTTTTTCAGACATACTTCACCCATAATACAATACAATACAATTTATTTTTGTATAGCCCAAAATCACACAAGAAGTGCCGATATGGGCTTTAACAGGCCCTGCCTCTTGACAGCCCTTGGCTCTCTAAGAAGAGTTCAAAGGCAGTTCAAAAAGAGACCCCTTGGTTGGGCATGCAGTGGGTGTCAAAAAGAAGGGGGTCAATACAATACAATACACAGAACAGAACAAATCCTCAATACAGTATAAAAATAAAAATATTACAAGTACGGAGCAGAATTTAACAGTAGATGATATCACATAATATGATTCGGATTTGTTTAGAGTCCTGGAGACCTCAGCCATCAAGCTGCATCCCCCATTTGGCCATTCCACAGCTGAAACAGTGCTGGGCTGGCCAATCCGATGAAAGGACCCCTCTACCCCATGATTCCTGTGATCCTCCATGAGGGTTAAATTTTCCTTAGGCCGGCAAAACAACTTGGCAGGTGGGCCATGGCACCAAGTGCCACATTTTAGTACGAGAAGAGAAACAGAATAGGTGAGGGTTAGTAAAAAATTATATCTATCATGTCACTTATGCTTTAGTGCTAATGACTAACAACAGAGATGCAGTCTTTACAGTTACTCAGCAGCTCTAGTCAGGATATGCTAAACTGAAGTAGTAAGTCTTCAGCCGGGATTTAAAAGCTGAGACCGAAGGGGCATCTCTTATAGTAGCAGGCAGACCATTCCACCATAAGACTTTAACATTTTTATTGTACATAACCTGGTTTACTACAGAGATTATTATATATGCCTGACTAAAATATGAACTGACAACCTCATCTGTTCAGTTCATTGAAGATATCTGATACTCATTCAAGGTTAAGAAGTATTTTTTCCTAATGAAGTAAAGAATTTATTTGTAAATTTGCATTTTTATTTGTATATACCCCACAAAAATGAAGTCTTACTAAATATGTAAACTATGGTCATGTGATCCTTGAAAAGCTAAGTGTTTGTTTAAAAAATAAAATTTTAAATTTTAAATTATACATATCCCTGGCCACACAGCTGTTTTGTAGTCTTAACAGACTAAGCACATTAAGACACACCTGAGCACGTGAACTGAAAACCCACCTACCTTCCCACCTCATTAATTGGTAAGGTTTCCAACCCAATAAGAACTGACTCACTGGCTAACATTATGCTTCAGATGATATCAATAAAAATCATACACTGAGAGACGTATAAAACTAAACATTAAAAGTTAAAGAAAAACAAGTTATAACAACATCAGGAAGAGAATATGCCTCTAACTTGTGCATATCCAAGATAATTCAACAAATAGAAGGTCATTTCACCTCTGCAGTTTCACAAACTGCTGCATAATAATCTCCAGGTTCTTCAGTTGTGGCTCACTGTTATGAATATAAATGTAATGACGAGAGGCTGGTCTACATTTCAAATGCTCGTTAATGTCTGAGCATGCTCAATTTTCGTTCTCAAGAGCATTTTCTGGAGGTGCTTTGTTTAACAATATTTTACTATAAATACAAGTGTTTGGGATGTTGTGTACACACAACTGGACTGAGTAATGTGAGTTTTTTTTTCATGCTTTTTGACATTGTTTACTGATGTCCAGCACCAGTCACCTTAGGCGTCTATTATATCAGAAGCTTTATGATCTCAATTCTGTCTGAAAACATGATTAAAAATTTTTCTTGGTCCTCACTATAAACTACATATAAACAAATGTTATTTTTGAGTCAGCTATTCCATTATACATACACGGGTATAGTTGCTACACAGCCACTCGTGTCTTCCTGTTCTGCTCCCAGTTTGAAAGAAGAAAAAAACCTTTACCCACACTTCTGTCTCCTGACTCCACCTCCTCTGATCCCCAGCAAGAAAAGAACTGTCAAAAAAGGAAGTAATCATTTATTCATTCAATGTTTCTATTCAGGCAATGACAAAATGAGAGATTTACATATAGAGGAAGTACACAGGAATACATGGTACAGTAAGTCTAAGGACATATGCTGCAGTGTCTGCTACAATTTCTTCTTTTTATAGATTAAAGAACATCTCCAAAATAGCCAGGAATGCCATTTTTTACACATGTAGAACATGTAATTGATAAGATTTCTTTGCCCTTGTCTATTGTGACACTGTATTGGACTACAGCTACTGTCCAGACGTAACTGTGGTAAAGGATAGTTTTCTCCATCTATCCAGTATATCACAACTCCAGACATTCAGAATGTCCTTCAGTGGAAACTAGTTCTATTGTTATTTGATTCATAGTTGATTTATCATTTTGTCAAAAGTGAATGTTTGAAAAAAAAAAAAAAAATTAGCATTGCAAATTAAGTAAATTATGTTCTGCCAATGGACCTTACTGTTTGAAGCAGAAACAATCATCCACAACCCTGACAGACAACACAACAAAATGCTTCTCATGATATAAAAAAGTAGAGAGAAAGAAAGTGTTGTGTGGGATTTTTTTGAAGTGGTGTCTTTTTATAGCAAATGCTGCATGCACTGAAAAGTACTTGAGGCATGTGTTTGTAACTCTAAAAACAAAAACTCTAAAAAGTTTTGACTATTTTTTTGATGTGACGTTTTAAAATCTATATGGCTGTACCATGTATTTTATAGTGATTGGAGTAGAACAATTACGAACACAAAAGTTTATAAAGATTGTCAGTACTTAATGTGCTTCAGAACATCAAAGAAACCCCATCATCATTTGAATCTTAGCTGTGTTTTGGTACACCAAAGCCCAGCTCCAACAAGACAAGTAAAAGAAAGGAGAGTGTTTTCCTAGCCATATTATCTGCAAGGTTTTTAAATGATTTTTTTTCCTTATGAAAAATGTATTGTGCGATATTTTACTAATGTGTTACATATTTTCCTGCAATTCACTGTTGTAACTAGCAACACACAGATCCATTTGTTAATATGATGAAAATGATGCCTCATGACAAAAATAAACTGACTGAAATTTTAAAAATATGCTTTAAACTAGATGGATGGGTAATTATATAGGAAAAAATTACGATTACAGTAGATCTCAGAACAGGGGAAAGTCTTTACTGAATTTGTCCAGCAAAGTTTATAATTTTATATATGATAGTTTTGACAGAATTAATAACTGTCCTAAGCCTAATAACAAATTCATCTAGGAAAATGTAACTACTTGAAAATACAATACATATCTTTACTAACAGAACTGTGTAATGTACTTGGTAAAAAAAGTGACAAGATATCTTTACATCTCCCCTGCACTCCCTGTCTCAGTTTCAGGTAATAACTATTACTTTAGAAGACATTCTTATGTTTGTAGCAGGACTGAATTGATTCCACTACTAAGATTTAATCCAAGGCTGACAAAAAAAATCCTACAAGAAAATTTACAATTTCTCACCGCCCACACTTGCAGTAAGCTTCCCACTACATACACAGTGATGGTTTCAAATTTCATATCAGCTTTGAAATTCTGAATTCTTCAGGATATGGGCATTATTGAGCATTGATTTGTGCAAGTGCAGTTAAAGCCATAAAATGAGGGTTTTCAGATCACAAAAATGTTGCATTGGAGGAGCTTAATTCAATCGTGTGTAAAATTTCCTGTAAATGGATGAAGTAGTTTAAACTCAGTATATATTATTTACTGTAATAAAAGTTTTAGGAATTAGGTGACCGCAACTTATTTGAGTTACTCAGACATATTTAAACTGGCAGCTGTGAACATAAAAAAGCTACTGAATGTTAACAAAATGTAAATATCTTGATTGATGAATACTATGAATAAAATAAACACATAAAGCAACTCTTTCATATTCTGATTAAACTGGTCAGTTGTCTGATTACTAACCATAATTGCATCATTATTAAAGTAGCACAGCGAAATACCCGTTTAGTAAAGCAGGCACCATGGTGCAATAGTGCTATTGCAATTTGCTTGTTTCGCTCACATTGCACATTTAGGAAGCTCTGTTCACTGGATATGCTAGGTCTTACGTCCCTCTTTCTTTGTGTGTCTTGTTGCCTTTGTTCATCAGACATTGCAGCCTTCTTGTGGATGGTGGACGACAATATACCCAGCCACAGCTGGATGCTTTATCTTTTTATATATATGACATTGCCAATTAGCCAATCACACCAAGGTAAATAGCATAATAAATCACCTCCTGTCACCACAAGAAAAAAGTCTGCTTATTTGGCTTTGAGTGTGCCACAAATCGTCAGACTATTGAAGACAAATGCACATAAAGTTATCTTCATAATGAATGAATCAATGGAGCTTAAAGTACTGTTATGTCCTTTCTTTATATTTCACTAATATTAGATAAATGGGTGAAGACTGATAAAACTCTGCAATATCTTTACAAAAACGGTGGTCGCTGAATGAAAATTAACTCAACCTAAACTAATACGGTATTTTTGGCAAAAATAACCCAAAAATTGCTCAAACATGCTGAAAAATGTTCTTAAAAATAGCCCTATGTAAAATCCTCATGTTTCCTCTGGAAAATGTAAACAGAAAATCCCCTGATTTGGAAACACTGTATGCTAAAATGAATGGTGATTCTATGCGAATGAAATATATTTGATGTTTATAAACGCAAGCTAAATGAGTTATTATAACAACCAAACAAATTATGTCAATTGTACTAGAAAACAGATATGTAAAGCCTACAACACACTCATTGTCAGCTGAATCACCCTAAAGTAGCTGTGTCTTGACAGTTTTTTAAAAATATTTTTGAAACCGTGAAAACATATTAATTTTAAATAAAATCAACCTAAGATAATTGGGTAACAGCAATCTTCTTCTTTCGGCTGCTCTCGTTAGGAGTTGCCACTGCAGATCATATTCTTCCATATCTTTCTGTCCTCTAAATCTAGTTCTGTTACACCCATCACCTGTATTTCCTCTCTTACCACATCCATAAACCTTCGCTTAGGCCTTCCTCTTTTCCTTTTCCCTGGCAGCTCTATCCTTAGCATCCTTCTCCCAATATACCCAGCATCTCTCCTCTGCACATGTCTAAACCAATGCAATCTTGCCTCTATGACTTTGTCTCCCAACCGTCCAACTTGAGCTGACCCTCTAATGTACTCATTTCTAATCCTATCCATCCTCGTCACACCCAGTGCAAATCTTAGCATCTTTAACTCTGCCACCTCCAGCTCTGTCTCCTGATATGACCCATATAACATAGCTGGTCTCACTACCGTCCTGTAGACCTTCCCTTTCACTCTTGCTGATATCCGTCTGTGACAAATCACTTCTGACACTCTTCTCCATTCATTCCACCCTGCCTGCACTCTCTTTTTCACTTCTCTTCCACAATCCCCATTACTCTGTACTGTTGATCCCAAGTATTTTAAACTCATCCACCTTCGCCAACTCTACTCCTTGCATCCTCCTCATTCCACTGACCTCCCTCTCATTTACACACATGTATTCTGTATTGTTCCTACTGACCTTCATTTCTCTCCTCTCTAGAGCATATCTCCACCTCTTCAGGGTCTCCTCAACCTGCTCCCTACTCTCGCTACAGATCACAATGTCATCAGCAAACATCATAGTCCACGGGGACTCCTGTCTAATCTCGTCTGTCAACCCGTCCATCACCATTGCAAATAAGAAAGGGCTCAGAGCTGATCCCTGATGTAATCCCATCTCCACCTTGAATGCATTCGTCACTCCTACCGCAGACCTCACCACAGTCACACTTCCCTCGTGCATATCCTGTACAACTCTTACATACTTATCTGCCACTCCCGACTTGTTCATACAATACCACAACTCCTCTCGAGGCACCCTGTCATATGCTTTCTCCAGGTCCACAAAGACGCAATGCAACTCCTTCTGGCCTTCTCTATACTTCTCCATCAACACACTCAGGGCAAATATCACATCTGTGGTGCTCATCAATTTTACCCCCCTGTAGTTACTACAGTCCTGCACATCCCCCTTATTCTTAAATATCGGCACCAGTACACAGGTTCTCCACTCTTCAGGCATCCTCTCACTTTCCAAGATTCCATTAAACAATCTGGTTAAAAACTCCACTGCCATCTCTCCTAAACACCTCCATGCTTCCACAGGTATGTCATCTGGACCAATGGCTTTTCCATTTTTCATCCTCTTCATAGCTGTCCTTACTTCCTCCTTGCTAATCCATTGCACTTCCTGATTCACTATCCCCACAATATTCAACCTCTTCTCTCTCTCATTCTCTTCATTCATAAGCCTCTCAAAGTACTCTTTCCATCTGCTCAACACACTCTCCTCGCTTGTGAGTACGTTTCCATTTTTATCCTTTATTACCCTAACCTGCTGCACATCTTTCCCAGCTCAGTCCCTCTGTCTAGCCAATCATTACAGGTCCTTTTCTCCCTCTTTAGTGTCCAGCCTTTCATACAACTCATTATACACCTTGTTGTTTAGCCTTCGCCACCTCTCTCTTCATCTTGCACCTTATCTCCTTGTATTCTTGTCTACTTTCTACATCTCTCTGACTATCCAACTTCTTCTTTACCATCTTCTTCCTCTGTATACTCTCCTGTACTTCCCCATTCCACCACCAGGTTTGCTTTTCCGCCTTTCTCTGTCCAGATGTCATGCCAAGCACCCTTCTTGCTGTCACCCTAACTACATCTGCTGTAGTTTCCCAACTGTCTGGTAATTCTTCACTGCCACCCAGTGTCTGTCTCACCTTCTCCCTAAACTCAACCTTGCAGCCTTTCTTTTTCAACTTCCACCATTTGATCCTTAGCTCTGCCCTCACTCTCTTCCTCTTCTTGATCTCCAATGTTATCCTACAGACCACCATCCTATGCTGCTTAACTACACTTTCCCCTGCCACTACTTTGCAGTCTTCAATCTCCTTCAGATTGACTCTTTTGCATAGGATGTAATCTACCTATGTGCATCTTCCTTCACTCTTGTACGTCACCCTATGTTCCTCCCTCTTCTTAAAATACATATTCACCACAGCCATGTCCATCCTTTTGGCAAAATCCACTATCCTCTGACTTTCTTCATTCCTGTCCTTGACACCATACCTACACATCCTCGTCTCCTCTGTTCCCTTCACCAACATGTCCATTGAAATCCGCTGCAATCACCACTTTCTGTTCCTTGGGTACACTGTTCATCACTTCATCCAACTCACTCCACAAATCTTCTTTCTCATCCATTGCACACCCAACTTGTGGGGCATATGCACTAACAACATTCATCATCACACCTCCAATTTCCAGCTTCTTAATCATTACTCTGTCTGACGCTCTTTTCACCTCCAGAAAACTCTTGACATACTGTTCCTTCAGAATAACCGATACTCCATTTCTCCTCCCATCCACACCATGATAGAACAATTTGAATCCACCTCCGATCCACCTGGCCTTACTCCCCTTCCATTTCGTCTCTTGCACGCACAATATATCAACCTTCCTTCTCTCCATCATATGGGCTAACTCTCTCCCCTTACCAGTCATACTGCCAATGTTCAAAGTTCTTACCCTCAGTTCCACTCTCTTTACCTTCCTCCTCTCCTCCTGCCTCCGGACACATCTCCCCCCTCTTCTTCTCCTTCTTCTTCTTCTTCTTCTTCAATGAACAGTAGCCCAATTTCCACCAGCACCCTGTCGACTAACAGTACTGGTGGCGGTCGTTGTTAACCCAGGGCTCAACCGATCCGGTATGGAAATTTGTATTTTTTCCGCATATTGATTTGGCAAAATTTTACACCAGATACCCTTCCTGACGTAACCCTCCCCATTTATCCGGGCTTGGGACCGGCACAAAGAAACGCACTGGTTTGTGCATCTCCTAATTGGGTAATGGCAATACACTCTAAAAATGATTTCTGTGAGAGGTGGTCTTAATTAAAGCAATGAAATCTATTCATATTTTTATATTCAGAGTATACTTGACACCCAAGGAAATTAAGTCAGTTGTACTACAAATGGGTATGTAAAGTCTTAAACCTTACTCATTTTGAGAAAATAGCAATATGCCTCAGTCCAAAAATATAGTGTGAAACCAAAAAACTCAATGTCTTGCAAAACTAGACATCACGACAAGTCAATTGGCATTTCATATATGGGGTTTTTCCTGTACTGGTAAGTCAGGAGGCACCAGAAAAACAAATCTGAAATGATATTGAAACATTCATAAGAAATTCTTATGAACTTTAAATGCTAGCACTGTTGTTTGAAAAATGTGGTCCTTGGGTCGAATTTAATTAATGTATTATTTATGTACTTAGATTACACATGACGACAAATCTAAAGGCTTGTTTTAGCTTGTACGTCAACACGTTTGTGTTTCAGTATAATGTGAATACTAAAGAAAAAAATGTACATCTACTGTTCTGTGATTATCAAACATTTGCCTTTTCATTCAATTTAAAGAAGAAAGGAATGGCATTCTCTCAGGTAAGCAATGTTTGCAAATTATGTTGTTGTTGCTTATTTCTACAAGGGTGAGATCAGCTTCCCAGTCAGTACTGAAAGTTCATGCTTAGCAACAGTAAAGCCACAATTCTTCAAATGAAATCAAGAATTAAAAATACAAAAAAATCAACTGTCAAATCTACTCTTCATTCAAAATGTATTGTGTATAAGCATTTAGTAAGGCTTAGCTCTATAACTTATTCAACGGACAACAAAGGCCTTGTGAAAGTGTCTCACTCTGTAAAGGGTTCAGTATATATAAAAATCTATTGTGACAAGCAAACTCTTCATTCTACTTGAGCTGCTCTGATTAACACAAAGAAATCCAGAGTTTTTATAGATCACATTTAAAGTAAAGACATTTAAAGTAAAGAGCTTATCACATGGTGTAACCTATGCCACCTTTTAGGTGAGGGTGGATTTTTTGTTAAAATATATGAATCTGAATATCATTTCCCATTTTGAAAACAATTTTATGCAATTTTTAGGCTGCTGGTAAAAAGGAAAATGGGAAAAGTGAGTCAGACAATACGGGTGTGCCATCTACACTAACTTGTCACATCTATGCTGTTGTTGTAGCTTCTTCTGCTTAAATCAGAGGGAGACAAAAACAGGAAGAGATGCAGGCAATGTGACAGCAGGTTCAGAATTCTTCTTCTGGGTCTCGGTCATTCTGGTTGGAAGCAGCAGAAACTAATGGATTAACCCACAAAGTCACATCCATTTTCTTCCCTTTTTTCCTTTCAACTGGTCTCATAAGGCTCTCACTTTACTCACTTATGCAACACCATATATTTTGAAATGACCAGAGTGCTAAAAAGCATAATAAATAACATTTTGGCTAATGCCTTAAAAAGTGTTTGTTTTATCTATATATGATTGTTTTGTCCTATAAGATAAACAAAAGATTAAACTTGGAGACATGCACACTTGCTCATTGTTTCTACAACACCATTGTACTCCCTCAACAGATTAAAAAAGAAACATTATTTCTGACACTCCAGATGGCAGAACCAAAAGTTACCATGTTACTCATGCTTATGTCACTACCATTTGCTTGCAATCATTTTTGGTTTATGTGATCACACCCTTGAAAACATGCCATTTGAAAACATATTCTAAAATGCTTATCAATAACTCTATAAGTCTGTGCACTCAAAACAATACAATGTCTTTAACTGCAGTAGAACAAAAGCACTCTGTTTTCCTCTAAATAACTGTGGACTGCAGTGCAAAATTTTGCAATACTTTTTCAAGCTTCCTTTTTAAACAAGCTGTGCTGAAACTGAGATTAACTAATAATGGAAAAAGTAAACATTTAAATCAGCAAATATTCTGCTTATGAAACTTTTCATGGCAAGCTTTAAAAAAATTGTGTATTTTTTTAAATAGGTAAGGCTTGCTGCTGTAATTTTTTTAATGGACAAGAAAAGTTTTGTAAATTAATAAGTTCACAATGTTTACACTGCTAATACCTGTATTTTGCATTAGAGTCTAGGATTCCTATTTGTTAGATAAGCCTCTGTTCTAAACAGTTCACAAGGATTATTACTGTTGTTATCTATTATTCTAGAGTATTAGTCCAAGTAGAATATAAAGAGAAATTTTTTTATACTTTTTAACACTCTCTGTCCATGATGTTTGGAAGACCTGCAGCTTTGTTCCTTTCCCATCTATGCTCCAGTTTTCGATATTATGATTTAAAAGCTTATGTGCTCTTATTAAACCAGGGTGCTCTTATTAAACTTTAATCAAGTTTGCTTTAATGGGAGCTACTGTATCCAAAGCCTCTTTCAAAGTCACATTATATATAGACAGACTATACTTCCTTAGAAGGCTGGTGTCCTTCAACATCTGCAATAAGATGCTGCAGACGGTTGTGTCGAGCGCCCTCTTCTACGTGGTGGTGTGCTGGGGAGGCAGCATAAAGAAGAGCGACACCTCACACCTGGACAAACTGGTGAGGAAGGCAGGCTCTAATGTAGGCACGGAGCTGGACAGCTTGACATCCGTGGCAATATGTCCGTCTAAAATACTTACACAATAACTATAATCGCAATAAACAAACAATAAAACAGCGGAGAAGCCATGGATTAAATAAAAAGGCTGCAGTTATCAGCAGGGAGACGTGAATACCGTGGCGAAGCAAGGAAGGGAATAAAAAGACCGGAGCGACGGACGGCCTTATATAGGCAGGCAGCCAACTACGTGGGAGGCGTGGGGATGGGGGACCCAACGCCCTCACACAGTGACCGAGCTGCAGGCTATGGATGTATATATGTACGTAAGTAGGATTCAGTTAGCGTTGGGAACCTGCGTACCAAATTTCTTGAAGATGGGCCCATAAGTAACAAAGACCATTGGAAAGTTCAATATGGCGGCCGACAGTGGCGTCATACCACCGAAATAAATACATACATCGGTTTCGGTTACCGCAGGGAAGCCACCTACCAAATTTCGTGAAGATGGGGCCATAAATAAGAAAGTTTAACATGGCGGACGTTGTCGACCGTTATGACCGTTACGCGTAGAATTTCGAAATGAAACCTGCTTAACTTTTGTAAGTAAGCTGTAAGGAATGAGCCTGCCAAATTTCAGCCTTCTACCTACACAGGAAGTTGGAGAATTAGTGATGAGTAAGTCAGTGACGGCTTTGCCTTTTATTAGTATAGATAGAGAGTATAGATAGAGACAATATTTAGTAAGTAGCATTGATTTTGTCCGTAATAGTATTATGTTGTTTGTTTTAATTTGAATTAAATTACTAACACACAGGTGTTACACATCCCTAGTGGATGATCTGATTTTAACTCTCAGTCTAATTATATTCTTTATCTTTGGTTATCAAGTGATTTAGGTTTTGCAACAAAAATCAATTTATAAGATGTCACACAATAGGAATTCTGGGTAACAGCTCTAGGATAGTAACAGGTGGGATAAATAGCAGCATGCGATTTAAGATAAAAAGCTGCAGCAATAAGGTCAACACTTCATTGTCTTCCAGATGGTCCACTTTAGCCTCTATGTTGGATACCTTCACCCCTGGGAGGCATTTAACTTTGCTGGAATAACACAGTTTTGAATTCTAACATTCTGCATGATGGAGTAGCCAGTATTGAGCATTTTTTCTCAGCCTCATCAGACATACTAGGGAGTGCTAAAAATCTGTACTGGGACCAAGCTGGTGACCTGGCTGCGGAGGGACTAAATTTTGACTTAGAAGATAATCCGCTGTGGCAACCCCTAACAGGACCAACCTAAAAGAAGAAGAAGAAGAAAAAGACCCCAGTCTCACTATTATGCACTCATCTTGTGGCTGAATTGGTTCTGCTGATTTTGGTTGCTCACTGACTACAGTGGGACCTGGAGATACTGAAGCCAAATCAGAAATGGCCAAATTGACTAAACAAACCGAAGAAATCCAATTTTCAGTTTCTGTAATCTCTATAAGATTCCTAACGTGGTCCTCCAAAGCACTTATCTTCTGACCAACTCGAAGTTATTCTTGCATTTTTGGCAGGTAAAACTTGTCTGTATTGTTGGCCGGAAACCTGCCTTCAATGGGCACAGAACAAATTGAACTTACTTTAAGCTCTGATTTCATCTTTATCATTGTGTTTCCAGTAACTTTGGTGCCTTTTGAGTTTCGCTTGTTTCCTGGAAGACCTAGTTTTAGGCTTTCACCACCTGCTAGAAACTGAGTTTGTGTTGTTGGTTTCTTCTCTGTGTCAGATGTTGACTTTTACTGCAGGTGTATTTAACATGCTGTTAAACACTCAGTACATATGTGACACAATGCTGTGCTTCACTTCTGCTGCTGCTAGGCACTAACTGTGTTGGAGAACTCACTGATGAGTCTCTTGTTCATCATACAAATGTAATACAGTAACAACACAACAATCCTGTTTACATTAAAATGTATTAATGCTTTTTGTACAATTTGTTTTTAGAATTGTTTTAAGTAGAATATGTAAATTTAAGTTAAACTAGTATGTTTAGGAACAATCAACACATTAAATTTGACATCAAACAAAATTAAGCATTAAAAATATTATTCTAATTACAAAAAAAATGTTTTCCTTGTTTGTATGAACACAAGTACAGACATTTTACAGCTCATTAACTGCATCCTGCAGAAATCGTTAACTAATTCTTTTGATTCTCATATAATACCATTACCCACAGCTATCAGGTAAACTTCATCCCAAATCTCAAAACCAAAGTGTTGGTATCAGTCAAGAGGTTTGTTTGGCATGATAAGATTCAACATCAATTTCTTTAAATATTTGTGATTCATCGAAGCAGAGTGAAAACCCAACCATCCACCACACACAGACACACATGCAGATGGGGGCCTATAAATAAAGCAAAATAGAAGGAGGTTTTCCTTTGTGGCTTTGATATACATACATACATACATACATACATACATACATACATACATACATACATACATACATCACAGTTTTTACTGTTTAAACAATGCTGGATTGCCATTAGAGGTTGCAGATCTTCATTAGAAGAAATGCAATGGCATCCAATATTTTGCAGAATGTTATAGGTTTATCCAGCTCAATTATGCTTAGAATTGTGATAAATAAATTTACATATAAAATATTTTGTGTGTTTCTTTGTGCGCATTACTCTCTACATTGTTTCCAATAGTATTATTTATGACACAGCATTCCTAAGTTATGTCTTGTGTATTTGATTAGCTGGCAATTTATTAGCCTTTCTATATGATCATATTAAGGTAACAGTTGTTCTGTTACACCTGTGAAGTTAAAGCCAGTCATATATATACAGTTGCCAATTTTGCGTATTCATTATTAACTTTGAAAGTGGGAATAATTAATTTTCTAGCTGTTTTTTTTAAGTGAAGTATAAGAAATAATTTGTTCCCTGTTACATTATTTACTTCTACAACATACATCCAGAGATACTGTACATAAGTTTAAACGAACACTGAAATTTGCCAAGAGGGAAATATAAGAAAATGTTTATCTGCTAATATGTCAACAATTGCAAGATGAATTTGTTAATAGTATACATTCCAGGATAAAGGGAAAGTTTTCAGAAAAAAACAGTGTCATATTTGCAAAATTTGAGAGCAGCAAGTTATTAATAAATTAGATGCTCTGATGAAAAAAAGAATATTGTCTTCAATACAGACACAGAAACCACAGTGTCTCACACAATTTACAATGATTTTTCAAATATGTAAGATAGTTGTCTTACTCCAATATTTTTTGGGTGAACCCAGTTTGTATTTGGGTAACTACAGTGGTCTATATAAAAATCCATTTTAATAATAACTTTTAATATTACAATGAAAATAATTTTTAACAAAAGTATTTGTGATGAGGATTTAGAGTGAATTGCCAGCGGGCAATTTTCTATTCAAACTTTCTTGTCTTTACCAAGGTCTTATCTCCTATTTTAAAGTATCATCTCTTAAGTAAATGGCCACTCTCCACCTTTTGATCTTGTCTATCCTTAGTAAGTGTGTATCCATTTATATTTGGTATACCAAAGTTGGAAATTGGCAAGAAGTGAAAAAAAAGTAGACCAAGAAATAAGGAGATAAAACACAAAAAATCAGGGCATGGTCATTGTCTGAAAGTCAAAAAATACCACTGTCATCATAGCTCAAAAATGGCAAACAAAACTTGTTGAATGAAAAAATCCTGGCCCCACAGAGGTTCTTTTACTATACCATGAAGAATTCTCCACATTTTTAACAATCATGGAAAATCAGGAATTTTGCAATGTCAACCTGTATACCATTGTTGTGATGACATCATCCATTGGGACTTTTGGTCAGTATGTGATAGCAACTGGGTGCATCGCTAACAGCAATAAACTCTTCAGAATCACAAAATGGTGGTAACCACAAATATACTTATAGCTTGAAAAAAATAACAAATTTAGTATTAGTATAAACCAAATGCCTATTCAGTATATCCTGTGTAGCAAGACAGCCCACTCTCTACATTTAAAAACATGCTAAAATAAACCAAATATTACAAATAATTTATCTTAAAAGCATCAAACACTTGAGGAAAAAACATGGAGATCGCAAATCATGAATGAAAAGAGAAAATGTATCAAAAGCATTAGGAGAATCAGGTGAACCTGAAGAAAGCACCAAACCGGATTTTTTTGTCTGGACAGATGATATTTAACTGCTTTTACAAAATAGTATAAAGTTGTCAAAATACAGACTGGGAGTTCTGCCAAAATGCTTATGGAAAAATATTAACAAGTGTTTAAAGGCACAGTGCACCTTGGCTGCTACAGTGAAGGTAGAAAATGACTATCTGCACAGCAAAGATCACAAAAGGCATTATCATAATAAAACTAAAGTCAGTGCCAAAGCATAACATGATCATACATATTTATCTTCAAAAAGCTCAATTTTTTCCAACCATGCTTCTATTTGAGACCTGGGGGGTATTTTTCGTATGTGGATTACTCGTTTAGCCGGATGTAATTGTTGACGATTTGGCCTGATCCTGGATCTGTCGGTTTTTCGAAACTCTTGCTGGAAGTGTTGTCATAGCAACACATCCTAATCCTCAAACCTGCTCGGAGCAGTTTTGTTCTATGTAAACAAGGATTAGCTCACACAATCAGTGTCCGTGCGTGGAATTCGTTTAGTCATGACTTCACCGTTCATGAATGAGTGACCAGTTGATATTGGTGTGCAAATTATAAGAACAGAATTTCATATAGAGAGGGTTTTGCGCAATCAGCATGATCCTTTATTGCTCCCGGAGGAAATTCTTTTTCGAAAGATACCGCTTTAGCCGAGGGGAAATATTGTACCTCAAAAATTTATTAGGACCTTATATTCGAAGTGAAACTCGGCGAAGTCGGGCTCTCACAACCACACAGACAGTATGCATTGCTTTGAGGTTTTTTGCAAGCGGCACTTTTTTATATACTGCAGGCTATGCGGAAAATCTATCTAAAAGTGCAGTTTGCCAGGCAATTTATAAAGTCTGTTTGGCTCTGAAATATTTCCCTCGGGTTTTCATAGTGTTTCCTGGACACCTGCGTGTGCAGACAAAAGAGGCGTTTCATGCCATTGCAGGTAGGTAATACACAGGCTAAAACACCCACAGTTCCATGAAGAATCTCACAATCAGCCTAACATTCTCATTACCCAGGATTTTCAAGTGTGATTGGGGCACATGGGACTGATCAGAGTTGAGTTTGATCAAACATTATTTGGAAAATGTACCTCTCCTCTTGATGAATAATCAAACACAGTGTCTTCATCAAATATTTGACCTTTGTCAATATCTCGTTGGTCAGACACAGGTTCTAAGGATATGACATTCCCTGCAACTGACCCAACAAAAAAGACGGCTGTATGGAACATACCTATGGCACACATCGATGACAAATATATGACCATCCTTTACCTGAAATGAAGTGATCACTGCATCCTGCCACTGGTTCTGAGGAGGAGCTTCCCCTGGAATGCCCTCAGAAACAGGGCGATGGGCATTTTGCTGGATAGCCAACTCTTCTGCAGGGGTTAGGTCTGGACCGCGTGGACCTCCACCTGTTTTTTGCTTGTCTGCCTTCTTATTAGCTTTATCTTTAAATAGTGCAATATGTACCAGTTTGAAGTATATTCTTGTATTTCACTTTAACCTGTTCCCATGTTCTCCTTGTGCTCACGTTTGATCTGGAATTATGACATATTAAATAATAATTAACCTGACACATAAGAAATGAAACGCTGCATTCAATAAGTACAATGCACACCACTTAGCGTTTAATTTGTCGGCCACTTTTTGCCAGCCGTCTTTTCTGGTCTGGGCTGCTTTTGCAGTGTTACCCCTTGTGCATATTAAATCTTGAAATTCTTCATGTCCTTCGAATAAAAGGTCTTGCTCCGCTTGTGTGAAAAAAAAAATGCGCCCGTTCATTCATCATTTTGTTACAGCCTATCAAAGACTTGCTGATCATGTTTTCTAGACTCAATATATATGGCCTTTTCACTCAGCGCGGGTGCACGCATTCATCTCGGATGATTAGATCCAGCTCAACTAATCTACTAAACGGCTGCGTTTGAAAAACCGACTTATCCCGGATGAGTTTCACCGGCATTAACTTATCCAAGATGAGGCACCTGATCTCGGATGATTTAAGCGACGTACAGAAAATACCTCCCAAGTGTTCTTGAGATTTGTTTTCTGTGGTCAAAAACATAATTTCAGTGTGGTTGGGGGGAATTAATAAAAGAAGTTTTGTTGTCATATTTATCTATGTTAGTGTGGACTAAGTTTACATTTTTGGAACAAAAATACAAATGTGAACATTAAATTCACTCAGATCTTGGCATTCAACCAAACAGATAGAAATAATGTGAAAGATTATAAATTTCCTCCCTTACACAAGAAGGTAGATCCTCCTACAATTGTGGGGACATCTAGGCAATTATTTTAAATTTAGTTCAATAGAATTGTATTTTTGTGATAGCTGCCACCATTTTGAGCAGTGGTATATAAAAATACATTTGTGGGTTGCTGGGTGACGTCTCCTGGATGTTGTGTTAAATGACGTCAATGGCGTGACAATTTATAAGCCAGCAGTACAGAGCTCTTGTTAAAATTGGCAGATTGTCCTCTTAGTCAGTTTATAGTTATTGATTTACAGCACAGCTTTTCCCCTTAGTGTTCAGTGTGTTTTATAGTTATTGATTTAGAGCAAGCAAACTAGTGACTGTGTTACTGGCAACAATTTTGGGTTAATGCTGTGAATTTAAATTAAGTTTTGTTGGTTTGACTTAGGCACAAACTTGACTCATCCTTCATGTTTTGACGGTTTTCATCTGCCTTAGTGGGCAGCAGTTTTCTACATCTTTGCAGTACACATTCATAATAGCAAAACAAAGTAATTCATTAAGTTCAGATTCTAACAAATTCAGCATGAGAAAAAAAATCAAGTTAAGTGTTATTTTCATTAAAAGGACATATAGAAAGCTGAGCTTGCATATAATCAAACATGGCTTCTTTGTGAAACAAAATTTGAACTGCATATTGCGGAATGGAATATTAGCTCATGGATGAATGAGATATAAGATGAAATATTTTGTTATTATGCAAAATGTCCAAAATGTTTAAAAACAACCAAAATCTTTCACAGAGGGAATTTCATCTGACACAATAAACCGACATGTTAGTTTGGTCTGCTTTGTTCTTTAGTTCTTTCTAAATGTGTTGCAATTACGGGATCTTCATATATTATATAGCAAAGTCCAGGTGTGAAATACCCAATACTGTGGCATATATATTTAGCTATTTAGAATGCCATCAGTTAGGTTACAAATATCTTAAATCAAATGATTTTATGATACATAATCAGCAAATGAAAGCCATGCCACATTGTATTTCTGACTGGCATCATGCAGCATAGCCACTGTTTGTAACACAGTTGCACTTCTGTGTGGAGAGAGCAGTGAAAATTTTGGGTGAGGTTTCTTCATTAAGGGTCATTTTCATTGTTCTGTATAACTTTTTAAAAAACTAAAACCCAAAATTTATGAGCAAAGAAGTTAGATTTAGTTCCTTCTTTTTAGTGTGGTGTTTGGCTAAATGAAATGTCAGTAATATACTGCTGCCACAAGACAAGCAGCTCTCATTAGCTAAGAGAACAGAAGACAGAATCACATCACTTTGAAAGTAAAGCAGGCAAAAATAAAAGGAATTACCATAACAATGCTGGCTTGGGGGTCAATGGGGTTTTTGACTTTTATTTGGTCAAAAACTGTTTACTGCTCCCAACTAAGGAAAAAAGTACAAGTATATGTATTAGATTAGATTAGGTTATATTAACTTTATTAATCCCGGGGAAATTCAGAGATCTATAGGTGCATATCATCATATAATGTAATCAGAGTGTACAAGATAAAGATGAGGCAGCATTTTCCTTTGATGCCTAGCTCACACATTCTAGAATAGTTAGGGGCTTAGAAATCCAGCATGATGTTAGGGCTTTCAGCAACATTTTTTTACTTTGTTCTTGGACTTGCATTTTGACTTTGTCATTTGGTTTGCTTCTCTAGTGTTCTTACACTGACTTGTAACATACTAATAATCACAAGCTTAAATTTAACTGCCATACAGGCTGTTCTTCAAATCTTGATGAGTTGTTTTTCTAAAAATTAACCATGATTCCTGAGATGTCAGAAGTGCACTTTGGCTTCATACATGGCCTCTTCCTCTAGAAAACTCTAGCGATACCCTATGAAATGCAAATACACCCCTTGAGCAGTGCTCTTGCATTTTCCCTTTTTGTCTAAGCAAAGAATCAGTAATTCATTCAGAGTTATTTTCTTTAATACTCTGTTTTCATCATCTTGTTTCTTTAGTACTGTGTGGCAACCTCCATGTAATTGTCACAAGCTTGACAAAGATCCATAGCAAGGTTTGGGGCAGCCATCTGTATATTATTTCCTGGCTGCAAAATTGAAACAAGTGATAGCACTGATGTGCTCAAATCGGAGTCCAAAATAGAACTGAGGGGATAGGGGAAAGGTGGAGTCTTTTAAAGCCAGTATAGGAAGTGACGAAAAAGGAGCCGGGAACAGAAGGGTCTTCATCCATAGGTTTGGACCCAGAAGTGACGTCAACAAGGCCAGGTGGAATTTCCCGTGAATGGTCTGCAGAAAGCGAGAAAAATAATCAATGCACTCTGCCACATCCCGGTCTGGCTCGAAATTGCCCTCATTCAAGCCCTTTAGCTGCTTCCCATGCGCACATGTGTAACATAATGTATATCATGTAATGCAATCAGACGGTACAAGATGAAGTGTCACAGCACCTAATGAATATCAAAAATATTAATAAAAATTACAAAAGCAGATAAAAATGACAAAGGTGGGCTCCGTAAGTTTGTTGTCTTCTCAATGCAAGTGGCTACTGAGCATCATCTCATGGTTACTGGTTCCTACCTAAATGCCAACTTCCAGGTGTTTCTGTTTTCATATGATGGCTAGGGCAGAAGATTCATGATGTTTGAGGAAGTGATGCTGTAATTCTTCCTCCTGCCAGTCATCTGCTGTGAAGGATAAGGGAAAGAAGGAGTTAGTGGCAGTGGAAACCCCAGGTCCAGATGTGAATTCTACTTTGTGTCTACTTGAGTGTCTGACAATAAATAGTTTCCACTTGATACTTGTCAAAAATGCAGTAAAATTTTGCTTGAATAAAAGTAATGTGACACAGAATGTGAATTTGTGCAACACAGTGAGTGCATTCAGTTGAAACTAAGATTGATTTATGTTTAGAAAAAATAGGGCTTTCTCTCCTCAACTTTACCTTGAACCCTTAAAGCTTTTAATATTAGTCCATTATCAGTTACACATGCTTAAAAGAAGAGTCTGTTGTAAACACCAGGGGCAGCTGTTGCCCTTTAAAACCCAACAGACAGATGCTCAGGACATGGAGTAAAAGTACTAAGAAGTATTTTAATTCTTTTCTTTCTTAGCGAGAGTACCTTAATCACTCCAGGCACAATAATCAAGCAATTAAATTACAAATAACAATAATAATAATAAATTCAATTCTCTCCTCCACACCTCCCAGCAAGCTCTGTCACACTCCTCCCAACTCTGGCTTGCTTGCTGGTCGTCCTTTTTATAGTCCTTGACCCGGAAATGCTTCTGTCCTTCCGCCCACGTGACTTGGGTCAGATGGAGAACTGGTCTTTTCTTCAGCCCGGAAGTACTTCTGTCCTCGTGACCTACGAGTACTTCCGGGCTATAGATGAGGCACAACTCCTCCTGTCCCTTTACTGCTCCCCCTGGCGGTACCCACAGCCCCCAACAGGGCTGAGCAACCAAACTCCAAGACCAAGGATGCCTTGTGGGAATCCAGGGCACCGCTACACTTTAGGGGAACTGCCATCTAGCGTTTTGGGGGAGGCAGTGTTCAAAAATACCAGCTTTCCCCCATCCTTCCATCGTTTTTGCGTCCTGGTCTTGTTGAGCTGATGGCTGTCCATCACACTGTGTTAGATCAAAATAGTATACAGTATCATCTGCTTACAATAAAGCCATTTCTATTGCACTTCCCCTCAGAATTCTCTAAGCCTGTATGTCCTGTGCAGTCAAACAAATAAGTGATTGAATAACATTTGTAAAGGGAATTGAGACCGAACATCCTAGTCTGGTACCACAACTTAAAGCAGAAGTTCTGCAATCTCATTTATTCATATGAGGCTTCTGAATCTGATTGTAACAACATTTTATCTAGGCTCTAATTTTTGGGTCAAACCTTTGCACTATGGCAAACAGATAATCTCATTTAAGTTCATCAATAGCCTTTTCTGCAACTA
This sequence comes from Erpetoichthys calabaricus, assembly GCF_900747795.2. Taxonomy (NCBI): domain Eukaryota; kingdom Metazoa; phylum Chordata; class Cladistia; order Polypteriformes; family Polypteridae; genus Erpetoichthys; species Erpetoichthys calabaricus. The sequence goes on from NC_041395.2 coordinate 104,755,691, forward strand.
GAGATACCTCTAGGTGTTCAGATGCTAATGAGGTATATATTACATTAAACAGAGGGCCTGCCCCTGCCTCGTCCTGAGAGATAGTAGCAGTCAGTCTTTTTTCTAGCTAGTCAGACAGTTCTTTTGCCAGAATATTGGTGTCAGTTGTTTTAGAGAGAAACGATCTGTAGTTTTACAGTTTAAAGATTTTTCTTTTTAACAAAACAAAAAACATATATGATTGCTTCCAACAATGTTTTGGTAACATTTCACTTCTCGGGGCTATTTGAAATGTCAATTGCATCAGTGATAGTCTGTGACATAAATGTTTTGTAAAACTTTGCTTGGTATTGATCTGAGCCTAGAGATTTTCCAGTCTGCATAGATTTATAGTGCCATTGATTTTAAACAAAGGTAGTTGCTGTTAAAAATTTGATGGATGTTTAGTCTTGGGGAATTGGGTTTTCAGACTTGTTTAGGAAATTAACCTGATTATACATCACATCCGATGAGCATAATATTGCAAAACAGGTCTTAAATATCTCTGTTTCTTTAATAATCCATCAGCTATATTCATTTTGGGAATTGTGATAGTAGCTCCACTTTTGTATATGGCATGCTAACATCTAGGTGTATTATTCTTTGCAGACATCATGTGAATGGTGTGTTTAAAGAATAACTGGTATACAGTAATCCCTCGCTATATCGCGCTTCGCCTTTCGCGGCTTCACTCCATCGCGGATTTTATATGTAAGCATATTTAAATATATATCGCGGATTTTTTGCTGGTTCGCGGATTTCTGCGGACAATGGGTCTTTTAATTTCTGGTACATGCTTCCTCAGTTGGTTTGCCCAGTTGATTTTATACAAGAGACGCTATTGGCAGATGGCTGAGAAGCTACCCAACTTACTTTTCTCTCTCTCTCTTGCGCTGACTTTCTCTGATCCTGACTTAGGGGGATTGAGCAGGGGGGCTGTTCGCACACCTAGACGATACAGACGCTCGTCTAAAAATGCTGAAAGATTATCTTCACGTTGCTACCTTCTGTGCAGCTGCTTCCTGAAGCGACATGCTGCACGGTGCTTCGCATACTTAAAAGCTCGAAGGGCACGTATTGATTTTTGATTGAAAAACAAACTCTCTCTCTCTCTCTCTCTCTCTCTCTCTCTCTCTCCCTGCTCCTGACGGAGGGGGTGTGAGCTACCGCCTTCAACAGCTTTGTGCCGCGGTGCTTCGTATACTTAAAAGCCAAACAGCCCTATTGATTTGTTTGCTTTTCTCTATCTTTTTGACATGCTCTGCTCCTGACGCGCACTCCTTTGAAGAGGAAGATATGTTTGCATTCTTTTAATTGGGAGACGGAACTGTCATCTCTGTCTTGTCATGGAGCACAGTTTAAACTTTTGAAAAAGAGACAAATGTTTGTTTGCAGTGTTTGAATAACGTTCCTGTCTCTCTACAACCTCCTGTGTTTCTGCGCAAATCTGTGACCCAAGCATGACAATATAAAAATAACCATATAAACATATGGTTTCTACTTCGCGGATTTTCTTATTTCGTGGGTGGCTCTGGAACGCAACCCCCGCGATGGAGGAGGGATTACTGTACATAGAGTTAAACCAATTCTGAGGTGTGAACAGTTCCTTACAAAGACCACGGGTTGGCATTTGTACAAATTCCTTATCTGTCTAAAAATGAACTGTAAGTTGTAGTTTCTCTTTGTATGTTGCTTCTTTCTAAGTACAGATAAATACTAATATGATCTGGGGCCTCATGTATAAACGGTGCAAACGCACAGAAATGTTGCATATGAACGTTTCCACGCTCAAATTGTGATGTATAAAACCTAAACTTGGCGTAAAGCCACGCACATTTCCACGGTACCTCATACCCTGGCGTATGGAATTTCTCTGCTCGGTTTTGCAGACTGGCGGCACCCAACATCAAAGCAGTGCTACTGTTCCTGTGTGGTTACCCTTTCTTTCTTAGACCCACATTCCTGACGCGGCTTTATAAATACACTGAAACTAACTGCATATTGTTTATTAGTGTAATGCATGCTGATTGTAATTAACCTGTAGCAATATAATGGTCCAGGGAATAGCCAAAATAGTATTCCAAATGCCATAACTGCTTTAGCGTTGTTACTCTCACTGCATCTTGTTCTTCTTTCAGCTGCTCCCATTAAGGGTTGCCACAGCGAATCATCTTGTTCCATATTACTCTCACTGCACCACTCCCAGTATTTATATCACTGTATCTGAGTGGGGAATCACAGCAGCAGCTGATCGGAAAGAGAATTATCGGTATACAGTTTCAAACACATACTACCTCAGCCATGGCAAAACACGTCAAAGCCTTTCCTGTACAGACCTCGCGTTTCAGAAACAGTTTCATCCCAAGAACTATAAATGCACTCAATCAAGTGCTCCTTGTAGAACTGTTTGTACTTATAAGTACAATTGCCCCACTACTGTTATAATATTGCACAACCTGCGCCACTTTATAAAGCGCGTATGATGACGATATCATTTTTAAGATGAAATGCAGCAAAATATGTTGCTTATAGTATACAGATAAAACTTTAACTTCATTTAAATAATCAGTTTTGTTAATAATTAAACATGTGAGGACACAGTACCGCAGCCCTAGCTAGTTCACGGGTAGCTCCTGCCTTGCGCTGTATTATTGCTGGTGACTGACGCGACACTGGAAGGATAGACGGATAGAATAATTAAACATGTACTACGAAGATATTTCAATGTTCCTTAAAAGTTTTGAAGAATCTGTGTTTTAAGCTTACAGATGGCTTAACGTCTATTACAGCGATTGGGTATTTGGAGAAAGAAAAGTAAGGACAGGAATTGGAGGTTAGTATGTTTGAAGGAGACAGTACTTCTGTAATAAATTATTTCATCGAAGGTCGCGCATGGCGCAGCAAGCCTCTTGCGTGAGATATGAACAATCACTGCGCCACCGTGTTCCCATGTTTAATAACATGCTTTCATTCCTATCATCATGAAAAAGATATCATGTATACATCTCAGTATTTTAATTATTCAGAGAGCTGTAATATCACGAATGTAATGGATTCTGTGACCTGTCGGAGAAAGAGAAAGAACAGAAGCACGTAGTGATTCACACACATAGAGCACATAGAAGATCAAACACAGAACAAAGCATTTAACGTCCTACTTTAGTTACGATAGGATTTGAGAAACTAGTAAAATAAATGATTTTAAGATGAAGTTTATGATGTTCTACTTTAATTACAAAATAAACTACATGATTAAAGTGGAAATTTTGAGATTAAAGTTGATATTTCGTGCTTTTTTCCCACTGTGTGCTTATTTTTTTTCTCTGTACTATAATAAGCTTTCATATGACACTCAGACGGTCCACTACGAGTCACTTTTTCACGCTGACTTTGATATGTGACAACTTCTTTTTTATTTCGGGCACTGTGCGACTTTGTGAACTTGAGCTTTCGAGTTTCTCTGACACTATGTCACTCAATCAACTTTCTTTTGTTGATTATATCACTGTTTAAACCAACAAATAGTACGTTTTTCCTTTGCCTCCACTTGGTATTCGCTGAAATTCTTATATTTTCCCCCGTGCTTTTCCCATTGTCTTTTCACAGAAGGCTATTTATATCGATTTGCGTATTCAAAGAGGCATAATTCTGGGAGGAATTGGGGCGGGACAGAAGGCGGGATTTATGTAGTGGAAGAACATTAAAGTTTGCGTACGCACAGATTCTTGCATCTGGATTTTTCTGTGCGTACGCACATTCCCGTTTTTGTGCTTACACCATGTTATAGTGTGAGTTCTACGCACGGCGTTATACATGAGGCCCCAGGTCTCTCATGAGTGAATCAAATGCCAAGAGCATCTTCATAAATAACTGAGGCCTCATGTATAAACGGTGCGTACACAGAAAAATGTTGTGTACTGCCGTTTCCAGGCTCACTTCGAGAAGTATAAAACCTAAACTTGGCGTAAAGCCATGCACATTCTCACCCCAGCCTTACCCTGTGCGTATGCAAGTTTCCACTGAAATTAACCGCATATCGTTTATAAATTTAAGGCATCTGATTGTAATCAACCTGTAACAATATAATGGTCCGTGGAATGGCCAAACTATTCCAAATACCATAGCTGCTTTAGCGTTATTACTCTCAGTGCATTACTCAGAGTATTTTAACCAACTTTATTTGAGTGTGGAATCACAGTTGTACTACAGCTGATCGGAAAGCTCTATGGCGGGGTGTATCAAGAGTACAGAGGATTATCGCGATACAGCGTCTACCCGGGAGAACGTTTATAGCACACGCTGCCTCAGCTATGCGCACAGTCTATTTGAACTTCTCCCATTCGCCAAATGCTTCAAAGCCTTTCCTGTACAGACCTCGAAGTTCAGAAACAGTTTCATCCCAAGAGCTATAAACGCACTCAGTCAGTCCATCAAGTGCTCCTGGTAGAACTGCTTGTACTTGTAAGTACAATTACCTCACTGTAAATTTGTACTACAGTTATAATATTGCATGACCTGAGTCACTTTATGAACCATCCATCTATCCATCCATCCATTTTCCAACCCGCTGAATCTGAACACAGGGTCACGGGAGTCTGCTGGAGCCAATCCCAGCCAACACAGGGTGCAAGGCAGGAACCAATCCCAGGCAGGGCGCCAACCCACCACAGGACACACACACACCCACACACCAAGCACACACTAGGGCCAATTTAGGATCGCCAATCCACCTAACCTGCATGTCTTTGAACCATTTGCACTATCTGCACTATATGTATATTTATATTTTACTTATGCTTTCATATTGCATGTTTTTCATTATTTTATTGTATTATTATTATTATTATTATTACTGTTTTTTATCATTTTATAGGACAATACGTTTATGGAGGATTTGCATATTGACTCTCATGATTCCTGTGATGTCAGGAGTGTACTTTGGCATCAAACACGGCTTCCACCTTTCAGGTGCTGCTTGTCCCTAACCTTTGCGAAACCTATGAAATGCAAATGCACTCTTTGAGCAGTGCTCTAGCATTTTGCCTTAATATCTAAGCAAAGAATAAGTAGTTACATACATTCAAAGCTCTTTTCTTTAATATTCTGTTTTCATCACCTTGTTGTCTTAAGTACTTTCTGGATACCTCCCTGCCTACCTGCATTTTAACCATATGCTGGTATTATTATTTTTCTGTATAAAGGACTGAAAACACATACACATATTTTCAGTCTTTGTCATAACTCACATTTAAGGGTATGCCTTAGAAGCCCACCTGAATATGCCTTCTCAGCAAATCTCTTGCAGCCCACCATGCTTTTAAAAAGCATGTCTGCCCACACTGTAGGAGACAGCAGCACATTGCTATACTAAGCAGGAGCCATTCTTTTTAGGCTTGGCAAAGCAAGCATACTGGAAAAGCAAATGGTAAGTGACCAAAGCTGATAACACCATGGCATTCAAGTTTAAAACAGATATAAGTTCAGAAATATTTAGGGTGGTTAATCGCCAAAGTATATTTAAAACCTATTGCAACTCCACAAACTAGCAACAATGACAACAGTTTATTTTTTGTATAGCCCAAATCATACAAGGAATACCACTGTGGGCTTTTACAGGCCCTGTTTTTGCTCCCATAGTCCATAAGTTGACTCCCTACGTAGAAAAAACACCTAAAAAACTTGGAAGAAATCTTGGGAAAGGCAATTCAGAGAGAGACCCCTTCTAGGTAGGTTGGGTGTGTAATGGGTGTCAAAACATGGGGTAAATATGATACACAAAACATAACACAAGTAATTCCCTTCAAAGAGCTAGAAGGCCAATCTATCATTGCCACCTCAGGAATACAACAAAACAGACTATTTTGTACTTGCAAAGCACTTCTCATCAAGTGCTTGCCACAGAACGCCACCACAACTCTCAAGCCAAAGTGGAAGAAGAGATTATACAACTCACTAAATAAAGAAACATCACATATAAGGAAAAAGATTTGTTCAAATACATGAAAACAAAGTAGAAACTATTAACATAAATGCAGAACAGCAAGTGGCAGAAATTTGTGGTGGCACTAAATTGCAAGTGATAGAAATGTAAATGTTTCAATACAATCATGGTCTTTCCATTCACTTTCTAAGCTTCCATTTTCCTAGTTAAGAACACAACAACTATCATGGCTGCAAAAGGTAAGAGACATCGCACATCATAAGCTACCTTCCTACATACACCCAAAGGCACTGAAACATGACAGCATGTGTTTGGACTGTGTGCAGAACTTCATGTGAACAGAAGAGTATATTCCAACTGAATATAAATGGTATATCAGATGGGGGTCAGGCTTAGGTCCAAGCTTGGTGTGCTTGCAAATCTATGTGATGCACCAAACTCTCTTTTCTAATGTTCTTTTCTTTGGTAAATTTCCAGTTACACTAGGAGGACACTTGTTCTTAAATTACAAAAGCAGAGACCACTCTGAATGTAATGATCATTGTGTTCTAAACATGTTGGTAAATACATATTAGTCTCATCAATTAGCCTGTGACATTATCAAGCTGAAGTGGTGGATAGAAATGACAGATACATTTTGCTCTTAAACTTGCATGATTCTATTATGCAATCTGTATAAACTCTTATCAGGAACAATTGTTTCAGGATTTCAGTAAGCATGGCAATGGCAATTTGTCCATTATATTACCACATACTACCAATGCCAGTCTTTTCAAGCTTTTTTTTTAGTGGGTAATCAGTAGCGTGAGAGAAAGATGTAGCCTGAAAACAAAATAGATTTTCTGTTGCAGAAGTTGAATCTTGTTATCCAAGGGAAAAAGCCAACTGAAGGTCTGACAGTCAACATACAGGTCACATATGTTCAAGTAAAGTAACACTGGGTTTGAAGAGAAAATGAACTACATGTATACCCCTGGCTATGATTACATGTCAGCAGATTCTTGACAGGGAGATTTCAATCTATATACTGCAACATTTGTGTTTTACAGCCATGCTTTTCAATATTTTCATAAAGAAAATGCACAAAATCTTTGTAAATGAAAAGAATACTCTATCCAAAAATGTTGCTTACGCAATATGGTTTCCGTGACCTGCAGGAATGAAAACAGGATGGGAAACCCTGCTCCGCCACATGCCCAACTGAGGTCTGTGCTTCTTTCCTCCAGCACATGCAAGTGCACAGGCTCAGGCACCTCACTGTTTGAAGACCCACTCTTTCTTTTCCAGGAGTTCTTTCTGCTCTGGGGTGTAGTGACAGTCTGGTTCTCTCTATGGAAAGAAGAGAGACCCTGTGCTGTATGTGCCCACTTTGACTTTTGTGTGACTGCTGCTGACTTGGTGAAGGACAGGGGGTCCAGAGGTCAGCACCAGGAAGCCACTTCGTCCCATCCTTCCCCCACGCCAAGCAGTGGGTCATCACACCTATGTTCACTGTCAGAACCAATGTTACTCATCCTTCTTCCGAACCATCTGGTGACAATTCACATTGAGTTCCCATATTATGTACAGTACAGGTTACACTTACCTGTACCGCTGAATCTGTCAGGGTTTAGATTCTGACCAAATGTCTCTTCAGCTAATATTCCATTCCCCTCAGAGGTGCCATGGCCGTCCTCTCCAGCCTTTCAATAAGGCTCTTCAAGTTGATGAGAACATCCATATTACTAACCGAGAATGCTAAACCGGATGATGGACGCAGGCACATCCGGCCATGGGCCGTAGCTGCAAAAAGACGTACTGCGCCGGCGCAACAAACAGTCCGCGAGAGTTGGCTGAGGACCCGAGAAAGGCGGACAAAAGAGGGCGAGAGAGGCGGATGAGGGTCCGCGAGAGACGCAGGCGCAAAAAGAGTCCGACAAGAGCACAGAAAACAGGAGTGAGCACATACAGAAAGGAGTCACAAAAATGAGGCCCAACAAGCACCAAAATAAGGAAAAAAAACATTAAAGAGTACTCAAACGAGGGGAAAGCACGAAACACATTGCACACGAAACTAAACACACCAAAAAAAAAAGAACAGACGAGCGCACAATAGCAAGGCACGACCATACCCCCACCACCCTACAGGCACGGGACGGGACACACACCAAGAGGGGGATTCAACAAGCCCATGGAAGACCAAAAAAAAGAACACAAAACCACCCCACAGACCCTACAAGCAAGGGATGGGACACACACAAAGAGGGGGAGAGAGGCGGATGAGGGGCCGCGAGAGACGCAGGCGCAAAAAGAGTCCGACAAGAGCACAGAAAACAGGAGTGAGCACATACAGAAAGGAGTCACAAAAATGAGGCTCAACAAGCACCAAAATAAGGAAAAGGCACATAAAAGAGTACTCAAACGAGGGGAAAGCACGAAACACATTGCACACGAAACTAAACACACCAAAAAAAAAAGAACAGACGAGCGCACAATAGCAAGGCACGACCATACCCCCCCCCCCCCCCCCCCCCACCCTACAGGCACGGGACGGGACGGGACACACACCAAGAGGGGGATTCAACAAGCCCATGGAAGACCAAAAAAAAGAACACAAAACCACCCCACAGACCCTACAAGCAAGGGACGGGACACACACAAAGAGGGGGATTCAAACAAGACACAGGAACACAAAAAGAAACAAAACGCTCGCGCAACAACGATCCCCCCCACACATCCATAAGAAAAAATGTCTCGACTCCAAAAACGCAAAGCTCAACTAAAGCTTCTAACTAACGATGTACCTAAAAGTAAAAACTTTATGAACTGCATTAGATCCTACAATAGTTCATTTGCTTTTGCATATACCGGAGTAAATATCAGGCCACCAAAAGGCAATGGACCATACTGCTTTCGCATATGTGCACAAATACTGCATCGCATTGGAACAGTGCACCCTGAAACAAATCAACAACGCAAATATGCACAAATCTACATCCTAGATCCACATTACGCAATCTATCAATCAAAGTGTTGCATCGCACCAGGCACGGATTCAAAACGAAACACCTCCCGTCTCAGACATAAGTTAATGGCAGCGAAGGCTACAACGGGCTTCTCACACAGCACAGGCAAATCGATTACAGCTCCATAACAACACGTCCCAAATACTACACATGCAACAACGCGCCTCTCAAACGGCACAAGGAAAACATACACCAGGAAAATTCATTCGGATTAATGAATGTCATTTGCAATCATTGTCATTCAGTTCACTTCCCTGAAGAAACAACTGGCTATACAAGTTATACATTTACACGTTGTTGTCAAAAGGGTCAAATTAGACTGCCTTCTTTACATTCATATACTGAATATCTACAGAAGCTTATAACTGACGATGTACCTGAAAGTTAAATCTTTATCAACTGCATTAGATCCTACAAATCGGTATCCACTATGAACATTAACGGTGGCACTGCACGTGACATCCGTCTTGCAAAAATGTTGTTTATTGATGAATGTTCAATGACATGAAGTCACTTACTCAACACCATTCATAAACTTCTACAAACGTTTATAAATAATAATATTCGATTTGGAGGAAAGGTACTTTTATGAGGAGGAGATTTTAGACAGTGATTAGCTATTCTTCCAGATGCCATGCACTCAGCTATTGTTCAGTGCACCTTAAAATACGCAGACAATTGGCATTACTTTCAAAAGATACAGTTAGTAAAAAAGATACGATGTCCAGAACCAGATCATAACAATTGCTTATTACAACTGAGAGATGGTACACTCACCAATACAGATGGACTTCAGCCACATATTATTACAATTCCTCAAGCCTTTATCTGCGACGACTTAGTTACAGAGACATTTGGAACAGCAATCTCATTAGACCAAATGCCCCTTTTAACACAACGCACTATATTATGTCCAAAAAATATTAATGTGGAAAACATAAATACCCAAGTCATTCCATTACTTCCTGGAGAGACACAACTCTTTCTAAGCTCTGACAAACTTGACTCTGATCACAACAATAACCATCTTAAATGACCTTACAAGTTCTGAGCTGGAATTACCTTTTACACTTAAACGGCGTGTACAAAGAAATTTTCAAATAAACCTTTACACTGTGCCACACACTTTATTGTTTGATTTCTATTTGCATCATCTACACCGTCACACTATTCTATATCTCATTCATACATCACGCTCTTTGTCATTCCCAACACCAGGGGTTGGCGAGCGAAGCCCACCCCACAGACCCTACAAGCAACGGACGGGACACACACAAAGAGGGGGATTCAAACAAGACACAGGAACACAAAAAGAAAGAAGACCCCCGCGCAACAACAATCCTCACCCCCCCCCCCCCCCCCCACACACACACACACACATCCATAAGAAGTGACACCCAAAGCCACATATTCTAAAGTGAACGTCAACACCTTCACACTAGACAGCATAGGTGTCAGCATAGGTGGATCTCCTTACAATAAAGCACTATTAACCGTTCAACTGCAGAAAAGGAAACATATTAACAGTGACTGCGATCCTCCGGAGTGGCAGCAAATCTGTTAATAAATGGTCGTACATGTCACTCAAAATTCAAAATACCGGTCCCAATCACAGAGACATCAGTATCCACTATGAACATTCACAGTAGCAATGCCCGAGACATCCGTCTTGCAAAACTGATAATTATTGATGAATGTACAATGGCATCCAGTCACTTACTCAACACCATTGATAAACTTCTACAAACGTTGATGAATAATAATATTCCCTTTGGAGGAAAAGTTCTTTTATTAGGAGGAGATTTTAGACAATGCTTAGCTATTGTTCCACATGCCATGCGCTCAGCTATTGTTCAGTCCACCTTAAAATACGCAGACAATTGGCATTGCTTTAAAACAATACAGTTGGTACAAAACATGCGATGTCCAGATCCAGAATATAACAGTTGGCTAATACAACTGGGAAATGGTACACTCACAAATACAGATGGACTTCACCCAGATATTATTTCCATTCCACAATCCTTTATCTCAGACGACTTAGTAAAAGAGATATTTGGAACAGCAATCACATTAGACCAAATACCCCTGTTAACACAACGCACTATATTATGTCCAAAAAATATTAATGTTAATCACATTAATAACCAAGTCATTTCATTACTTCCTGGAGAGACACAGATCTTTCTAAGCTCAGACAAAGTTGACTCTGATGACGACAATGAACATATAAATTTCCCCTTAGAATATTTGAACACTATTAACCCTGCCGGATTACCACAACACGACCTTGCCCTTAAAAACGGAACAATAATCATGCTATTAAGAAACCTTAACACAAAACAGGGTTTATGCAATGGCACACGGTTAGTCGTCAACACCATGACACGCAATGTTATTCAAGCGACAGTTCTTACAGGATCACATGCTAACAATACTGTTCTCATTCCTAGAATTGACCTTACGAGTTCTGAGCTAGAATTACCTTTTACATTGAAACGCCGACAGTTCCCCATTAAACCTACATTTGCAATGACCATCAACAAATCACAAGGACAAACCATGGACAAGGTTGGCATCTACCTCTCTGAACCCGTTTTTGGACATGGACAACTTTATGTTGCCTTCTCACGTGTTCGCCGTTCATCTGACGTTAAAGTTAAAATTATAAATAATCCATGCCAAGGAAGACTCATTCAAGGACAAGACACCATCTTTACTACTAATGTTGTATACAAAGAAATATTCCAATAAAACATTAATATATGACAAACACTCTATTTGTTATTTCTATGGGCATCATCCAAAGCTGCACACTATTCTATATCTAATTCATACATCTGACTCTTTCTCATGTCCCAACGCCAGGGGTTGGCGAGCGAAGCGAGCAGGGGGCGGAGCCCCCTAGTGTTATAAAGAATGCATGGGCTGGAGGACCCTCTCCTGCTCCCATACATCAAATACATTAGGAAGTGTGTTGGCCGCAAGCCAGGCAACATGAGCTTCTCCAGCGCATACTCAGTCTAGACATCTGGGGGGTTGGGGTAGCCCCCAAGAAGGTCTGCTGGTTCTGCCTTTCCTACTTTGCTGGCAGAGCTCCAGCACGTATACCCCACCCGGCCACTTAACTTCTTTGGGGAGTCTGGCTTGGCTGCTCACTGCCTCCTCTCCCCTTTGTAAAGTCTCATTCATTGGGCATGGCAACAGTCAGTTCGAAGGCAGCCCTCTACTTCGGAACATCCCCCGGGTCCTCGAGGCAGGTCCTGCGGCTCTCTTCGGCTAACAGCGGGGTGAGATCACCATTGCTTGACCAATCCAAGCCTACACCATTGTCGCCTTCTCCTGAAGTGCTCTTCAGCCACAGATTGGAGTCCGTGCTTTCTGTAGCTAGTTGCATAAGTGCAAGCGAAAGACGTGAAACACTCACAAGACGCCGCAGTCTTGTGTTTAGTACTCACCCCTTCATTCATCTGATTGGCCTTTCTCTCCGCGGTGGCTTCCTTGCCTCTGTTGACAGCATGCATCTGGCCCCTTGCTGTCTTCAATCCTTGCCTGCACCTCCTCATCACGGGCGGTTGTGTGGTGCTTCCATGCCTCAGTGGTTCAGTGTGAGCTGCTTGTCTGTGTGTGTGTGTGTGTGTGTATGCGTGTGTGTGTGTATGTGTGTGTGGTTGCACTGTGTGTAGGGGTTGTGCTACAAGAATATTTTTTAAAATGGGTCTCCTGCCAGCAGACAGCCAGGAAGTCCCATCTGGGATACAACTTGTGACTACCAGGGCACTCCAGCTGCCCCCAAATACCCGAATACACAAGTCACAGGCTGAAGTGTTGCACAGCACACTTTTTAGTTACAGTGGGAACGCTTCCCCAACCCATTCTCACAAGCAGTACAGTATAATATAGAGCATACAGGACTGTCTTTTCTTTTCTCTTCTTCCTTGGCTTTCTCTCTCTTCCTCTCTTCACTCTTCCTGTGGCAAGCTTCGTCCTCTTCCTCCTGACTCTGACCCTTCAAGTGAAGTGAGGCCTCTCCTTTTATGATGCTCCTGGAATCATTCCCGGGTGTGGTGAAAGCCCAATGTAGCAGGATTCTGCAACCATCTACAGTACCCAAAAGGGCTACAGAGAACCCCCATGAAGACCTGTGGGAATTAGAGGTACAGCTGTTACCCAAGTGGGCTGCCATCTAGCACTCTGGGAGAGGCAGTGACCTGTGCACATCTGCTACCCAGGTCCTTCCAATATATCAGCCTCCCAGCCAGTCAAGGGCCCCAGCCATCCATCTTAATATACACTATATATATATATATATATATATATATATATATATATATATATATATATATATATATATATATAGTGAGCAGGGGGGCTGATCGCACTCCTAGAGGATACGGACGCTCCTCTAAAAAACTCTGAAAGACTACCTTCATATTGCTCCCTTACTTGCTGGGCTTACTTGCGGCTGCTCTGTCACACAATATGCTTCCCGCGCGGTACTTCACATACTTAAAAGCCCGAACAGCACCTATTGATTTTTGATTGATTGTTTTTCTCTCTCTCTCTCTCCAACATTTCTCTGCTCCTGACGCACACTCCTTTGAAGAGGAAGATATGTTTGCATTCTTTTAATTGTGAGACGGAACTATCATCTCTGTCTTGTCATGGAGCACAGTTTAAACTTTTGAAAAAGAGACAAATGTTTGTTTGCAGTGTTTGAATAAAGTTCCTGTCTCTACAACCTCCTGTGTTTCTGTGCAAATCTGTGACCCAAGCATGACAATATATATTGTGACACTAGAGGGTGATGTTGCTCCTCAAACCCCACAGACAACACGTCCAGACACCAGGTAAAAGTACCAGAAATAATTTTAATTTCTTCAATAATGTGCACAAAGCACCTCCAACTCCACAATACACAATAATCAATACAATAAATCCTCCACTCCTCCCAACAGCTCTGTCACACTCCCTCCCAACTCCAGCTCAGCCTGCTGGGCTTCCCAAAGTCCTTTAAATAGTCCATGACCCAGAAGTGTTCCTGTCCTTCTGTCCATGTGATTAACAGCCCTTCCGGGTCAGATAAAGACTTGTATTTTTCTTAAGCCTGGAAGTACTTCTGTCCTTCTGTTCCCATGACTTGGGAGTACTTACGGGATATAATAGAAACAAAAGTCTTTGTGTCTCCCTGCAGCGTCCCCTGGCGTCAGCCACGGTATCCAGCAGGGATGTGAAGCCGAACTCCATTTTCCATGATGCCCTGCGGGAATCTGGGGCACCTCCATGTTGCAGGGAGGACTCCATCTACCAGCGTGGATGTGTTTGCCGGGGTAAACTGCCAGCCATCTCTCACAATATATATATATATATATATATATATATAGATATATTTACTAGTTGTCCCCCACAGCTCTGCCCACATTAGTAGTGAAACAAGACAAACTTTAAAAATCAATTTAAAAAAAAAAATTAATAATTTGTATTGAGAAGAATTTATATTGATAGCTTTCGTATCCAAGGGCCTCTTGATATACAATATTTTTGGTTTTGCTATCAGGGGCAAGAATGTAGCTGTGATCTCTTTGCCAAAAATGTAAAAAGTTGCCAAGGTATCTCTGGCCAAGTGGAAGGGAGGTACACGCCAACATCAAATATTGCCATTGCATCTGATCGTGTTCAGCTCTGATGGGAGAGCGTCCCCTGCATGGGGAGAAGACCACGTGGCCATGATATCTCTGCCAATGAGCAGGTACCTTCTAAAACATACGTAGCTGTGATCTCTCTTTCAAAAACGTCAAACGTTACTGTTATGGTGTATAAAATCTGTACATTTTGGTTTCCATTATATTTTGTTCGAGACAAGACAACAGATGAACTAAGACAGATCAAAGCAGGTTTTGTCACACCTCACTTTCAAACAGCTGTTTCCTACATTGAAAGGAAGACATTCTGGGGCTCAATTATTTTACAACCCGGGAAAGGATGCTCTGCTGACACCCCAGGCTATTGATTACTTTATGGATGGACATCTGGGATTTATGGCCTGGGAAAGGGAAACAGGCAATATCAAAGAACTTTATTATCTGGGAAAGAGTTTGAGCAAAATTCATCAATCACATTGACAGCCAGCCAATCAGGTTCATGTGTTGTGTAACCAAGGCATGATATTTCATAATAAATATGCCTTGGTTTGGGAGAGAACAGAAGGAGAAGAAGGAGCAGGAGGGAGGAGAAGAAGAAGAGGAACAGACGAAGACGACATTGGTCGTCAGAAAGGCACCATGAACATCCATTGCTAAATCAAGCGCCTCCCTGGGACATTCATCCTTGTCATTTCAACTTTTTCGTAAGCTTTTCCTAAAGACTATATATATTCAGACTTTCCTATCAGTACTTATTTTCTATTCTTTGTTCCAGTGGTATTATTATTATTCTTGTAATAAATACCATGCTGCTTTTAACTTTCTATGCTTTGTTTTAATGTCTAGAGTGATTGAATTAATAAGTTAGATTTCTTTGAGCACCTGGGGTAGCCAGATTTTTGCCATTATTTCTGTGCTGCGAGGTTTATAAGGCTGAGAGTGAGGCGCCACTCAATAGTTAGGGGGCAGTATGAAAAGAAGGTATTCTTGGCTGATAAATGGCCTATAGTCAAGGATACTGAGTCTTTGTATGTTTTAATATTTTCTTGGAGACCAAAAGTAACATTTAGGTCTGAGGTCTATTTAAAACATCATATGTTGTCCGTGCCGATAATAAGTAAGTCTGTGCTGAGTGACAGGCTGATGTGTGGTATAAAGTGCAAAGGGTTAATCAGCGTGTGTGTGTCATTCATAGGGCACTGTTGTGGTTAGGGTCTGTGTGTGTGTGTTTATCTATGTGTGTGTGTGTTCATTTTAAAGTGCAACAGTAGACCAACCCGATAACGAACCTGACGAGAACATTTACCCTTGAGAGAACAGGTAAAGGGTAAGTAGAGGGAAATACTACGATAATACAGTTACTCTTTAACAATCTCTAGATGAGAATGTCTTCTGAACAAACAGGTCTCACTAACTAAGTGGAGACAAGGTATGCTCCAACATGTGGCGAGAGGTAGACCGTCTCGAACGGAGGCTGGGGCGTGAGTAAGGAGGGCCCCACCCCACCCCCCTTGGACCACAGCCGCTCTTTCGGATTTGCATAAATAAATCTGTACCGCAAGCAAACTATGATACTTACCGATGAAAAGCAACCAGAATGTTCAAGCAAATTATAGATAAAAAAGAATCTAAATCCGTTAAGTAGTTCTCTCGTAAAAAGGGGACAGAGAGACAGACAGACAGACATTGGATTTTTATATATATATTTATAGATAGATAGATAGATAGATAGATAGATAGATAGATAGATAGATAGATAGATAGATAGATAGATATAGATATATATTCCGTATAAAGACACACAGAACACAGATAACAAATTAGGGTGCCGCCTTGGTAACCCCATGTTATCTGACAGTTTTTTTTTGTGTAAATAAACATGCAAATATTTGCTGAGATGTCTTTTCAGACATCAGTCCCAAAAGGTAATTGGACTAATAATTAAAGGACTAGCAAAATACCCGCGCTTCGCAGCGGAGAAGTAGTGTGTTAAAGAGGTTATGTAAACAAATATATACATATACATATATACACATATATACATATCTACATATACACATATCTACATATACATATATATACATATATACATATACACATCCACATATATATATATACACATATCAACATATATATACACCTACATATACACACATACATATATACATACATACATAGTCCTCACAGGTGGCGCAGTGGTAGTGCTGCTGCTTTGCAGTAAGGAGACTGTGGAAGATTGTGGGTTCGCTTCCCGGTTCCTCCCTGTGTGGATAGCGCTTTGAGTACTGAGAAAAGCGCTATATAAATGTAATGAATTATTGTTATTATAGTGCGTTGTAACACAGGCTGTGATTGTTACATGGGAGGGAGACGACAAATCACAGCTTCCCGCTTTCTAATCGGGCCTGTGATTGGTGCTTTGACGGATGCCCAGATCCCACAGTATGTCCCCTTAGGAGAGGCGTTAGGCAAGTGTAATTGAATAGTGGTGCTGCAAGTTTAGCTTTACACCTGTTTTTAAGGCTTATTGACTGAAAGGGGCTTTCATGAAAAAACTTAGGGCTTTGCTACAGGATACACCCTCCACAAGTTAAGTAAGTAAAAATAAAGGTATATATTTCTGTTTTATTTAAACCTTTTAAGTTTGTATGCGGGCGGCATGGTGGCGCAGTGAAAGGTGCCAGTTAGGAGACCCGGGTTCGCTTCCCTGCGTGGAGTTTGAATGTTCTCCCTGTGTCTGTCTGGGTTTCCTCCGGGTACTCCGGTTTCCTCCCACAGTCCAAAGACATGCAGGTTAGGTGCATTGGCGATTCTAAATTGTCCCTGGTGTGTGGGTGTGTGCGCCCTGCGGTGGGCTGGCACCTTGCCCGGGGTTTGTTTCCTGCCTTGTGCCCTGTGTTGGCAGGGATTGGCTCCTGTATTTATATAGCGGGTTGGATAATGGATGGATGGACATTTGTATGCATAGCCCCATTTGCCCGTTTTCGTTTTTTTTCATTCTTCAGTAATATTTCAGCAAACCCGGAGCTTGTCAGTTCATATCCTGGTACTGACACCACTGTGTGACCCTGAGGAAGTCACTTCACCTGCCTGTGCTGCAAAAAACAAAAGTAATGTAACAAATTGTACCTCAGATGTTGCAAGTTGCTGGAATAAAGGCATAAGTCAAATAGATAAATATGTATTATACACATAGGAACTATTCATTTATTTTCAGTTAAGTCATCTGCAGCAAACCTTTATAAATGAGGGTTTCTCCTTTTTAGATAGTGCATACTGTTTCTTCTTCATTGAGGTTTTCTCTTGGAGAGCTTTTTTCATTTCATTGAAAATTAAAGCAGCAGCTGCCAAAATATGTAGCATTCTTATTAATTTTTCAACATTGTGTAAAATAACTTTATAAAGTAACATAAAAGGTTTAAATACTGGTTATCCTTTTACACTAAAATATAACTAAAGAGATACAAAAAAAGTGAAATGCATATGTTGTTTTTCTTTAAGGAGATTAAATATTACTGAAAAAAAAAAAAAAACTAAAACAGCCAAATGGGGCTATGCATACGAACTTAAAAGGTTTAAATAAAACAGAAATATATACTTTTATTTTTACTTCCTTAACTTGTGGAGGGTGTATCCTGTACCAAAGCCCTAACTTTTTTCGTGAAAGCCCGTTTCAGTCAATAAGTCTTAAAAACAGGTGTAAAGATATTGACAATAAGCTACGCAAACCCACCAAGACATGCAATTGTTTAAATCAAGGCGCGAGTCGAAAAACACCATCCGATACTATTAGTTAACGATTAACACATTTCTATATGTATTGTAAGCATACAATACAACTGATAATATGTTGCGCTTATTTATCTGGTGTACCGACATTTTTGCGCGTTTAACGGCTGAAATCTAACATGGTTTGTGCCCTTCAGAATGAAAACAGTTTGCATTTACCTCTTTAATAAAAAGCGAGCTTTTAAGCCTGAGAAATCACCCCGTAAATGCACACGTTTAATTCTTTATCACTTCAAACAACTGAACTATCCAGAACATTTCAGGCATACATCCAGCAGTCAAACTATGTATAAAAAGCACAACTGTTAAAGGAATTCAGCATTTGTTAATTGAAAATGTTCCTTTAATCCTCAACATGTCTCAATGAGTCGTTCTGGTGGTTTTACTTGATGTTTTGATCTTCTGGTTAATTGTGTTTGCAGTTGAGAGGTTCTTTCCTGATTTATACTTGTTTTCTCGTTAATATTTGTTTCGCTGGTGTTAGTGTTCTGATTAGAGGTTATTGGTCCTTTGATGTCTCAACGGTTTCTTCTTAGAACAGCTCCTATTACGCAATTCCGTCACATACTGGTCTATTGTTTCTCCGCTTTTCTGGAAACATGTAAAAAACTTGTGCCGCTCAAACGTCACATTGCGCTTTGGGTTGCAATACGTTTCGAATTTTTCAACTATTTTGTTCAATTTCATATTGTCTCCATCTTCTTCAAACTGAAAATTGTTATACACCTCTAGCGCCTCTCCGCCAATTACATGTAGAAGCATAGACGCTTTCATTTTTTCACTTTTCCTATCTGCTTCAATCGCAGCAAGATACAACTCGAATCTCTGTTTAAATCTTTTCCAATTTTCAGCTACATTTCCCTTTAACTGGAGATTTGGTGGGGGCTGTAATCCTTCCATATTTTTTTTTCTCTTTTGCTAGAACGTCTTAGCGCTTTCTGACCACGTTTTCGGGTTACTCACAGACACGAGATTCGTTCAAAAGCTGAACCTCTTCTTCACATTCCTCTTCCAATCCGCCACTTCTGACACAATGTAGTGATCTTGTTAGGTTCGTAGTTTAATCAATACACAGGATTAAAAGATATAAAAACTTTTTAATAGATAGACTTTAGAGACATTTACTGTACAAGTTACTACTTGTTCTTTAGTTCACGCCCATTCTCCTACTTGCATCGGCATTCACAGGCATTACTAATCATTCTTTAAGTATCCCTTAATAGACCTTACTAATCAACTATCATTACAAAATCCAACGTGGTTTGTGCCCTTCAGAATGAAAACAGTTTGCATTTACTTTTTTAATAAAAGGCGAGCTTTTAAGCCTGAGAAATCACCCCGTAAATGCACACGTTTAATTGCACATGTGTTAATATGTATGCTTACACAGTATTAAACCCACCAAGACATGGAATGGTTTAAATCAAGGCGCTGTGCTACCTTCTTCCAGATTGGCCCCAAGGCGTTTCACGTGATTACGTAGGAGGCGTGATGACGCGATACACGACTCCGCCCCCGTCCATTACAGTACAGTAATCCCTCCTCCATCGCGGGGGTTGCGTTCCAGACCCACCCGCGAAATAAGAAAATCCGCGAAGTAGAAACCATATGTTTATATGGTTATTTTTATATTGTCATGCTTGGGTCACAGATTTGCGCAGAAACACAGGAGGTTGTAGAGAGACAAGAACTTTATTCAAACACTGCAAACAAACATTTGTCTCTTTTTCAAAAGTTTAAACTGTGCTCCATGTCAAGACAGAGATGACAGTTCCGTCTCACAATTAAAAGAATGCAAACATATCTTCCTCTTCAAAGGAGTGCGCGTCAGGAGCAGATCATGTCACAGAGATAGAGAAAAGCAAACAAATCAATAGGGCTGTTTGGCTTTTAAGTATGCGAAGCACCGCGGCACAAAGCTGTTGAAGGCGGCAGCTCACACCCCCTCCGTCAGGAGCAGAGAAAGAGAGAGAGAGATAGAGAGAGACAGAGTTTGTTTTTCAATCAAAAATCAATACGTGCCCTTCGAGCTTTTAAGTTTGCGAAGCACCGTGCAGCATGTCGTTTCAGGAAGCAGCTGCACAAAAGATAGCAACATGAAGATAATCTTTCAGCATTTTTAGACGAGCGTCCGTATCGTCTAGGTGTGCGAACAGCCCCCCTGCTCAATCCCCCTACGTCAGGATCAGAGAAAGTCAGCGCAAGAGAGAGAGAAAAGTAAGCTGGGTAGCTTCTCAGCCATCTGCCAATAGCGTCCCTTGTATGAAATCAACTGGGCAAACCAACTGAGGAAGCATGTACCAGAAATTAAAAGACCCATTGTCCGCAGAAATCCGCGAACCAGCAAAAAATCCGCGATATATATTTAAATATGCTTACATATAAAATCCGCGATGGAGTGAAGCCGCGAAAGGCGAACCGCGATATAGCGAGGGATTACTGTATATGGACAAAAAAGAGGTTCCAGTAATGACCGTTACACTTTGAATTTCGAAATGAAACCTGCCTAACTTTTGTAAGTAAGCTGTAAGGAATGAGCCTGCCAAATTTCAGCCTTCCACCTACACGGGAAGTTGGAGAATTAGTGATGAGTGAGTGAGTGAGTGAGTGAGTGAGTGAGTGAGTGAGTGAGTGAGTGAGTCAGTCAGTCAGTCAGTCAGTCAGTCAGTCAGTCAGTCAGTGAGGGCTTTGCCTTTTATTAGTATAGATGATGGTAGGAAGGTGCGGGTCAGTGATGACGTCTTTGATTGCAAGGCCATCAATCACCCAGTCTGCAGAGGGAGAAGGAGAGAAAGGATCAGAAAATAGTGCCAACCTCTGGTTCGGCAGGTAATTACATTTACTAGAGCTGTTAAGCTGCCTTCCATGCTCACACACATGACAATGCACACACACACACTACATGATGTATTGAAAATGTGTAGTATTCTTAAAATTATATTAGATCGTTGTTTTATTCTGTGGATGATTGCTTAACTGGAGTATTTGAAAATCTGGATTTTGGGCAGCTTATCTAGAACAGTAGGTGAATTTGATGATCTGACTACGAAGGAAAAAATGTAATTACTTAAAGGAATATATGAAAAATATCTAAGTGTCAACTTGCAAAATTATTCTCATTGGTAATATCATTGTGTGCCTACCAGATTTGTTCTTCATCCATCATGACACACATTATCCACTATAAACCACAGTTTTCACACAATGTTCCCCTCAGCCCTGTTTCTTTAATTAGTTATCATTAAGGACTCAGTTATTCATCTGAGTTTTGTCATCATATTCTAAAGTGTTTGTAGAGGTCCTTCATGATTCCTCTGCCTGGATGTATTTGCTTCTGTTTTTCATTGTTTAAAGACCACCTGTTTTTGACTTTGTTCAGTTTTGTGCTTTTGGACTGTGTTGTCTGTTTTATTTTATTATCCACTGCCTTAGAGCATTGGATTGTTTTGGACTAGGATGTATCTTTTGGAAATTAAACTTACTTGTCTTTATATCTGATCTTCTACTCTCCTCATCTTTCTTTTAACCCATGGCTGTTATCTGAGCTGATAACCAGATGAGTCTACTAATTTAATGTACTATATACCATATCATGTGTGATCTACCTAAAGTGTTGCTTCTCATTGCATCCAATCTGTCTCCTTCTTCAGAGATTGCATTCTATTGGCAGGAGGGTTGCTCCTGAGTGGCATAATGAATTTGCAGTATTATTATGATATACACATGATAGTACAAGGACTTAATTCTGAGAGATGATCTTAATCATCCTAACCTGCTACTTAAGCTTTATACAAAAGCAGCATATGACATTGACTTGATTTGAAAAGGACAGAGAATTAAGTTGTAACCAAATTCATTTGTAGCTTGTGACATACAATAGGATGTTGAGTGGATAGCTGTAAATGTGTCACTTACCACTGGCACTCAAGTGGAACTGTGGGTCTGCCTCTGTATTTTGAAAGTTCATTTTCAGTTTTATAGTCAAAGTAATTTTTGTATTCACCTTCTAGTCATTATGCATGTGAACTGTTTATCCAGTTTTCATGCAGGAACACTAATAAACATCTCATTTTGTTAGGCAAAATATATAGGTGTAAAAGATGCAAAAATTCATTTGCAGATTTAATAAACACAATATATAGAAAGCCTATATATAGAAAAGCCTAATTATGACATTTAAAATTTATTTGATTTCTATACATTGCACTACCACTGACAATGTGTTCTGGTTGTATCACATGTGGCAGCACTTACAGAATAGGTTTTAATTCCACTCTTATTAATTTTGAAGCCTTTATAATGTTAGGAAATATGCAGCATCATAAAGAAAGAAGAACTGAACACATGTCTGTGTTAAATAGTTGAGTGGGTTATGAGAATGCTAGCTATGACAATACAAAAGCTGTATTAGAAAAAAGGGCTTAAGGTTACATCTCTTTCCTCAGGTGAGAACATATATTTGAGTTTAAAAAATATCGATTTTCTGTCTTAGTCTTTACTTCTAAAGTTGACATTGTGTCTGTTGCACTGATTTGCTTCCAGTTCTGTTTCCCTAAAGAACAGCTGTCTGAGTCAGTGATTTGATGGCATTCTTCTATACAAAAGATTTTGGATGGACTGATTTAAGGAGGTTCTAGGCTTGTTAATAAATGATTATAATTGTGAAAGATAGGGGATGTCACTGATCCCCAAACCGTGGACACAACTAACACAGACACAGTCACAGACTCAAATGCAATGATTTTATTCTTTCCAGTACCTTTACAGGTCCTCCTCTGTACAGCACATCACAACAATAGACTTTTCCTTCTTCTTTATTCTATTCCTCTTCCTCCAAGCAAGTGTCCGCCTCTTGACTCGCTTGGACGATATCGAGCAGCTTCTTTTAACTATGACATGGGAGCACTGCATAGCCCGCTGAAAGCAGTTCTGGGTCAAACAAATGTCCCTAAAATACTCCATGAAACCCAACAGGGCTACCCCATGGGATTACAGGTCCCAGCATGCTCTGCAAGTGTCCATGTGTATGTTGTTTATTAATACAATAAGCAACATACCTAGAATACAGGCTTGAGCTGATTTGTGGAAGATAAAATATAATGTAAATAAAGGTTGAGTATTACTTGTAATGTGAAAGAGGTAAGAGTGTTAGATATGAACACACAAAGGTGAAAGTAGACATTATGAGAAAGATGTAGGAGTTACAGCAAAATATTCACTTTCTACATTCACTAAGAAGGTGTACTAAGGTGATTGAGAAGACTAGCTGGATGTTGGGTCAAGTCAATGGTAGTCATGTGAGGCCAAACTTGATTCTCAGAATGAGAATACTTGTCAGGAGAAAAACAGCTAAAATCTTAGTAGTGGATAATCTACCACTAAAAAAGCTGTGCCCACAGGGGTTCTTTCTAAAAACCCACTTCCAGTTTCCTCCAGTCCATGCACTTCTCACTCTCTTGCTCGATTCCTGATCGCTGTCAATAAAATCCGATTCTGAAAAATCAGAGTCCGACTCAGCGATAATGTGCAAAACATTGTCTGCCGAGTGTTTTCTTTTCTGCACTCGCTTCACTCCCTTGTTACATATCGACGCCATCTTGCCTTTGTTTAAATTTGTTTACGTTTAACAACTCACGCACACACAAGAATTAGTTGCCGAGTCAACGAGTCTAGCATTTCTCCAAACACAGAGGGAATGCCTGTGACGTGACAGTGAGTTTTGTCGCCATTAACAGCTGATTGTCACCCTCTATCTCTGCCTACCTGTTTGTCTCGTCTGACAGTAACTGAGAAGCAGCATCAGGAGAGAGCAGCCTGAAGTAGTCCAGCAGCGGGTGATCTGTCGTGTCCTACAGCAAGCCATGCTGTCTTGTGAACTCCGGTAGCCAGTTCGGCTCCCACGGATCAATGTCTGGGTATTCCTCCCACGCGAACCTTGCCGTAGCTGCATCGGCTGCATGAATGCGTTCAGCTGGCAGCCGATCAGCTGGGGCGGCATTGGCTGGTGTCCGATCAGCTGATTCCGGCTTCTCACTCTCTTGCTCGATTCCTGATCACTGTCAATAAAATCCGATTCTGAAAAATCAGAGTCTGACTCAGCGATAATGTGCAAAACATCGTCCGCCGAGTGTTTTCTTTTCTGCACTCGCTTCACTCCCTTGTGACATATCAACGCCATCTTGCCTTTGTTTACATTTCGCAACTCACGCACACGCAAGGATTTCACCCTGTTGCTCGATTCCTGATCACTGTCAATAAAATCCGATTCTGAAAAATCAGAGTCCGACTCAGCAATAATATGCAAAACATTGTCTGCCGAGTGTTTTCTTTTCTGCACTTGCTTCGCTCCCTTGTGACATATCGACGCCATCTTGCCTTTGTTTACATTTCGCAACTCATGCACACACAAAGATTAGTTGCACAGTCAATGAGTCTAGCATTCCTCCAAGCACAGAGGGGAATGCCTGTGACATGACAGTGAGTTTTGTCGCCATTAACAGCTGATTGTCACCCTCTATCTCTGATAGCTGTCAAGTTTTACCCTCGACTTATACACGGGTCATAACAAATTTCGTAATTTTCGGCTTAAACAATACACTCGACTTATCTGCGAGATCAACTAATACGCGAGTATCTACGGTATGTTCTGGAAATGGTATGTTTAGTATTTACAGTTAGATAGTAACTGCAATTTACTTTAGTTACGAGTTTAAACTAGCAGTAATAACCTGGCCTTATCCAATTCTACAGTTCATCTTTTTGCAAATATAGCTGCCAGTATGTTCAACCTCACATTTACTCTGACTGTATCATTGTAACTGTGAATGGCAGAGACCAGATACTGTCTGCAGCAATGAATCATTGACTTATACCACTAGTCCAGTGATGTATTTGAATGTCAAAGTGTAATCTGGTTTTACAGAATGATTTTTCACTTGTAGCAGGTTATGATTATGTATTGTGTTATCAGAAAACATGATATACATTTACTGTATATTTTTAACAGGTTGTTTGGGAGACTTTTCAAACAAATGATTTGTCCTTGTAGTAAATACGCATTTGGTCTGATGATGACAGTTAGAAGGCCATTACTCTATACTGACATTCACTGACTTTTTTTTTTGATGTGAAAAGTATACTATTGTCATAACTCTGTGACAGACATTAAATTTGGAGATGTTGGATTATTTTAGAAACATCACTGTGACGGTATAGGTCAGCCTACACTACCGATTGCATCCTGGGAGCCTCTGGCATCCGCCATCACTGATAATATACCTGAGGATGAGCCAGCGAATAAGGACACAACACGCAAACATAGCAAGGGGTAGGTGCGTAAAGGTGTCATAGTGCTTTTATTAAAATCTAATAATGAACTGTCCAAATAAATAGTGCAGTTAAAAATCTCAATAAATAAATAATCCTTTAAAACTGGAGCAATTCCCAGGAGGTTAAAATATCCACAAACATGTTCAGGGAAAATGAAGTTAAAATCTGTGGCCATTAAAATCTTTACAACCTGTACAGTCAAAGATGTCTAAGCCCTGGTGTCTCTTTCTACAAACAGATGTCTCTCTGGCTCACCTGTTATGGATCTATCACCAAAATAAGAACTCTTCTCAACACGACTACCTCCTTCAGTATATCTACCATGCTGCTACAAACCTCGTCTCGCTCCCTTCATCTCCTGCTGCCTCTCAACGGACTTAAATGGGAGCCCATTGTGATGCATCGGGTCAGATCAGCTCCCCGTCAATGTTCAGCTGTGTCGACCTCCTTCAGCCCCTTTCAAGCATCTGTCCTATGCTGTCCCTGGGGCTCTACTTCCTGGCTACCTGCCTCCATTCACATGCACACTGCTTATGTGTCTCTGTCATCCCTTCTATCAACCTGACTTTCTTTCTTGCCCCCGATCATTCTCTCTCGCTCATTCATCTCAGACTCTCTGATCTTTCACTGACCCCTTTTTTCATGCCGGCTCCCCCTTATATGCCTTATATGCTGATGATAAATACAAATGGAATTAATTAAACAGTGTTAACAGTGTGCTCTGTGGGTGCAACACCTGAATCATGCACCACAGAAAGCCAATGAAACAATTGAGACAGACCACACCCTCACGTGCAGATGTGTGTCGCTGCTGATGTGTCTCGCCTCAACTACATCACCAACTCCCCACAGCAGCACGAGCATGCACACCCAATGAAATCAAGCCAGACATTTATTTATTTAAAAGCAGACTACTAAAATGTTAAGCCACAGACCCGCTATACCACAGTCACACTCACTGAACCGACTAGTTGTTCCAACTCACATATAAACCAAATTTATTCATAATATATACATCTGGCCCTATGAAACTAAGCCAAGTGTGTTATACTGTACATACATTTGTACCACACCAGTGAGGTCTTACCTGGAGAAATGTGTCCAGTTTTGCAGTCCATATTACAAAAAAAGACATAGCAGAACTAGAGAAAGTACAGCAGATAGTGAAAATGGCTGAATCCAGGAACACAAGGTATGAGCTTTGAGGAGATATTAAAGGAGCTGAACCTTTATAACTTAAACAAATAAAGATTAATAGGTGACATGATTGAAGTTCAAAGGAATTAGTGCAGTGGATCCTGGCTGTTACTCTAAATTAAATTATTCAACAAGAGGATGAAGATGGAAACTTTTTGGTGTAGATTTCAAAGAAAAGTAGCCATTTTTCTTTGCATTGAGACGTAGTGAAGCTCATTAGGGGTCATGGCGGTGTGTATTTTTAGAACAAAAACAGGTTTGTGGGTACAGGAGTGCTCCTTTGCTAAGCTGTGCAGCCTCAGGATGTTCAATGAGAGACGAGTTGATTGCTTGTCATGTGCAGTTGTGATCAGCTCAGCTGTTCTCCATTGACATTTTGTGGGTCATCAGGTGGAGCACCAGCATCCAGGAGGTATAAAAGTAGCCTGGGGAAGAGTGAAAAAGACAGCAAAAGATCAAAAGAAATGAAGGAGGTTATATCAAGTGGAGGATGATAATCGTAAAAAGAAAATGTCAGGGTCAAGGCAGAGCTGGTGTGACAGAGTAGAGGCACGGCAGTCTATGTAGAAACCCCGTGCAGAGCAATGGCATGCCTGTGGTACAGTTGCTCCTTCTGAACACTGCAAAGGAGCAGGAATGACTGATTGCTCTGAGAGGTCCCACAGACAACGACAGATGGTGGTGGAAAAGGTAGCAGGGCTTGCAGGGTTTCCACAGGCACAGAGGAATGGCAGTGGAGACACAAGTCAGTGAGGGTTGACTGCATTTGCTGGAGGAATTCTGCTTCAGCTCAGCAAACTTTAGGGGTGAACACAGGAGATGTGATATGAACGGATGCATTGGAGCTTGAGATGATTGGGAGAGAACTCATGCTGACTTTGTTTTAAGCCATGATTTTAACCACATTGTATTATTTATTTATTTATTGGTATTTTAACCTACACAGAGACACTGTTTTTATACTGTAGGTTTATTTATTTCAAATTACAGAACACATTGGGAAATAGTTTATGTGGCTCCTTATTAATCACAGTACATACACACAATGAATAATATACATGAAATAACATTCTCACACAGCAGCACTGGGCATAACATGGGAAACCAACCCTGGATGGAGCACCAGTTAAACACAAAGCTAATTTGGAATCATCATTTGGCCCAATCTGCATGTGCTTGTGGATGTGGCAGAAAAATTAGACTACTTAGATAGGATAACATGCAGATTCTACAAAGATAGCAAATCAGCATAGAATGTAAGCCTGTGAGGCAGCAGGACTAATACTTGTGCCACCATGCTGCCCTGAATAATACCACTGTTAGTTTTAATGGCTCATGGAGGGATTGAGATTGCAGGATGATACAGGAGTAGCAAGAAACCTCTTGTGATTCTCTTTTAATTTCAGTTAGAGGGAAAGGGAAAATTATGGATATTGATTGCTGATGATGAGAGTACAACCATCTGTCTTATCTGATTATCCACTGATGATTTTGTTTTATGTAATATTTTCAAACTTTGTCAAAGTTTGTCAGGTAATGTGTTAGAGTTGTCTTTTTCTTTTTGCATAATGCACATTGCCTTTATTTTTATAAAAATATTCTTTATTTATGAAAAGAGTTTTCTTTATGAAATATGCTAAACTTTGCTTTCGATACAGAGATGCAGGTGCATATGCGAGGAGAAAATGCCATTTGTGATGTTCTGTATCCAGTGGAGCCTTGCTGTTTTTGACTCAGAAGCAGTCATAGCTGTTCTCTCTCTTTCATTTTAAAACATTTTGAAGTGATTACATACATTTTAATTTTCAAATTGTCTACCATTTAAGGCTTATATTATAATGCATTTGAATGGTTCAGCATATCAAGAAATTTTTAGACAGCTCTGAGGAAGTTTTTTGATGTTACATATGCTGCTAGGCATGTGCCTCTCTAAGGAAATGCCACAGCCAGCAAAGGGTCAAGACTTGAGACTAAGGTCACAGACTAAATGACTGTCATGAATTGCTGGTGATAATTCATATGGGTTGTGATTCATAAATGCTGATGATAAATACAAATGGAATTCATTCAACAGTGTTAACAGTGTGCTCTGGCTTCATAAACATAGTCTGAAAATTGGTAGTCTACTCATTGACCAAACTGATATGCTCTAATATGTGGCTATAGTGGCATCAGGGTATTGTCAAATCAGATGACCTCATGAGCTTATTCCAAGTGAATTCCTAACTCTGTTTAAATTTGTAGGCGAAACAAAAAAAATCAACTAGAGAACTTTAGTAAAAGGCTGTCAGATTCTCCTACTGATGGAAAAAATATTCCCTGTACCTAGTTTTTATTCATCATTCTTTTAAACCCACTTCATCCTGTGTGGGGTCGAAGGGAAGTTAGAGCCTGTTCCAGCAAGCATTTGGCACAAGGCAAGAATAATCTCTAGACAGGGCGATGGTACATTGCAGGGCAAAAACACAGACACACACACTAGGACTAATGTAGCATTGCTAATCCACCTAACCAGCATGTCTTTAGAATGTGAGTGGAAACCAGAAAACCTGGAGGAAACCCACATAGATACATGGAGAACAAGCAAACTCCAAACAGGGAAGAACCAGAATGTCAACCTTGGCCTTCTTCTGGCAAGGCAGTAGCGCTACCACTGTACCACCATGCCACCCACTCCTTGTCTTAAATTACATCTAATATATTTTACATATAAAAATATACTGCTTCAAATTTGTCTTCTGTATGCTCAGATCTTTTTACTATTCTCTTGTCTTTTCTTATTAACTAGAAAATTTTGCAGAATGTATATCTTTCAGTTATTTGATGTGTGTGAGGTAGATGTGTAGATGTGTAATGCAATGAAATTACTTGCATGTGTCCCATGGATTTATGACAGTAGTATAATTATAACAATAAAAAAGTCAATGAATTCAACATGATACATGTGTATATACAGTATCTATAAATATACAATACCCTTGCAGAGTGGCTGTTGAGTAGTTTTATGAACTGAGGATTAAAGACTTCTCTGCATGCAGAGATGAGAGTGCCATTGGTCTTGGACCCTTAATCAGAATGGAAGAGGTAGGAAAGTGGCTGTGTGGGATGGGTGAAGTCTTTAAGGTTGTATGTTTATGTTGATGTGTTATTTGTATGAGGTTAATGCTTAACGGATTTAGATCAAATTTTTTTCTATAATTTGCTTGAACATTCTGGTTGATATTGTGACTTCTCTGATCATGCTAATTATTATAGTTGGGGATCTGAGAGACTGGCTGAGGGAGGGGGAGATGAGACTTCAGGAGTAGGGAGCCAGACGGAGCCCTCCTCACTCACACGCCAATACAAATACAAATTATCAAATTTTTCTCCTGTTTTACTACTACTTGGCCGGAGCCACAGGGGACAGCTAGTATATATATATAGATATATTGATATATATGGGTGGGCTCTCTCAAGTCAACTCCTCACTTTAAAGTACCGAAGACACCAGACAGACCAGTCACAAAGATTTTTCTGTGTAAAAAGAAGGGTTCCAGGGAGCCACAAGGCACAGATTATATAAAGGTAAAATAGTAGATACTCACCACTTCAAAGCCTATCTCCACTCCCCAGTTCTCCCAAGGATTTCACCATTTTTCTGTCCTCTTTCTCCACTTCCTTAGCAGGTTAGCTGTTGCCTCCACTTCACTCTTAACTTTGACCTCACCTGACTGAGAGAAGGAGTTTTTTTTTTTTTTTTACGTATAGGCCTTGATTGTTTCCAGCATCACACCCAGCTGGCCAATGGTTCCAGATCATACTTCCATCTATTTAAAGGCCCAGGCACAGCTGTATTTGCATGCAGCCTGGGGTTAGTTTCTTGCTGCTCCCCTTTAGCCTTGGTGGTCTCTAGTCCTCCTTTGGCTACTGCCGCTTCTGCATCTAAGATGGACTATCCAGTCTCCAGATTTCTCCTTTGTGTTCCATCTGGGTAGTGGTCCTGACCAAATCCTGAATGGCATCTTGCCTTCCTGTCCAGCTCCGGGACAGCACAAGAAAATGTCTGTTGTGCACCTTTGCATCCTGCTGACCTTCACTGTTTATACTGTGTCCGAAACAGTAGCTGCTGCATATTCCTACCATTTGTTGCCAGCAGCTGTATACAGAAACTCTGTTAAATGGTATTTCAATGAGAAATAAACACACCTCTTAAAAGCCTTGTACAGGATTAGTCTGACCAAACCAGTGCTTTCCAGCTGCTGAACCTGCTTGATGAGGAAAGCTTTGTGTTCTTTTATTCTGAAGAAGCGAGCTAAAGCAGGACAATTGTCACAATGCTTCTTGTGTGACTTGTGGTGAAGTGAAACTCATATTTTGAATAAAGCCTTGAAGCTGTCCCTGCCTTTTCAACAATAAAGTAATTTTATTGGGCTCACTTTCCTGTCTCTGGTGCAACTTTGTGACCCAAGCTTGACAATTTATAGATTAAGACCAGAAAGCCAAATGTCCTGTGTTTGTGCTCATGTTGGGCAAGAGGAGAGTGGAGCTGTTGCTTTTTTATGGCCTTTGATTAAAATAAATATAGTTTTGAGTGAAAAAAGTCAGCGTCTCTGTCTGATTGCTACTAGCATTGAAAAGAGGTTAGATTGTTCATTCCCTGTCTTAACTGTGGTCCCTTAAAGACTTAAGGGGGCACCTTTGAGGAGTCTTCTATTAGAAGTAAACTGGGTAAAGGCAGGTGGAAAAAAGATTGAAAGTAAAGATAGCCCCAGTCAGGGAAGTAGTCAGCCATAGGGGTATCTTGGGTGAAATACTTGAGGTGCTGCATGGAGAGAGAGACAAGAAGAGGGGTAAGAATTACAGGCAACAGATGCATAGTTGGGTTTGACATTTCTTCCTGTCCCCATCTAGAAAAGAGCCTAAGAGCACCAGAAGACAAGAACAAGAACTCTTAAAATAGGTTTAGAAATTCTTTGTAACCGGAATTCTGCTTTGGGCTGCAAACAACATTTACAAAAGTATAATATAAATCCTGGGATATTTTACAGCCATTTTTTTCTTGTTGACAGCATATCATGGTTGATTAATCTTTTACAGATTTATTAATTTATTCTCTACTCGAAGTACTTACAGTTGAGTGCTTATAATTGAGCACTTACAACAGAGTGCAGTCTCTCTATTTTTATACTATTATTATTTAATTTCCATCCCTAAAGGATACTTCTATGAAGGGAGTTGAACTGGTAACCTTGAACTGGACATGATAGTAAAGTGAGTTGTAACTTGTTAAATGTCAAGCTTGTATATAAGGTTCCCCCATAAGTGAGCGATTTCCTGTTTTACTTTCCTATAGTCCCACTTGTCTTTCATGCCAAACTGATGAAGAATGCCAGTGGGTGCATTAGTGTATTTGTGGTTTGCCTGTATACATCAATTTAACAGTATTATGGCAACTGACGAAAGATAGCAGCTTTTTAATTTCAACTGTGATGACAATGTAGTGAGTCAGTATTGGCAGCAGCTGCCCTACTCTCTTACACAAAGATCATGCAGAGCAAAGACAGTGGCCATCAGTATACAGGCAGACATCAGCCATTCATTATTGATTATATCTTGCTTAACTCCACACATGCAGTCACAGATTTTACTTGCTTGAACAGCCAATGCAGTGTTAGCATGGCATTGTTTTAGACATGTGTTATATTACTTGTAAAATGGTCTAATGTAAGAACAGAAATCTACTCATTGCACAGTGTTTGCTGATGCTTTTGAGTGGCAAATTTGGAAAACCCCATTTAAACCACTCCAAAGTTTATTAAAAAAATATGGCTTTCATAAAGAGAGTGCCCTGTATCTGAATCTACAATTCATATGAAGTATCTTTAAACTTGAACATAACTTGTAAGTGATTTGCTTGTAAAACTAAACTTTATAAATCTGGTTGAATTCAGAGGTGTAGCTTCCTTTATGTTTATATTTATATACCTTTTACTTTTAACGTTCTTTTTTCATTATCCTTATTTTACATATGTTTAAGGAATGATGGTATCTTGAACCTCATTGACCCAATTGCAGGTTTTCATATGTCTTCATTATTTTGATTATAAATTACATGAACTGATAATCTATAATATACAGTAACAAGCCTGATGATAAATTTAAATTATGTTTCCACCTGAGTCTACTCTTTTAATCACATTCATTTTCAACTACTTTTTAATGTTGATTATTGATAGGAGGATAGGAAGTTTAAGAAAGAATCAACACATTTATTAATTTATTGACTCACTTTCAGAACATGTTATTTTATATTAGGTTATTTAGGGATGCAAATCAGTGCTCCCAGCATCTGTTCAACATCTGGGTCAATTCTGGAGTCAAAGTAGAATAGCTGGACAGAGCCCATGCAGACATAGCGAGAGAGACTGTGGCTGGAATTAACCACCCAAGGAGTTGTGAGGCAACAGTATTAACCACTTAATCATCATGCAATCTCATATCAAAATGTATTTAGTAATTAATGGATTTGGGTGTACACGGCAACACCTTGTAAAAAAACTGGACATGTACAGAAAATCTTCAGTCAATCTTCATTTTGCACTTTTTTATCTTCTGGATGTTTTAGAATTAATATTTAGAGAAATGGTGATGATGCAGCATGCTCTGAGATTTCTGTAGACTTCATCAACTTCACATGTATTCATTTCAAAGTGTTTCATATTTTTGTTCTCAGCACAGACACTATTATAATAAGATGGGAGCAGGAGTTCATCTTTTTACTTTTGTTTTTATTCTTTATTTCACCTTATACAATTTCATGTATTAGGAATTTGTTAGTTTTCGCATATCCCATGGGGTCAGAGCGCAGGGTCAGCCATTGTACAGGACCTTGCTCAAGGGCCCAGCAGAGTAGGATCTCTTTTGGCAGTGAAGGGGATTCGAACCAGCAACCTTCGGGATACCAGCGCAGATCCTTAGCCTCAGAGCCAACACGCCGGCCTAAATTTGTTCCAAAGCACACAGCTGGCCCATGTGCAAAGTTTCTTTGGCCCCAAATAGTCCTCCTTCAACTGTTTTTTTTTTTTCAATTTGATTAAAATTATGTAGAACAAATAAATGTTATATATCCATAAAGTCAGGCACGTTCAGAGAGTTTGAAATTAGGAGGTGCCGAATTCACTTTAACAAGGAACACAAGTAACAGGAGAGAATTTGTACCAAATTAAATAATTCATTCCATGTTTGCCGCTTCAGTTTTAGAGTTTTTACCTTAAAAGTTACAATGAAATAAATTATCACTCCATGTTTGCTGCTTTGATTATAAAGTCAGTGCCTAGAAGTGGGAGCTCATCAAAAGCAACAGGCACATTGAGCTTGAAAGCAGCACTTAGAGGAAATGGAGCAGGTGTTCAGGCGCTCACAAAACTGTGACCACAAATGTCTGCTATTCCTATTGGATGCTTGCTAAATTGAAATATGCTCTTTAATAAAATGATAAGTGACTGTGTAGCTATGTCTGTCTGGTTGCTATGTCTCTGTCATTCCAACAGATGGTGCATCACAAACATTTGTAGTAAAAAAAATGTGTTGCATTTGTCATTCTAAAACATGACACATCACAAACATTTATAGCAGTGTATTTTATTACTACAAATGTTTATGATGTGCTGTCTGTTGGAATGACAAATAGAGTGCATTTTATTACTAGATGCATTACAAAATATATTGCAATAGAGGTCTACATTGATTTCTTAGATTTCAACCCATCTGTTGTTTGTCGATATATGATCAGTTTGACACAAGTCATAACACATAACACAAGTCATGAACACAACATGCAGAAGTTGCAGCTGACAGAAGTACATGTTTTACAGATTCAATAAATTTAGAGATTGATTTATCACTAACAATCTGCAATAAAATACCTGAAATGCATTCTTTTAATACAACTACATCAGCGAAGAGATACATTCTGTCTCCCTGTAACCCTGAATTAGATTAAACATTGTGGATAACCAGATGTTTTATGCGACCCAAGATGAAAACTGACCTTTAAGATTCCATCATAAGTTTAATACTTACTACATCTGTTTGACATATCATTTTAACATGACTGCTCACTTGACACAGTTGGACACAGGTCTCCTCACTTATGCATGGAACCTCAAATTCAGTTGGTTCAAAGGATAATATAAATGGAACAACAATGGGGGATTCCAAGTAAAAAGAACAACAACAACAACAATATTTATTTATATAGCACATTTTCATACAAATGATGTAGCTCAAAATGTTTTACAGGCTGAAGAAATTGAAAAAAGACAAAATATAAAAAATAAAATTAGGGAACACTAATTAATATAGAATAAAAGTAAGGTCCGATGGGCAGGGAGGACAGAAAAAACAAAAAAATAACTCCAGACGGCTAGAGAAAAAAATAAAATCTGCAGGGGTTCCGAGGCCACGAGACCACCCAGCCCCCTCTAGGCATTCAACCTAACATAAATGACCTCAATCAGTCGCCAACAATAGTCTCTCAATATAGTAGATGGTCAGTGGAGCACCTTTTAGCCCAGTGGTTGTCAACCTTTGTTCTTTCAAACTTGTTTTGTTATGAGCTCAAGTGTTCCCAAGCACATATGTCCCAAAAACTTCCAAAGATACCCACTAAGGGGAAGCTTTACCATCAAACCCTGGCTAGTAATAAGAGCAAACATGGGATCTATAAAAAAATAAAATATTTGTTTTCTACAAAGATGCTCTGAACAAAACCAAGCTCAATGGTGCAAAAAAGGCAAATGGAATTTCTCAAAAAGGCACAGGCCATGCAAGGCAAACAAGTCCAAATCACAAATCCAAAGAATAGTCGAAATACAGAGCACAGAGGTCAACAATTCAGTAAATTCACAAAAAAAGCACAGAAAAGTCACAAACCAAGAAACTCACCACTCCCAAGCTCATACAAATGAATCGTGGGTTGCCCCTGCTTTAATAGGACTGCGGGAAGTCCCTTGTGGTGATGGGCAGGTGGCCACACCTCTCGGGGAACCGCACAAAACACACAAGCCACATAACAAAAGCATAAGGACTAAAGCAGATAATAAAGAAAATTAACATTAACACAATTTAAAGACTCAACAATGAAACAAATTAGCCAAGTGCCACAGCTTACTAAACAACTAAACTGTACTGTGTCCCATTGAAGAATGTGATGTGTGGTATGTGAGGTGCTGCAGTGTGAGTTTATTACAGAGGCAAGTCCGCGCTGCAGGAAGTCCCTAAAAGACGTGAGTAAGTGTGACACGCTAGGAGGTAAGGTAAAATGTTTTCTCATAGGTTACTGGAAATTCATAGCATTATGGTTGTAGAGAAAAGCCAAGCAAAATGACACCTTTTATTGGCTAACTAGAAAGATTACAATATGCAAGCTTTCGAGGCAACTCAGGCCCCTTCTTCAGGCAAGATGTAATACAGAAACTGAAGTTTCCTATGTTTATATACACACTCTAGGACAAGAAACAACATTGGTAAATCTTTAAATGAGAGATTTTGTATGTAAAAAATTAATAGATTCATTCAGGCTAGGGTTAATTTAGCAAGAGAGAAAAGAACAATGTATTGTCAAGATCTCTGGATAAGATAACTGTCCAACAAAGTCTTTTGAAGTTTGTAATGAGTTTTTCAAAACAATGTGGGTCTGTAGACAGGTTGTCTGTCATTCTGAGAGATGTAAACAATCCTCATATCTGGCCATAAAACTCTTGTCTTTATTCAATCCATGTTGTAAAGTATTAAATTTTAGCATGAGTTTAACTTCCCATTCTTTTCTCTCTTGCTGTGTTTTGAAGTTGCCCATAAGCACTGTGACCTTAAAGTCCTTCTCACAGTGTCCATGGCTGTTGAAGTGGGCCGCCACAGGAACATCTGTGTTGCCATGTTTAATGTGGAACCTGTGTAAGTTCATTCTCTGGCGGAGTGTTTGTCCAGTTTCTCCCACATAGAGTGCAGTGTCAGGACATTTCATGCAGAAAATTAGGTAGACTACATTAGATGATCTGCAGGAAAATGATCCCTTGATGTGATGTTCGAGTCGGCAGTGTGGTATAACTATATGGTCTGTATCATAGATGTGGGCACATGTTTTGCATCTTTTCTGTAGGCATGGAGATGTGCCATTTTCTGTTGGTTCACTTAGAGAGCCTCGGACAATTAATTGTTGAAGGTTTGGTTGTCCGAGGCTCTCTAAGTGAACCAACAGAAAATGGCACATCTCCATGCCTACAGAAAAGATGCAAAACATGTGCCCACATCTATGATACAGACCATATAGTTATACCACACTGCCGACTCGAACATCACATCAAGGGATCATTTTCCTGCAGATCATCTAATGTAGTCTACCTAATTTTCTGCATGAAATGTCCTGACACTGCACTCTATGTGGGAGAAACTGGACAAACACTCCGCCAGAGAATGAACTTACACAGGTTCCACATTAAACATGGCAACACAGATGTTCCTGTGGCGGCCCACTTCAACAGCCATGGACACTGTGAGAAGGACTTTAAGGTCACAGTGCTTATGGGCAACTTCAAAACACAGCAAGAGAGAAAAGAATGGGAAGTTAAACTCATGCTAAAATTTAATACTTTACAACATGGATTGAATAAAGACAAGAGTTTTATGGCCAGATATGAGGATTGTTTACATCTCTCAGAATGACAGACAACCTGTCTACAGACCCACATTGTTTTGAAAAACTCATTACAAACTTCAAAAGACTTTGTTGGACAGTTATCTTATCCAGAGATCTTGACAATACATTGTTCTTTTCTCTCTTGCTAAATTAACCCTAGCCTGAATGAATCTATTAATTTTTTACATACAAAATCTCTCATTTAAAGATTTACCAATGTTGTTTCTTGTCCTAGAGTGTGTATATAAACATAGGAAACTTCAGTTTCTGTATTACATCTTGCCTGAAGAAGGGGCCTGAGTTGCCTCGAAAGCTTGCATATTGTAATCTTTCTAGTTAGCCAATAAAAGGTGTCATTTTGCTTGGCTTTTCTCTACATTCATAATGGCTAACACGGTACAACACCCTAGTACTATAGCATTATGGTTTAAGTTATTGTTAGTGGGTAGTCTTGCACTGTCTGTAAAAATTTGTCTTTGTTAAAAGTAACTAATAACATAATGCTTTATTGAACAGTGGTATCATACTGTGGCACTGTTGCCGGTTACATGGGCGTGGTGTGCAGGTTTTGGCATGAGCTATGTTTACTTGTATATGCTTTTGAAATGTTTCACATTTAAAGTTGTTCTATTTTAAAGGCTTTAAACCCAATTAAGAAAAACTGCAAATAACTGTTTTTAAAATTACAATATCTTTGTGTAGGTGCACATTGTGATCTGTATTTTACTGGTTGATCTTCACATGTGTATTAGCTAGATAACAGTAACAATTGTTTGCCAGTTTGTTGCCATCCAAATGTGTGCTGTCAAAAAGAACAAATGTTGGGATTTTCTGTATTTTCTATTCATCAAGAGTCTACTGCCGTATTTCAAAAAACTGACAAAAACAAACGCTATTACATTTAATTCAAAAAGACAAGTAGCTATAAAGAAATGCATTTGTGTTGAACAACTTAAAATATGAATTGCTGTGGAGCAGAGGGATACATTTGAAAGAATACTTCACAGATGCAAAATATCTTTATTCTAAAAATCGTAAGCAGTAAAATAATGAATATTTAACATCAATAGATGAATAAGACAATAAGGAAAGGAAGCTCTGTAGTATTTAAAAAAATGACAAAATTGTGAATCGCAAAGATTATTAATATGGACAAAAGGGAAATTAGAAATGCTAAAATGCCGCTGGGGAAACGTTTGAAAAGTTCAAAAATGGCCGCTAACATTATCTTTTAGTTTTTTAGCAGAAAGAGTAGAGTTGAAGTATATTCACAACACATTGAGGAAAATAAGATGTAAAAAATAGTAAATGCATCAAGACTGGATTTTTATCCTACGGTTGTCAAAGCAATTTGTTACAGTGCATGTGCAAAACCTTTAATGACTGGATGTGCCCCATGGAATTATATTTTGTCATTTTGTGTTTTTTGTTCATCTTTGTCTAGTATTTATTATTGGAAATCTCTTGCCATTATTCTGAATTGGAAACTGTTTAGGAGACACTACTATGTTTGTAAATTAGGAGACACAAAGCCATGAAAAATTCCAACCAAGACTCCTCCATTTAGTGCCATGTGGGAATACTTTAACTGGCAAAAGGACACAAAATTAGTCACTACCCATGTAAGATGTTAGACCACACATCAACTACCAACGGAGGACTCCCTGGTGTGAATACTGTCCTATAAAAAGCTGTGTCGTGTGAAACAGGGTTCATAGAATGATGAGGAGTTGTGGTGTACCACACGTGGAGAAAACCAAACATGAATGATTGGCAACAAGTGGTTATTGCATTCAGTTTGTGCCAAAAAGGCTTAGTGTACAGGAACTTGCCAAGTTGGTGGATGTGTCAAAGCATACTGTCTATTGGGTCTTCCAGCAGTTCCATTCCACACAGTCAACTGCTAGAACTGTGGTCAGTTGACATTTCTCACAGATAGGGATTGTTGCCATGTGTCACACATTGAGACAGCAGATAGTCAATGCAAGTCCATAGCAACCCATTTCCAAACAAACACTCAGAAGGGAACTGCATGCATTTGATATGTGAGCAGAGTACTGTGGAAGAGGCTCTTGTTAACAGCTATTCACAAAACTGCATAGTTACAGTGGGTGCTGAGCCACAAACAATGAACTGTTGATGCCTGAAAATGTGTTATTGGGTCTGATGAGTTGTGTTTCTACTAGTACGCAAATGATGTGTTGTGACCGGTACAATGTAAACCACTTGAAGCCTTGCAAGGTGCTGTTCAAGCGGAAGGTAACTCTCAGATGTTCTGGAGGTGTTTCAGTTACAAGGAAATGGGTCATTTGGTTGAGGTGATGATGCAGTTTTAACCAGAAAGGATACACTGGGTTTCTGGATGACCATGGGTTATCTTTTGTACTTTATCTCCAGCATGAACACAGAATGGATATCGTAGTCTTCCAAGAGGACAGTTGGCATGAAGAACATTCTTAAGCATTCTCTCATCTGAAACGGCCCACAAAAGACACAGATCTAAATCTCATAGAAATTCTGCAGGTCTGGTTGGAGCAATGAGTGAAATGCTGATTGAGTCATTTGACCAATCTGGAAGAGTGTGATGAAAATCGATGTCACCTACATCCGCAAAATGATTACATTTATGCCTGATAGAATTGTATTTGTTATTTTGCCTCATGGAGGAGTTACGCTCTGCTAGATAAGATTTTGTCCAGTCAGCTCAAAAACTTGTGTATAGGATATAACAGTGTTAACTAATGCTCTTCTGATTTTTTTTCTACATTTTTAAGTTTGAAAAATGAAAGGGGTGGAGCTAGAGGAAGGTCCTTCTGACTAAAGAAGTAAATGATACAGGTAACAGGTGGTGTATCCCAGAAATCCTTCCCCAGTGCCCCATAAATCAATCATCATAAGATCATAAGGTATGTT
The DNA here is from genome assembly GCF_900747795.2 of Erpetoichthys calabaricus. Lineage (NCBI taxonomy): Eukaryota > Metazoa > Chordata > Cladistia > Polypteriformes > Polypteridae > Erpetoichthys > Erpetoichthys calabaricus. The sequence continues at coordinate 104,796,203 of NC_041395.2, forward strand.
AAAAAATTTTTAGTGATGAAAGAATAAAATTATCGGGTTTTGTATAAACCATGCCTGTGTTGGCTTTTCTAGGGAGCCAACTTTTTTCTGTTACATGTTGAAGACTTAAACTTTAGGTAGATTGTCCCTCTAATGAAATAGTGCCCCATTTAGTGTTACCTCCTGCTATGATCTCTAATTTTGTGAATTTCTTATGTCTTTTCTTATTATATTCCTGGCAATCTAAATATAGAATCTGGGGTTTTCATATGCAATAATCTGCTCTCTAATTTTCGATATTCATTTTTGTTTAGACACCAGTTTTGTCATTGTGACTCCAAATTTTGACCTTTTGCCTGTTCACTGTCTATGATTCTCCCGGTCATTTTCCATTTTTTCTTTTACTGTTTTGGTGTAGTGGATCCATGGCTATGAAAGACTGGTGGCTTTAAAATAATCCATTTGCCGTGTCAGTCCCCATGGGTACGATTGTGCAGCCACGGGCAGTTGATGGAGTAATTGGGGTGAGTCGCACCTGCATGTGAGGGTGCGATTATTCTCAATTACTTAATCAGCTTCCTGCAGTGCATGATTGAGGCTGTGCACCCACGGAGCCATATAAGAACAGGCTGGCACAAAGAGGAAGGGGACAGAAAGGAAAGAGGAAAAAGAAACTGAATGAAAGGCTTGGAGAGTGAGAGTGCAGCATTGGGGGGAAAAAGAAAGCGAACAAGCCAGCCAGACAGCTGTAAAATAGAGGTCAGCGTGGTCAGGGGTGCCGGATGTAGTGAAGGATCAGCGCTCAAGGGATGGATCAGGCCCACTGAATGGAAGAGTGGGTACGATCGTGGAGGAGTACGCCTTTAGGATCTGAGGGACGACTACGAGTGCAAGAAAGAAGACGGGAGGACAACCGACCCCAAGCGGTCTGGCAGACGCCGACGGACGCAGTCAAGACGGGGGTCGGTAGTGTGAGGACCGTGTTGGCTGAAGTGTCTCCCGCTGAGCATGCCTTGGGTGAGCTGGAGAGACTTGGAAGGAGCTGTGCTTGGCTGGTGTGATCCCAATGTCTGCGACAGGATTTTAATCTCATTTTAGCCTTGTTTTAACCGTTTGGGATTTTTACCTTTTTTATGGATTATTTATTTATGAACACTTGAAGCACTGCACTTTATTTGGGACTTTGTTTTGATTTTTCTTTTGTTAATAAAAGCGTTTCTGCACTTTGCACCTTTCCCCTTGTCTCATTGTCCAGCTCATCCGGTTACATTACGGATGCTGTCAGGTTCAAGAGCTTCCCAAAAGGGAAGTGGGAGCATGAAACAGAACCCGCATCGTCACAATTGTCTCTTGCAAGTCAGTACAACTGCTTCGCTTCTGATCTTTCTGGTAAAAACCATGGATCCATGATTCTGATTGAACTAAGTAGTTCAATAAATAGATGAATGAATAGTTATACAGCTGAAAAAGGAAGAGTCACCTATATAAAAGAGTAGCTTAGCCTGTGATATTGCATCCTGGTCCTTCTTGTTCCATTATATGTTTCTAAATATTAATATCATTGTAATGTTGTAGTTGTTGGGCCGCATACAAGGTAAAGAGCTTATAAATATTATACAATCTGTCAATGAAGCTTTCACTGTGAGACTGTAAACTGAATAGATCTTCTGTTTAACTCGACTTAAATCTGAAGTGTCAGAGCAACTACAAGGAAATGCTTGGGCTGAAAAAAAGTCTGTTTTATGATTTTAATAGGCTGCTGTTAATTTGGTCTTGAGCATAGCATCAAAGGTTTTCACAAAGATAATATACCGTATAAAAACACATAATTAAAACACTTTACAGGGTTAAAAAGTTACGTCAATTTTTTAACACAATTTAATAGTAAGAACAATAATACAAGATAATTTATCAAAGCAAATTATTTCATTATTGAGGTTTCTGAATTACATGACTATATACTGTATACAGTAGGTAGCTCTTCTGCCGTTTTTTGAACATTATGGTATCTCATTATTAAGGGCAAGTGGAGTATTGTCATTCCATTCTCACTTGGTGTTAACTTGTCTCTGTCAGGCTTGGAAATCTGTCATTTAGCTTGCCGCTGTTACAAAAACCCCTGCCAGCACTGAACCACCTGTATTGTAATTCATGGTCAATTTCTGGGACCATTTTGATGCCATTGACTTGTGAGAAGCGAAGAAAGACTCATTTTTAAATAACTTCAGGCTGGAGCCTACCATTTTCTGGTTTCTATTTAGATCTGTTTTAGTGGTACTAGTTTAGAGTTTACCTGGATTATTGGACAGCTCCTTGGTGTTGATGTGTAGGCATTGTCATTTGACATACATATCATAACATAACAGTACATTTTTGTACCTACTCAATCTAATTCATGGGGTGCACATGATTTAAGCCTATCCTTCCACCATTGAGCACAAAGCAAGAAAAAAACCCTGGATGGGGCGCAAAGTGTATTGTTTCTTTCCCAGTGTTTAAAATAACAAGATACTCTATAAAAGCATACAAGTTCTCAGTTCAACTTCACAATACCATACTGATAATTTAAATAAGCAATAAATTAGAGAGATAAGCATTTGGACAAGTTTACAAAAGAAACTCAAGAAAGATCTGTATTATAGTGAATTAGGAAGATCTCTGCATTCAGGGCAAGTGAGGCAATGCCCCCCCAAATCTTAGCAGGTGGTGCTGGTGTACAAAAATTAAAGATGTAACACACTGAGATAACTTATATACAAAATGATTCACCACAGCCTTTTAAGCAAAAATTGGAAATTTTGAAAATGTATTTTCATTTCTGCTTTTGGCATTGAGTATTGATGTTGATGTTGAGATATCATTTAATACTGTCCTTGAAATACTGTCCATAATATGTTGAAAGATCTTCATTTTGTATTTTTGTAATGCCATCATTCCGCTGAAATTTTATTATCACTTGTGGTGGTAGCCTATTACATTGTAAATCGGCGTAGCACTTAGTTGCTCCCCTGCAGTTTTACTGAAGGGTGTCTCTTACTCAGTTGCTCTCCAGCTATATTAAATGGCTCCTTTCACTTGGTTCCCATGATCATTTTTCTGTCTCCTGCCTGCACATTTATTTGCTAGCTCCATGTCATTTGATTCACTTGCGGTCAGAGGCAACACGATCAGCATTCACTTTATCCAACTCCATGAGCCAATCCAAGCCAGGATCTTTAATAAGGCTCACCAGCAGCCATGTACATAGGCCAATGGGTTAATGCAAAGGAGCAGGTCTTGTAAGTTCTTGATGATCTCTCTCTGTTACTCTCACACACATACACTGTTCACAGCATCTCAGGGTGGCTACTCCACTTATGGAAGTATCTCTTTCCCAAATATATTTTACCGCACAAGAAAGCTCATGCTAAAAAATGACACTACAGTGGATTGGCACTAAGATATGATAAACAGCAATTGGTATGGTAGGTACAGATGTGTTGCTTAGAAAACAATCCATACACAGTTAGAACCAATGTAAAATGAAAGATAAAATAAAAATCAGAAAAAACTGTAGGTGCTAGAGAAATATAAAGTATACAGTATAACAAAAGCAGTAGGTGTTCAGCACCCACCTACTCAGTCTTCCTAGCTAAAGACGTGTAGCTGAACAATATTATAGACAAAATAGAAAATATGCAGCCACACTTATGTGCTCCAGCCAACTGGAATTATTGTCCTCCTACCTGAATCTTCTTTGCCTAACCATGCTGGAAAAGCCACAGCGCTCAAAGTCAGTTTCTATTTGGCTGCTCTCCACTCATCTTCAGAGTCATGTTTCATCCCTGCTAGTACTTCTGCAAGACCAAACCTGTTGGGAAGTTAAAATAGTACAACAGCAGTCCTACCCAAATAGAATATCAAACATATTTATACAGGAGTAGAATGTAATCTTTACATGCCCAGAGGATCTGTTCATTTTCAGCCTTTGTCTGGTGAATAGTTTGGACCCATGCTTTTTTTTCTCACCCTCTTTCTGTGTCTTAAGCTCACACAGTGTCAGGTTTCATTTCCGTGAATGTGTTTACAATGCAGTTTTTATGAAACTAACTACCCCACAAATGTTTTCTAAGTGTTTACACTCTTTTATGGGCTTTTAATTTATCTATATCTCTGAGTAGACCTTTTAGATTATTAATTTAAATTTAAAAGGTGTAGCCTTTAATGTACTTATGGTGACATGTGGGTTTGAAAATGTTCACCAATCTTTATGTACAACAGAACCATTTAAGAAAGTAAAGAATGTAACTGGAGTGTTGAGATACTCTCTGAACTAATATAGTACAACTTTAAACTAGACCCCACCCAATTCTTTGTATCATTCTGAGTTTTGGTCCAGATATAAACCTGCAGCTCCTATCTGTACACAATTGTGAAATTGTGTTTTTAAGTTCAGAATAATGTACTTTATGGATGGACTTTTATCCATCTATTCATCCTTTTGTTACACAGTGGGAGTGCGTTTCCTAACATCATCAGATGCAAGCCTTCCGTTTATGGGGCAACAATCCATCCCAACATGCACTCACAGAATTAAAGGAAATTTTTAGATAACAGCAGGCCATTTGGTTCAACATCATTTTACATACCAGTCATTCCTAGTCAAACTTTCATGGTACTTTTATCTGTACTACTTGGCAACTTATTTAATGTATAATCAGTTACCTGGCATTTTTGTAGAGATGTAAATTTAATTTTACATGTGTTTTTTCTTTATGAAGTGGAAGCAAATTGTTGCACCCTGACATATCACACAGCAATTTAGGCAGGATTTGAAGTCAAAGTCCAAGAGTGATAAGGCAGTAGTGCTAACCACTGTGCACCTGAAACTGACTTTTAAAAATGTTTTTTTTTATTTTTATTTTACAGATTACATGTGAGACATTAAAGTTCAAGTGTACATAACATGGTAAAATCATGTTTCTTGGATCTTTCCATCTGACCAGTGACACTGATAAAACAGAAACAACAGGCAATCTGTGTGTCTAAGATCTATGTGTCCAGCTCCAGATTGTGTGTCCAGATTGGCTTAGGTATGATTGGTCAGTTTGCCTTAAGTGACTCAACAAAGGAGGAATAGCGAATGTGAGACTCACAAGGAAGAGTAAAGGTGTATGAGATTTGCTAAGAGAGTCACCTTTAGAGATGCAAGAATAAAACCAGACAAGAGGTGAGAAAGATGCCTTGAAAGTAAAGACAGAGTCTGAAAGCAGGCTTTACGGGAATGTGCCCGAGAAAGGAAGCACTGATTATGAGAGTTTCCCACAAACATCTATAGAGGAAAGGTGCTGAATTCACACAAAGGGCAAAAGATAGTAAATACATTTAAATTAAAAACTTTGACAGGTATCATGGTTACTAAAAAAATCAAGTAAAATTGGTGTATACAACACCATACATTGAAAAAAACTTTAGGAAATACATACACAAAAAGGAACAGTCAGGTAGTTTTCAGTATGAGTGGCTATACAGTAACCATATGACCTTTGGATAAAAACTGTCGGTTAATGCTCCTGTTGTATCATGTGCCAAAATGGAGGTGGGAGAAAAGTGCCTGTGTAGATGGATGAGGTCTTTAGTATTGCTGTTTGCTTTTATCATTCAGTAAGTGTGTTATATGTTTATAGGGATGTTTATATCCATTACTACTACAGGAACAACACAGTTGTTAAATAAGACAAAAAAGAATGTCAAAATGCTTCCTATACGAACACTTGAGGTATATTTTAGCTGATTTTGATACACAGTTTCATATAATGTTATTATACATTCATATTGACTCAGTCCATTTTTTTTACAATAACAATAACTTACTACTTACACTGCATGACAGAAAAGGAGAAAACATTATACATTAACAGTTTTGTGAAGTACAAAATAAAAGCATAATTTTAGATCAAGAACGCTAAAACCATTACAATTCCTACTGTTGAGTCACCAGACAATATGGTACATAAAATAACCTAACCCTAATGTAACCAAAATATCTGCATTACAACCAATGTCATGGTCTATCACGTAGTGTGTATATCAACGCTCCTGTATAGATGTGAGTCCTAGACTCCCTACTGCAGGCAAATCCATATACTGTACTAGAAGCATTCCACATCCGCTGCCTATGGAAGATCCTAGGCATCACTTGGGAGGACATGATTCCATACACTAAAATTCTGGAATGCTGCTCATCCACCAGCATTGTGGGCAGGCTGCTCAGCTTTGTCTTCCTCTGGACTGTGCACGTCTCAACTTCCCCAGTTGGCCCTGTATGGTGAACCCACCGAAGGATCTCGACTTCAGTATAGCCTAAAGAAACGCTGGAAGGACTACTTGAAGCGTTCTCTCAATGCCTGCTCTATTCCCCAGAGGCAGCTTGCGATACTTTCTGAGGATAGCATACTTTGGAGAAGGAGTCCATGCATGACTTCGAACAACAATGGACCCATCAAAAAGAGGACAAGACATCACCACCGACACCAACCCACTGCACCTGGGGGTTGTGGAGGGAGTCAATTCCCCTACCCATCATGCCCCCATGTCTGCCTTTCCCAAATTAAGCAGCTCTCCCAACAGAGATGGACAAATGGATGTACAGCGTCATTGTCGGATCAACAGACATCCATATACATATATATACTACCATCTACAGTTATGTATTTTATGGTTTATCCTGTATTGTGTCCTTGAATGTCTTGAAATAAATTTTTAATACCAAAATTTACTTTGAATTTACTTTGTGTAGATGTAAGCATGGAAAATGTGTATCATATTCTGGGGATACAGAATAGTATCAGTTTAAAAGTTTAAACAGTGGTACAACATACATTCTATAATAAAAAAAATTGTCCCTGAGTCTTGGCAGGAATTTGAACACACAGCTCAAGTGTTCCACACGCCACTTCAAGTTTCGACTGCTTCACCTGTTGGTTATTCATTATTCAAAATTTCAATGGTACAGTCTTTTGCAGTGTTTTTCAGACAGTGCATGGCAAAATAAGACATAATTCCTTGTCCATTTTGAATGGTGGCAATCTGTACATATCATGGGCCCACCTTACACAGAGGCATCTTCAGGTGGATGTCTTGCATTGCGAGTCACACCTTTTTGCTCTACTTTAAATTATGTGTTTCTGATCAGAGAGGTCTTTGCAGAGCTTCCCAACTTCAACAGGTTCTCCTTTGCCAGTTTGCCAGTAAGATTAGATACTGTGGAAGTGAGGAATTCTACACAAAGCAAGGGTAGGTAATATCCATATCAACACTTAAGGGGTGACATTTTTTTAGGTGTTGTCAAGAGAGCATTCTCAGACAACTCTGCCAGGGGTTGTAATTCCTGACTGAGCAGAATTTAAATTGCACTGTGTTACGATTTTGAGTCTTTTTAAAAATTTCTCTGCCATTTTTCAATTAATTTTCTATGTTTGTTCTTCCTTTTCAGGGATATTAAGCATGTAGAATTAATCTCCTCATTTATTTTTTAGATTCAACTTTGTTTTAAGGGTCCTAAATTACCTCACATCATGTAATGCTCCAAGTTTGTTTTGTTACTATGTGTAGGAACCCATTGCTGGGGTGTGTGATCTCGGAGGTCACACTACCTGTGATTTCACTGGAATAAATGCTGGCATCACAGACCATTCATTATCAAATAATGGATGTACAGTAGACCCCCGCGAAGATGCAGTTCAGATTTTTCCTTTGAACCTAACTAATAATTGTTAGCGGAAACTGCAAATATCCTCCGCAATTTTTTATGGCTTTTTTCATGGCAATACTGCACTGTAGAGAGAATAAGAAGCAACCGTAGAGGAAAACGCGGCTTGGGATGGTGAAAGCAGCCAATCTGAGAGCGTACTCTACTAGAATTTGAAACCGTAACTTCCAGCAGTCCCTGCAGTGGCTCCGATTGGTCTTCTGCTGACGGTGCACGGGCTGTTGGGGTCAAAGGATGTCAGCGCGGCTTTTAAAAAGGGGGCCGGTGACCAAAAGGAAAAAAAAAGTTTTTGTAATCTTTTGTAATCCCTCTGCCTGCCTTCTGTTGGGTTACCTGTACTTATTCGTTTTGTCCTGGATCGTTTTGTGGTTGGGGTCTGGATTGTCTGGCGTCTGCCTGTGTACATGAGGACTGTAAGTGGATTCATTGCCATCCTGTGCACCTGAACCTGTCCACCTGTCTTCACCATTTCAGGAACTACCGGTAGGACTATCTTTGCATTCTCATTCAATGTGTGGATCTCTGGACTATCTATTTTCATCATTACATTTAATTCGTTGCCTTTTTTCATGGACTTTACTGTGTGTGTTTTGTTGGTGCTTTGTTGTATTTAATGTATAATTGCATAAGGGGAACAGGGGTGGTATCGTTGTTTCCATTTGTTTTCATTACATTCTTTATTTGCTGTTTGATTACCGGTTTGCTTTGTTTTTGTCCCTGTTTTTGAGTGCATGCAGGTCGGGCCAAGCCTGGGGGCGTCCCTGGAATCTCCACCATAAAAATAAATAAATCACCGTCTTCTCGATGGTGTGAATCTTAGTGGCACCGGACCGTTACGTATTATTCATTTCTCCTTGCTGCTGATTGACTGCTGCCCTGTGATGCATCTCCAGCTGAGTGTTCTCGTGTTTTCAGTTTTGATCTTCTTAATCCTTAAACTGCCGCAAACGGCTATTGCCGGTTCCCGTGCAATTTGCCAGTATGCCAGAACTGATCAGTCCGTGCCGTACATTAATTGAGCAGCCAGCTCATGACTATTGGCACCCCCTAGTGAATCAGTATCACTATCCCTGGGATTCAGCTGCTGCACTAGACTGGAAGGCGAGCATCAGCGTTGGCCTCTGTGTGCTTGCGTGCAGCCAGTTCAAGCGCAGTTGGCTCAGTGATTTACTGAATTTCATCAGTGGTGTCAGTTGCACCTTGTACATATTGTTCCAGTGGTTTTTTAAATAGTTTTTACAGTTCATTAGCAATGTGTAAAATGATCAGTGTTGCAGTAATTGTGATACTCTTTGCGTGAAAAAAAATGTGCTCTATTAAAATTTCACTTTTTCTTTGTGAATTGTGACGTTTACTTAAAAAGTGCAGCAAAAAAGTATTTGGCGTCCAGGGATGCATTAAACTCCAAGTATGTGGCAGTTTAAGGGTTAAACCCCCAAGATCCTGCCGAAACTCCCTGCACCTTCTAAGGCCTCTGGCAATGAAAACGCGCTTGCATGAATTACAGTACATATAGCGGTAACATCTGTATTTTACATTCTAGCACTGCGGGTGACAGCAGTACAGTACTGTACAGTATACAGATTTACCTTTACATTCTTTTTTTTAGGTAATGTGTTAAGCTGAGGTTGAAATGAAATTAAAGTGTTTTGGGGGCATATTTAGGGTTTAAACTATAAAAATAGGCATTTTTTTTAACCACATCCATAATTTGCGGTTTTTCACAATTCGCGGGTGCTCTAGGAACGTAACCCCCATGCAATTTTGGGGGTGTATTGTATACAAAAACGACAGTCTTGTGTGTTTAGTAGAGTGTGCGTCTAATTTTTAAAATTCAAAAAAAGTTTTTTGAAGGCAATAAAATGTGCTTTTTAAGAAAACCTATCAGTAATAACAAGTATGATATTATAACCCTAAGATGACTGAAGAGTTGGAACATCTATTGAGATTTTTTCTCATGATAACTATGTTTTTTGTTAAGATTGTAACAATTTCAATAGGATATACCATATATACCATGATTTTCTCCTGCTACACATTTTGCAGACACCAATTTACTCTTTGATATCTTTTCTAAGAGATGGCCACAAAAAATAGTTCTTCATTTCTAATGACACCAGAATAACCAGAAATGTTTGATACATTTCCGCAGAATAAAACATCGCTTTGTATATTTTCTCTCACAAATACTTCCCAGTGTATTAGAATGTGTGGTGCCACTGCACTTAATTCATTCTAATATATTTTAGTCTCTTCAGTTCTGTAAAATTTAAGATTCTTTTTGTGAACTAATTCATTCTGACTCCAATGATTGAGGCTACATTTTGAATTGTTGTGAAAATGCATCTCCTTTACTACAAAGTTAAAATGCTTAGAATATAATGCTTAACACTCCAGCATTGAATTCTTGAGCAATTTGAAGACATGCTAGATTTTTATGGCTATTTTAGATTACAAAAAGATGTTCTGCTCCTTCTAATCAATGTCTCCATTCGCCCAAAGCAAATTTAATGGCCAATAATTTTCGAATACCAATATCACAAATGCTGAGATGAAATGGCACCCATCGTAATATTAGATGCACCATCGTGCAGGACAAATTAACATATGAAGACTTTAACACTGGTGATGTAATGAATTCTTCTTTAAGTATTTCAAAAGCTTCTTGTGCCTTTTCTGTCCATTAAAATGTTTCTATAGTTTTACAAGTAAAGGCAGTAATTGGAGCAATGCTCAAACTAAAGCAGTTTCTGGTTAATGTTGCCTTTTTTATGGTCAATACTAAGACCTTGTCTGTTATTCTGATATCCCAAATATATCACTAATGGTTTGTGAAATCCCCGTTTCTCTGACTTTGCAAATAAATTATTTGCATATAATTTGAACATATTAAGTATGTGTGAGTTCAAATTCCTACAAAAGATTAAAATGTTGCCTAAAGATGTCATTCACAAATGATGGAAAGACCATCGGTGCATTAGTCACACTGTAGGGTGTTACCATATATCTGTATGACTCAAAAGATGTATTGAATGTGATTTACGATTCATATTTCATTCATTGTATGCATTTCTAAGGTTTATTTTAGTGAATAATGTCAAACCTGATACATGACTAATTGGAGATGATACAAAGGCTGTGGATATTGTTAACTATGTCTTTAATTAGATCCTTGTAATGAAGCAGAGCTATTCTTCTCAAAAGAACAAACAAAAAAATCCTATAGTGCAGTTAGGCAGTGTAATAAAACTTTTTTTCAAATTGACTTTAATATACTCCTCCATGACTATAAACTCTGGCCAAGACTGATCACATATCCAATATTCAAGGAAGCAAATAAATGGTAGGAGCAGGAGCTTGGGATGTTGCTCACCAAGGTTGATAGGTCTGGCCTGTCTGGTAGGTTTAAAGCCTGGATCTATCAGCACTCAATCCTGCCCCGAGTCCTTTGGCCTCTGCTGGTATATGCAGTCCCGTTTTCAACAGTTGAGTCCCTTGAAAAGAAGATCAGCAGCTTTCTTCGGAGGTGGCTGGGACTCCCACTCAGCCTCACCAGTGTAGCACTGTATGGGACAAGTAACATCCTGTGGCTACAATTTAAGAAGAATGAAGAAGAATTCATGGTGGCACACACCAGAGAAGCCCTACAGTACAGGAACTCCAAGGATTGTAAGGTGTCAGCAGCTGGCATTGAGGTGAGGACGGGCAGGAAATGGAGGGCGGAGAAATGGAGGTGGCAGAGTCACGAAGGCTCTGGTGGGCACCGTGGCAACAGGTAGAGCAAGTCTGGACTACTTCCCAAAGACCCAGGTCGGCAAGGCCCAGGACAAGGAGAGAATCCATCTACTCTAGGAAGAGGCCCGAGCAGGGGTGGAGGAAGAGAGAGTGAGCAGGGCAGTAGGACTCTGGCAACAGGGTGCGTGGACAAGGTGGGATAGTACTCTCCAGCGAAGGATCACCTGGTCGGACATCATGCAGGGAGATTCTTTTGTGTCTGGTTCCTGGTGCAGGTGGTCTACGATGCCCTGCCAAGCGCAGCAAACCTCCATGTCTGGGGAAAGAGTGAGACACCATCCTGTCCACTTTGTTCAGGAAGAGGCTCTCTAGAACATCTACTCAGCAGCTCCCCTAAGGCTCTGGCAGATGGCTGCTACTGGTGGCGCCATGACAAGGTGCTCAAGGCAGTTGCTGAAAGCTTGGCTGGAGCCATCAACACAAGCAAACTCCTCCACGGCTCAAAGAAGGCAGTTACCTTCGTTAAAGCGGGAGAGCAATCCCAGGCAAAGGCAGTAATAACAGGCCTCTTCTACACAGCCTCTAACTGGCAGCTGCAGGCTGACTTGGGAAAGCAGCTAAAGTTTCTGTAGCAAATTGTAACAACATCACTCCGGCCAGACATGATCATTATCTCTGAGGCCTCAAAACGGCTGATTACGCTGGAACTGACAATGCCCTGGGAAGAGCGTATCGAGGGAGCTAGCAACAGGAAACGCGGCAAGTACCAGGAGCTGGCGGAGGAGTGCAGGGACAGAGGCTGGAGGGTACTCTATGAGCCCATAGAAATTGGCTGCAGAGGATTTGCAGGACACTCACTCTGCAGAGTCCTCACATGGCTGGGCATAACAGGAGCGGCCAAAAAAGAGGGCCATTAAATACGCAACTGAAGCCGCAGAGAAAGCCTCAAGATGGCTTTGGAAAAAAAGGGCTGATTCATGGATCGCTACTAGGATGCAAATTGGGGATTGATCAACCCCGGCTGGGTCGCCTGAGTGAGGGTGTTTGATGTTGCGAGACCCAAAACGTCCGATGACCTCAGGATACATCACTGATGATGTGTCCTAGTGCATTCAGGTGATTCTTATATAGTACAATCATATGATATAAAGTATGAACCCAGCCACAGGGGATGCACAAACCAGTGTGTTTCTTCGTGCTGGTCCTAAGCCCGGATAAATGGGGAGAGTTACATCAGGAAGGGTATCCGGTGTAAAATTTTTGCCAAATCAATATGCAGACAACAATACAAATTTGCATACCGGATCGGTCGAGCCCCGGGTTAACAACGACTGCTACCAGTACTGTTAGTCAACAGGGTGCTGACGGAAATTGGGCTACTGTTGGCCGAAGAAGAAGGAGAAGGAGAAGAAGAGGGGGGAAATGTGTCCGGAGGCAGGAGGAGAGGAGGAAAGTAAAGAGAGTGGAACTGAAAGTAGGAACTTTGAATGTTGGCAGTATGACTGGAAAGGGGAGAGAGTTAGCAGATATGGTGGAGAGAAGAAAGGTTGATATATTGTGCATGCAAGAGACTAAATGGAAGGGGAGTAAGGCCAGGTGGATTGGAGGTGGATTCAAATTGTTCTATCATGGTGTGGATGGGAGGAAAAATGGGGTAGGAGTTATTCTGAAGGAACAATATGTCACAAGTGTTTTGGAGGTGAAAAGAGTTTCAGGCAGAGTAATAATTATGAAGCTGGAGGTGTGATGATGAATGTTGTTAGTGCATATGCACTGCAAGTTGGGTGTGCAATGGGTGAGAAAGAAGATTTTTGGAGTGAGTTGGATGAAGTGATGAACAGTGTACCCAAGGGGCAGAAAGTGGTGATTGGAGCGGATTTCAACAGACATGTTGGTGAAGGGAACAGTGGAGATGAGGAGGTGATGGGTAGGTATGGTGTCAAGGAGAGGAATGAAGAAGGTCAGAGGATAGTGGATTTTTCCAAAAGAATGGACATGGCTGTGGCGAATACGTATTTTAAGAACAGCACTGGATGCCTTGACTGTGTGCAAGGCATCATGAAATCTGAAGACTACCAAAAGATATTGGGGCACAATGTAGGTCCCAGTGTCAGAAAGCTGGGTCTGCGTCAGAGGTCATGGGTGTTCCAGCAGGACAATGACCCCAAACATATCTCTAAAAGCACTCAGAAATGGTTGAAGACAAAGCGCTGGAGAGTTCTGAAGTGGCCAGCAATGAGTCCGGATCTAAACCCGATTGAACACTTATAGAGAGATCTCAAAATTGCTGTTGGGAGAAGGCACCCTTCAAATCTGAGAAACCTTGAGCAGTTTGCAAAAGAAGAGTGGTCAGAAATTCCAGTTGAGAGGTGTAACAAGCTTGTTGATGGTTATAGGAAGCGCTTGATTTCAGTTATTTTTTCCAAAGGGCGTGCAACCAAATATTAAGTAGAGGGTGCCAAAAATTTTGTCCAGCCAGGTTTTTGAGTTTTGTGTGAAATGATGTCAGATTTGGCTTTTTTCTCTGTTTTTTTGTTTTATTCCAATGCACAAAAAGGAAAATAGATAGATAGATAGATAGATAGATAGATAGATAGATAGATAGATAGATAGATAGATAGATAGATAGATAGATAGATAGATAGATAGATAGATAGATAGATAGATACTTTATTAATCCCAGGGGGAAATTCACATACTCCAGCAGCAGCATACTGATACAAAAACAATATTAAATTAAAGATTGATAACAATGCAGGTAAAAACAGACAATAACTTTGAATAATGTTAACGTTTACTCCCCCGGGTGGAATTGAAGAATCGCATAGTTTGGGGCAGGAACGATGTTCTCTGTCTGTCAGTGGAGCAGGACAGTGACAGCAGTCTGTCACTGAAGCTGCTCTTCTGTCTGGAGATGACACTGTTTAGTGGATGCAGTGGATTCGCCATAATTGATAGGAGCCTGCTGAGCGCCTGTCGCTCTGCCACAGATGTCAAGCTGACCAGCTCCATGCCAACAATAGAGTCTGCCTTCCTCACCAATTTGTCCAGGCGTGAGGCGTCCTTCTTCTTAATGCTGCCTCCCCAGCACACCACCGCGTAGAAGAGGGCGCTCGCCACAACCGTCTGATAGAACATCTGCAGCATCTTATTGCAGATGTTGAAGGAGGCCAGCCTTCTCAGGAAGTATAACCGGCTCTGTCCTTTCTTACACAGAGCATCAGTATTGGCAGTCCAGTCTAATTTATCATCCAGCTGCACTCCCAGGTATTTATAGGTCTGCACCATTATTATTATGGCACCAATAAACATGTGTATACCAAAACATTTGTAATTGCAACAATTTTCTGGGAGAAATGGTGCATTTTCAAGGAAAATTCCAGGGGTGCCGATAATTTCGGCCATGACTGTAAATGACTGTAAATCGTTTTAGGTGCCAAGACACCTCTGTCAGGTTTTGACCACAGGAAGTCCTTTGTCTGCTTTGGCCATTTCAGAGTATACATACACACTCTGGCATTAACAGCCTGTTTGTATGTGTCAGCTTTTTCAGGACTATTTTAACTTTCTTACCTGTGACAGTCTTTCATAATGATCTTTAATGCTTTCAGTTAATGTTCCCTTATTGCCCAAGGGAGGTGCCTGCAGACATTTTATTTAAAAACAAAGTAAAGTAAAATCAAAAGGTTGCACACAGTTTTGACTATGGTTATGCAAATTATGAAAACATCATTAATTTACTATTATTACATTCAATTTCAAAAACTCCAGGATTCTCAATATACAATTTGAACATTAAAAAAACACTTCACAGCATAATGACCTCATGTAATATCAGTGTTAAATGGTTGGGTTGTTTTAATTCCCTTTTATAGCTTATATTACCATACACCAATCAGCCACAACATTAAAACTACCTGCCTAATGTTGTGTAGGCCCCCCGTGTGCCGTCAAAGCAGCTCTGACCTGCTGAGGCACGGACTCCATAAGAACCTTGAAGGTGTCCTGTGCTATCTGGCACCTATTGTAGACGTTAGCAGCAGATCTTTTAAGTCCTGTAAGGTGCATGGTGGGACCTCTATGGATAGAACTTGTTTTCCCAGCACACCTCACAGATGCTCGATTGAACTGTTATGAGGACAACTCAACTCCTTGAACTCTTTGTCATGTTCCTCAAACCAATCCTGAACAATTTTTCAAGTGAGGCAGGGCACATTATCCTATTGAAGGAGGCTACCACCATCAAAACGTAACAGTTTTCAACTTGCAGTGCATGGAAGACAAAAATAATTTAGACATCAGAAGCAGTAAGAAGTCAAGTAAAATGACACCTTTATTTGGCTTACTAAAAAAGATTACAATATGCAAGCTTTCAAGGCAACTCAGGCCATTCTTCAGGCAAGATGTAATCAGAAGCAGAACACTACTATACCAAAAGTCAGACCTTCTAAGGCATAAACAGTAACACCTGACACTTACAATTGTAAAGCTGTTACTTCAACAAGCTTTTTGTTCTATTTTTGCAGTCTGCCAGTAGCCTAAATTAACTGAAATGTCTGAATAGCATAGCTCATAGAACATGGGTGAAATTAATAAAGATAAGGAGCATTAAAACGAAAAATGTTAGAAAAACAAAGGAGGATCCATGCTCTTTGGTGAATCAAAGCTGATGAAGTTTCCCCCAAACCAGTAAGTAGAGCCTAGCTATAAAGATTAGAAACAGAGGTCATAATTTAAAGAACAGGGTACGATAGTTAAAGAAAAATTCCAAAGTTATGTTATTATTTTATTTGATTAATCCTCCAAAGCTATGTTAATATTTTACTTGATCAATCTTTTGAACCCACTTCACTTCAGGATTTGGGGGAGCTTTATGGCAACATCAGACACATGTCAGCATCCAATTCCATTACAGAACATACTAAAATACATGCTTAGGGGCCATAATAGTAAAATCCATGCTGTCATGGGGAGAATGTATTTCTGAAAAGGATCTTAAGCTGTCAGGCAGCAGCACTAAGTACTACACTGATTTGCACCCTTTTTATTCTATTTTAATCAATCGCATGTTTTAGTAAAGTCAAATTTGAATATTTAAGTTTTAGGCTGGCTTTTTGATGGTCCTTTTCTGTGGCTTAGTTTAAAATTCACAGCAATAAAATGTAGCCTAAAGTGAATTACATATATTCTTCCAAGGTCTTTAAACTTTTAAATGGAAGGCATATAATATTAACTTTGGTCCTAGTGATATGAGGAAAATACAGAAAGACAGAAGTGCTTAAATTTCAGTAATTGCTCAGTTTTAAATGCATTCTGCTTAAGTAGAGAAAGAAGAAAAACAACTTTTCCTCTGCTCTGTTTGTCTCAGGCTGACTGGTAGACTTTTATGTTAAGTGGCGTTGGGCCATTGTCTGCAAGTCCACAATAAGGAAGAAACAATGCAGTGTGAGGGATTTGTATGCATAGGCATATACATAGGGGTCCGTGATAATAAAACTGTGCTGCTTAATTGTCTTTCTACAACCATCCATGTCAATATGGGTTCAGGCGTATGTCTTTCACACCAGTCTCTCAAATTGCGAGCGATCACCCCACAATAATAAAGGTAAAAATTACTGTAAGTAAAACTTCTTGTTTTGTTTCCTGAACCACAAGAGATATATATTTTTATTTTACCTTGTCCAGTTTCAAATATTGTACTTGGCTTGCTTTTTGTAAATAATCTGCAGGAGCAAAGACAAATGTTAGAAGACCACACTGGTGCATGTTGTTTTTGCCAAATGCTGTAGCCAAAGAGAAATATGATGCTTTCAAAAGTCAAAAACCTCTAAGGTTTAGTCAGTATTCCCAATTTAGTAAGTTGTTTGCATCCTTTTCTCTACCCCACCCTTTGTTTCTGGGAGTCTGTCCCAAATACCTCTTGTGTTCTGAATCCGCCATCTTTTGGGTTGGGAGACTTTTTATTGACGGACAATTGGGCAGAGTCAGATTTGTAATGGGTTCCTCTTTCAGTTTTGCAAAATGTCACTAATAATATTATGAATAAAGTTATTAACTTCCTTGATTGATGTTCCTTTTCATGTTCCTTTGTTTTCATTCTGTATAAAGGCGGTGAGATCAGCAAACATTGAACAGCATTGTACAATTAATGTTATCCAAATTATGCAGTATAAAATTGGTCTTCTATTTCCAAACAGCTGATGACTTGACCAAGTATCGAGACATTTTGACTTTTATTTGACTGAGCCAGAAATGATAGATCTATTCCATCCATTTTGTGGAGTAGGACCCAACTTAATGTATCATTTTGAAGATACTTATATATTTTGCTGCTCTTATAATTTCTCATTTAGGTTGAAACCAACACCAACGGGACAGAATAATTTAAAATATCCTTGTATGGCGGATTTAGGTATGGGCGACCTGGGCAGCACGGGCTCACGCACCAAAAAATTCGGAATGATGATTACAGCCTGAGCTGGTCAATCCATTTATGAAACATAGGGGTCACATGTTCAATAAAATGCATGTTATGTACACAAAGGGGCACCAATTATGTAACTGAAGAGTCGGGCCCTTCTGACACAGAAGGGAAAAGACTACAAATGGGCTTTGAGCAGCATACACTGCATGCATGTGAATGCAGCTGTTTTTGTAAGTAGTCATCCCTGTTCAGTTGGTTTTTGAGAATATTTCACCACCCTCTTTATGTCTACCTTGATACTAATTTTAAATTTCCATTGACTGAAACCATGAATTCTAACTTATTATCATGGAGGTATATCTGGTTAAGGTTAGGGATTTTCCATAAGATCAAAATTGAGGGTGACCTCCTCTATATGATCTTGCCCCTGGAATTTACTAAATGTTGGCCTTTTGATTACCTGAAAAAAATTAAGATCACAAGCAAAACAATACAAAAAGTTAAAATAAAGAAAAAACAGTGAAAAAATAACACAAAATGTGTTCACTCAGGAGCCACACCTGACAGCTACAATCAAGGCTTACAACAAAAACAATATTCACGGATAGTTTTTTAATAATTAAACAATTTTCAAGTTTTACCAGATTTAATCTACATACACATGACAGAACTATAACTGGCAACTTTCATACAATCTTATAAACTTATCAATGAGGGGATTGGAACCAATCAAGCACACATGCAAGTGCGATCAGCCCAGAATCACCCCACCAAACATCCCAGGAACACATGAGCGCACACACCCACAAAGCCGGAGCCACAATCATTTTTCAAATAAAACCTGCCTGTAGCCATGGACTTTAACATGCTTCACCACAATGTCTTGAAGCACGGAAAGAGTCAGAAATACAAGGACAGCAATACCACTTTGGAGTTGTTTTTGACTCGGAATGGCACTCTTACAGACAGATAGATTTTATCATAAGCGATAATTAATGTAGCATAACATAGCATGACATAACATTCTTAAACCTGCTTAATCCAGTTCACTGATGTTGGGGATCTAGCCTCTCCTGGCAGCACTCCATGCAAGGCAGAAACAGCCCTGGACATGGCACCAATCAATTGCAACTTAAATTTAAATTTCACATACATTTATTTGAACAAAGATTTGCTCTTGAACAATTTCTATCAGAAGTACTTTGTGGAAGGCATTAGACTGAAACAGAAACAAGTGAATAAAAAAGTATATATTGTGATCCTTGCAGTGGACTGGAATCTCATCACGGGTTGTCTTCTGTGTTGCTCCAGATACAAGATTCACTCTGGATAATTGTAGTCATGTAATGAAAAAACATCTGTGCAAGAAGCCTTTTTGTTTTCTTGCCCATTAAACAAAATTCCTTAGGTTGTCTCCCTACTTCTTTTTCACTCAACCAAGGAAAGGGCCACTCAATGCTCCATTCCATGAACCTAAGCTGAAAAATATGTGATCTGATTCACCTTTCATATGTTATTATCTATATGATTTTTGAGCTTAATGAATGGATCTGTAAACATTTAATTGAATCAGAAGTCTGGAAATTGCACTGTCTTTAGAGACCAATGTAGTGGGGCTGCAAATGCCACTTGATAGCTTCCTCTATTGTATTTGAAGAGAACAAGCTGACATTACCCCTGCATACTGCCTGTTTGCAGATGGCTTTGAAGTATATGAAAATATTAATTACTCAAACAAGAGAGCATTTCTCTGGAGAGACTTCCAAAAGGTAATAGTCTGTTTTTAAAGCATTTAATTTTATTGACTGTCATTCATACTGACATATTGGGTGGGTTGGAGCTTTATTGTATTTTATTGTTCTTGTCAGAGTTGTTCCAGTGTTATGTGTGCATGCAGTAAATTAAAATGTAGTGTGTGTGGTGGCTCTTCACAGAAGGCTTCCAACTACAAGGATTTGCTGTGCAAGTTAACACACTTAATTATTTGCTTGATTCAAGCGCATTGGGTGCCATGGTGTCGCCACCTTATGAGCATTCTAAGTGTGCCTCTCAGGTTGTTTTTAATAACAGACATACATATTGTGGCCTGAAGGCCCACTGAGGACTCAAGCAAAGTTTCAAATGATCTAGTAACGTTTTAAATTTGTACACATCTCTGCTGTCAAAAAATTATAGTGTTAGTAGTGATTATTCACAATTAATTGCAGTTTTTTTTTTTTATTTCATAAAATGAAGCCCATTTTAAGAACTTTCAATTAAAAAAATGAAAATACTATTTTAATGATAGGGAAACACAGAAACAATTGTAATTTTAACAAAATAGCATAGTTTAATTGTATTGGCTCAACCAATTTCAAAATTTAAATCTCAGTACCTGGTTAGTTGCTGAAATTGCAGATTTCAATATTCATAATGTACAGTTTTTGCACAATTAAAATGGGGTTAATTGTAAGTGGAGTAGTTAATTTGATGCCATTAGTGCCTTTGTTGTGTTCATCATAATGTAACTCTTTGAAAAGATTTCAAAGTAAAAAATTTAACATTTATCTCTTATATTCTAGACTTGTGCGCCTGACTTAAAATTAGAAGAAGAAAGGGAACAATGTGATGTAATTAATCTTTTTTTATTAAAGCACTAACACTGCTTATTCAATTTCACAGACTTAGTAAGCATGCATGAAGAAGAGCTTGCTGGTCCTGTTACAGTTAGAGTAGGAATTGATAGCTTCACGACTTGACTTGACTGATATTTTCTGAAATCCTGGACATAAATAGTTTCATTTAGTCCTCCTTTTTGAATTTTGAGCTAATTGTAAACAGAGCTTAATTGACATTTTGCATTATTGACAAGTAATGCAACATAATGCTAAACAGGTGAAAAGCACAGTGTTTCATTTCATATACTTGTTGATTTTATGATTTTCTTTTTACACAGACAAAAATAAAGACATAAAGGACATATAGGAAAGACATAACAGAGTATAATGCTTACAACTTTAGCACCACAAATTACATTGATTATTCTTTTTAAAAGCATTCAAAACACACTGCCCAGGCTCTTGGCAGATGCATAGCCACCATTCTAAATTAAGTATACAAGGGAGAATCAAAAAGTAAAGGCAACTTACCATTTAATACTGGTGTTTATAAGCAGCTGAACATAACAGTTATATCACTTTTCCACACAGTCTTCCTGCAAGTTCATGCACTTCTTGTATCATTCACTGAAATTTTACTCCTTTAAACTTTTGTAATGTTAAGTGTTTACATATGTTAAATTTCTCTGATTCAAACAATAGTAAAACAAATTAATAAATAAACTCAGAGGAGACAAGTTATTTAAAACAAAACAACCCATTAACCACCCCTCACCCCACTGCATCCACCTCCCTTCCTCTTTTGCTATATACTGTATTGCATCAGATTCCAGTATGTTTAATCATTTTCCTATGATGATGACTCCTGATAGGAGTTGAAAGCTTAGGAATAAAAAACTGTTTTAAGGCACTGGTAGTTGAGTTATGGCAACTGGACTTCGTTCTTGTTAGGTAGATACGTTTCACTGCTCATCCAAGTATCTACCTAACAACATCGAAGTCCAGTTGCCATGACTCAACTACCAGATAATTTCACCTGTAAGACTATAGTACTAGGGTGTTGTATCGCGTTAGCCATTATGAATGTAGAGAAAAGCCAAGCAAAATGACACCTTTTATTGGCTAACTAAAAAGATTACAATATGCAAGCTTTCGAGGCAACTCAGTCCCCTTCTTCAGGCAAGATGTAGTCAAGGGGCCTGAGTTGCCTCGAAAGCTTGCATATTGTAATCTTTTTAGTTAGCCAATAAAAGGTGTCATTTTGCTTGGCTTTTCTCTACCTGTAACAACAACAACAACATTTATTTATATAGCACATTTTCATACAAAAAGTAGCTCAAAGTGCTTTACATAATGAAGAAAAGAAGAATAAAAGACAAATAAGAAATTAAAATAAGACAACCTTAGTTAACATAAGAAGGAGTAAGGTCCGATGGCCAGAGTGGACAGAAAAAACAAAAAAAAACTCCAGAAGGCTGGAGAAAAAAATAAAATCTGTAGGGGTTCCAGGCCACGAGACCGCCCAGTCCCCTTTGGGCATTCTACCTAACATAAATGAAATAGTCCTCTTTGTAGTTAGGGTTCTCACGGAGTCACTTGATGCTGATGGTTATACAGACTTCTGGCTTTTAATCCATCCATCATTGTTGGAACATCATGGTGCTTTGGGTAGATGGTGGTGGCACAAGCCACCACCAATAGGACACCGGAAAAGGAAACAGAAGAGAGAGTAGGGGTTAGTACAGATTTTGAATGGTTATTATAATGAATTGGATATACAGAGTGTCAGGATTAAATTACAGTGAAGTTATGAGAAGGCCATGTTAAAGTAATGTGTTTTCAGTAGTTTTTTAAAGTGCTCCACTGTATTAGCCTGGCGAATTGCTACTGGCAGGCTATTCCAGATTTTAGGTGCATAACAGCAGAAGGCCGCCTCACCACTTCTTTTAAGTTTTGCTCTTGGAATTCTAAGGAGACACTCAGTTGAGGATCTGAGGTTGCGATTTGGAATATAAGGTGTCAGACATTCCGATATATAAGACGGGGCGAGATTATTTAAAGCTTTAAAAACCATAAGCAGAATTTTAAAGTCAATTCTGAATGACACAGGTAACCAGTGTAGTGACATCAAAACTGGAGAAATGTGTTCGGATTTTCTTTTCCTGGTAAGGATTCTAGCAGCTGCATTCTGCACTAACTGCAAACGATTGATGTCTTTTTTGGGTAGTCCTGAGAGGAGTGCATTACAGTAATCTAGTCGACTAAAGACAAACGCATGAACTAATTTCTCTGCATCTTTCGATGATATAAGAGGTCTAACTTTTGCTATGTTCCTTAGGTGAAAAAATGCTGTCCTAGTGATTTTATTAATATGCGATTTAAAATTCAGATTACAATCAACGGTTACCCCTAAGCTTTTTACCTCCGATTTGACTTTTAATCCTAATGCATCCAGTTTATTTCTAATAGCCTCACTGTATCCATTATTGCCAATCACTAAGATTTCGGTTTTTTCTTTATTTAATTTGAGAAAGTTACTATTCATCCATTCTGAGATACAGGTTAGACATTGTGTTAGCGAATCAAGAGATTTAGGGTCATCAGGTGCTATTGATACATACAGCTGTGTGTCATCAGCATAGCTGTGGTAGCTCACGTTATGTCCCGAGATAATCTGACCTAATGGAAGCATGTAGATTGAGAAGAGCAGCGGACCCAGGATAGAGCCTTGTGGAACACCATATAGAATATCATGTGTCTTTGAGTTATAATTACCACAACTAACAAAGAATTTTCTCCCTGCCAGGTAGGATTCAAACCAGTTTAAGACACTGCCAGAGAGGCCCACCCATTGACTAAGGCGATTCTTAAGAATATTATGATCAATAGTGTCAAATGCGGCACTCAAATCTAAGAGGATGAGAACAGATAAATGGCCTCTGTCTGCATTTACCCGCAAGTCATTTACTACTTTAACGAGTGCAGTTTCTGTGCTGTGATTTGTTCTAAAACCTGACTGAAATTTATCAAGAATAGCATGTTTATTGAGGTGCTCATTTAACTGCATAATGGCTGCCTTCTCTAGAATTTTACTTAAGAAAGGCAGGTTAGAGATGGGTCTATAATTTTCAAGAGAAGAGGGGTCGAGATTATTTTTCTTAAGTAGGGGTTTAACTACCGCAGTCTTAAGACAGTCTGGGAAGACCCCCGTATCTAATGACGAATTTACTATGTCAAGAACATTATCAATAAGCACACCCGATACTTCTTTGAAAAAATTTGTTGGTATTGGGTCAAGGGCACAGGTGGATGGTTTCATTTGAGAAATTATTTTATGCAAATCAGGTAAATCTATCCTAGTGAAAGACTCTAATTTATTTATTATGGAGTACTGGGGTTTCGGGGGATCCTTAGTGTTGGGGAGATATACTATGTTATTTCTAATATCATTAATTTTTTGATTGAAAAATACAGCGATAGCCTCACAGGTTTTACTGGAAGTACTTAGGAGGCATTCCTTTGAGTTACCTGGGTTTAACAGATGATCAATTGTCGAAAATAAGACTCTGGGATTACTAGCATTGTTATTTATAAGCTTAGAGAAATAGCAGCGCCTCTCAAGACGGACTGTGTTATTGTATTCTGTTATTTTAACTTTTAATATCTCATAGTCAATAGTTAGTTTAGTCTTCCTCCATTTACGCTCAGCTCTACGGCATGTTCTCTTTAAATCAGACACTCTTTGGGTCTTCCAAGGTATAACAATGCTAGAAGATTTTTTAACTGTCTTTTCAGGTGCAACTATGTCAACAGCAGCCCTCACTTTAGTATTAAATCTTTCCACCTTACTATTTACATTCTCCTCGCTATTATAGTTGGCACTATAAACGGACTGATTGGTTAGAATGTTTGTAAGTTTTAAAGTTGCTGATGAGTCAAAGAAGCGTTTTTTAACAATATGCTTCTCATGAGTGTTTTCTATCATTATTTCTATATTAAAAAGTAGAAGAAAATGGTCTGAAAGACCCGTATCAATGACCTGCTTTATATCAACTTTTAGTCCTTTAGTAATTACTAAGTCTAACGTATGACCTGCTTTATGTGTAGGCTGATTAACGAGCTGTCTCAAATCAAAAGAGTCCAGGAGGTTCATAAATTCTTTTACTTTTTGGTCACATTGATTATCTACATGAAAATTAAAGTCGCCGACTATTAAGAGTGCGTCATAGTTCGTAATTAAGATTGACATCAAGTCAGAGAATTCCTCAAAGAAAGACGCGTTGAATTTAGGAGGTCTATACACGGATAATACTAGAACGTGAGAAACTCCCTGAATAACAATGGCGAGATACTCAAAAGACTTGAACTTACCAAAACTGATATTTTTACATTTTAACCGGCTAGAGTAAATGTTTGCTAGCCCTCCACCTCTCTTTCCTTGGCGATCAGCACGAGTAAAACTGTAATCCGGAGGCGCAGATTCGATTAACCAGACTGAGAATCTTCACAGACATATTTTAAGGCACGTGAATCATTTTCTCCCTCTGTAGATTTCCACATGCAAATATGCAAACCATATCAAAAACCTTTGCTTCCACTCTTAATTATATAAATTCTTTCTCTTGTTGAACTGCTTGATTGATGTGTGGTACACGTTAGTGCTTTATTAGAATGTAAACTCAAAAGAAAATGCAAAAAGAGATAGTGAGACCTCAACAGACTGCACTTTGATTCACCTCACCAGTCACACCTTTTGACAAAGATAGCGTGCTTCTACCTGGGATTGGCATCTTCATGTCATCTACTTTAATACTGTCCAGACAGAAAAAGGATAAGTGTCTAGACAAATTGGGGAGTTCAGGTAAAAGGGCATAGACAAAACCAATACTACTAAGAATTTTTTGGTTATAATCAGTTCTAAAAATAAGGGGCTACCCTTCAACTGTCCCAGAACCAAGAACAGCACTTATTCAACTGAATATAAATACTATGGAGGGATTACTGAAGAGAAGACAAGTGTAGAAAATAAGCAGAAATAAACATCAAACCTGATGCAACCGAGGGCCATCCTGAACAGTTTAGTTGCACTGCATGTTAGGCCCACCTTTGTACCAAACCAGTCTCTGCTTGTTCCTCTTGATCTCACCTTTGTACCACCTTGCAACTGACCATATTTATCCTGACAATCAAGTCATTGCCTAATCCCACCTCCCAACTGCAAATTTACTTACTGTATAATCTAGCTGGAAGGAGCTTTCATGCCCCAGTTAGGGATACAGAAAAACAATAATTGTTTACATGCAGTAAGTAGAGAGTGTAAATTATACTGGTTTTCTTTTAAATTTACTTTTGGAAATGGTGTGCAGCTTGATGTACAGTATCATCATGTATTTTGAGGCCATCTCTGCTTCCTAGTTTGCTCTTTTGTTTACAAGTATAGCCCTATTCGGACAGGATTAGTTCTACCCCTGGAAATTAGCGTAACGTCAGTGCATACTGTCTGTTTGGACCACATTAACAATCCTTACTTATAATAATAATAATAACTCATTACATTTATATAGCGCTTTTCTCAGTACTCAAAGCGCTATCCACAATATATCTGTTTGCCGCTTCAAGGGCAGATTCCCTCCCCACGCCTTTCGATACAAATTGGGTATATCAGCATGGCTTCAGACCTCCAAGGAGATAACCCCAAGCGTAAAACCCGTTATTCAGTATGAACATGAAGGAGTACCAGCGATTCTTTTTTCTACTTCATGGCACTGGGTAAAGTCATTTTTATCAGAGGACCTCTGTAATTTTCATCCCATCCAAAATATTCAAATGAAGTAATTTTACCAACACGTTGATTCGCATCTTCCTAGTGTTTTTACAGACTTTAATATCTTGCCTGAAGAAGGGGCCTGAGTTGCCTCGAAAGCTTGCATATTGTAATCTTTCTAGTTAGCCAATAAAAGGTGTCATTTTGCTTGGCTTTTCTCTACATTCATAATGGCTAACACGGTACAACACCCTAGTACTACAGACTTTAATAGAAAGTAAAAGGCTTCATAATCTTTACAGAGATGTGAACACATGGTCCATTAAAAGGCTCTGACATGAGTGATTGAAAATGACACTTTACCCCACCTCCTGTCGTAAAACTAATCCTGCCCAAACAGGGCTTAATGTCACCATCAAAAGGATGGTGATAACTATTGCCTGAAAACAACTACTAAAGACCTTATGTGCAGCTAACCCATGTCTATGACATTTTGCTCAGGAAAGAAGCAAATGATGAGTGATCTTTGACTGTGCACAGTGCCGGTGGATAGCACATAAGTTTATTTGTTTCTGACCCCTCTCTATGCCACTTCTACTTTTTGAACCCTGTCTGTTCAGCTTTTAGCCGTTGCTTGTCATATTTTTGCATGCTGGCCTCTGCACATTCAACTCACATTCGCCCTCTGAATGTCCAACTTTCATCTGCTGTTTAATGTTCCCATTATTTTTTATTGGTGCCAGTCTGATCTTTTCTAGAACGGCTGCATAGTGCTTTAGAAAAAAAAAATTCTGAATGAAGTGCTTTGAGGCTGTAGTCATTTAAATTATTTTTTTGAATGACGCAACGTGGAGACTCATGAGAGCCAGATCAGACCTGACTTGAAGTGATTTAAGACTTTCAGTCTGAATGAGAGTTCAGTGGGGGAGGTGAATGACACTCACAGACTTTCAAATATAACTTTGAGACAGAATTAAAAGAGTGAGATCTGAGGCAATCGGTTCTCCTGGGTATCTGTGCAGTTCATTCACACAGCCAAATACGTGCTTGTGTATTGGACTGGCTTTCTTTTTGTTTTTGTTTTGTTTTTTTTTTTTGTAATTTTCCATTTTTAAAAACAAATCCTATAAAAAAGGTTCTTTTCGTATTTAATGAAGTGCAGATCTACAAATAGAAATTAACCTTTATGTGACAGGAAGGGTGCAAATGGCAGTTATGTATCAGGAGTCAGTTATTTAATCTGATAACGAATGTTATAAATATGTAATGCTGCATTGTAACATGGGAAATAGTTGAGCCGTTCTATAAAAGGCAGTTTATGAATATTCATGTCTTTGATTAATATGCATAAGTTTTCGAAGGGGGGGTGGTGTGACTGCAGTATTTTCAGGAAGACAATTCAAATTGCCAGTGTTGTTATATATTTTTCCACTTCTGGCAGGCAGGGCTTGGCTTTTCTAGAAGAACCAGCCAATTGCAGGTTATTAAATTTATCACACGTTTAATTATAAGGAAGTGAACTGCTTTACAGAGAAGGTGGTAAAGGTGTTAATGTTCAATGTTAAGGTGAAGACATTTTAATCTTATAAAGTTATTAATGAAACAACCTTTTTATTTTTAATTTACATTGGGAATACCAGTGAGCAATGTGGACCACAGTGAACAAATATATCCGTCCAGTGATTACTGTAAATCGAGTCCCTGTGGACTATGATGTTTGCTGATGACACTGTGATCTGTAGCGATAGTAGAGAGCAAGTTGAGGAGACCCTGGAGAGGTGGAGATATGCTCTAGAGAGGAGAGGAATGAAGGTCAGTAGGAACAAGACAGAATACATGTGTGTAAATGAGAGGGAGGTCAGTGGAATGGTGAGGATGCAGGGAGTAGAGTTGGCGAAGGTGGATGAGTTTAAATACTTGGGATCAACAGTACAGAGTAATGGGGATTGTGGAAGAGAGGTGAAAAAGAGAGTGCAGGCAGGGTGGAATGGGTGGAGAAGAGTGTCAGAAGTAATCTGTGACAGACGGGTATCAGCAAGAGTGAAAGGGAAGGTCTACAGGACAGTAGTGAGACCAGCTATGTTATATGGGTTGGAGACGGTGGCACTGACCAGAAAGCAGGAGACAAAGCTGGAGGTAGCAGAGTTAAAGATGATAGGATTTGCACTGGGTGTGAC
Source organism: Erpetoichthys calabaricus (assembly GCF_900747795.2). NCBI lineage: Eukaryota > Metazoa > Chordata > Cladistia > Polypteriformes > Polypteridae > Erpetoichthys > Erpetoichthys calabaricus. Next base: position 104,824,629 of record NC_041395.2, read on the forward strand.
GAGGATGGATAGGATTAGAAATGAGGACATTAGAAGGTCAGCTCAAGTTGGACAGTTGGGAGACAAACTCAGAAAGGTGAGATTGCGTTGGTTTGGACATATGCAGAGGAGAGATGCTGGGTATATTGGGAGAAGGATGCTAAGGATAGAGCTGCCAGGGAAGAGGAAAAGAGGAAGGCCTAAGAGAAGGTTTATGGATGTGGTGAGAGAGGACATGCAGGTGATGGGTGTAAGAGAACAAGATGCAGAGGACAGAAAGATATGGAAGAAGGTGGTCCGCTGTGGTAACCCCCAACGGGAATTGCTGAAAGGAGAAGTACAGTGGAACCTCGGGTCACGACCACAATTCGTTCCAAAACTCTGGTCGTAACCCGATTTGGTCTTGACCCGAAGTAATTTCCCCCTTAGGATTGTATGTAAATACAATTAATCCGTTCCAGACCGTACGAACTGTATGTAAATTATTTTTTTTAAGATTTTTAAGCACAAATATAGTTAATTATACCATAGAATGCACAGCGTTGTAGTAAACTAAATGTAAAAACATTGAATAACACTGAGAAAACCTTGAACAACAGAGAAAACTAACATTGCAAGAGTTTGCGCTATAGTGCTATGAACCGCTCGCTAAAAGCACTTTTTTTTAATGAGTTTTAAGCACAGGGAAAAAAATGAACATTTGAAAAATCCGTAATTTAATAAACAACTAAGAAAAGTAACATTGCAACAATGCACGCTACAAACCGATCGCTGTAAACAGAAGTGAAGTGGAGGTTAAAATCCAATAGAAAAAAGTCTTCATTAAATATAACAAGGTTAAAACAATGCTCGAATCAGTCTCTTTAAAAACAAGCCCAGTGCATTCTTTAACTGCCTTCTCAGCCTTATGCTGCCAGCCCTCTCTCTTGCGCGCGTGTGTGTGTGTCTCTCTTGCACGCGTGTGTGTCTGTCTGTCTGTCTGTCTCTCTCACTTGCTCGCTCTCTCGCACGCTCTCTCTCTCGCACACTGTCTCTCTCTCTCTCGCTTTCCCGCTCGCTGCACAGGGAATGCACATGGAGAGACCGAACACGTGCGGAAATCATCGGCACGCACAAACCGAGTGTGTGGTCATGAACAGATGCAAAAGTTTGGCAAACTTTTCGGTTGTAACCCGATTTGTACGTGTTCAGGAGGTTCCACTGTATACAGAATACTGAAAAGCTGAAGTATTGCTGAGAGTTGAAGAATATGCAGCAGCATGGCCTGTAGTCATAAAAATTAAACAGAAATGGTCAAAGAAGGATGACTAGAATACGAAACCCAGAAATGTGAACCTGTGATACTACACAAATTTTTTATTTACTTCTGTAAATAAGGGGATGTAATTATCAAATTAACTGGTGTTCTATCAGCATAAACGTTTAATTTATGGTTAGACAAGTTCTGTGTTAAAATATCTACAAAACATTTTGTAAAACAAGAAGAAAGGTATTTTTCACATTTTCCTGTGGTATGCAATGATTACTGGATTATCAATATTTTTGGTTATATTTCCAGTATAGTACAACTAAACAACATATCCAACATCTGAGTAATGCTAACAAGGAAGAGGCAAATATTTTTGCTATCTGTTCATGGGCAAAATGAGATAAGGTGTGTCTCATATGAAAAAAACTTAACCCCTGTTTACTGGAAGCAGAAAGAATATTTTAGTGATCAAATCTGGTCTAACATTCAAGCATGTTACACTTTTATATAATCAGAAATATGTTATTCTTATAGTGGAGGTAGTGTTAAATATGAGAATTTACTGGAGACTATATGGCTGTCTAGTTAACAGTGCTCTTTGTGTTAGTTTTATGTTTACACAAATACTGGATTAGTGGCAGTTAAATAATTTGTAAATGTACAATACAGACAATTAGGATGAGTAAAATGAAGCAAAATTATACGATAAAATTGCTAACAGTAAAGATAACCAGTTGGTATGGGAGGAAGATTTTTTTTTTGGTTTGATATACTTTGTTAATCCGCAAGGGGAATGGCAGGGTCCACTTTTGTATGGCACCCTAGAGCAATTTTCAAGTTAAGGGTCTTGCTCAAGGGCCCAACGGAGTAGGATCCCTTTTGGCAGTAACAGGATTTGAACTGGCAACCTTCTAGATGCCAGCACTGATCCTTAGCCACAGAACCACCTAGGAGAAATAGCTTGTTGAAGGTAAAAGTGGCAGAAAATGAAATGCCCATTGACATCTTGATAAAAGAATACATCTTTGTTCTGCTCTGCAAAACAAATCACATTAAAACGTACTGTATTAGGTTGCCTAAAGCTCTGTTGACAGCAATAATTTAAAAAGATTGCAAGTTCTATGGAGGAACACTGGAAAGACTGGTGATGTCAACCATGCAGGCAAAAGAGTGGCAAAATGGAGAATGTTCACAAACAGTGAATATAACACTGGGCTATATTCTAAACTGAGCATTAAATGTACAATAGGCTTCTGATCAGGGCCATTTGGAGGCTTTTGTGATCCCTAAGCAGTTAACTGTTTACGGGCACTCACCCCTCTTTGTCTTTTTTGTTCAAGTTCAGAACCCCCCTGCTGGCTATCAGTGCTCCACGTTGTTGCTTAGCCCACATATATAAGGAAACGACCCTGTTCCTGATTGTTAAAAAGCACCAGAAAATAAACTGCTTTTCTCAAAACTAGATATTTCTAACACTTTTTAAATGTTTATATTTTAGTGGATTTTCGGCATGATTACATTTAAAGCAAATGTTAATTTCAAATACCTCGTGTTAACTGAAAATAAGTGTTACTTAAGCTGAAGTGAATATGATATCTTCTTGAGGCTGTTGACAACTTCCAAGCCAATGATACTTTAATTCAACGGTGAAGTCAGTCAGACTCATATTTTGAAGTGTGTCTCGAAGTACAATGAGTATCACTAATAAGACGGACTTTTGTTTTTAATGATAGGAATGCTGCATAATTATTATATTGGTTGGTCTTTGTGAAAACTTTTTCCCATAATATAATTAACTCATTGGTGGTTGACGTCTTTTCTTTTTTTTTTTTTGCTTTCTGGGAGGTCAGTGACTTTTTACTGTATCTCTCCTAAGAAAGGCATGGCTCCCTGGGCAGCCCTGTGTGTTAATCTCTTGAGCACTGTGGGCCTGGTGCTGCGTTTTTCTATCACCAGCTTGATGGGATGACCTCCTACTCCAGTTGGCTGCTTTTGTTCAGCCATAATCCTGTTTCTGCATATTGTTATTAACAGTTCTGGACTCCTTCTAATATGCCAGGAGTGGCCAACTCCGATCCTGTTGAGCCATGGTTGGCTACAGGTTTTCATTCTAACCATTTTCTTAATTAGTGACTAGTTTTTGCTCCTAATTAACATCATTTAGTTTATTTACTAGTAGCTGATTACCCAGTGGGTTCGCTCACTGAGTGCAAGGGAAAAAATAAAATGTAGTCTGTAAGTTATTAAACAGTAAAACATTAACATTTAAGAAGTAAAGATACATTGAGCACTACTGGAGTGGTTTCAGGTAAACTACATTTTAAAGGCGCTATAACACAACGGGTAAGTAGTACTAACAGCAGCTAAAATGTATTTGGATCATTTCTAGGTAGTAGATCCCTTGTGAAAGGCGCCACACGACCGCTGTGATGTAGAAATTACATTTTCTATGTGATCGTCGAAGTTTCTGCCTGACAACTTTGCACTACGTGCCTGTGATTTACTTCTCAAAATAATTCATCAAAAAAGCAACCTTGAATGTTGCAGGGTTTTAGTGACCGGAACTCACCTTAAGGGACAGTAAGTAGTCGTGCAGGGCAATTTACAAACAGAGTCCTGCTTTAATGGCGCCAATTACACTCATTCGCAAAGACTTCCACTCTCCCAGGAGCTGACAGGGCACTTGAAGTGTCAGAAACAGTGCGAGAAGAGAGGACACTGCCCGAAACTGCGAAACTCTCGACCCGGCGGAGCAGCCCAACATTCCGCGCCTCCCAGCGTCCACTTTGTTCTCACGACCCTCGCTGCTGAAGGCGGTCTCATCTTCACATTGTTTACAGATCGGCGCAGTTAAAAAGTAGAAAGACGCAAAGCTGTTTTCCTCATCTCTTCTACTATCAAGTACTGCCAACTAAAAAAAAGTTATGATGTGGCAGTTTCCGCGACAGTCACGTGGACGAATAAATAAAACTTCTCTGTCAGAAGTCTGTGGTGTCCTGGGAGGATTTGCTTCACTTCCTCAGTTTAAGTGTATTGCATTGGTGGATGTTATGCCTATAAGTGTTGGTGTAATGGGGTTTACTTGTTGTTTAATGTTTGATTGGAATTTTGATGTTTCCTGGGGTTATTGGGTTGGGTTGGGGGTGGATGAATTTCCTTTGTAATTTTGACTTTATTTACTTTTTTATTTGTATTTGGCATGCTGGGAATGGCACTGATGGCCAGACATGGACTCCTTATCATCTTCTTTTCATGCGTATTATCCTTCAAATTTAGTTTCAAAGCTTTCCTCTTTACTTCTAAGACTACCGTTAAAATATTCCTGTTGAATGTCCAGGGCCTACGATCAAACATCAAGAGGGTTGGTGTGCTCACTTAACTGTGGTGTAAAAGGGCCTTTGTAGCATTATTGCAGGAAACCAAGTTCCAGGGAGATGACACATGTAGACTTTGTAATAGGTGCTACATCGTTGTTGTGTCAGGCTCGACGGATTCCTAAAACAAGGCAGAGCGATTCTTTTTTGCTGCACATTAGAAGAAAAATATTTGGGAGTGATTTAACATATGTTCTGCTGTATATTAGTTGAGCTTGCTTAAAAGAAAGTTGTGCTCTTCTTTATATATTCCCCCAAGGTCTATCAATCTTTATTCTTTTCATATATTATTAATCAAATTTTCCCTTTCAAAGATTATGAACTTATCGTGGGCATTGATGTGAAAGTATATATAAATCCACCACTCAATAAATGCCTGACCCCGCTTCTACAGAGTATTCCTCATTCAACTAGGTCATTATACAAATTATTATTAGCTTTGAATCTGTGCGACTCATTCCATTGCTTATTCCCACTGCTAAAACTTTCTCCTTTTACTCCCCCTGCCATCAGTCATATTCAAGGATTGACTATATTTTTATTATGCAATTTCTAGTGGCTTCATTGTTTGAGTCTACATTGGAATTAGTCTCACTGACAGATCTCAGAGCATCCACAATCCAAAATTCTCTTCCGAATCTTTCTCCTTGCATCCCCTGCTGGCAGTTTAATACATCGTTGATTCACAACACTAAATTCTGTGCCAAACTCCTGTAGATGACTTTTCAACAATAAAATCCAACTCTATCAGTGATCCTGTATACATCTGGCTCACAGCAAAAGGTGCCATCTGTGATTTCAAGATATTATTTATTGCAAACCAGGCGCATATGCATTGACTCAAAATAAATGAACTCAAACTACATCTCTCGGCAATGAGGCATTCATGCCCCCATGTGGTAAATCCTGGTTATGAATTGCAGATTTCAGTGATCAGATCTGAATTAAATTCTGCTGCTTCAGAGGGTTTCATTTGAGATTCACCTTACTCGCATGTGGTACTATGTATTCATTGAAAAAACAAGTAAATTACTAGCATTAAAATTGTGTGACTGCGATTCTGTTGCATCTATTCTCAGTACTAATTCCAACAATTAACTGCTTCTATGAGTTCTATCCTGAACCTTTTCACGAGACTTCTAAATCATCTTCTCCTGAGCATTCTTCATTTTTTAACATGTATCTCTTCCCAAATTCGCTGCGGAGGATGCTACTATGCTGGATTCTCTGGTCTCATTTACTGTGCTGAAAGATGTCCTTGTCACAATGAATTCTGAATGCACTCTGGGCCCTGATGGTTTGTCCTAGAGGTGCAACCAGGCACTCTGGAAGCAACTAGCCTCTTCTTACCTGCAATTATTAAACTCAAACACAATCGAACACTTCAAATTGTTCCACTGTAACCACACTGGTTTAAAACAGGGCAAATACCCAAAAGATTGTTCCTACTGTCATCCCAGTTCATTGATTAATTTGGAAAGATATATTACTATTAGCTAAACTTCTTACAAAACAATCACAGTAAGTCATTCACTATTTAAAGCATCCTAATTAGACATTTTCTACCGTCAAGCTGCAAAAACGTGTCACCACTTGCACATACTTGGTGTGGCACCATCTTTATCAAGTCCGATAGCTTTATTGGCTCTTGATGCAGAAAAGGTCTTTGACCACATGCTGGAATTGCCTGTAGTTGGTTATGAGATCAGTTGGATTTGGTGATGCTTTTATTAATATGATTCAAACTTTGTATGCTTCATGCATGGCGGCTATTCTCACAAATTCAAACATATCTTTCCCCTTTCAGACTTTCAAAGGTGCCAGACAGGGATGCTCCCTCTCCCTCCACTTCTTCTTTTTAACCTATCTCTGGAGCCTCTGGCCATTACCCTTCGTTCTCACAAGCTAATCATCCCAATTATTGCTTACAGTTCCTCTCATAAAATATCATTATATGCAAATGACATCTTATTATTCCTAGGCAATGCTCCTTCTGATCTTTCCCACGAGCTCAAGGCATTTAAGTCCCTTGAAGGTCTGTCGGGATATAAAATTAATTGGACAAAGTCTGCGCTTCTCCCATTAAACACTTCTTGTAGTCAATGCTCCATCCCTGCATCAATTCCTGTGACTAGCTATATTAAATACTTGGGTATTGACATTTTCCCTACATTACAAAACACTATAATCTCTAATTATCAATGTATCTTTAACAGTGTTAAGGATTCAGCACCATATTGTCATTTTTTCTGTAGTCTTTCCATTCCAAACTGCCATTAATAAAAAGTAATATAGTTCCTCATTTTAATTTTATAAGTGAAATTATAAAAGGAACTGCTACCTCCAGCAGAACTTCAACCTTATTCTGAGGGAGGCGAAGGACATTGAGTCTGAATGGGCCATGTTCCGAGCCTCCATTGTCGAAGCAGAAGAACGGAGCTGTGGCCGCAAGGTTGTCAGTGCCTCTCGTGGCAGCAATCTACGAATCCGGTGATGAACACCTAATTTTTGTGAGGCCGTCAAGCTGAAGAAAGAGTCCTGTGACCAGTTGACTAATGGGACTACAGAGGCAGCTGAGGGGTAGGAGGAGGAGTTTGGGGAAGCCATGGAAAACGACTTTCGGTTGGCACCGAGAAGGTTCTGGCAAACCGTGAGGCGCCTCAGGAGGGGAAAGCGATGCTCCACCAACCCTGTGTACAGTGGTCAGTTATTGACGTTATTGACCGGTGGAAGGAATACTTCGAGGATCTTCTCAATCCCACCAGCATGTCTTCCTTAGAGGAGGCAGAGCTGGAGGACTCCAGGGGGGGCCTGTCCATATCAGGGGCTGAGGTCGCCAAGGTAGTTAAAAAGCTCAGAGGTGGCGGGGCCCCTGGGGTGGATGCAGTTCACCCTGGGTTCCTCAAGGCTCTGGATGTTGTGGGGTTGTCCTGGTTGACACGTCTCTGCAACATTGCATGGACATCGGGGGCAGTGCCTCTGGATTGGCAAACCAGAGTGGTGGTCCCCCTTTTAAAGAAGGATGACCAAAGGATGTGCTCTAACTATAGGGGGATCACACCCCTCAGCCTCCCCGGTAAGGTCTATTCAGGGGTGCTGGAGAAGAGAGTTTGGTCGATGGTCGAATCTCGGATTCAAGAGGAACACTGCAGATTCCGTTCTGGCTGTGGAACACTGAACCAGAACTGCAGCCTGGCCAGGATCCTGGAGGGGGCATGGGAGTTTGCCCACGTGTGTTTTGTGGATTTGGAGAAGGCATTTGACCATGTCCCTCGAAGCATCCTGTGGGGTGTGCTCCGAGAGTATGGAGTACAAGGCTCATTGTTACAAGCCATTCAGTCCCTGTACAGGAGGAGCAGGAGCTTGGTCTGCATTGCCGGCAATAAGTCAGACTCGTTTCCTGTTGTGGTTGGACTCTGCCAGGGCTGCCCTTTTTCACCAATTCTGTTTATAAGTTTTATGGACAGGAATTTCTAGGAGCAGCCAAGAAGCGGAGGGGGTATGGTTCAGTGACCTCAGAATCTCGTCTCTGCTATTTGCGGATGATGTGGTTCTGTTGGCTTCATTGGACAGTGACCTCCAGTTCTCACTGGAGCAGTTCGCAGCCGAGTGTGAAGCAGTGGCGATGAGAGTCAGCACCTCTAAATCCAAGGCCATGGTTCTCGGCCGGAAAAGGGTGGAATGCTCTCTCTGGGTTGGGAGCACATTACTGCCTCAAGTGGAGGAGTTTAAGTATCTCAGGGTCTTGTTAATGAGTGAGGGAAGAATGGAGCAGGAGGTCGACAGACGGATGGGTGCGGAATCCGTAGTAATTCAGGCTCTGCAACGGTCCGTCGTGGTGAAGAGAGAGCTGAGCCAAAAGGCGAGGCTGTCGATTTACCAGTCGATCTATGTTCCTACCCTACCTATGGCCATTTGCTGTGGGTAGTGACCGAAAGAGCAAGATCGCGGATACAAGCGGCCGAAATAACTTTTCTCTGCAGGGTTGCTGGACTTTCCCTTAGAGATAGGGTGAGGAGTTCAGTTATCTGGGAGAGACTCGGAGTAGAGTCTCTGCTTCTCCGCATTGACAAGAGTCAGTTGAGGTGGTTCGGCCTGACGTCTCCCTTTGGGGGGTGTTCCAGGCATGTCCCACTGGGAGAAGGCCACGGGGCAGACCCAGGACATGCTGGAGGGATTATATCTCCTGGCTGGCCTGGGAACGCCTCTGGGTCCTCCCAGAGGAGCTGGAGGAGGTGGCCAGGGAGAGGGAGGTCTGGGCTTCCCTGCTTAGGCTGCTGCCCCCGCAACCCGACCTTGGATAAGTGGTGGATAATGAATGGATGGATGAAGTGAAATTATAAAAAACAATTATAAATTTATAATTTTATAAATTTTATAAGTGCCTCTCCACCCTCCAAAAATGTTTGGTTGACAGTTAGATCTTTGATCTCTAAATTTTTATGGAAGAAAAAAGAGACCCCCTGTTAAGTTAAGATATCTACCCTAATTTGTGATAAATCAAAGATTGGGTTCTCTTTACGAAAGTTTGCCTTGTTGGGAGGTGGTTAATCTCCCTTGTTAACCCCCCTTCATGGTCTGCCATTGAATCCAGTATAGCTGCCCCTAGACCTTTTTCTCTTCTCCCTTTCATGGCAATTAACTTAAAACCATGTGCCAACAATTTGGGACCTTTAGTTTCCTATATGTTGAACTTGTACAGTAATCAGATAAAATGAAAGAAAATCTTGATGACTAAAATAATCACTATAGTGCACAAGTAAGGAGATAAAATGGATTGCAGAAATAGGTGGAAATAATAATCTGAAATAAATATGTTTATATTTCTCAGAAACTTCATGCATGCACATCCGGCACATGAACCTTTAGGGCAGCCAATGAATAAGAATACTGTGAGTCCTGACCAATGAAAGACGAGGGCAGGCAGGTCTTCAGGTTAAACACTCGTTCATAAGATCACTTTCCAGAAGTGGTTTATTTAAAAATATCTTAGTGAAAATGTATGTTTTGGAAATTGTAAATGACTTGGTAACTTTGGATGTGGATTATGTGACACGAGTATTGTGAGATTGTTTTTATGGATATTTTGATATTGTTTACTGTTGTACTGCATTGGCCCCCTATCACTATCACTGAATCATAAACTTTCTTACCTCCCTAGTCTATGCATGAAAATGTAAGATTAAATTTGTTTATTGGCCATCACTCTAAAGCACATGGGGTAAGTACCATTTAAGCAAAATATGTTTTTTGGGGTGAATAATGTCTAAAACTGATGCCTAAACTAGTGCTGTTTTAAAGCAATGTCAATCTAGATCAGTTACCCAATTTATGAGGAATTCACCCTTACCTTTCAAAACTTATCCCCATATTTTTTTATATTTTCTTTTACTTTTTTGCCAAAAAATGGTCAGTCTCTCCTTGCTCCCCCCCATACAAAAATGACCCACATAATGTTACATATTCTTACAAAATCTGCAGCATTGCAGTACATTATTTGCATTATTCCTAATGATGTCATCAATGTGTAATTGGGACAGCTTAGCTATTTGCTGACTAAATAAGCATGGTGAAGGGTCTCATTTGAAAAGTCATTTGAAAATTATAAGGTAATGTGTACATACATTGATTACAAATTGTCCATGAAAAGGGCAGGAATGTCATGCAAAGAGGAATCGGAAAAATTATTTAATGCATAGAAGTGTATCCACAAATAATTTGCCCTTCTTTTTGGACTTATAATTCAGAATATGAATACTTTTAAATTAATCGTCACATATCTTGACAGTTACAATAACTAGTATTTCCTGTTAATTACGCTGATGTAGAATAATCGGCAATATCAAAAATGTAGCACAAACAGAAGGATAAACAAAATAAGCAAGTATGAAATTAAAAAATACAGTTCTACAAAATGCACAAGACATTACAAGTAAGTGAGTTATGGAAGATCAATAATGATGAAACTGACCAAAGTCTGGTGCCTAGCTAAGCAGATGACTCCCTAAGACTTAAAAGTTTAGTAGTTTGGAAGAAAAACACTATTTGCAAATCTGGTGCTATGGTACCGAATGCTACATTATAGAAGGCTGCCAACCAGTTTGTTACTGGGATGCATGGGGTCTAAAATGATAAAAAAAAATGCACTTGTCAAGAATTCCTTTTCATGAATGTTCCTCTATGGATGGGCGAAAGTGATGAGCTGAGCTATTTTAACCACCCACTGCAGGGCCTTGTGGTGTGCCATAGTACAGCTGCAATGCTAGACTATGACACAGCTTGTCAGTATGCTCTCCACTGTGCATCTGTAGAAGTTAGTGGCTATCCTGGTGAAACAGATCTCACTTTTCTTAGTCTTTTCAAAATTGTGAGGTCATTCTGTAGAAAAACTGACACTGTTTGTTCATGTGTTCTGGAAAGGAGCAGAATATAAAAAATAAGCAAAATCAGTGCAGTAGTAATTCACAGTAGCCTTTCTGTTGTTACTCTTAAAATAAGCGTTATTCAGGATTGATATGATGCCTCAGAATTTACTGTATGCTCTGTGTGCACATGTTAGATTTGTCAACTTTGCTTTTTACAATGTAAGTTCAAGCCACTTGACATTGCAGTGGTACTCCTTTGGATGTTTACTTTCTACAGACTTAAAAGGCAAAGAGCCCCCTTGTGTGCTCTTTTATAGTATTTTATTAAATTGTTCAAAACAGTACAATAACATGTATAAAGTATTACCATAGCTAATTTTCTACCCAATTTTCTTTTGATGGTTCAGAGTCTGGAGCATACATCAGCCATGTTTTGCTGGGACTGAAGTCCTTGTGCCTTTCGATAGATGACTAAAGTAAATATTTTAAGTAATTGGCAACACATGCTTTGATAGCAAGAGGCTAGATGGACTGAATGGTCTTCCGTCATTCACAGTTTTTTTTTGTAGTGTTATTTTTATGAGCAGCCCACACACTGTCTAAGAATAGAGTCCAGGCATGCCGGCCTAATCACACATACAGTATGCCATACATGTCTATGATCCCTTGAGCCCTTATATAAAATACTGAACTAGTAACAATGTACATTAGAGGAAAAAACAGTGGTGTAGGAAGTTACAGATGCTTTAGAGAACTGCAAAATGTCATCACATAGTTACCTGAGACTAGTCAGCTTATGTCCTGTTACCCGCAGTGCCTGTTCTTTACCTCAGATTGTTGCAATTGAAGACACAAACCACTCAAACTCCAGCAGTATGTGTTCTCATATTGTGCAACGTCAACACCCACCAAACACACTATACACTAGGTTGTTTTTGAACTGCATTTTCAAATTTATGAAGAAAAAGTGTTTTGCCACAAAATTTAGTATATAGGGTGAACAGTTCACGTCCTTTGAATTGATGTGCTTGACCCCATGTGGCAGATGTGTTATATATGTAGCTTAGCCTAATTGATATATATCATATCCAAGATTGGAAGGGGAGAGAAAGATTTACAAAGTCTGCTAGATATAAATATGAAAAGAAAAGCTGATGTAAGGATGATGTTTTAATGTCATTAAGAAGCATGGCTAGCTGCTTGAATTATCCCAAGAGCAGATCGTGAGGAGACTCATGCTAAACACCTTCATCCTACACACATTTAGTGACTGAATAATATTGGATGTTTTCCAAAAATGTTTTTGCCGTGGCTTTCTCTTCTACTGTATATAACCTGCTGTTCTTTATACCAAATCAGAATGCTCTCTCTCCTCCTACTAGCTGCTTACTCATCTACTAAACATTTAGGTGTAAATAATTTCATCTTCTCAGGTTGTACAGCAGATATCTCATTTACATGAATGAGTCTCTCTCTCTAACTCTCTTTCTCATTTGCCAATAACTCCAAATGGACTCTAATATTAATCCCGGGGGCAGTTTGTGTAGTTTCAAAAAGTAACAAGAGATGGAACACTTAGTCCAACACACCTAACCTAAAGAGTCCAAAATAAGCAAACAAAAGTGAAGTTTATTAAAAGAAATAATACAAAGTAAGAATTGTAATATCAGGAAGGGGTGAAAACAATGAAAACACCAAAACGTTAAAACCACAAGAACCCTATTGCCCTGAACGGGTCTTAAAAATTATGTGCTAAGTGGATTAGGATGACTACCTCTCCATTACCATAAGTGAGCACCAATCCCTCACAACCCCCCACCTCTAGCCTGACTCGAATACACTAAATGCTGGCGTTTCTTCCTCCAGCAGAAACACAAAACACCAAAAACACTGTGTCAAAGGGCCACAGGCAAAGGAGACTCTAAACCTTATCCCAGGGTTACTTTGGGGACAATTCACAGAAACCAATTCTGGGGTAAGGAATGCTGACAGTCCCAGGCCCTTCTTCCAAAAGCTTCCTGTAATGTCCCCAGATATTTTAATGCACTAGTAAGCCCACATCTGAAGCATTGTGTGCAGTTCTGGTCACCACAGTACAGGAAAGTCAGCAGCACTTGAAGATGTACAGAGGAGAGCAACCAGGTGCATCCTAGAACTTAAGGACATGTCCTACTCTGACAGACTCAGAAACATAAACCTGTTTAGTCTCGAGCAGAGGAGACTGCGTGGGGAGCTAATCCAGGAATTTAAAATCCTCAGCAGCATTTATAAAGTAGATCCAGCAACATTCTTTAAGCTTAAGGGCGAATCACGTTCTCGAGGAAATCAGTGGAAATTAAGGTGAAGTGCATTTAAAACTGAAGCCAGGAAGCATTTATTTACAGTACATACAGAGTTGTGCGACTCTGGAACAAACTACTAAGACATGTTGTTGAAGCAGAAACCTTGACAACCTTAAATCTGGATGAGATTTTGGAACAGCTTAGCTAAACAAGCAGGCTTGATGGACTAAATAGTCTCCACTCGTTTGCTAAATTTATTATGTTCTTATGTTCTCTGATGCTCAATATATCATGAAATGGCCAGACTTTGTCATTAATTCACAGGTTCCCAATGCTGCTAGTTATTGTACTATTGGAATTTTTTATACCCTCATGGTTATCCTTCCTTATAAATTGAATTATTACTTCCAAGGAACTCCTTAAGTAAACATGTCAAAATGTCACAAGTGATAGATTTTCTTTTCTTTGACATGACCTTCATTTTATATTGGAGACCAAAGAATTATTACTTTCAGGGCTTTTTTATAAGTAAAAAATTACCATTATGATCCTTCTGACAGCAGAAATAGAAATTAAAGAGAAATCAACACCAGGAGACAAATCATTTTTGAGGAGTGAGCCTGGATGTAGTCAGGAACAGGCAGGAGGTTGGGTAACACTAAGAAGTTAACATAATAACAATCATCAAAGCCCAATATGTAAAACAGAAAAGAATCATAGTCAAGAAAGGTTGAAATAAAGATGAAAAAACAGCTAAAATTCTTAAAACCTCACTATTTAAAAAAAGAAGTCAAATTGCAAAAGGTTTGTTTTTGGCCAAAATATAATGCCAAGACATACAGGTACATGTATGCATGCATGTTTGATAGACACAGTGTTGTGATGTTAGACGTGGGCCAACTCATTGTATGAATGGCAACTGTGACTGACAACAACAGAATTATGGCTGTTCCTACAGAATGACAAGCATTCACAGAAACAGCATGAAAAAATACCTACAATGATGAACCAGGGATACAATTCTGGGGTAAGAAAGCCATGGAAACACCTCTTCACCACTGCCAGCACATTGATCTCTCTCTCTCTCTCTCTCTACATTTGCTGCCTTCTGGGTACTGTGTTATAATTTCACTGTTAATATTGACATTTTGGTCTTTTGTGTATATTTTGTATTTTTGTTTATCAGGTTATTTATTTTACCATTCAATACTCATGTATTGGTGACAACATCAGACTTTGTCATTTTAGAAATAATTGCTAAAACTGTTACCAAACTTTACATTGGTGTGGTCCACATATGCTATATTCTAGCCAGGGAGATGTATGTCTTTTCTGTTAATTTTAGAGAATTTAATTTGTGTTAATGTTACTTTTCTTTATTATTTGCTCCATTCCCAGTGTCTGTGTTATGTACCTTGTGCCCATCACTGGGACTGCCCTCAGGCCTATAAAGGTGGGAGCAACTCACAATGTGAATGTGCTTGGGAGTTGGTGAGTGTTTCTTTGGGAATCTGTCATGTGTTTTGTTCTTTTGTGATTTATTGGATATTTTGACTTTTTTGCTTTGTTCTTGAGAACTGTGTGGATTTGGTACTGAGACTCTGTTCACCTTAGATTCTTCAGGCAATTCCTTTTTTGCCTTTTATGCTCCACAGAGCTTCTTGTTGTTATAAAGCAATTTTGCAAAGAATAAATCTTTTATTTATAATGATTCTGTGTTTGTACTTGTCAGTAGCTGGGTTTGACAATTTCCCTTTTAGTGTGAATTTTTTGAAGTTTTTGGGACTTTGAGCTTTTGTAACTCTCAAGATTCATAGCAGCATTTATATGATGTGTGTGACATCACCGGGACATGGTCATGTGGTCTTGGTGGTCATCTTATTTAACAGTAAGCCACATGCCCAGTGATTGCACTTTGTTCATATAAAGGAAAGGATGTTTTTTTCTTTTTGGGTTTCTTTTTGAGGTTTCTGATTGTCATGACTACTCTCTGGCCCCTGATAAAACAAGAATCTATCTTACTCTGAAACACTAACCATTTTAGTCATTTTCTTCTTTATGAAAAGACTGAATCGGCTACGGCAGTATCAAGTTGAAGGTAACTATCTTTCTGTGTATTTATTTAGTAATCTATAATTATAAACTCTGTGAATAAACATTGGAGTCTATCAGAAGAAATGTTCTGTGTCACCTGTGTAAAAATGATTTGAGTCCTCTGCTTTCTGGGACCTGTGAACACATGCTCTGAAACCTCCACACATGCTCCCCATAATCTTCATAATATATTTATTGCACAGATTTTTTTTTTAAAGTTGCCGAAAAAGTAAGCAAGTTAAAGTTACACCTATCAGTTTTTAACAGGATGATGTGAAAAGGAACAAAGTGGGGCAACACTAGAAGTTGCAAAAATTGAAATAAATCACCAGGATACAGTATGAAAGCTGACATTGAGACTGATAGATAAAAGGAACAGGAGCAAGGCAACAGGAGTGAAGATGCATCAGACGAGACTGAGGAAAGTGAAAACTCCAGTGTGCTGCACAGATTATGGCAGCAGAACAATGTAAGAGTGCAAGTAAATGTGCAAACAGTACTGGTTTCATGTATTTAGTAAGAAAATGATGTAATTCAGTGTTAAGAATGCAGCGCTCCAGTGCCCGAATTGCCGCTCCTGGGCAGACATTATAAGCTCCTCATCATTTACAAATTAAGCACTGCATTGAATCGTCTTTTGTGGTGCATTCAAAAATAGCAGGAGGTTGATAGAGAAGACTGAAGATACTTAATCTGTTACTTACTGGAAGATTAATCTTTCATGGGGTGCATTTAGTGTCGGGCACACTGGGTTGATATACAAAGGAACCTGTTAATCTTTATGGTAGTTTGTGTTATCAATATGATTATAAAAGATTATGCAAAATTAAAAAGCAAGACCATGAAATGAAGATTGAAACTGCAAATGTAAAATGTATGGAATGGGAGAATGGACTAAATCTTTGAATTGAGGAAACTGGCAAGCTAGCATTATTCATTGAAATGTTCTAGTCAAGAAACAGATGAGATGCTAGATATCATCTAAGCCATCACATCTGCTGTACTAATGCAACTTTTCCTTTTCTTTTTTTTTTTAACAGTTGTGACACAAAGCTTAGTAACAACTGAAAGTGAGAATCTGCCTTAATGTGCTATCAACACGTTTTTCAGCAACTACTAAGAGGTGACAAGGCCTGATAGGCTAAAAGCTTGAATTAGGTACCTTTAGGTAAATATTAAATTTATTAACATCATGAGCTCCTATTATTCCACTCATGCTCAGCTAATTCATGGATTTTTATTTAGTTCATGTAATTTTGTAAATACCCTTGGTATTACCTTTGCTGTTGAGTTGCTTGTTTTCTTATTTCAAATCCAAGATGCCTTTTAATTTAAAGTAGACAAAAAATTAAAAAGGAAATACATCTGGGCACAAGTCATGTGTAACTCTGGATCAGTCTATCAACCTACTTCAAACAAATTAGATGATCTCTTCTTGTTTGTAAATCTCCTTATGCTAAAAGTGGCTCTATCTGTCTCAGTTTTCAAAATGAGGCTTAAGGCATATTTACTTAGTCATGCTGTTTGATAATTGGCTATGTTTATAATGTATGGCAGTATAAACTTTGCATTGGCAAAATATTCTTCTTTGGATTTTAGAATGTACATAATCTCTATTATTTTTCTTTTCTGATGAGCTACCTGGGTGCCTGCACAGTCAAGGTGTCCCGACTTTACCACACAGCCTTAAATAAAAATGTTGGTATATATGAAGAAAAAAAATTCATTAAACAGAATGGTGACACTTTTGTGATTTTCCTGCCTTACTGTCACAGAAATCTATTTCATATTCTATGCTGACTTTAAGAAAATAAATTATGTAAGAGAAAAATAGGGCAACAATAAAGAGAGGGTACCAGCCTGGTCACTCCGTATAATTGGTTTTGGAGAAATAAACAAAATTATACACAATTATTGCAGAGTTGTCTTTGTAGACACAAGTTCAGAACAGAACTGTTCCATGATGATGGAGCGTCTGGTTACTGGGTCCTTCTAACAGGAAGAGGTAGATCCAGCTGGACATACCCGGAAGTGCTGCCGGAAATGTGTAATCAAACAACTGGAGCACTTTCAGGTGAACAATATATGGGACCAGCAGACACCACTCCGGGAACCGGGAGGAGGGAGACAAACCTTGACAGAGAGGAGTAGAGGAGAAAGAAAGAGAGAAGAAGAAGTATTATTTGGTGGTGCTTATTGGGACTGTGTTGTGCCTGTGGCAACGGGGAAGGCGTTGCCCACAGGCAAAGAGAAATAAAACATTTTGTTTGTTTATAAGTGTGCATTCCGTATCTGTCTGTGTCGGGTCAGGCATTGATATAGCGCCTTTTTGCTACATATGTTTTTGCATTATCTGGAGAAAGAGAACATGATGAAATCATGCAAATTCCAAATAAACAAGGATGGGGTTGAAGTTAAAGGTTGAGGTCCTCAAACGTATGATGCTGCTGTGATAACCACTGCACTGCATTACGTGGGCCCGCTGAAATATATTTTCCCAAAATTTTCTTCCAGTGTTTCAGACTCTTAAAAGTGCCTTTTGGGCATAGCACTATTCCGTAATTTGTATTATGTTGCTTTTGGATTCTGTTTTTAGGTGATATACCAGTGAGACGTTAAGCAAAATGACACCTTTTATTGGCTAACTAGAAAGATTACAATATGCAAGCCTCTGAGGCAACTCAGGCCCCATCTTCAGGCAAGATATCCATAATGGCTAACATGTTACAACACTGTAGTACTGGTGATGTACTAAGGAAGCATTGCTTCCTTACATTGCCTGAACTGCACTGGGCTTTCTGTGTGGTACGTGTTTTGTCCCAGTCTTTCTACTGGAAACTTCAGTTCTCTCTTAAAGATGCCATATATAGACCACAAATAGCTCTCAACTGGCCCAGTGTATGTTGGTTTCACTTTTAAAGAGTATACAAATAATCTAAAAAGTCTCTTTGCCCAGATTCTCCATTATCTAAAGATGCTTCATTTTTCCAGGGTCACATATTTGACAACAGGCAATGTAGTGCAGCGGCTAGTGTTACTGCCTCACCAATCTAGCTGGATGGGTTTGATTCCTGAGTCTTATCTTTTATCTTGAGAAGTTTGCATGTTTCCCCCGTGGCAAGAATTTTACAACCACCTTATGAGTCACTGTAGGTGCATGTATGACTATACTCTACAGTAGTCTGGTTTGGAATTGCTTCCTGCCTTGTACATTGTCCTTCCGCAGTAGGCTCTGGACCCCAGTGAATCAGAATTGAATTATAAATATATCTATTCATAGTTTAATCAGCAACTCATTTTTTACTTAAACCATTGGTCTAACCAGCAGCAGACATGATCATCCTGGGTTAGGATGATACCTTTTAAAGTACAACATGGGGCTAAGCAAACCATAGCATGCCATTTTCTAAGCCTGCATAATCTTGCAGGGGTTGTGCCAGATTTTAAAATACAGGTTTAGAAATTCTGAAAACTTAAAAAAATCAAAAGTTAATGGATATTACCTGCCATGTGCGTTTTATGCTGCAAACTGGTTGGCAATATCTTTTAGCTTAGTGATCAACCATGTCTGAAAAAAGCAAAGGTGCATATGAAGCTGAGATTAAATTAAGAGTAGTTAATCATGAAGAGGCTACAGATACAGTCAGTAAAAAAATGGAGAAAACATCAAAAATATGCTGAAAGAAACTCAGAAATACTGAACAATGTATACTTTGCCTTATTCACCATGTATCACCAGGGAGTATATTCATGAAACAAAGGAGCACCTACTTCATCAAAGAAAGGCCTTCTGTCCATTAGTTAGTGGTCCGAGACAACTCACATGCATATTAATATTGTAATCAGTTGTTAGTTTTAATAAAGTATTTCTTCCCCACTACTTTTCAACCAGTCTGTTTGTATTACAGATGACAGTTTATGCCAACAGAATACTGATTCAACTGGTGCCAGTTGGCTCAGAAATTATTAATAACCCAAGCAAGTTTCATTTGTTTTGGCAGACAAATTTTAATTTAGAAAATCTTGAATTGGCACTTGTCATGAGTTATGCCTTTTTGGTATATTTTTAACTATTAGTTATTATTTATTCTTTAATATATCATTATAGCACAAAATCTTTCTTCCAAAAAATCATTCAATAATCTGCTTTGTATGAGGTAGGGCAAACATAATTGAGGCTTTAATATTTTAACATCATTTAAAAGTGAAGTAAATACAATAAAGGTAGCCTGTGATATAAGGAAATATAGTGGCACAAAACCATCAAATATTTTGGTGATCTGGCTCATTGGATATTTTATTCATATAATACCATATTGGCAGAAATAAGAATAACTACATGTATTGCTCAAAGATGAGTATCTTTTTTCTGAACTATTAACAGTAATATAATAATATGAAATTTGACCACAGGTGGGGCATGCTGAGAACGATCTCACAGTCCTCATATCATGTACTCATATCATCTTGAAATGTACGTAATGTCCCCACAGGCACTGGATCTGCACATCAAAAACAATTTGTTTTGTAAACAGTTATTAGTTAATTCTTCAATGGTTGGTTTACTCACAAATATGAAGCACTTTGATATAAAGTATGAGTATAGAGTTATGAAGTCAAGTGTCTTAATTTTGTAATATAAATGTTGTATTTTGAAACATCTCTAAAGCCCAAAGCCATACTATAAATGGAAAAGAATAACACAAAAAATGTTTATTTCTTAAGATCAGCATGCTAACATTGTTTATAGGTGGTCTATTTTTGTACTTTTGACATGTAAAGTGTTGTGTGCATATGAAATTGGTTAGAAAGGGCTCATCTACAGGTTACTGGACCCTGCAAAGCTCTGCAGGTCCCTAAATAACATCTGTCACGTGGCATCTCTTTAAAAGAAAATGCATTGACATCACGTAATGTTTTGGGTTGAATTCTGCTTTTTAAACACCTTATTTGGTGGCATTCTAAAAATTTTAAAACTTTGGTGATCAGTCTTCTACCTTTAAATGATTTTTAGATAACCCTTGTGGAATAACTACATTGATAATGAAACCTCTCTGAATATGCCACAAACCATATCAGGCCTCTTGATGTTATGATATGTGTTTTTTGGTCATTTATTGTTTCTAATTTTACAATTTTCTGAAGGATATCTTTTTCTTCTTTTGAGTTTTTCTAATGTGTGAAATTGATTTTGTTAAATTATTTTGTAAGGTGTGGCATGTTACATTACTTAAGTGACAATGTAAGGGTCAGTGCTGGCAACTTTCTGATATTCCGAGATTACAGATATGAACAAACAAACACTTGCACTTGTTATTTTGAGATATAGGTTTATAGGCAAAAAGACATTACAATGAAGCCTCTGTCACAATTACAATATATTTACTATTTTTAAAAATAACTAAAATGTGCTAAAACATGGATCACATCAGAATCCCATTCCCAAAGCAAGGACCCCAGATGTGTCCTTTGGGCTTGCTGGAGTGACATGCATCGATTGCTTATGTCATTTCATTTGTATCAATATCTTGATTAGTTAACCAGGAGCAATCCTTTGGGCCATACTCCTTCCAGGAGAGAGAGTTCAGAGCCCATTCCCGTGGAATCTAAACCCCACGAGCACAGGCGGAGAGGAGCATTTCTACGGCTGTAACAACTGGAATACTCTGGCTTCAAGTGCAAAATGTGAAATGTTGGGTGCATGTAACAATGGTTAGGAAGGGTTAATCTATTGGTTACTCAACCGATTCTTTTCAATATTGTATACAACCCTATATTTACAGTGGCTAATTTTCTGGAAGAAACAATCATGTTGATAATGGTCAGTTAAACCTTCTGTCCCTCCTTAAATTCAGGTGCAAACCTTCTTCTTTTGTCTGAAATGATCTAAGAAGAGATTTCCAGTGTCAATGAATTCCCCATAACTAGTTTACATGTTTGTTTGAAGCTCAAAAGATCTTTTATTTAACGTGATGGCTTAAATTCATATGCAGTCTCAAAGGGGGATATACCAATAGCACAATTATAAAGAATGTTATATGATAATTCATCAGATATCATAAATGGGTCCAGTTGTTATGAATGAATTCATTTTGATCCTTTTTGTAATATTAATGTTCTGTTTTTCTTGCCTTTATCATTCTTGTTAGAAGTTCTGAACCATTCTGAATCCACTGGTGATAATATATATATATATATATATATATATATATATATATATATATATATATATATATATATATATATATATATATATATATAAGTTTTACTTAAATTAGTTGAAATATTTTTACATGTTTTTTCAACACCATTTTGTTTTTCAAGGACACTTACATTTTATTTATCATTACCAGTATGGAAATGACCCAAAAGAGTACCAGAAAAGCTTGGGTTTCAATAAGCAGGTGCATTTGCTAGGTTTTTTATCTGGCATTTACAGAATTTTAGTTTTTCCTTCTGCCTTCTCCTATCTGATAGAACATGCATTGTAGGTACTTTGGCATAGTCAATTTGTCTATTGCTTTCCACTTGGTAACCTGAGGACGAGTTGAATACCCATCTCAATACAAAGGCAATTCCACAACCTCCAACAACCAGCAAACTGGGAACCACAAACCTAAAAAGTAGAAAACAAAAGTATACTTGTCAATTCCTTAAGGTAGCTTTTTGAGGAGAAAATCCAGCAACCATAATGATAACAATACTGTAACCACATGAAGGAGAAAGATCTGCTATGTCTAGAAGAACACGATGGGAGTACTTTAGGACATTCAAATCCTGACTTTTGCAAGCCTCACCTTCTGACCAAATTTGATCACAGGATGTTACATCTCATGTGGTCAAAAATATACTTGGAAGGGTCTCTTACTGTCAATAAATACACTCATAAGTTTGTCTAACTAGTAAGCAAAATATTCCTAAAATCAACAAGAGGTGGCAAGTTTGATTCAGGATTAATACAACATAGAATATGTTGTAAAATAAAAAAAATTATTGATACTTGACATCTTCAGAAAAGAATTATATAGGATATTTCATGAGAACTCTACTAAAGGCAATACATCAAACCATTTTGGTTTAAACAAGTTAATCGTACACCACAGGAATTTTACCAAATCCTGATTAACTCTCTCTGAAAGACTGTTACATTCAGGATTACAACCCAATGTTTTTATAATGTGGGAGTTCTTCCCATACGAAATCCATAGACCCCTGAGCCACAGAAGGAGCAAACTCTTATTTGCTCATTAGACGTTCAGCTAGGAAAAGTAAAACGATTATGATCCAGAACCCTGCATAGAGTATAAAAAGTGTATAAAAATTTTAAAATTTTAAATGATTGAATATGGCTTTATATACACGTTATCAAGATGTCTCACTAACAAAAGCAAAACAAAAATACCTACGTGAGTTCTAAGTTAGCCTTTTTTATTTTATAGTAATATCTTCCTCTTGGATTTCATGTTTTGCTAGATTGCAAAGACTTCATCTTGGTTAATAGTGATAACATTCTCTATTGCCAAAAAAAACATCAGCAATCCATTCTTGTCTACTTTTGTTTCCGAGTTTGGACTTAGCTGAATTGAGATTGAATAAACTTTGTTCTGCATTTATTTTAGAAATGGGCAATATGGAGCAACTTTTCAACAATTTAAACAGTTTTCAAAACACTGAATTAGCATCTAACTAATACACAGTGTTTGTTGGGCAGTTGAAAGTAGAATGAAATACTCTCTGCTCTGTCAGTAAACCTGACCTGACAGGGCTTGAATGGTACTCCCAAATCTGAAACCTGAACCAAAATCAGCTCCTCATTTCCTCTCAGTGTAAAGCACATCCAAGGTTTTACAATGCTTTTCTTGGTGGCAGTCTAGTTGGTAGACAGAAAATGCTGAACACTTCCAAAAACAGTCTTGTTACGGCTAATAACTGTAACAAGTTGATAAGAAAATCTGTTATAAATAAACTGAATACAGTATGTGTGGTTTGCGCAAAGGCATTACAGTTACCTTCGGCATCACATCATTATCAAAACAACACAGTGTTTGGATTTAATAGTAAAATTATCATAGATTGTACTTTATTTTTTTATTGAATAATAAACAGTAGCCTACCTATCTTTAACAAGCTACATTGCTCATCACTTCATTTTCCTATTTCTTACAACAAAAATGAGGCATGCCTACACTTGTGCTCAAAAGCAATCAGTTAGGTCTAACAGGTGAAAAGGTCACTTAGGCTATCAGAAGGAAAGGGAAAGGGGCTTGAACCAGTGTAGCCACTCTTGCGCTAATCTCTGCATTATATTGTATTTAAAACAATCTGATAGTGCTTTCTTTTAGTCAAATATATCTCAAGGCTTGACTAACCCTAACCCTAACCCTAAGAGACCAATTGAACCTTAACTCTTACTAAGCCCTTTTAGGAAAGCTTATTAACAAGAATGCTATAATTATTGTTGTTTTATCTCTGCTTTTATCTTGCTTTGCCTTTGTTAAGCTTTTAATGTTGCACTTTGAGATTTACTGCTAATGTAAAGTGCCCTATAAATAAAATGCATTATTATTAATATTATTATCGTTTTTTTCACCATGCACAACTTGAAATTCACAGTTATCCAGGAGCCAAAATTCAACATCTGACTTCCATTTTACAGAAATTGAAGCCAAACTTAATTGTTCAGAAAGTTCTGTTTTCAGTTGAGGTTAACAATGTTGCTTCTCGTAATGTACTATCTACAATACAGGAATATTAAACTCAACTGTTAAGGTTTGCTAGTCAGGTATTTCCAAATTTACATTGCACAAATCCTGTTTTCTCATTCCAACTCAGACTCTTTTAAAAAATCTATCATACGAACAAACACGTTATTATCCAAAGCATATTGGGCAATAGATGCATCAGACCCAGAGATAATGGAGGTTGAACCTAATGATGAGATTCATTGGATACAGCAAGGAGCACATTGTGTCTAAGACTTTTGGCAGGAGATTTTAAACTTTTTGATGGGCCAAGGAAAGTTGTTTCACGCTTAGACATACATATCTTTAATCTATCTATGAGATTTAAATTGACAGATGCCGATATCTCTTTACTAGTTAAGAACTACTATGCTGAGTCGTATTCAAGGCTGTCGCCCTTGATTGTTCATGACTCTTCATCATCTTTGTATTTGGATGGTTTGGAGGATCCTGGTATACAACATTTGGGATTATTTGATTTGGAGTACAAAGACATCTATCTAGCTATTGGATTGTGGTCAACAACAACATTTATTTATATAGCACATTTTCATACAATTAATGTAGCTCAAAGTGCTTTACATGATGAAGAAAAGAGAAAAAAAGACAAAGTAAGAATTAAAATAAGACAACACTAACTAACATAGAATAAGAGTAAGGTCCAATGGGCAGGGAGGACAGAAAAAACAAAAAAACTCCAGATGGCTGGAGAAAAAAAAAAAAATCTGCAGGGGTTCCAGACCATGAGCCCCCTCTGGATGGGCTACTTTTCTTTCTTCAAACTTAATTTTAACTTTTATCTCTCTATCCCCTTTGTTTTTAATATTATGCCTGGTGGTGTGGTAACTTCTGGTTCTCCTTTGCCCTTGTTTGACTGCTCACGGACTTCATTTCTATCACCGATGACTCTCTCTATGTCAACTTTTGCCCACAAATTGATTTTTGGCCTAACCCAACCCAACATTAACCTTAAGATCAGTGGGGGGCATGTAATTTTTTAAAATCAGGTAGCAAATTCGAGGTTGAGCCATTTGGTGTATGTGTTGGTCCTGAGGGGCAATGGATTTGCAACTGTGTTGCACTTGTGTGTTGGCTGTCTTGGACCAAGTGGAGGAACAGGAACAGGTCATGAGGAAGGATACTTCCATTATTTCAGGTGTTACCATATTTTGGAAGGTGGATGACTTCAAAATCCCCCTGATATTTAGATATTCGGGGCTTTCATCCTTGACTGTTCATAACTCTTTGTCATCTTTGTATTCGGATGGGATGGATGATCCTGGTATACAGCATTTGGGGCTATTTGGTATGGAGTACACAGACATCTATTTAGGCTATTGGATTGTGGTGGTTGGGCTACTTTTCTTTCTTCATTTTAAGTTTGATCTCTCTATCCCTTTTGTTTTTGATGTTGTGCCGGATGGTGTGGTCACTTCTGGTTCTTCTTTGCCGTTGCATGACTGTTCATGGACTTCATCTTTATGACCGATGATTCTCTCTACATTAACTTTTGGCCACAAACTGATCTATGGCCTATACCAGGCATGTCAAACATGCAGACCCTGGGCCTCATGCGGCACGCAACAGAAATCTGTGCGGCCTGCATGACAGATCCTAGTTAGCACTAACGTGTACAAAATGATTGATATCATTTGTGATTGAATCATTCTGCATCTTCGGCGTTACTTATTGACTTTTCTTACTTCTGCCTTCTGACAAAAGCGCATTTTCCCATGGCATTACGGTACCGGAAACGTCATCTGCTAGTATAGCCACGAGCCTTGTCCAAAGTTAATGAGTTGCAATGTCGCAATTGAAGTGCTAAGCTGCAGCAGCCTGGCAGCAGGGGCGGCCTTAGCCATGTGCAAACTGTGCACCTGCACAGGGCCGTCACACCAATATATATTGAATGTAAAACAGAAAGAGAAAATAACGACACAGCTGATGGCAATGTGGCTGAAAAACATTGTGTTTCTTGTTAATTAGTACTCTGTATTTACTAATGTCGCTCGAGTCAGAGCAGAAAGCTATATGTAGTATTATAACGTTCTGCCGTAATGAGAATATCATGGGCTGCCACTTGGTTTTCAAGTTACGGACACGTGCATATAGAAGCGTGTCATAAGCACGAGGCGGCTATGCAGTGTCTGCAACGGACGTAGCCATCCGCTGTGCATAAAATACCATATTGACATTGGCACCGATTCTTTCTCTGCCCAGGGCAGCCACAAGCCTAGAGCCGCCCCTGGTGGGCTATACTACTGGCTGGGCTGCCGAGACTGGCCACTGGGCAGAATTGACCATCACGAGTAGAAATAGCTCGCATATTTTCACGTTTTTTTGCTCTAGTTTCATGTAATTTTGTGCTAGTATTGTAACGAACAGTTAGTGCAGACTACAGCTGAAGATCTGAAGTGGACATGAGAAGTTGGTGAGTTGTTTATTAACAAATTTTTGTGATTTTGAATTTGTAAAATTAGTGTAGGTCAGGGGGCTTTTTGCATATCGGCTTATTTTACAATATAAACTTTGAAGTAAACTTAGTAAAGTAAAATTTGATTTTTGGAGGAGTTGTTTTCCAACTTGAATTACTGAGCAATGAATTCAGTGAGCATTTTCGTAATTTCAGTTCACACGAACAGGACATTGCTCTGTTTATGTCACCATACTCTTACAACGTTGAGAATGCGCCTGAGAATATCCAAATGGAATTGATTGAACTGCAGTCAGATTCTATTCTGAAGGCAAAATACAACGAAGTTGGTGTGCCAGGCTTGTATGCTTACCTGCCACCCTCGTATGTGCAGATCCGTAAGTTGGCATCAAGAGTACTGTCTATGTTCGGAAGCACTTACCTTTATGAGCAATTGTTTTCGTTAATGAATTCTACCAAAACCCCACATCGCTCAAGACTTACCATCGAGTACCTTTCATAAAAGTTGCAGCTGCACAAGATTTCAAGCCTGATATTGACGAACTGGTTACTAACAAGAGATGCCAAGTGTTGGGACAAAAGAAATAGATCTCACACTGTTTAGACTCCTATATAAGCAATGAATATAATATAATGAATATAATATAATAATATAAGGACCTAGTTAAGAGGCTAAGACTCTAATTGTACGCTGTTGTACGGAGATTGTATGGAAATAAATTGCTTTTCTTTAAACTTTAAACTTGAAGTGTTACATTTTTTAAAGTTTTCAGTATTGGAAAGAAAGCTACAGTAACTTTGTACAATAGTATTTGTTGCAGTGTGGCCCGCTGGCAGTCAAAGCGGCCCACCAATGGTAGTGAGTTTGACATGCCTGGCCTATACCAACCCAACAATAACTTTAACTTCAGTGGGGGGATGTATTTTTTTCAAATCAGGTAGCAAATTTGAGGTCGAGTCATTTGGCATCTGTGTTGGTTCAGGGGGCGATGGATTTGCAACCGTGTTGGACTCGTGCGGTGGCCTTCTTAGATCGAGAGGAGGAACAGATCAGAAGGGAGAATCCTTCCATTATTTCAAGTACAGTGTTACCGTATTCTGGAAGGTGGACGGATTCAAGTCTGGACCTAATAAAAATCCCCCTGATATTTACATTTTCACGTCAAACCCAGCATTTCGTGAGAATACTCTGATCTAACTTTTGTCACGTACACCAAAACTTTGAACCATTACAATGTGTCAGACTGATTGCTACCTATTAGAAAAATAAAAACCTGAAGGACATGCTAATACATACCTTGTGAACCGTGAGGGTGAAGAATGGCTTTGCATGGGATATCCCATTTAAAATTGAATGAGTTATCCATAATAGATGTTCCCAGAGAGAATTTGCAATTCTTCAGGAATTACACCTAGATATGATAAACTGTATATATGGCATCCAATGTAGGGAGTGTGGGATGATATATGTCTGGGAGACAAAAAAATTTGTTAAAAATCAATTTGTCCAACATCTCCGTTAAATCAAACTAATCACCAAACTGATGATTTTGTACCAACATTTCAATCAACTAGGACATAAGCTAATTATGTTCAGTATTGAACATAGTCAGGGTTGGAATAAAACCCAGCACCTTAAAAAAGAACTGCAGTGGATGCAGGACCTAGACACTTTTAAATGAGAAGTAATGGAACATGATACATAAAAAATGGCATTATAATTGGGCAATGACTAAAGGTTATTTTTGCACATTTTTCATTTGATGCAATTTTAGATTTAACAGATGGGAGGGTAGGGTTTGATAATTACAGGCTGCATTATAACTCAGTTATATATCATTGTTAAATGGGATTTCAGTGTGCCCAAGCTTGCCTTCGTACTATTATCCCCTACCCTAACGCCTAACCCTAAGAGGAAATTCATGTTCTTTTTCAAGCCTTGAGAAAAAGAGGTTATTCGCGCAGATTTCCCAGGGATATACGACAAGGTTAGTTTGGATTATAAGAAATATTTATCCACACAACAGGTTTCTTATAATAAGTATACAGGCATTCCTCAACTTCCTGTATTAGATTATTCAAACTTAGAAAATACGGATTTGTCTTGGCTTACTGAGCATGAGCTAATAGATTGTTCATTATTTCAGAATAGATTCTCAATAGACATACAATTGACTCAGTCCTGGTGGGATGGATTGACTAATTCCTTTCATAATTTATAATTGTGGTATGCTTCATTTGCATTTACTGCAATTTATAACTCTTTCTCTTTTCCAAGGCTGGATGTGTGTATGAAATGTTTGTTTTCTTTCTTTCAATTTTTCATACTCCCTTTGCCAATCTGGGACATTTTTTTGAATAACAGTGCTTGTCTTAAAACATCTTTTTTCTCGTATGGGATTTATAGCCTTCCCATTCCCAATCCTGAACTTAAAAATCCTTGGGTAAATATGCTTTCTTTGATACTGGGACTCTTATTTCCAACCAGAGAACATTTTTTAGGGACTGATTATTTAAATCAATGGCCTAATCTTAAAAAATTGGACCCCTTCCCTGATATTAAACAGTGGAATCCCATTTTTAATGTCAATGATGGTGGGACGCCATATCTTAAAGAACCTGAAGGGGTGCCTAAACCTAAAATATTAAATTTGGAATTGGAAGATCTGTTTTGGGAGGAGATAGAGGGGACGAAGGGTGAGATTGGAAGGCAAGGGATGGATAAGGCCGATACAATTTTGGAGTCTTCAGATAATAATATGGCGGCACAAGTTGATTTCCAGGATAAAAACATTTTACAGATGATATTAACCATACTCAGCTCAAGCAGAACAAGTGGTATGCACCTTGCATACTAATTTTTCACAAGTGCAACAGTCTTTCCAGACTTTACAATCTTATCAGCTGGTTACAGTGTATAGAAAAAATAGTACATGCAACATGCACTATCAAAAAAATTAATAGTTGTGCCTGGGCTATACCCTTTGTTCACAAAAAAAATAATTGGTAACACTCAATCAACAATGCATATTCTACAAACATTTCAATTACCATCAATGAATTTTATATATGCAATTCAATGTAAAACTTGCGGCCTCATTTACATTGGAGAAACTAAAAATTTGTTAAAAACACAGTTTATTCAACATCTCAGATTAATTGAAAATCAGAGTAAAGGAACAATATTGTATGAACATTTTTACCAGTCAAACCATATTCCACAAATGTATGGTTTGGAACACGCTTCCTTTTGGAATAAGACAATGAGACTAAGAAAGGAAAAAGAGAGGACAGATCCATTGAACACTTATTATCCCCATGGTCTAAATGAGAAATAATTCTTTCAGCTTTTAGGTTTTTGTGACAATCGAATTTACCAGAACTAGAATTAGTTTCTAATGACTGGGTCTGTATGACAGAGCTTAGCTGTCAGGCTCATGTCCCCTAACCTAAGCCTAACCCTTTCAGTACCAATATGCAGGACTATCAGAATTTTACCATTGTTTTTTAAATGCTAGTAATGAGAACTTGTAGGATGAGTGAATAAATGGTTTTACAGGAAAAAATGATCAGATATTTGTGTTGCTATTTTAAAAAATAGTTAATCACATTATTCAAATTATGAAGTGCATTACTGTGCTTTGATTTCTGCACACTTCAGAGGGCAAAGCCGTGTTAAACAAATGAAGCCTGCTAATTTTTTGTTAACTTTAAATGAGTAATAATAGTGGAAAACAAGAGGTGATAGATTAATGACATGGTGTAAAATAAGTTAAATAAATAAGACAAGGGGTTAAACTACTAGTTAGGGATTTATGAACCTGTTCTTAACTTAATTGAAAGGGTGATTGATTAGGAGGGAAGTTGTTAACTTTATCACTTTAATTTCATGTACTTTAGCACTAATAGTAACAATAATATATTTAAGTGGTGTGTGTTAAAGAGTCAGCGATTTCTGGTTCACTGGAGTAATGCCAGCAGCCTCCCATTTGAAATGGTTAACCTCCAGACCTCCCTCATTATACCCCAGACATGTTTTACTAAAGCCGAGTGCAATTGATTGGGTAGAGCTTTGGCAGATATGAGAAATCTGTTTGGCTTTGTGAACTCTAATGTGAGCTATAAATCAATGCCCTGTGATCCGCTGGCTTAATTTCTGCAGGACTCTCTCAGCTGAGGAAATCCTCAAACTGGCACTTAACTGAAAACAAAGGTGTGCTTTTGCAAGGAGATCTTAAGTGCAGTGATATCCTCAGATTTTCAGTGGGCAGTCACGGAGTACATTCTCAAAGAAGGCCTTCATTATTTCATACGAAGACCTCTGTTCAATTACGTTTGCATCCACCAGTTAATTTTTCTTGTATATAGTGTACTTTGCAAAGCACATTATCGCAGGGAGCTTTACAAAGGAAAAGAGAATACACATGAAAGTAATCTAATATACAAAATCATTCAAAACATAATACAATTTACCTAAATGCCAACATGAAAGGGGATGTCTTCAATATTGGGTAAAAATCAATGCTGTTGAGCAGTAAAGGAGGAGTAACTACAGAATTAAATAGATGTCTCAGAAAGCTAAATAACATGCATGGGTGATGACTGAAGAACTATCAGGAAAGGCAATGATGAGATTAAGAATCTCATAATAATCCCTTTTACAAAATTTAAGGCTTCATTGAAATAACAAAGAAAAAAACCTTAAACGTTAAGATACGCCACGATAAGGCTTTGTGTTCAGCCTTTGGTTATTTACCAGTTTCAGTGACTTAACGCCGGAATACCTGTTTCTAATGAGCATTCTGGTAAGGAACAATTTCAGCTTTCTGGAGAGAAGTTAGCATTGGCTTAATAGTGCCTTCAGCTTCTACTTTTGATTTTATCACACCTTCTTCCACTACTTCTAACTTAGGCACCTTTTGCTTTGTTTAGCCTCATGCATTCACCTAATCAGAATGACAGCTTCTGAAGAAACCGTGCATCAAGCTGATGACATTAATTTTAGCATTTTCCCCTTCAGTCTCAGAGAGACTGGGCACTGCTGTTTAATGTTGACATAAGTAAATGGATTTAAAGTCTCCAAAAGCATGAAGAATGCATAGCTCTGCGAGGATAAATTATATAGGTGTGCAAAAAAATGTTTTTGCAACCGTCCCTTCAGTCACCTAAGGGAATTTTATAGAGAAATTCTATCAGTGTGATGGAAAGACTTATGAGGAAAACAGAGTAGAAAGCACACCCAAATCATGACACTGTCTCAGGTATCTTACATTTTTATATATATTGCATATATATTTTTTTCTTTCTTAAACAGTGAGTCCTCTAGTGTAATACCTAGCATCTTCCAACCACTAGTACTAATTTGTCTCATCTACCTTGGCAAAGATGCCTTATCCCTGCAAATGCAGTGTTC
This sequence comes from Erpetoichthys calabaricus, assembly GCF_900747795.2. NCBI lineage: Eukaryota > Metazoa > Chordata > Cladistia > Polypteriformes > Polypteridae > Erpetoichthys > Erpetoichthys calabaricus. Next base: position 104,856,560 of record NC_041395.2, read on the forward strand.
CCGTTACACCCCAGTCATCACTGAAATCTGCTTATCACTGACTAATGATATCATGGATCATCGAGCACAAGGGCTCTATTGTTAAGCAATCTGTTTGAATGTAGTTAAAGGAATACTTAATGCACAGTAAGCACAAAACATACTTAGCCACATAAATATACCAGCACAATTTACATCTGAAAGTCTAAATGTAAAATTTTACCAGCAGGCAACAGCATGATTTATATACAAATCAGTCACTTTCCTGTAGGTACTGTGTCAGGTCACACATTAAATACTATGAGCAGAAAAAAAAAATTAAGTTGTGATTTCAGAGCTCTTTTTTGCCATTCCACTAAGTGACAATTAAAAACAGACAAGCAAACCACTTCCACACCAGGCTCACAGCCTCAGGCCATCAGTGTAACTCCGTTTTACTTTTTTTTTTATTATATTCCCAACGGAAAAGCAACGATAAGTAATCAATCAATGGTGTATAGTGCCTTTGCTCAAGCACTTAACATAATAAACATGAAAATCCAATATCAGTTAGGGAGCATACTGTTTTATGTCATGACATCACATGGCACTTAGGCAAGATGGAAGGTTACTGTTTCTGTTGCGTTTAATATGAGAAAGAGGGTAATTAACCAAACGAGCAAGAAAATCAGGAGGCAGTGAAAAATGATAATATTTAAATTGATCAAAACATTTAATGGCATTGCATTTATTTGTAAGGCAGAATTAAATGGCATATTTCTAACACTCCTAAAAATTCTTCATCGTTAATGCAATAAATACTACATTTACTGTGGTAGCCTGAAAAAAAACCTCTCATCTTTAATATATTAACTGATACTTTTGGAAGATGTAGTATACTAAAAATACAATTTTCTAAGCATCTAAAGGTTCAAAATGTTGCCCTTTCTTTTGGAGACCTGTTTTAATTTCTAGTTCTGCTTGGATGAATCAGACGGCCACACTTTTAGAAAGTATCTACTTTACAGTTTCTGCAGGAGAAGCAGAATTACTGCAGATAACTTTCATCTCTGTCATATTATAGGGCTTTAGCAAGAACATGATATGTGTGTCAGAACATGGGATTGAATCTGTTGCTTTAATGTTTTTAGTCCAGTTTTTCTTAATCACCGGGGGCTGATTTATAAAGCTTGCGTATGCACAAAATGAAGCTTGAAATATGCGTATGCATGTAGGGAAATGCAGGCAATTCATCTAAATCACGACTCACACACATAGTAATTTATATCACCGAGCTGTTCTTATGCTGTGCATTGATGTGACTAACATATTAAAGTTCAAATGTGATGAATATGATGCAAAGACTCTATTTTAGTTATCTTTTGAAAGGACCAATGCTACGTACTTGCAATAAAGAACTTTTATTTTTTTGTCAGTTTAGATTACCTGTTCTCAGTTCTCAGGGAACAGGCTGACAGGTTTGGAATATCTCAGCCAAGCTTCATTCCATCATTCCCACTGTACTGGAAGCCTTAAACTAACCAATAAAGCACTACATCAAGTTTTCGTATAGCATGGGTACATAGGCTGCATATACATATAACATAACATGTTACCAACATAAAAAGGCAATTTTCAGCAGTTTCCAGTATTCCTAATGTAATCGGAGCACTTTAATGCACTCATATTGCAATAAGGGCACCTAGTGAGAATTAAGCTGCTTTTGTTAAATTTATGCAATTACATTCTGTTAACATACAAGTCATCTGTGATGCCAAGATGAGACTGACAATTGTCAGAACTGCTCTGGCATAATGCCACATAAAAAGGCATCTCCAATTACAGATTGAAATCAGAGAGTGTAGATGTGTTTTTTCCTTTTCTTGTTATACACACTTGCCAGTGACTGGCGATCCCCTTCATCGCCAGAGATTAGATCTTTATTTATGTATTTATTTTATTTCAGGCATGGTGTGGCTGGAGCTCACAGCATTTACAACAGCAGTGACATGTTGCACTTTTAACATTTTTGCACTTGTTGCTGACACCCACACTTAGGCTAGCAAGTAAATGTTCTTTATGGGGTGTAGTTATTTTTGACATTGAGAAACAATTATTACAATTAGCTTAAAAAATGTATAATAGAGTAATTTGAATCGGAGCAGCTGTAATAGTTTTACAGCATTGGTTTAAAATACTGAGACTGACAGGGCTTCTGTGCTATTGGTAGACAAATTGTTTCAGACTGTGGGTGTCCTATAGCTTAAGCAAAAGCACTACACTAGTTTTATTTATTCTCAGAATGGTATGGAGACCTGCCATCTTGACATTGCAATGTACATCCTGGAAGACAGGTACACTGTCTACAAAGTATGCAGATCATGAATGAGCAATGCACAGCAGAGAGTGAGATATATTGTGGATATATTGTGGATCTGTGGCTACAAGGCTTCTTTTTTTTCTACTGTATGTTATGAAAACTGAACTAGGATTACTTTAACTTTTTTTTTTAGCAAGTATTTGCCTAACTCCCATACATTTTACACCCAACCAAAGTTCTCTCAAATGAAGATGTAAGCAGGTCAGTTTAACACCACAATGACTAACAAAGAATTTATTTAACAAAGAACATCTTATTGCAATTCTTTTTCACATGTAGCCCTCTGAAAAATATACTAAAGTCCAGTGTCACAGAAGAAGATGAGAAAGTGCAGATTCAACATAAATGTTTACAGGGTAATTGATAAACACTAACACTTGTGCCATTGTTTCACTCTTTCACAAAGATGTAAAAAATTGACCAGATCACATAACACAGAGTGTGTTGCAGACTTACTGAACAACTATGCTTCAAATAAATTTATACTATGGAAGGTACTACATCAACACATTCTTTTGTAGAGGGATGCTCATTATTGATGATGTTTTGACTCTGCGTGTATTTTGTACTAAAACAGTCATTTATTATGTACTGGAGATTTATAGTGAGTTGCAAGAATGATAGAATAATGGTGCACAGTCTTCTGCTCATAATATAGGCCCATCAAACACAGTCAAAGAATCTTTACGATGTACCTTTCTTTTAGCAATAGCAATACTGTATTTACAGTACATCATCTTGCTCACATCATACTTCCTCTGCAAAATCAGGGCAATACACAGTATTTGATACAAGAACACCAAAAATATTAAATGGTCAGAAAGTAATTTGACCATTTAAGAAAGGATCAAAAAACTCTCACAATATTTTAAGTCAGTTTAGATTGTGCAGTGCTTGCATGTTCTGAACTTTTTTTATTCACATATTGATCTATAATGTAAAACTCTTTGTTTCCATATGTTAGCTAGCTCCTCATTTTAAGCAAGCATCCCAACTTTAAAATGTCTCAGAGTAAGGACCCAGAAAAAAAGAGTGTTCAAGCTAACAAAATCAATTATTTAGGAGCAAATTCTGAGTTTGATTTCTGGTTATGTTTCCTACAATTTCAGTTTTGTGTTTTTATTTTAATTACCTTCCTTGTCCTAGTATAGGCTCTCACAATTCCCTAAAAGAAACATTTACACATTTCTAGAACTCAAAATATAAAACTTGTCAGACAGCAAATGCAAAAAGCAAATAATTTACCGGTTGCTACAGTGTTGTGATAAATCCTGTTGCCGGCTGTGTAACCATTCCTTCAAGAAGGATACTCTTCCTGTAATTGCTGATGTGCACACACCCAGTGTAGGCAAACAGCTACATCATATACATTTTTTTTGTTTTAGTGAGAGCAAAGATACTTTTGTGGACAAAGTGAAAACTGTAGTGTAGATTACTTTCATTTAAAAATATCAAACGTAGTAGTGTAGACTTAGTTAGAATCTCTAAGAAGTATTCTGTTTCACATATACAAAATCGTATTAATCAAATGCAAAAATATAGTTATATATCGGCAATCAAACAACAGGTGGAAGCTCCTGGCAACTGTTGTTACGGTTCTACCTTTGTCCAGAAACGGTTTCATAAGCTTTATGACTTTAGTCTCGGAAAGACTTTCTCCTGTGGGGCGACTGGGATCTATTCCTGAATAAGATCAAACACAGTTGCGTAAGGTGCGGCAGGAGCTTCCACCTGCACGTAAAGTCACTTCAGTACACATGTACTTTGTCAGCATGCTTGCGTCGATCAAACACAGGAACCTCTGCAGTCTACATGTGGCTTTATGCTGTAGGAAGATAAGTAAATAAATCAAGGTAAATACCATTCGATCTGGCTTTTATATAAGCAACATATAAATGTTTTCTATATAAAGACCATCACAAAACATAATCACAAACAGGACTTTGCACGATATGTTTGCGAGTTCTGTAAGCCATGCTGATTCGTTGGAGGAGAGGTGTGGGGCAGACTTACTAGCAGGATGACGCCCAACCTGTTGCTGCATCCAAACGTTGCCACCTTTTGCCTTTACGCCTGGTGCAGCTGCGTAGTTCTTATATGTGAGTGGACGTTTCTTTCGGGGAGGGCTTCTGTTCTCTTTCTCCGATTCTCCTCATCTGAGTTCACCTCTGCTATAGCACGTCTTTATTTGAAAACAGCAGTGTCAGATCAGGGGGAGCATGAACACTACTGAGGGAATAAAACTGAATAATAATAATAAAAAAAAAAACGCTAACCTTTACAAGTACCATAAATTTACACCGGCTGTTACAGACTCAAATCAAATGTATGTTTTTATTCTATAATAGTAAGAATAAGAACAGCTCAATACTCAAAACGGAGGTGTCCAGGATTGAACCACGAACATCTTGATTACGAGTCAGCAGTTCTTACCAATGCACCACCAAATCAGCCACACCCTAACGCAAGTTCTTTTTCTGCAGTTATATTCTTGAATAAAAGCGCACTTGTTTTGTTATACTTGTAACTTCTGTGAAAGTGTTTATTTGATATTTGGACTTCAGGCTTCACACATTATGCACTTCATGTCTACATTTTGTCAATTTTTACTAAAACAAGAGAAATGTTTCTGTTTTAACAATGTGTTTACATAGATTGTTGTAGACATGGAACATACATGACATGCATGTATTCCAAATAACGATGTATTATTTGCCTTCTACAAATCATGGCAACTCACACACAGGTAAACAGACATGAGCTGAGAGAACTTTCTGCCCTTTCTGCATTGGTGGGGGGATGGGATAGCAGGCTGCTTGCTGCTTTTGCTGATCGACACATTTACAACACAAGACGCTGACGGAGAGGTGTGAAGGGATTTAAGGTGGGCCAGGATTATGAGTTTTTTTTGCAGGCCTTGGTAATTCTAGTGTTAAAGCGGTGCAAAATAGCTCTCCGATCCAAATATTAGTGAGTGAACTGTAGGTATACATAACAGTGTGCCATTCCATCCAGGGTTAGTTCCTGTTTTGTGGCCGATTGGGTTCAACCATCACAACTCTGTACTGTATAAAGTGTAATTAATAACGAATGGATGTAACAGCTGATTTTAGTTCACATTTATAATTTTTCTGTAGCAATACCATCATTTACATCAATGTTTTTCATTCTGGATGAATTATCTGTCTGATTATTGCTATTCCTCCACAATTTTGGAGTATAGTCTATTTACTGACATACCATAGTCTCCAAACACTTGAATTTGCCTTTCAACCTGCATCAAATAGGAATAGGTATTTGCTTTATTAAGATGTGTATGACCACTGTATTATACTGAAATGTGTAAAATACTAGAAGTACAGTCTAGTTGGAGATTTGCAATACTTTTATAATGACATATAAAGAAGAAGATAACTGTTAATTCATACACAAATTATAGCAATCAATTTTATTTTCTATTGCAAAATATGCTAACCTCATGTACAATGCTGCTTTTTGGCACATTCTGCTTTAAAGTAAAGGCTATTGTGGCAACAAACATCAAGAACTGTGTACAGGCCTCAAAGTGAACAAAAACCTGATCTGCAAAGCTGAATCCACTGACCAGGCCACACCGTATACAGTCCAATCCCAAACTCTAGATACAGGCTTTTGGACTACAGAAGATAAAAATAAGGCTCAAACTTTCATAGTTCTGTATCAAAAATGACCAGATTGAAGGAGAGGAACACTGAAAAACTCTGGTCTGAAGGACAAATAAACAGAAAGACCCCTTATATTGAAATATTTATTTTAAAGAAATACCACAATTACATCATAGAAAGCAAAGGAAAAATGAGATAAAAATAGAAAAAACTTAAAGGAAAAAAAAAGAAAATTGCATAACTAAAGAACAGAATTAACAACATAATACTTGCAATAATATTTGAAAAACCAATAAAAGATAACATAAAAGCAAAAAATAAACTTAAGCCCTGGCTGAACGATAACAATGACTTTTTATCTGACATTTTTAAGGACTGGCTTCATCTCCACCTGAACTTATAATGGCATAAAGAGGGCTCGGCCAACAACTATTACATTTGTAATCATACACCTCAAAACCCGAATAAATGAAAATATAACCACACAATTTACATTACATTGGAATGCATTTTCTGAAGAAGAATATATTGTAATTTAAATAACAGAATGTTAACTAGATTCAATTTTTGTTTGAAGAGTGAGGAGTGTGATTACACTAGGTGTATTTTCAAGGCAGCATTACACCAAACGTCCTCTTCTGCAAGGTCAAATTCAAATAAAAGACTGCATGAAAGCAAATAATAAACAGCTTTGAGAATGTCCTTAATATTGTATTTTTGTTTAGACATGCATCCCTATTCTGAACAAGTTTAGACCCAAGAGTATATAACACAAAGTGTACTAGACAGACAAGTGTTCCCTGCAAAGGACTGGCATTCAGTTTAGAAGTGCTTCCTAACTGATACTGACACAGCACTGAACTGCATTATCTGATTTTAATAGTTTGGACAAATCTTTTGATTTCACTTTATTTTGTCTACGTATACCTGTATATGCTGTGCAGTAGACAGTACACATGCTGGCTATTGAAAGTTTGATCATATTTATTTTGTTCTACTACGTTCTGTATTGCTGCGTCAAAAGCAACCTTTACAATGAAACTGTTCTTGACCAATTGTAGAGTTTGCCTGAGTAGTAATGCTTGTTTTACATCATCATGCTTGCTTGCCAAAGTTATCTAATTTCGTACAGGTTGTTCCTGTTCCTGCTCCTTGATTAGTACTCACTTGTTGTTGTAATTCATTTGGGATATGAATATCTTAGATAGAACCATTGCATCACATTTTGAAATACACAGTAAGAGATTAGACAGTCTGTGATAAAGAGTTGGGGCAGCACTTGGAGACCATATATAATTGAAAAGCAGAAAAACAAGCAATAATTGCAGAGAATGTCTTTTCACACAGTAGTTCCACAGTGAAATGATCTCAAAATGCCCAAACCTCCAGCAGGAAGAGGCAGGTCCAGGCGCAGAGACAATGGAAGTGCCATCAGAGATGTTACAGCTGTCAGTCATCCGGTGTGCAGTGGGTGGAAGAGAACAAGTAAAAAAATCCAGCGCCAATCCCTGGAGCCGTGGGTAATTACAATCACCAGAGACCATAAGCTATCCCCTGTGCGCACTTGTATAACAACACCTTCTGCAAACAAAAACCACACCACCTTGAAATTCTGACAAGCATCAGGCAGAGCAGGTAGTTTTCATTGGACACGTGCAATTCTGTCTGGTGGATCAGAAGCCACCCACGCGCTCACCATAGTGATGCAGATGCTTACTTAAACAGCATTGAGACATTCAGTTAACATTTCATCATTTGGAACACTCTTCATTGTTTTGTTTGGATTTTTTTTAAAAGTAAAGTATACAAGAGGAGAACTTTGTTTTCTTTTCTTTACTGTATTTTGGAGTAGAGTTAGAATAAATGAAACAGCATTAACACCATCCCTGCGACCAACCAGCGTTACAACTCTAGTTAGTTAAGAGGACAGACAGCAGAATTATGCAATGTCAAGTGTAAAGCAGGCAAAAATAAAAGGAAACGTCATTACAATCATCTTCTGAATTTATATAAAAGCTTACTTTCTTGCAAACCCAAATATGGTCATTGTGTTTTATAATGCTATGTTTTAAAACATATTTGAGAGTTTTGAGCATCTGCTATTTCACTGTTTCTATTTTTCAATTCCCCTTTACTATTCCTTGAATGTTCTATTACTACTAAAATACTGAAAAAAAAATCTCTTTGGGTCATCTTTCAACTTATCTGCAATATTCCTCTCCTACTGTTTTAACCTCCTTAATATCCTTCTTAATGTTTACCCTCATGTGTTCATATGCCCCAAGATTCATATTGGAGCTATTAGCGTTATACACATCTTATACAGCTGTTTTTACCTTTGCAGCTTCTTTTTCAACTCTTTATTAACCCACTGTGGAGTTTTTTTAATTTCCTAATTTAGGTATGTACCAGTTCTGCATTTTAAATGAAACATTTTTAAACCAGTTACAGTTCTCCTAGACTGACTCAACACTTAAAAGCTTATCCCAATCCATTCTCCTTAGACTTTGCAGCATCTGCTCAAAATTTGCCGTGCCAAAGTTAAACTTAACAGATGTAGTCTTCATATCCGTACTCCATCCATCCATCCATTTTCCAACCCGCTGAATCCGAACACAGGGTCACGGGGGTCTGCTGGAGCCAATCCCAGCCAACACAGGGCGCAAGGCAGGGAACCAATCCTGTGCAGGGCACCAACCCACTGCAGTACACACACACACACCAAGCACACACTAGGGCCAATTTTAGAATCACCAATCCACCTAACCTTCATGTCTTTGGACTGTGGGAGGAAACTGGAGCACCCGGAGGAAACCCACACAGACACGGGGAGAACATGCAAACTCCACGCAGGGAGGACCCATATCCATACTCTTCACTGAGAATTGTAATATTATGCTCACTTGATGTTAGCAGCTCGATCACATCTACAATCTCAATCCTATCTTGATTATTACAAAATACTAAATCTAGACAGGCTTCACCCCACATGGGTATTGATTTTTTTGTTAACAGACGGGTGGTTCTTCTTTTCAATAAGTTGATTTCTTAGAATAATATGTGTTTTGCACTTATTTAAAATTATACCAACAGATAATAGAACTCAAAAGCTAACTGGCTACTAGATAAGTAACGATAAAGTGAAATAATACAGGATATGGCAACATTAATGAAAGCTGGGACATGGCATCAGCATGTAAGCTATTAACTCAAGCCTAACCAATGTTCTTACTTTAACAAAAATAAATAAATAAATAAACAAAAGAAGTTCAGCTTATGTTCAATTTGTGGAAAAATGCTGATCATAAAATTTAGCTACCAATGTCAAAAACTGACAGATATGATTAAGGAGAAAGGTTACATCAACAAAGATGATGAACACAAGTGAAATAACAAAGATGAACACAAGTGAAGTAATATGCCCATGGCAAGTAATGAAAACCAGGATGTTTATGATGGGTTTGACAGTAGAATAGCAAATGAGCTTTTCATCTAGTTCAGGGTGTGATTTACATATATTATACTGTACACATGAAAGATGGTGCATGAAGAATGGGCAGGGAATAGATCCTTACAAAATTCTAAAGCAGGGTAAAGTGGGAAAATTTACATGTGAAAGTAAAGAAAGCCTAGAAAAAGCATTGGAAATGTGCTATATGGTCATTTATCGATGGGCTACTCATTTCCATGTCTCCTGCCCCACGGCCGTTCTGTATTAACTGACCTACTGTTTTAAAAGAGCTATTATGTAAATAGCTGAGTGATCATCATGGTTTTCTAGTAGTTTTCTCTATTGTGTTAAAAGCACTGACCATCAACATTCATAATGTAAGAGATTACTTAAGTGCAACAAATCCAAACATTTTACCCATTGACATCAAAAACATATAGTACTGCCTTGTAAAAGGAAGGCACATCCACTTGGTGTAGGAGCTCCTAAAAGTGTACTTCTACCACTCACAAGTTTCCCAAATTCAGCATAACACTTCTCTAGCCTGTCTTGCAAACCTGAGTAACATTATACCCATCTCTTCTGAGTTGTCAATTGGTTTACCAAAAATATTTAATGCTCTTATGAAGGAACAGTGAAATTCTTTGTCAAATAGCAAAAGATGGGAACGGCAAATATTGTGTTCAAAGATCGAAAAATCCAGGAAATCAAAATGAACAAAAACGACTAGCCAGAGCTATAATCAAAAATCTAATTTAAGTTAAACACGCAAAAACACTTTTAGCCCTGACAAATCTTTGAATACATTGCTATGGCAACACCACAAAAGAATCTTTTTAGAGATACCCAGAACCTTGGACAACAACAGGAGCATGCCACAGCCTTAAATATCTTCCAGGTAACAAGGTCACTGTGTGCAACTTCTTGGTGTCACATGATGGCAACAAGATTGTGTTGCTACGCACAAAATGGCTGTTGATAGAAAAAGTGTCTTTAAATGGCAGAAATCACAGTAAAACCAAATAGCAGCCTACAAATAATAATGAATGCTAAAAATGAACATAAACAACAATAATGTATTACAGCCGTACCAAACCTAATACACTTTTAAAACACTGGAGAAAATTGTTAGATCTTAGAATTAATTTTCATAGTTCAACCAAACTCCCTGTTCACCAAGTTTCCACCATAACAATAGCTGTAGTTGATTCCCTTTTGGCCTAACAGTACACCTTTGTGAGGAGTATACAGTATAGAAAGGCCTCCTTCTTTTATTTGAGAGCTTCCTTGCCTTTACGATGTCTTGGGGTTATCACTAAAACAGAAATATATGAGCTCTTGGCCGAAAGTCTTGCATATTTCTTGAGGACTGAGGTTTTGAACAGGCTTGACTCAGGCACACCCACTTTATTGACATATTTACAACTGTTAAATGAAATTTAGTTTGGTGATGTACATACATACAACTTCCCAAGAAAACAATTTACAAAGAAAACATATACGTTCATCATTGGTCCTTGTCAAACTATAAAACAATAAAAGAACTATATAAATCATTGAGTGGAGTGCAAGAGTTTCCTTGGACAAGATGACATCTAGTAACTTGGATTTTATTATTGTGAAACATGGTAGTCAGTTACCAAAGGCAAGGGCAGTGAACAGACTGTGGAGTGTGTGCTGTCAGGAATTCACTGGGGCTGGGCCTGCTATTTGTCCCTGATCCATTCCATCTCTCTCTTTTGCTATGCAACAAGAATTACCTAGAGGTCATAGGATGGGAACGACCTGGGAAAAAAGAGATTCCCTATCATCTTACGTTCCAGTGTCATAGATTTTTGTGCTACTAACCTGTCTTAGCTTGTTTTTGGATTTTGCTTTTTCTTGTGTTTTCTTGGAAGCATTTTCCAGAGAATTTTATAATCTGTGTATGACCATCTGTCTATTCACACCACAGTTCTTTAGATGATAGACATGCCAACAGCTTTGTTTCACTTATTCACCTTGTTTATTTTGAAGTCAGCTCATCTTGATCTGTCTGCCAATCAAAACTTGCGTATTACAGGGCAGTGCTCTGTGCTGCAGTTGCGCAATTCAGCTTTTCTCATTTTCAGATCAGATTTTTTAGTGAGATGAACCAAGACAAATTGGAAAAAAAGAATTTAAACTTAAAGAATATTTCAATTTGAATGCAGAGAACTCTTGCACCACTGCATACCATCAACTGCTCAACTTCTCTTGTAAATAAGCCAGCTGCTCTCCATGCACTCCTTGTTTTGTGGATGAATCTGTTTAATGTTTGTATTCATTATCTATCTATCTATCTATCTATCTATCTATCTATCTATCTATCTATCTATCTATCTATCTATCTATCTATCTATCTATCTATCTATCTATCTATCTATCTATCTATCTATCTATCTATCTATCTATCTATCTATCTATCTATTCACACAGAGGAGATGCCATCCTGCAGTTTCAGCAAAGATACCTACTGATCTGTGATATTAGTGATATTCCCATACAGTGATAGGGAGACAAGGTCAAAACATTTGTACAAAATGATCATTACGTCTTGTAACACTACAAACCTTATCTGTCTCAAATGGAACAGCTTCTATTGAGCTTTCTTGACCAAAACAGATGTGTTGTTGTTTGATGTAATAGTGTTGAAAATGTTGTGCACAGTTAAAAACTCTTCACTTTGGCTATTGATATACAGAGTAAAGCTTAGAATGTTTGCTGCTTGGCTTAAATGTCATCCATCATTTATTTTGCCTTACTGACATTTACATTCAGATTATTTAGACGTTAACATCTGACCAATTAAGGTAATTTATTCATACAAATTTATGTAATCAACAACTCAATCATTTTAACAAAATGCAAATATGAAATCCATCCATCCATTATCTAACCTGCTATTTCCTAACTACAGGGTCACAGGGGTCTGCTGGAGCCAAGCCCAGCCAACACAGGGTGCAAGGCAGGAAAAAAAACCCCAGGCAGGGCACCAGCCCACCACAGGGCACACACACACACACACGAGGGACAATTTAGGATCGCCAATGCACCTAACCTGCATGTCTTTGGACTGTGGGAGGAAACTGGAGCACCCAGAGGAAACCCACACAGACATGGGGAGAACATGCAAACTCCACACAAGGAGGACCCGGGAAGCGAACCCAGGTCTCCTTATTGCGAGGCAGCAGCGCTACCACTGCGCCACCATGCCGCCCCAAATATGAAATGCAGTTGTTAATCATTTTAATGCAACAAATGAAGATTAAAATACACAAACCAGAAACCATAACGTTGTCCCAAGTTGGGGGTCAATCGGTTGGTTAAACTTTTTGAAAACGTTGCCCACAAATTGTAGTCAAGAGTGCTTAGGTGGTAACCTACAATTCTGAACAAACCTTCTTTTTGGATTTCCTCTGTTTGACAGTCTTGCATTTTTTTAAGTGCAGACAGCATTTACCACCATCCATCTAAAATAAGATCTTGTGCACAGGCAAAGCAATTGAAAACTATCCCTGGACACCAAGACCAACACATTAAGCAGAGAATGATGTCATCAGTAAGTCTTCAACAAGAACACACAGACTCAGTTGGAGACTTGACACACATGTTAGACAGTTTTTCTTCACACAGACAACTTAAATCACATGGAGTAAGCTACCAACAGTTGACCCCACTGAGACTGGTACTTTAGGGATATTCAAAACTGTAAATTAGGTAAATAGGACAGGAAGGTTAATTGGGCAGAATGGCTTGTTCTCATCAAAATTGTTGCAATATTCCATAGATCAAATTCACCACCAAGCAGTGGTCAATTGACAGTTCTGTCAGAACCCCATTTTGAGTTTCCAGAACATATGGCCTAATGGCATGATTCCAAATTAATTTTTGGCTTAATATGTTTTACTTCCAGCTACAATTTTAGCCACCTTTTGTTCAGCCATTGTCAGCCAATGACCACCACAGGATACCAACAACAACTGACCATTGGGGTTCAGAACTGGAAGGTTATTATCTCCAATGATGTCCTACTTAGGACTACAAAATTACTACCAGGTATCTTACTGAACATGGAATGCACTATTGTTAAGTAGGAAAAATGCTCTGAACAGTCCTTAGGAAAATAGGCACAGCCAATCGGTCACTGTCGTCTTTTCTGTTATTCATCATCTCACTGATATGACTCATATGTCCAATGTGACTCTCACACCCAAAATAATTGAATTGTACATTTCACAACTGAGGGACTTACGATTTTCCTCCAAAGGGTCCCATTATGAGAGGGAACATCACAGAGGGAGATTAAGATCATTCCTGCAGTCAATGAATTTTGAAATCTAAAGGTCACTGTTCTGGTTCTAATTGTTTTTGCAAACCTTTGTAATCCTAATATAAAAATCCTAATGCTACTGCTGCAAGCAGGAAGCCATGTGACAGGAGGCAGGAAGTAGGAAGTGAGTGCAGCAGCAGTAAGCATGGTGTGTTTATTACCTCTGTGTTTGTACTCTCAAACAATCCTTCGCCATCCTGCTTAGTTAGCCCTTGTGAAGGCATTCCCTGTAAGTTCTCTTTTTTCTAGTTTTATAGTCTTTGTTTAAGTAACTTTGGTTAAGGAGTGTCAAAGTAAATGTTGTATTTCATTACATAAATTTACTGAGCCTTTGGCTGTTAAGCTCTTAGTTATAAATGCTGCTGTATTTACTCTATGTTACTTATACAAGTACTTATTAGTGTTTGTTTGTATTTGTATTTACAGTTTCACACCATTTTTGTAATTAAACATTCTCTACATCACTTCGTGGTTCCGGGAATTATTGCATGAAGGTGTTTAGCTTGCTGGATAATTGAACAGGAGATTCAGTGAGGCCAGTACAGTGAAAAGGGAGACCTACAAGCAAGATTGTTCAGTGGCTCTGACTCCATTGTCTTATAAGGCATATTAAGGCAGAAATAACAGCGCAGTAATTTGCTCAAGAATTGCTAGAGGAGTTACAGTTACTACATTATCCAGTTGTCTATGTAAAATGGAGCTTCAAGAATTGGAAGTTAGATCTGTTGCTTGTCGTTCGACTAAATCTTCTGCTGTTTCAAATGTCAGTGTAGCAGCAGCCAAAGCACGTGCTAAGGCAGAAGCTGCCCAAGCTAGAGCTGCCTTTTCAAAGAAGGAGATTGAACTTAGAATGGAAAAGGCCCGTCTAGAAGCCACGTTAGATGCTCTGGAGAGAGAGAGAGAGGCAGAGGCTGCGCTGGCTGAAGCAGCTGTGATGGAGGCTGCAGTTGCAAACTTAGAGGCCGCAGAAATTGAACTCGGATCCCAGTTACTGCCAGCACAGAGCCCACAGCAGCGTACTGAACAGTATGTAAATGAGCATAGCGGCAGGCATTCATTCAGGGAAGGATGTTTGAATAATGGCCCCATTCCGGACATGTGTGTCCTCAACCTGGTAGCAGATGAAAATATAGCCCGAGAAGAAGCAAGCTATCTGGCATCAGGTCATCCTGCAGATACTACTGTACACAATAAAGAGTCTCCTTTAAGGCAAAGGAGCCATCCTACCCTTTTAAGTAATCAGCCAAGCAGTGCTCGGAGCCTGCCTGTGCTAACACCTTGCCCCAGTCGTTATAACCACCACATGGATGAAACTGCTGGACACTCTCGTGACCATGCCTCATCAGATTTAGCAAGGTATCTGGTACGAAGCCAACTGATATCATCCGGACTAAATAAGTTTGATGACCGGCCCGAGAATTATTTGGCCTGGAAATTCACATTCCTTAATGCCATAGAGACATTGGGTCTTACAGCGGGAGAAGAGATAGATTTATTGATTAAATGGCTTGGGACAGAATCTGCAGAACATGCGCGTCGCATCAAGTCAGCGAATGTGCGGAACTTGTCTATTGGGCTGCAGCGCATTTGGGAGAGATTGGAGGAGATTTATGGGTCGCCAGAAGCCATAGAAAGTGCTCTGCTTGCAAAACAGAACAATTTTCCTAAAATATTACCAAAAGAACACCAAAAGCTTAGGGAACTGAGTGATTTACTGTCTGAGGTTGAGGCTGCAAAACGAGATGGTTTTTTAGCAGGGCTTTCCTACTTGGACACTGCTAGAGGTGTTAACCCAATAGTAGAAAAGCTCCCATATGCGCTTCAGGAGAAGTGGATGATGCACGGCTCCCGCTATAAGCAAGAACACAAGGTCACCTTTCCCCCATTTTCCTTCTTTTTGCAGTTCATACGCGGTGAAGCTAAGGCACGTAATGACCCCAGCTTTACTCTCCCCACCTCCACTGTTAACCCAAACAAGAGAGAGAGATTCGTCGAGAGTCACAGTAATGCCCGTAAGCCAGTGTCTGTACACAACACAGATATTACTCCCTGTTCCAATTCCCCAGCCAATGATGACCCAGATAGACAATGTCCAGTTCATCGCAAACCTCACCCCCTGAGAAAGTGCAGAGGCTTTAGAGAGATGCCCCTCGATGAACGGAAAAGAATATTAAAAACACATAACATCTGTTTCAAATGCTGCGCATCAACCAAACATGTTGCCAGATGTTGTGAAACAAGTGTCAAATGTTCTGAATGTGAGAGTGACAGGCATTCAGCTGCCCTCCATCCAGGCCCAGCTCCTTGGCTGTCCAAGTCCCCTTCTCCCCTCGCACAGCATGGCGGGGAGAAGAAAGAAGCAGCAGATGACGCTATTACGTCCAAATGCACTGAGGTGTGTGGTGAAGGCTTTAGTGGGAAATCCTGTGCAAAAATATGCCTTGTGAATGTTTATCCAGCCAGTGACCGCAGCAAAAGCAGGAGGATGTATGCCATGCTGGATGACCAAAGCAATAGGTCCCTAGCTCGGCCAGATTTTTTTGACATTTTCAACATAGATGGACCTTCAGCTGCATATACATTAAAAACCTGCTCTGGAATAGCTGAGACTACTGGCAGGCGAGCGGTTGGTTATATCATAGAGTCATTAGATGAAAAAATAAGTCTTTCTTTGCCCACACTCCTAGAATGCTATATGATCCCTGACAACAGGGATGAAATTCCTACTCCAGAAGCTGCTCACAATCACCATCACCTCAAGGCAATCGCCAATGAAATACCACCTCGTGATAGAGAAGCAGCAATTCTGCTGTTGCTGGGAAGGGACATGTTAAGGGTGCATAAAGTCCGTAAGCAGATCAATGGGCCCCATGATGCAGCATATGCCCAAAAATTGGACTTGGGCTGGGTAATAATTGGTGATGTGTGCCTGGGTGGTACACACAGGCCTTCAGAGGTCACTAGCATGAAAACTTACATCCTGGATAATGGCAGGCCAAGTCTCTTTCACCCATGCGAGAGCCATATGATGGTCAAAGAGAGGTTCATCCCTTCTGAGCAGCACCAACTCTTCTGCCGCACTCCCAGTGAAAGCCATCTGACTGGAGCAAATGGGGAGAAACTTGGACAATCGGTTTTCTACCAGACAAAAGGTGATCACAAACCTGCACCTTCTATGGAAGATCTTTTGTTTCTCAAAACTATGTTGAATGAATTCTTCCAAGACTCCAGCAAAAGCTGGGTGGCCCCACTTCCTTTTCGCAAAGCACGTAGGCAATTGCCTAATAATCGTGTATATGCTATGAATCGTTTTAGATCTCTAAGCCGCACCCTTGAGAAACATCCAGAGATGAAAGCTCATTTTCTAGAATTCATGAAAAGGATGTTGGATAGCTGTCATGCAGAGCTTGCGCCTCCGGTTCAAGAAGGTAAGGAGTACTGGTATTTGCCCTTCTTCGGAGTGTACCACACACAAAAGCCCACCCAAATACGTGTGGTTTTTGATTCTAGTGCTCAATTTGAAGGGGTTTCCCTTAACAATGTGCTGCTCTCTGGGCCAGACTTGAATAATAGCCTGTTGGGTATCCTTATAAGATTTAGGAAGAACCCCGTTGCACTTACGGCTGACATTCAGCAAATGTTTCATTGTTTTCTAGTGCGAGAAGATTGTAGGGATGTTTTGCGCTTTCTATGGTATGAGGACAGTGACCAGGACAAAAGGGTTGTTGACCATAGAATGAGGGTGCATGTTTTTGGTAATAGTCCCTCACCTGCTGTGGCCATTTATGGTCTGAGGCGAGTTGCACAAGAAGGAGAAAAAGAGTATGGCAGTGATGTGTGCCGCTTTATTCAAAGAGACTTTTATATGGATGATGCTTTAAAGTCTGTCCCCACTGTGGAGGAAGCAATTGATCTCCTTAAGAGAACACAGGAAATGTTAGCAGCTTCAAATCTTAGGCTCCACAAAGTGGCCTCTAACAAAGCTGAGGTGATGGATGCGTTCTTAATGGAAGATCGAGCTAAGGATCTACAAAATCTTGACTTGTTTGTGGATGACCTACCTGATCAACGAAGTCTTGGGGTAAGATGGAATATTATGTCAGACATTTTTACATTTTATGCACCTGAAACTGAGAGACCATATACCCGCAGAGGAGTACTCTCCACGGTCAATAGTCTTTTTGACCCGCTGGGTTTCCTGGCACCAGTGACTATCCGGGGGCGCTTACTACTTAGAGAACTCTCGAGACACGGCAGTGATTGGGACACCAACCTTCCAGAAAGCATGCATGAACAATGGGTGCAATGGCAGAGTTCGCTGCAGTGCCTCAGAGGCATTCAAATACCCCGTATATATTCTGCTATTCCACCTTCTAATGCCCTGCACATTGAGCTGTGCATTTTTTCAGATGCCTCTGTTAATGCCATTGCTGCTGTGGCTTATCTCAAATTTCTAAGCCATGACAAGCAAATAGATGTGGGCTTTGTCCTCGGCAAGGCAAGACTTGCCCCCCGACCTGAACTTACAGTGCCCAGGCTGGAGCTATGTGCTGCGGTGCTAGCTGTGGAGATTGCGGAAGTCGTCAGTGAGGAAATAGATCTCCAGCTAAACTCCACTAGTTTTTATACAGATAGTAAAGTGGTTTTGGGTTATATTCACAATCAATCCAGACGCTTTAGTGTCTATGTAAATAATCGGGTGCAACGAATCCGGCAGTCTTCTAAACCTGAACAGTGGCATTATGTGCCAACAGATCAAAATCCTGCTGATCATGGTTCACGCTCCATTTCAGCCTCCATGCTTTCCAGTTCAACATGGATTACTGGACCTCGCTTCCTTCGCCTTCCACTAAAGAAAATTCCAGAAGAACAAAATAAATTTGACCTCATCAACCCAGAAAGTGATGTAGATATCCGACCTGAAGTGAACTCTTTGTCCACTTATGCCTCTGAGAGTCACTTAAGCTCAAAACGGTGGGAACGCATGATTGGAGTGGTACGACACATATTAGACTCCATGCTGTTGCAGTCTGGTCGTGTACGACTTACTCATGAAGTGTTAATAACGCTAATGGCAGAGGTCATCTTCATAATTAATGCACGTCCCCTGGTACCTGTTTCGTCTGATCCTGAACATCCTAATGTCCTAACACCTTCCATGCTGCTCACCCAAAAAATAGGCACGCCTTTTCTGTCTCAAAGTAACTTTGGTACAGGTGAGATGTTGAGACACCAATGGAAGCGTGTCCAATACCTCGCTGAGGAATTCTGGAGCAGGTGGAGAACGGAATATCTCAGCACTCTGCAGACGCGACAGAAATGACTAAATAAAAGGCCTGACATCAAAGAAGGTGATGTTGTCCTTCTGAAGGAAAAGCAAGTCAGGAGGAATGAGTGGCCTATGGGAATAATAATGAAGGCTGTTCCTAGCAAAGATGGATTAATAAGGAAGGTCGAGATAAAGATAGTTCAGCAAGGAGCAACAAAAATCCTTTACAGGCCTATTTCAGAGCTGGTTTTTCTTTTATCACCAGATTAAAGTATTTGGCTCAGTTTTTGGTGGTATCTTAAAGATACCAGACGGGGAGTGTTCTGGTTCTAATTGTTTTTGCAAACCTTTGTAATCCTAATATAAAAATCCTAATGCTACTGCTGCAAGCAGGAAGCCATGTGACAGGAGGCAGGAAGTAGGAAGTGAGTGCAGCAGCAGTAAGCATGGTGTGTTTATTACCTCTGTGTTTGTACTCTCAAACAATCCTTCGCCATCCTGCTTAGTTAGCCCTTGTGAAGGCATTCCCTGTAAGTTCTCTTTTTTCTAGTTTTATAGTCTTTGTTTAAGTAACTTTGGTTAAGGAGTGTCAAAGTAAATGTTGTATTTCATTACATAAATTTACTGAGCCTTTGGCTGTTAAGCTCTTAGTTATAAATGCTGCTGTATTTACTCTATGTTACTTATACAAGTACTTATTAGTGTTTGTTTGTATTTGTATTTACAGTTTCACACCATTTTTGTAATTAAACATTCTCTACATCACTTCGTGGTTCCGGGAATTATTGCATGAAGGTGTTTAGCTTGCTGGATAATTGAACAGGAGATTCAGTGAGGCCAGTACAGTCACCCTAGGCCATTTTTACCAATGCAGAGAAATTCAACTACCTGCTCAGCAAGTTAAATTAAAGTATGCAGAATTTGTACCCTCTAGTTGCCACTGTATCTAAAAATTCTGTTCAATTTCACAAACAGTAAGCAATACCATAAAATAATTAAGAACGGTCTGCTACAAATAAATATATCCATCTATCCATAACCATCCACTTGCTGAACCCATTCAGTCCAGTTTTTAATGTTGTAAAGCTAACTAGCTCACAATTGCAATATTTTCAAAGAAGATCATTACTTGATTATAATTGATTACTTAGTCACTTAATTACATTTATATAGCAGTTTTCTAACCTCCTCAAAGCCACTTCAACTATTACCAATGTGTAGCATCACCTGGATGATGGCACAGCAGCTATTCTTGCACCACTACACTCACCGCACATTAGCTATCAAGTAGTGAAGGGGTGAGAGAAATAGTTAGCCACTTATAGACAAGGGATGATTAGCAGAGCAGAATGACCTGTCCATGGTGGGCAGTTTAGCTTGTACATCGGGATCCATCCTAATCTTTTCTAAAGATGAAATGGGATCTTTCATGACCATAGTGAGTCAGGACCTGGGTTTAGTTTCATTTGAAGGAATTTTTACAGCACATGTCCTCACTGGGGCTTTGGGATCTTCATACAGACCAACACCTCTTCCAGCCAAAACCCAAGCTTTTAGTAGATGGTCTCCTATCCAAGTACTGGCCAGGCCCAATCATATTTATCCTCAGGTGTATTACCTATTCTGAAGTGCAAGTGCTGCTGGCCAACAGATTATGCTACTCAACTTGCCAGAAATGGGTGGCACATTCATTAGTACTGCTGCCTGCCAGTTCTAGGGATCTTGCTTTGATTCCTTGTCTTTTATAAATATTACACATGCTTCCTACACCAATGGCATTGTCTAAACAAGGATATGTTAAGTTAATTGCAAGTTCAAACTTAGCCCGATATGAATAATTGTGGTTGTGTGTGCCTGTCATTGAACCAGTGTCCTCTTAAGGGATGATTCCTGCTCTGCAGTTAATGCTGCTGGTTTCTAAACAATGTGCAATAGAAAAAGAAGACTTAAAAATTAATATATAAATGGATTTTGACAGAAATTCTGGATTGAAATAAAGTGCAAGTGTTTTTTGGAAAAATAAGAGTTAATTCCAGGAAATGAAAAGGGTTCAAAGATTAAACTTGTAAAAGCTCAGCTAAAAGGTTTGTTCAGATTCATGCAACTACACTAAAATAAGAAGATACAGCAAAGAGGTAAAAAAGCAATGCATGCATGCACATCAAACTACATTTTCCCCAATATATCAAGGACCATTTTAGGCGATGACAGCAGGTCTGACTCATAACGTCTGGAATCTTCAGCTTCATCCTGCATTCTGCTGACTGGAAAGAATAAATCAACTTCTTTGAAAAGTTACAAATAACGTGAAACTGCTGGAGGGTCTAGAATATCATTAAAATATCCCTATGCACTCACTGGCTCTCTGATCCAGATCACCTTTGCAGAACGGAAGAAGGAAAAGAGGGCTCAACTCTCCCATTATTTTTGTGAAGAGCTTCACCTCAGAAAATGATTTTGAATTTGCACGCCCAGTCCTTGTATGCAAATCAGTGTTGCTCTTTGAAAGTGTTCCTTTTCAAGGTGAGGTGACTCATGGCCCTGTGTCGAGGTATTTTTTGCACTGTTCCCAGCTCACTTACAAGACCTGCTGTTGCAAAGCCATTAACAGCCTCTACATTCAGCTGCTGCCACCTCCCCCTGCATCTGAAATTCTTTTGTGCATATCTGTAGTGCTGTGCCCTGATGTCATTGCGGCTGTGTTGCTCAGGGAAAGACGCTATAATAAGAATAAATGCTTGATTTGAAACTGCTGTTCTCCGCTGCTGTGGTGATTCACACACAAGGGGCGAGCCAAGCACTTTGGAATACAGATACAGAGACAGAGAGATTGATGGATAAGCAAAGCTTTAAACCTTCCTGGGATCAATAAGCGCCTCTAACGTGCAGCGAGTGAAGTTTGTGCATTGTGTACGTCTCTGAAGGTGAGCGGAAATGGAAGCTGTTTAAATAAAACATACTTGCAGCCTTCATTGAGACAAATGCCATGCATGTGAAAGGGTGTCGTTGGGATTACCAATGACGTGCTAATGGCTGTTCAGGCAATCTCTCTGCCTCTTTCTGTCTGACTCATCTGCTCCCAGAGGACCTTCTGCTCACGTCATTGTGGGACTCTGGGTCACTAACAGACCATCAATGGAAGGCAGACTTGAGACCAGCAGACACCATCCTCTGGCCATGGAAGAGATCATGACCTGAGGCCAGTGCCCCAATCCTCAGCTTTTATCAGCAAAGAAGTAAGATAATATATCAGCTGCCTGTTTGTTTATTTAATGTGAAATGTATTTTCTTTATTCTTGTCCCTACAAAGGTGTTGCTGCACACTGGAATGAGTGCAGATCTGTGACAAGCATTTTATCCCATACAGGGTGCCGGCTACGCTTCCATTCATTACTATGAATGTCATCAATACGAATTGCAGGTTAGATCTGCAGTTTTATTGTTCTTTAAAATCCAAGTAGCAATTTTAAAATGACATGTCTCTTTATTTCACACTCTACATTTTAGTTTTTTGGAAGGGTGGCAGAGTGGTGCAGTGCTTAGTATATTTATCTGCTGGATGTACAGCAGCTTCCAGTCCAATCCACATTAACTTTGCATGTTTTCCCTGTACCAGTGTGGGTTTTTATCTAGCATTTAAGAGATGTGTGGGTTAGGGTTAACCTTAAATGGTCCAGAGTGAGTTGCATTGTGTTCATTGCTGCCAAGAAAGCCTCCAGCCTCTCACAATCTTTAATTGGATTAAGCTGGTTTAAGAATGTTATCTTACATTATGTTACTTATACTGCAGCATAAGACCCTGGCAGTAAATGTATAACAGCAACCAACTAAGGACAAACAACCAGTCATTCACAGCCTAATGCAAGTAAGCTAAGAAAGTTAATGAATGGATCAGTGAAGAAAACAGATGCACATCTACCACCCGAGCAGTTTGTACATACAGTACTTGTCACTTGCCTCTTTGAAGAGATTCTCTAATAAGCCACTGTTCAGGCACTTTTACAGGGACTGAATTCTTGGGGACAGCGTCACACGGGTCTTTTCCCTACAGACAGGAAAGAGCTCATCCAAAAGAAGATTTGTGACTTTGGCTAAGCTCTACCCATCAGTCTGCCTGTGTGGCTCACAACAAACCTGGGAGCCTCAGTTCACTGTCTTGCAACCAGATGAAGATATCATATCAGGGGAGACTTACTGACAGTTGCGCTGGTGCTGACCCATATATCTTTTTCCCTTTGCTCAGCAATAATCCCTCATTAAATAGCCATTTTCCCTCTTTGTACCCCAGCCTTCTGCAATTTCTGTTTCTTTTATTAAATCTAATGATACACAAACAGTGCTATATATACATATGAAGCGCAAAGCAAGTCAAATAAACAACAGTACACCTGATGAATAATAGGGTAACAAGAACTCCCTTTGCCTTATCTTTTCTGTTCTCTCATTTTGATACCACAGACACCCAGCCAGTGTGCAAAATATCCCAAGGCAATAAGCGGTTCCATTACTATTCCATTGTTGGATAAATCTGAAATCATACTTTTGTACAGTGGAGTATACAAGTGGTTATGGAGAATGCAATCACTCAGGATGTGCAAATGAATGTCAGGCCACCTTGTACTTCTGACCAGCATCAGACAGAATGGACTGTGAAAGAAATAAACAAGAGAACCACTGTAAATGGTTGGGGAATCCACCCTGTACACTCTGAAAGCAAACTTTGAGAACAAAAGAGTAGTCACATCAGACAAAATCTTGACTGCTGACAAAATGAAAGCTTGGGTTTACATAGGAAGAAAACAGGA
Source organism: Erpetoichthys calabaricus (assembly GCF_900747795.2). NCBI lineage: Eukaryota > Metazoa > Chordata > Cladistia > Polypteriformes > Polypteridae > Erpetoichthys > Erpetoichthys calabaricus. Next base: position 104,880,418 of record NC_041395.2, read on the forward strand.
AGGGGTGGGATCTCAGGCGGAAATGAGGTCTGCAGGAGGACGCAACGAAGAGGCAGAAGTAGGTGGAATCTTAATTGGCTTTTCCTTCTGGTGGTCTGTGGAAGAGGTATAAAAGGTGTTAGTACTGTTCATCAACCCCTGGCTCTGTACCTTACTCCCGGTTAAGCCCTTAGACTGCCTCCCAAACACATGTGTGACAAGACACTTTTCATAACACTGCACCCTTCTGTGCAAGGCAGCACGAGCCGCCAACTTATTCAGTACTAATCCTCCCGCCAATAGTAGCAAAACCTTTAGTTGAAATTTCGTCATTTGGGGCGTTTTCATTATTCTGTTTTTGTGTTTTTTTGAGCAAAGAACTTTGTTTTTTGTTCTTCATTTCAAAGTGGAGTTAAGCTGAACAGAATGTTATTATCCATATCCTGCCTTTCGAGTATGTCAAGAGCATGGACACTAGAAGGATACCATTTTCTGTAGAGCAGAGTGAAATAAAAAGAAACTCCTCAAAGTGAATTTTTATTTCAGTCTGTTTTCTGGCAGACTGAGCAATGGACATCATAACATGTTTTGAAAAATAATTTTCAGGGATCCTACACATTTTTGATTTTGGGGATTTTGGGGGTCCGAAGGTTTAATTAGGGTCAATTAGGACATCACATATTTTTCACCTCACTCTCAGCCCTTACATATCTGGTGTCTCAAGCAGCTGGTATCTCAAGTATCTCCTTCAGCCTTAGTTGAGGTTGAGGTTCCTAAAAAATGGCAGATTGTTCTCCATTATTTAATGGTCCATTCAGTACTAACCTCATAAGGTAATCAGCCTGCATTATCTTTATTAAACAGCACTGGTCCTCATTGCTCACTGTGCTTATAAGTTGACATAAAAACCAAGCCTTAAATGAACCAACCAAACCCAAGAGCTTGCAGAACCCTTTACATGCCTTCTATGTGTAATTCAACATGCCATCCTTCCTCTAGTGAAAGCAGCTCATTACATTTGAAAAATCACCTCGGAGAAATCAGAGTCTTTGTCCAAAAGGCTTAGAAACAAGGTGACAAGGTCATTTGTGCTTGTCCCTTTCATCTTTCCACTAAAGTTTGGATATATTTGGGGGAATTACATTTTCAGCTATAAATTGCATCCTATTGTATAATGCACCTCTCATGTACAGAGCTGATGAAGTGTCTTGTCTATAAAAGTCATTATTATAATAAGCTGCTTTAATGGTAATTCTTGAAACCAACAATGTTAAGGCCCCATATTTGGAAATCTTGCTGCTGTAAGAATTACATTGTTTTAGTTATTGACTGAGTACCTTAAGACATTTTTTGTTTCCTCACTCTTAAACTGGTTATTCCAGTTCTGAGGTAATTGAGAGCCAGAGTAACACAGCAAGAGCTAGCACTGGATGAAGCACAAGTGCCTAGGAGGTCACAGTTACACGCATCCATTTGAGATTGAAGCCAATGTAACATAATTGTCTCTGAGTTATGGAAGTACATGGAGAAAACCCCCCAAAATACAGGAAGAGTGTGAAACTCTGCATACATTGATAGTGATTGGACTGGGATTCAAAACCAGCCTGCTGGAGACAGCTGTGCTAACCACTGCAGCGCTACGCTACCTTCTTTTTAATTGATTGCATAATGAAAACAAGAACCATGAGATCTCTTCATAAACAGTGTGGTGGTTGAAAAGAGGTTGTTACAATTAAATGTCACTTATAGCTGACTAATAAGGATAGTATGGCAGCATGGGTGTTTAGTGGTTGATGCTGCAGACTCACAACTCCTGTGTCCTAGGTTTCAATTCTGGCCACTGTATGTATGAAGTTAGCATACACTCCCTGTGTCAGTGTCGGTTTTCCTCCTAAATCTGAAAGAAATTATGTTAGATTATTAAATAAAAATAAACTGGCTCTGTAGCAATGATTGTTGGTGCATGAGCATGCCCTCTAGTGGACTGGCTACTCTTCCAGTGTTTTCCACCTTGTGATAGATGCTGTTAAGCTGGGTTTCAAACCCCAAATGGATTAAGCAGGTTCTAACATTGGTGGAAGGATGTGTGCACTACACATAGTACTAGGGATGAAGACCCCCAACCTGGTTAATTTAACTGCCTTATATGTTCAGGCCATTACAACAACAACGACATTTATTTATATAGCACATTTTCATACAAAAAGTAGCTCAAAGTGCATGGCAAAGTGCAAGTGCATTAAGGATCATGAGTCTCAGTTTCTTACTTAAATGGATATTAAAGAACAAATGATCCAGTACTATGAAATAAATGTAATTCACAAATCTGCGAAAAGGTCAAAAATAATAGACTAGTCTTAATTAAGTCATTTTTACCAATAAACAAGCATATAATAGTACTAATTAAATAATGGATAAAGACAGGAATGGCTATCTAGATCTATACAAAGGAATAAAAACTGAATTTACAGCAAGTGTTTTGAAGTTAGTTACTAGAGGGCCACAGTAGTGTAGGTTTTTGTTCCAAACTAGTACTTAATTAGATGCCAATCCCTGCTGATAGAGCTTGTTTAATTTTATTAATTAATTAGTTTTTTAACTCTACCACCTATAGTAATTTGTATATTGTAAACTTTTCCTTTATGAAGATATCTTACGAGAGCTTACTAGTAATTCTCAGTCCTTACCTCTTTTCTTTTTTATTTCTTTCTGAATATTTTATTCAGGTGTATATGGGACTAAATAGATGGTAGACTGATGGGTTCCTTTGCTATTCGCATCTCATTGCTTATTGAAAGTTTCAACAACAGGAAGCAGTAAAAAAAAGGTAAATGTAGCTGGTTAAAATTAAAATAACCAATTAAAGATTGAGAATAGTAACAAGGAAGTTAAGTGAAATTAAGCGCAAAAACATATCTTCAGCAGAAAATGGCTTCTAATTATACCTACGGAAAGAGGAAATCAGATAAAAATATTATGAGCAGTGACCTGGAGAAAAGGACATGGTCAAAAAAACTAAGCAAGAGTCGACACAGGAAGTCAAAACGAGAGTCACCAAAACTAACCAAAAATCAAAATCAAAATTTAGACCTTATTTCTAACACCAGGAGTCACAAGAATCACCGTGTTGATCAAATGTCATGCAAATGATTATAAAATGCTTTCATAACTAAATGGCAGTGAAATCGGCATTAAAAAATGGGCAACTCTAAAGGGAAGCCTCTTATCACAAAACAAACTGCAGAAAACTTTTCCGAAAGCTGTCAGAGGGGATTTATTACCAGTATGAAACACACAAAACATATATAAAAGATACCATTCATAACACTAAATAAGAAATTGGGTTGGCACAAAAACCTGCAGGTATTGTAGACATCCAGGATCGAGCCTGAACACCCCTTGTTTACGATGTCCGCCTCAAACTAGTGTTACTCAGTGTTCATTTGTGTCATGGTTGTCAATGATTTACGCAGTTTCGGCCCTTGCTTATTAAGAGTCTGGCCAGGATATGCATGCCCGATTCTATTTTCTTTCTGTTTTATGCATGCATTTTCTTGTCTTTTGAGTACTACTACTTTGCAATTTATGTTTTTGCTTTCTTTCAGTTTACATTTTATTAATTCGTAATGAATATCGTTTTATTTATTAGTTAACTTGTATTGCTGCTTTATGTTGATTATATATTTATTAGTTCCCTGTCTTTTGGGCCTGTGTGTAAACGTTTTTTTGAACCTAAAGGGAAGGGCCCCCCTTATGCTGCAACTGAGAGATGTCCTTCCACCGTTCTGAAGGGCTGAGAAGCCTCACTGCTTTGCAGAGGCATTGGCTACCTACTGAATTTTCAAGTTTATGCACTTTTTGCTTTAAATTAGGGTATTGTTCTTTGATTCCTTGACTTATTTGTGGTCCTTTTTGAGGAAACATTCCATATTATTCAGGATTTATAACATTTATTAATAAACTTTATTTTCATTATATAATTATTAAGAAACTGTTTTGTTTCTTTGTGTCAGAATCCTTTTACTGTTGCCACTTCCCTCTGATTTTTTGAGAAATATAAGCTCGGTTTCTCTTGGTCTATACATGATGCAAAGCCTGCTTCATCAGTTTGGAGGCCAGGTTTACCAAGTGTTTTCAGCCTTTTTTGAAGCACTAAGGTTTACTTTCAGAATTAAGGCCTGTTTTGAGGCAAATCGTAACAGTCTGTAAGCAAACCCCAAGGCCGTTTAGTCAACTAGAACCACAAGTGACCTATACAGCTGAATTAAAAATATCCTTCCATAGTCCAAGTAGCTAACAATGCTGTTATTTGTGGGGCAAATATTATAACTGCATTGAAAATGGGTTACACATTGAAGTGTTACAAGTTTTTACTGCAAGTCACACAACAACAACCGTAGTAAAATGTTGAATCTTGATTTTCTCCACTATCCACTTAGTTTGTAGGTTCTTTTCTTTGTAAGTAACCTGCTTGCTCTCTCCACAGCAATGATGCACCCACTACAACATTGTTGTGCCATCTTGTTCACTCTGATAGAGAACGTATTTGGACTTCAACACACCCATTATATGTAAGGAAACATGGGAAAATGTTGGCCACTCCCTCTCTGGGGATTCTCAAGAATTAAATCACAGCTTTTCCTAAATAAAACTATGAGAGTGTTTTAACCATATTTTTAAATAAGGTTCAGAAATCTCACAACCTGCCTAATTCAATACTAGGCTAGGAAGGAAGAGGTGAGAATAGAGGGCTGGAATGCCGAATTGACATTGTTGCCAGTCATCCAATCTGTTGAAGAGAAAGAGGAGAAGCATTAAGTTAAGATGTCCACCCTAAACTCAGGGTGGAATTACTGTTTGATGAGTTGTCCCCCAAGTGTATGTGTTTGACACTATCTATCTATCTATCTATCTATCTATCTATCTATCTATCTATCTATCTATCTATCTATCTATCTATCTATCTATCTATCTATCTATCTATCTATCTATCTATCTATCTATCTATCTATCTATACATTAAGCACTTTGAGCTACTTTTTGTATGAAAATGTGCTATATAAATAAATGTTGTTGTTGTTGTACATTAATCCAAGTCTAGGTTAATTACAGCTGAACCAATCCAGGTGGGCATCATATATGACCCAGGACACAACCCAGAATAGAGTAGCAGGGCACACTCACACACAGGGATACTTTGGAGTCTCCAATTAATCTAACATGCCTCTCTTACAGATATGTGAAGAAAAATCTGTGATAATTTCGCAGGGAGTTGAGGCAATAATGGAGCCAGGGGCTGATGTGGTGAAAATTATACCTCTTTGCTGCATATTTGCTAATAATAATAAATATCTTTTTTCCCCTTTTACTAATTCTTGATAGGAAATGTCATTGAAGAAATTATTAATTAGGATATAGTATTATTTTCAGTAGGCTGCAAAAAGTCAAATCATCCAATAAAGAGATTCTAGGTATTACTTTAAATGAATTATAAAATAAAGAGAGCAGATACCTTTCTGATATTGTAAGCCAGTTACATATACAAACCCATAACAAGTCCAATGATGCAATCCATCCAAGCTACAAAAAACAAAAACACTTGTGCTGGTTAGGCCACAGTTGGACTGCACGGAACAGACTGAATATGATTCCAGGTGAAGATCAACTAATGAGAGGTGAACTCGATTTCAGCTTATTGAAGTGCAACGATGGGAGCACCCTTGCAAATAACAGCCACTCTATCTTCCTTGTTTACAAAAGATTTTCTGTAGCTCGGTCAGCTTGGTCTCTTAAGCAATTTGTGTGCTGGGTTTGTGTCAGGCTTGTGATTAAGACAAACTGAGTGTGATCCCAGGGGGATGGAGAGCTGCAAAGGGTGGTAAGGGCAAATGTATCTGTCTTAAAAGTGTCTTAAAAGTGGGAATACCCCTGCCAAGAATAGCATGTTTATGTGGAACTAAATCTAGTATTAATCAATGCTCAAATCTGCTATAATTCTGACAAAATGGGCATTATGTTACAATAATAATGATAGTGTGCCTCGTGTTTTACTTTATTTAGCTGCTTTTTGTTCACTAAAGAAGCTTTGCCCAGATCAAGTAATTGTTACTTTATATACTCCCTCTCACAATGATCAACATCACTAAGTGATGTTAACAAAAGTAGCCAAGAATATTCTGAAAGCAAAATTTCCTGTACAAGTATGTAAGTTGATTTAACTTTAATCTTGTTTTTTAACTTTGTTCTTTGAATGTGGAAATGTTGCTGCATAGTTTATGTGACTAAAAATCCAGTCATTAATTTAGGAATCCGTCTTTACAACTTGCCACACAAACATGTCAGTGGATCATCCCCTGGTTTTTTCTTAGGTATATACTACCACCCTGGGTTGACAGGGGGGCGCTGGCACTAATCTTATCCCCTTTTTGTTCACTCCATAGTGCTGAGAAGATGCCCAGTGAAGGCATTTTGGTCCAACAGCTACATACCCCACAGTCCCCAGAAGGAGGCGTCACTCAATATAAGAGCATACTGCATGATGGAGCACCTGACCATAGTGACTAAAGCAAGCTTTGCAAAACAAGAGAGAATCCTTAACCCTATTTAAGTTTGTTTTGGTGCCATCAAGTACATATTTTGTTTACCAGTTTTTTTGATTCAACAAGAACAACCGGGCTGGCATCACAACATTTTTATTTGTGGACCTGCAGTTCTCCATTAACCACAAACTTCAATATTTTTACTTCTTAAGTTCAATTTATTTTATAAATGTATACATTGTTAGATTTTGAACCATCTTACAAGTTTAAAGAATGCTTGATTTTGTGGGTGAGGAGCATCTACTAGACAGAATATCCAAGAGGTGAAAGTACACATTAAGTTCTGCTGAATTCACGAGCTGCCTTGACAAAAAACTGTTGTGTTCTCTTGTTCTCTTGTCTGGATGCTGAACTGCAGCTATTGACATAAACTGTTTTGCTCATCTATGATAATGTATTATAAAAAATAAGATTTAAATTAAAATAGGTATCACAGATCCCACAATTTCTCACAATCAATTAACAGTTAAAGCTATCTTCCATTGAAGTGACCAATGTCAAACGTATTTGCAAGTGTTTATTAAGAATTTTGTGTTTTTCAACTTTCATGTTCCCATCCTTTCAATGGTACATGTACACATGTTTGCACTGGCACATTCCTCTTCAGTATTCTAAGACAGTTCAGGAATGGCACTGTGAGAAATGCTCGCACCCTTTTTTTGGGTGAATGCTTTATACTTCATTGTAAAAATGAATTGGAAGCAGGTTCGGCACTAGAGATGGGTAAGGAGTATAATAATATAGCTTGGTGCATTTCATAGTTTTAATAATAGTTCATAGATGAAGGCAGTGCACAAACAGAAATTCTATCAGCATTCATTTCTAAAGTAAAGTACGAAAAGGCAGTGTGATGTACTGGTTGTGCTTTGGACTTCAAACTCTGTGGTTATGGGTCGCAGACACTGTGTGACCATGAAAAAGTCACTTCACCTGCCTGTTCTTTAACTGGTAAAAACAAAAGAAATTGTTTCTCAAAATATTGTAAGTCACCTTGGATACAGGTATCATAAGTAATAATAATCATAAATAAATAAAAGATGAGGTCCTGTACGTCATCATTTCTGTCTACTCATTTTTATTGCCTACTTAGTTCTGGAATGCTAGGACCAGATTCTACCCCTGCAATCAGTTGCCTGCCCTGAACAGGATGCCAGTCCATCACAAGGCACATTCACACACACCACTTGGTAGCTTCAACTTCCTATACATGCGCTGGCGCAGTTTAAAGTTCCTAATCACCCTAAATGAATGTTCACTGATAGTGTTCAGCATTCTAAAGGGGAAATGAGCATTATAGTAACAATGACTCATCAGCCTTTTAGACCCCAACTAAAGTCTGTGCAGCAAGTGCAAAAAAAAAAAAAAAAGATGAAACATAAAAACATGGAAGAACAGCTTGGTGGATCATCCATGGGTAGCTCTTATTTTACATCATATAATGCCAGTTCAGGACAGTTTTTCTCTTCCCACAACTCAACAGTTAATAAAATGGATGGATGATGGATGGAGGCATGCTGGACAAACGGGTCACCAGCAGCAGGAAAAGATGACATCCATCTCACGAAAAAAAAAAAAAAACTACTCAGCATCACTTACAGGTTTTTTTACAAGTGTGACTGAATCAGTTTCTCTGTTTTGTTTCCATTGCTACTGGAAGGCATCATTATGTTGTATGGAAATAATATTATCAAACTGAATACAGTCTGTGGACCTTTTCTGATGTAAAAATTACATGTAATTATACTCCTGTGTAATTATGCATTTCCAGTAATTACCACTTCCTAATGTTTTGATCAAGTATTCTGATCGTCGCAGCCTGCCCTTTCTTTTCACTCAGACAGGCAGGATGGCAGCAGGAAAACCTCCCCCACAAGCTTCCCTGTGTGTCTTTTGTTCAGCTGGAAAATGTCAGCACTGAGTTGCAATAACTGACTGATGCTTCACTGGTAATTGTATTCTTTAATAATTAATGACCTATTCTTAGTCAACCAGCTACGTACTCTGAATAAACAGTTAGTTATGGTAGGTTGGATTTAAAAATAGGCTGTCTAAATACAGTGGATGACAACAGCACCTCTCTGCTACCGAGGGCAAGGGGGCAAGAATCTTTCCTTTCTGTTCATTTTCATTTTTTTTTTGTATTTTCATCAGATGACACAGACCAAGAGCCATTAAATAGAGTTTTACTGCTTTCGCCATATGAAAGCCTGATTAATTCCAATGCAGCTGATTACTTGTGCTTTTTCATGTCTCTTTGTGTCATTAATTAACTGCTGTAGTAAGATGAAGCTTGTCCTTAAGTTCAAGCCAAACTAAACTCCTGTTAGTAGGAGGAAATTTGACTTTATGATACTATTATCTCTAACTTGAAAAAGCTTAAAGTTTTCAGTCTTGGCATTTAAATCCAATCTGACCCTTTAGTACTTTAACTTTCCTATGTTATCCTGTATTTACATGACCTGCAGCTATATGGGAAATATTAGCTTCCCAGTGGGAAATTCACATGAATTCCCATGCAAGTTGTGGTGGACGGCTGGGGCCCTTGCCCGGCTGGAATACCTCTGTAATGGAAGGTCTGGGGCAAAGGACATTTTCAGTGCAATACTTCCCCCAGAACATGAGAAGGCAAGTCCCCTGGCTCACAGTGGGGCCGAGGGCTTGGAGCTTAGAAGCTCATTCCTGCTGGGGCCTGTGGCCACTGTCAGGGGGTGCCTGGACAGTTTCTGAGCCCTGGGTTGCAGCAGTTCCACCACACCCAGAGAAGATCTGGGAGCACCTGGAGCACTTTTGGGTGCCCTATAAAAGGGGCTGCCTCATTCCATTAAAGGACCCAGAGTTGGGAGGAGGTGAACAAAGCTTGCTGGGACAGGAGTAGAGGCGGCAGAGAAAGGGGAAGGAAGAAAGGACTGTGCTGTGCTACTTGTGTACTGTACTGTGCTGTGCAGTGGGGAGCAAAGGGAAAGGGCTTCCCCACAGGAATAAACGTGTGTGTTGGACTTGAACTTGTGTCTGCCTATCTGTGTCAGGTAGGGTGGCTGGTACACCCCCTTGGTGATCCACAAAGCTTATTCACCCAGTAGAACAATTTGGAGATAACATACTTATCCAGATTTGCTAAGTTGTGCTGTTGTATAAAATGACCTTTCACTTAATTATAGCATATAAAATTTGTCAGTGTTAGCGTTTGGCAGTGGTGATGTAATACCTAGGCAACATGTTTCATTCGCTTTCTATTTTCACTAATTTAATTGAATTAGCAAGGATGAAGTAGAACATAAACTGTATGGATGGGACAACAGGAGTAAGGAGTATTATATCAGGAGTATTGTGTGATTGAAGAATTAAGATGAAGATTAAAGGTAAGGCTTTAACGACAGTCATGAGACCAGCAATGATGTATGAAATTGAGATATGGAGGTCAAGGGAGCACAGGAGAAGAAGTTAGATGTGGCAGAAATGAGAATGTTGAGATGGACATGTAGAGTTACAAAAAAAGACAGAATAAGAAATAAGACAATCAGAGGTACAACAAAAGTGGGAGAGATATCTAAGAATACAGGAAAGTAGGTAGAAGTGGTATGGACATGGCAAAAGAATGATAGGAATCGAAGTATAGGGGAAGAGAAAGCAAGGCAGGTCAAAGCGGAGGTGGATTAATAAAATAAAAGGAGAAGGAAAAAGGACTTGACTGGAGAGGAGGTGCAGGACCAAGTTGTTAGGAGAAGGTTGATAAAGCATATCGACCCCACAAAGAAGTTGGAAAAGATGAAGAGGAGGAAGAAGAAGTTGAACATCGGATGAACTTATTTTAATTACAAAACCTTGACAGTAAAAAAGACATAACAAGCAAGAATGTGTGATATCACAAAAGGAAACTTCAAAGCATGTGAAAGCAGAATTAGACTTGCTGGTGAAGCTGGTTGTGTTACAGTATTGTCCAATAGCTTTTATAGCTATCCCCATTTTCAACTAAAACTAACCCTCTCTCATTCTCATGCTAGTCACAGTGTCCTGCAGTGGTCCTTTGCTGTGCTTTTATTTTATTCACGTCACTGCTCCTACCATTGAAACAGGGTGGTAGAGTGGCAGTGGGAACATTGCATTGCCAGTAGTATTTTCCAGCTTCAGACGATCAGTCCATCCCACAGCAATCAATGGCACACAAGGAGGAGTAAAGGCATAGGAGGCACTCTGAGAGTCACCTTCAAAAGGAAGAATAAAAGTGGACAGAATTCTGAGAAGCAGGCTTTATGGGAATGAGCTTTTGAGAGGGGAAGCACCAGGTCAAGAGAGGTTCAGACGCACAAGGAAATGGAGGAAAAGTGCTTAAGGCACACGAAGGGCAAGAGATAGCAAATATTCTGAAATCTATTCTATTACCTATCTTCAACAAGTAACATGGCTAGTTAACTTATAAACCTGTAGGATTTAAATGTCTTTAGGCACTTTAGAATTAAGGAATTTTATTGTTTTGTATACCATATGTGTATTTATATGTTTTACAATATCTTGTGTTTTATTGATATTGTACTAAATGTGTATATTTGTGCAATACTTTGGGTCTATCCATTGGAAATGGTGATGTACAAGATGAAATGTCTTGTTAATGTGGAAAATAGTGATAAGGTGGCACTGACCCAAGGAATGGTCAGAGAGCAAAGAAATGACTTACATTTTCAACAAGAATAACAATGTCCACTCAACAGTGAACAAACAGGGAGGGTGGCACAAGGAGTGAGCAAATGTTGATGACAAGCTGGTTTTTAGCATATCTCTTCCATACATACAGGTGTAGTACTAGAGTGTTGTACTGTGTTAGCCATTATGAATGTAGAGAAAAGCCAAGCAAAATGACACCTTTTCACATCTTGCCTGAAGAAGGGGCCTGAGTTGCCTCGAAAGCTTGCATATTGTAATCTTTTTAGTTAGCCATTACATACAGGTGGTAATGCAGAAGATACAAGGGCTTAACAAATCTTTATCACAGTTACCATTTCCAACAAGGTGAAATTTAATGAAGGATTGTATCTGCACTTCTAGTTTATCACTTAGAAATGTCCAAATTCATGCGGTAATAGGGGGGTGTTGAAGAGGGTGCAAGAAAGTTGTGTTTGGGGTTAGGAAGTCAGTGAAGTTAGGAATAATGTGCTGCTTGGGATTGTACAAACCGCTGAACGCTTTACACCAAATTCAAACACAATACAGCTCAACGATACACACACGAGCCCACCTGGATAAGATCAATGAACGCAGGCGCCAGCGTATAACAAAAGGTGATTAATCATCAGAACCAGGTGTAATTGAAAAAATACCAGGACAAATTGAGGTCTGAAGATACACATGCAGACAAAGGTACACAATATGAAAGCAGTAAAATTCGAAAGTATTGTAGCGTCCCACCCAGGTTGAGGGCTTTTTGATTTTAAGTGCGTCCACTATTAATGAACATTCATTAGGATTAATGAATATCATTTGCTGTCATTGTCATTCACTTAACTTCCCTGAAGAAACAACTGGCAATACAACTAATGAGTTTATACGTTGTTGTCAAAGGGGTCAGGTTAGACTGCCTCCTTTAGATGAATATCCTGAATATCTACGGATGTTTCTAACTAACAATGTACCCGAAAGTAAAAACATTATGGACTACATTAGATCCTACAATAGTTCATTTGCTTTTGCATCTACCGGGGTAAATATCAGGTCACCAGCTGGCAGTGGCCCATACTGCTTTCGCGTATGTGGACAAATATTACATCGGATTGGAACAGTGCACCCTGAGCCAAATCACGAACGCAAATATGCACAGATCTACGTGTTAGATCCAGATGACGCACTCTATCAACGATTTTACTACAAATGTTGTGTATAAAGAAGTATTCCAATAGGTCCTTCTAATGTGCCATGCTATGGGTTCTTTACTTCCTTTGTTCGTCATCTACACCTTTACAATTCGATATATCTCATGCATTCATCAATGTATTTCGGGTTACCCAACCCCGGCGGTAGGCGAGCGTAGTGAGCAGGAGGCAGAGCCCCCTTGTACAATTATAAACACTTTGGAGCTTTCAGCTGTTATGTTCCTAAACTTTGGAATTGTCTCCAGATCAGAACTAAACAGTTGCAATATTTAGAAATGTTCAAATCAAGACTTAAGGATTTTTTCACTTCAACAAGTTTTTTGTTAGGTATTTTTTTAGGATTCATTTTCTCTTAATTACACTTGTAAACCAGTAAATAAGCTATTCACCTCTATGCATATTAAGGCATATTAAGTGACTTTGATACGCTGGTAAAATTGATTATGAAGGATTCCTAGGTGTTATAATGAAGTACACAATATCGAGAGAAACATGTCTCGCTTAAGCCACTTCTGGTTGATTCAAAATGAAGCATTTTACTAGTCCACATTACACAGTATGTAGACCACTTGATTCAATGCTTTGTAAGGTAAGCATCCTTGATACCAAAAGAAGCCTTTGCTAAGGTCTTGTTATATAAGAGTAAATAGGTAAAAGATACCAAATATTTTTTTTGTTGACTTTTGTCTTTTAATAAGTTGTATTTCATTTGCTTTTACTATACACTCTTAAAAATACTAGTTCTTTGATGGAACTTTATGGTTGTTTGTGTGGGTTGTGTAGGGCGTTTTATGGTTCTTACTGGGTTGTGTGGTTCCTCTTAGAAATATTTCTTGAGAGCAGAATTTCATTCTGGGAAGGTGTCTTTGCATATGAAGTTGGTTATTTGTGCTTTGAAAAACTATATTATATAGAAAAAAATGAAATCTTTTAAGTTATAGTAGACTTCCTAACAGGTTAAGAAAATCTGGACTTGGTCTGCATTACTGTACAGCTGCAGCAAGGTTCCTTTTGAAATCATAAATCTGTTACGATCTGTTCATGGTTATTTACTGTATGGAGCCTGTTACAGATCAAAATAAATATTCTTTCTGGAACTTTCAAGTGGATGGGTCTTTTGGTAACCAAGGAGAGTTCTTGACTTGGAGTTTGTAAAATTAATGTTTCTTAGGAATTTGAACAAGTTTCAAATGTAAGAGAAGCATAAAAAAGGGGAGAGGAAATAGATTACTTCCATCTTGAGTAAGCTCATCTTGAAATGAGGTATCCACATGCTCACTGGGAAATAAGAAGCTGCCCAAATTCTTTGTTATGCCCTTTGCACATATAAATGTTGGAACATTGCTAGCTTAACTTCCCCAGCACTGCAAGTGGATTTACTGTTTCACACTTGCAGTCCATTATAACCACATACCAACTTTAATGGTGTTTTGATTCACATTCACTCATAACCACTTCTTAGTAAATTATTTTCAAACAAAACTGCATATGTGAAATATGTTTTACCAGTGGCGGACCGTGCATTTCACACCTAGGCCTTCAGTAGTGCTCCGTCTGAATCAACCCGCCCCTCAAAAACTAATTTATGGTTATAAAAACCATCTTAATATGCAGAAATACAGTATAAAGAGCTGTTGCATCGCAGATAGATAACTCCTGTAGCCACAATAAATGCCTTTATTGAATAGACAAACCAGGGGTGAACAAGTTCCTTTCTACTGCAGCTACAGCCGCGACACACATAAACATCAATAATAACTCATAAACTTGCAATATTATTTAGGAAAATCGTAACATTTTACTCACCAAAAATTCGGATTATTTGTAAACAAAATCCATCCTCCTCTCTTTCCTCAAAAACAGTTCAATTACTAGCAGGTTATCCGTGCGCTTCAGTTCCATCACGAAGTCCCTTTCTATCGGCATCAAAGCTAATGCTGAAAGTCGAACCTGCCCTGTCATATTTCTGGCATAAGTTTTAATTCACTTTAGGGCTGAAAATGTCCGCTCGACAGAAGCAGTGGACACGGGTATGGTCACCGCCAAACATACCAATGTGTACAGTTGCCCCATGCTCCATGCCCCATTTTTCTGATGAAGGAAGTCAAGGAGATCATTGGGAGATTTTCCTGCAAAATCATCCATGGCATACTTACACCATCCTATCCAATCAATGGGTCTGAATACGGTGACGTTGCCGTACGCCTGCTAGAGGGCCCTAGTAACACCAACTCAAAATCTGATTGGTTGAAGCAACAGTTTAATCGACATTTATTTTGTGTTAGAAGGCCTGCAGAACGGATTGTGAAGGCCTCCGGGCAGACTTCATTGACTTTGACCGTGCCTGGCAACAAATAATGGCTGAAATGTGATTGGTTAAATGCTTTAATATGAAAATACATGTCTGGAAGCAGCACAACCATCGGAAAAGCTATGAAAGGAAACAGACAGACTATTTGGAATTATTTAATAAGTATTCATGGGCAAAATATAATTAACATCAGTTTGTGATTCAGATATTTTTTTAGGCCAGCAGAGAAGGCCTTGCAGGCCTGACGGTCCGCCACTGTGTTTTACAAGTACACGTTAACCACCGTATTAACTCAACTGAATGTTGCTAATCACTAGGTTGTTACAGAATTTTAAAGCTAACATTAGCTTTCTGACGTTACAGTGGAACACATTGGCTAGATCATGCAAATGACACATACTGTAATTGCTGTAAGTTATTCTTTTAGTTTCTCTCTTAGAAAATGTGTACTCTTTTTTTTAGCATGGACTCCGTTACTTAAGAATTCTACACCGATAATCTGATGTTATTGTTTTAACCAAATTTTGGCAAATTTTTAAGTGATACAGAGAACTCTCTCATATGCTGTACCATCGTCAAAGACAAAATGTTGTGACACACTGCTTCAACAACCACTTCCAGTTGTCCCTGTCCTTAGACTCTTGATTTCTGTCTGAAGATTAATTACAATTTTTCTCTGAATTAGTCTAGGAGTGACTTTCATCCCCATATTTCCTCCTGATTTTATTTCTTTACTGAAGGAAGAGCTCAGTACCATCTCTCAAATGTCCTAGGGAAAAGCAAGTGAATAAAGCAACTTCTGACATTACTTAGCTACACTGGGATTAAGAAATCATTTTGCAAGCTAAAGGTGTTCCTGGCACCATATTTTAGCAAAGTGGCATCTCATTGTTATTTATGTATTTAAAAGGTCTAACGTAGGTGTGTCTATGTGCTACTATTATTTAAAATAATATCCTGACAACACTTCTTAGCTAAAGAGCATCCAAAAATCACTTCTCAAGTGAAGGGGAACACCAGCAATAGCTCTCGGCTAAAGTGGCATTGTGACATCTCAGAAGAATAAGGAGAATTAGGAGAATCATGTTTCAGTTGTTGGGGCTGCCTGATGAGACCTCACCAAAACTTCCCTGAAACTTAAACCCCCTCCCCATGTTAATTGTTTTCCTTCACCACGTTTCTTTTTAAAAGGTACTTATTACGACTTAGCTACTATTATAACTTAAATAGTATCTTAAATTCTGCCACATCCATCAATGTACCTTAATTCAAGGAACAACCACATGTACCCTCTTAAATCAGTCATGAAGCATGCCAAACACCAAATCACAGTGAAAGTGGCATATTAACACAATTTCTAATTTAAAGGCATTACCCAATAACATTTCTTAACTGAAAGTGCACCCACTTACTAGCTAAATGAAAACTCTGCTGGCATTTCTTCACTAAAGCATCATCACTACTGTCCCACACATCTCAAAAGAAGACACATACTGTTGTCACATCTGTACAGTCAACATCTTAATGATCTTGCTTGATTCTATATGACACCCCTCAGTAAAAAGAGCAGCCCACCATACATTTTCAGGTAAAATGGCATTATGACCCCACTCAGCACTTCTAAACTCATATGTGCCCTGACATCATTTCTCAACTAAAGAAAGGAAAACCTAGAAAGCTTTTTTTATATAAATCTACATCCCTGCTCCACTTCTCAAAAGAAAACTCCAGCCATTACATCTCAATTCCAGGAGAGGAATAACAACTAAAAGAATTTCCTGACAGCACATCCCAGTAGAAAGAAGAACCTGACACCACTTCTCATTTGGAGATGTTGTCTGAAACTACTTCTCAGCCTAAAAATAACCCTGACAACAACTTACAAATGAAAAAAGTGCCTGATGGCATACATCAACGTTAAAAATCAATAAAGAAGATAGCCAAAGCATCTCTTAAAGGAGGCATAGTCAATATACAATAAATATGGACCAGTCCTGTTTTGGTTGAGTGATGTTTGCTTATGAAAAAAAAGCAGTATTAAAGTGAAAACATCCCACGTCTTATCTTCAGTTTCAAAAGAAAAATACTCTGGTACCTGAGAAGAGATCATCTCTCATTACAAAAGATCTTTCTGTAATTATAAAATATCATTAATTAGAAAGTAAACAATTATCTAATATAGCGCTTTTACCAGCTTTCAATTAAACTCTTAATTATTTATGTGTCATCCTACTAGCTGTATAATGAAGCAAAACCACCAATTTGTGCAGATCATAAACACAACAAATTTATAATAAACCTGTTATACTCAATACTCAAACAAACAATACTTGCACAGTTAAAGTAAACAAATCTGTCTGATAATTCAGGGTTGCGGAGGATTGAAGGTTATCCCAGCAATACTCTGTGCAAGATCATAGGCAACCCTGGACAGGTCACCATTTTAGAACCTACTAATGCACACTCCCAGACTCACTGGATTACAGACACTAATTAGCCTTTGGAATGGGGGAAGAAAACTGAGTACCTGTAGACACAGGGGGAATGTGCAAGCTCTACACAGGCAGTGAAAGACTATGATATTCAAATCCAGGGTCCAGGTAGTTACCACTTTGCCCAGCCAAAGAAGAACGCATAGAAATATGCAAATCAACACCATTAAAATATATTTGTCATATGTGTATTACTATGTTTAAAGTCTTACGCCAACCTTTTCCACCAATCATGTTATGTTGAGCAACTGAGGTTCAACTATGGAGTGGATGTTCATCAGATATGATGGATGGAGCATGCTCGCTTTGCATAAGAATTGGTTTGCTTTAGCAAGAGGATGTAGATACTTGGACATGCTAGCAATGTTTATAATATATAGTCATAAGAAAAGGTTACAATAATAATCAGGCTAAGATTGTGCTAAAAAACAAGGACAAAAATCCAAACAATTCTTGCTAAATCTGGAGAAGAAAAACTAATAACCCATGAAACCCAAAATGTGTATAAAATAATGGTCAAAAAGACAAAGCAATCAGAATAAAGCAAAGTTCAAGACAACAAAAAAATTGCAGCCTGGTGTTAATTAATTGGTCCTTAAACTTCAAAGCATAACATTTCTGGTTCAGTCCCTGTCTCTGAATCTGAACAATTTTATTAATCTAATGAAAAACATGAGACATGTGCATACATAAAAAAAATCATGAGATCTGGTGTGTTGAAGATATCAGGCAAATATTAGGTAGAGGGTGCATCTTTTTCTTGGCTGCTCCCATTCGGGGTTACCACAGCGGATCATCTTTTTCCATATCTTCCTATCCTCTGCATCTTGCTCTGTTACACCCATCACCTGCATGTCCTCTCTCACCACATCTTTCAATCTTCTCTTAGGCCTTCCTATTTTCCTCTTGCCTGGCAGCTCTATCCTTAGCATCCTTTTCCCAACATATCCAGCATCTCGCCTCTGCAAATGTCCAAACCAGCACAATCTTGCCTCTCTGACTTTGTCTCCAAACCGTCCAACCTGAACCCACTCTCTAATGTAATTGTTCCTCGATCCATCCTCATCACACCCAATGCAAATGTTAGCATCTATAACTCTGCCATCTAGCTGTCTCCTATTTTTTGGTCAATGCCACCATCTCCAAACCATATAACATAGCTGGTCTCATTACCATCTTATAGACCTTCCCTTTCATTCTTGCTGATACCCGTCTGTCACAAATTACTTCTGACACTCTTCTCCACCCATTCCACCCTGCCTGCACTCTCTTTTTCACCTCTCTTCCACAATCCCTGTTACTCTGTACTGTTGATCCCAAGTATTTAAGCGCATCCACCTTCGTCAACTCTACTTCCTGCATCCTCGCCATTTCACTGACCTCCCTCTCATTTACACACATGTATTCTGTATTGTTCCTACTGACCTTCATTCCTCTCCTCTCTAGAGCATATCTCCACCTCTCCAGGGTCTTTTCAACCTGCTCTCTACTCTCACTACAGATCACAATGTCATCAGTAAACATCAAAGTCCAGGGGGACTGCTGGCTAATCTCATCTATCGACCTGTCCATCACCATTGCAAATAAGAAAGAGCTCAGAGCAATCCCCGATATAATCCCACCTCTACCTTGAATGCATCGTCACTCCTACCGCAGACCTCACCACTGTCACACTTTCCCCATACATATCCTGTACAACTCTTACATACTTCTCTGCCACTCCTGACTTCCTCATACAGTACCACAACTCCTCTCAAGGCACCCTGTCATATGCTTTCTCCAGGTCCACAAAGATGCAATACAATTCCTTCTGGCCTTCTCTATACTTCTCCGTCAACACCCTCAGAGCAAACACTGCATCTGTGTTGCTTTTTTCTGCCATTAAACCATACTAATGCTCTCTAATCATCACCTCACTTCTTAACCTAGCCTTCACTACTCTTTCTCATAACTTCATGTTGTGGCTCATCAATTTTATCCCCCTGTAATTACTATAGCTCTGCACACCCCCCTTATTCTTAAAAATCAGCACCAGAACACTTCCTCTCCACTCCTCAGGCATCCTCTCACTTTCCAAGATTCCGTTAAACAATCTGGTTAAAAACTTCACTGCCATCTCTCATAAACACCTCCATGCTTCTACAGGTATGTCATCTGGACCAACAGCTTTTTCATTCTGAATCCTCTTCATAGCTGTCCTTATTTCCTCCTTGTTAATCCATTGCACTTCCTGGTTCACTATCGCCACATCATCCAATCACCTCTCTCTCTCATTCTCTTCATTTATCAGCCTCTCAAAGTACTCTTTGCATCTGTTAAATACACCCTCCTCACTTCTGAGCATGTTTCCATCTTTATCCTTTATCACCCTAACCTGCTGCACATCTTTCCCAGCTGGGTGCCTCTGTCCAGCCAATCGGTACAGGTCTTTTTCTCCCTCCTTAGTGTCCAACCTCATCATACACCTTTTCTTTAGCCTTTGCCACCTCTCTCTTCACCTTACGCCTTATCTCCTTGCTCTCGTGTCTACTTTCTGCATCTCTCTGACTATCCCACATCTTCTCCAACCTCCTACTCTGTATATTCTCCTGTATTTCCCCATTCCACCACAAGGTTTCTTTTCCTCCTTCCTCTGTCCAGATGTCACACCAAGCACCCTTCTTGCTGTCACCCTCAGGGCCGTCTTAACAGCATTATAGGCCCCCTGGCAAAGCATTGCACTGGGGACCCTACCTACAGAACCACTCAGCAAGTCACAACATACATAGATTAGCATGGGGCCCATATGATTGTGGTCAACTGCCCAACGTGACCATGCGTTAAGGCTGCCCTGGTCACCCTTACTACTTCTGCTGTAGTTGCCCAGCTGTCTGGTAACACTTCACTGCCACCCAGTGCCTGTCTTACCTCCTCCCTAAACTCAACCTTGCAGTCTTCCTTTTTCAACTTCAATTTGATCATGGGCTCTGCCCTCAAACGTCATCCTGCAAACCACCATCCTATGCTGCCTAATGACACATTCTCCTGCCACCATTTTGCAGTCTTCAATCTCCTTTAGATTGAAACCTCCTGCATAGGATATAATCTACCTGTGCGCAACTTCCTCCACTGTTGTATGTCATCCTATGTTCCTCCATGTTCTTACAATATGTATTCACCACAGCCATGTCCATCCTTTTCATAAAATCCACTATCATCTGACCTTCTTCATGCTTCTCCTTGACACCATACCCCTTCATCTCCTCTGTTCCCTTCACCAACATGTCCATTGAAATCCACTCCAATTACAACTCTTTGTCTCTTGGGTACACTGTTCATCACTTCATTCAACTCACTCCGGAAATCTTCATTCTCATCCATCACATACCATAACTTTTGGGGTATATGCACTAACAACATTCATCATCACACCTGTAATTTCCAGCTACATAATTATCACACTGTCTGACACTCTTTTCACCTCCAAAACACCCTTGACATACTGTTCCTTCAGAATAACCCCTACCCCATTTCTACTTCCATCCACACCATGATAGAACAATTTGAATCCACCTGGCCTTACTTCCCTACCATTTAGTCTCTTGCACACACAATATATCAACCTTCCTTCTCTCCATCAAATCAGTAAACTCTCTCCCATTACCAGTCATACTGCCAACATTCGAAGTTCTTACCTTAAGTTGCACTACCTTCCACCTCTCCTCCTACCTCCAGACACATCTCCCCACTCTTCTTCTTCTTCTTTGGCCAACAGTTCCCCAATTTCCGCCAGCACACTGTTGGCTAACAGTACTGGTGGCGGCCATTGTTAACCTGGGCCTTGACCAACCCAGTAGAGAAATCTGTATTGTTGTCCGCATATTGATTTGGCAAAGTTTTACACCGGATTCCATTCCTGATGTAACCATCCCCATTTATCTGGGCTTGGGACCGGCATGAAGAAATGGTTTGTGCATCCCCTGTGGATGGGATAGGTAGAGGGTGCACCAATGGGGGTTAAATGTGACTGATCATATTAAAACACTTTTTATAGTAAAAGAATAAGCAGATCTTTTAGAAAATGAGCATACATGCAACTGCTCCATCCAGGGCTCCTTTCTGCCTTGTTCCTAACGAAATTGGGATAAGTCAGAATATGATCATAGATGGAATAAACAATTTGAAAATGGATGCATGGGTATATTTCTTTCTAATTCCTGCAAAATTAATTTACATTGAAAGTAATTTGAATTTAATTCACTGGGGAAAAGAGCACCATGCAGGACCTAAAGAGTATGAGGACATATACCATAAATGTAGTATAGAGTTGTCCGTGGTGTCACACACGTGCATTTAGGAGGCAGTCAAAAAGCCTAAAGGTGAGTGAAACATTGCAAGACAAGGGGTTGTTACGTGGTACTTACCCAAATCTCTTAATCTCCCAACAGGAAAACCGAAGAAAAATAAGACCCTCCAATTCCGGGTCCCAAAATGGCTGCAATGATGCCACTTCCGGCCACCACTGATGACATCACTTCCGGCTCCATTAAAGATGATGTGGGCTTCCGTCACCTGTTTTCGACATCATCTCCTGCTAACCACTTCCTGTCCTCAATTCAATAAACTGTATATAAATGCCATTTTGTTTCATGTAAATTGTCAAATGCTACAATTAAAAGTACTTTTGATCATTACAATCGTTTTTCTTGCTTTATTTTTGTCCGTTGGACAATATACAGGGACGGTCCTCAAGACTTCTTTTTTTGTGGAGCTTCTTTTTTCTTTCTTACACGAAGTATTTCCACAGTGGTTAAACTATTTACTCACTTTATGGCACAGCCACTTCCATGAGTTGGATGGACACTAGGGGACACTATAAGGTTACTTCTTAGCTTACTCAGTCTATGGGGACTGTGTGTTGAACAAAATCCCTTTAGAACTCTTCTCCCAAGATACAAAAGACAGAATTATCTTGCCACTGGCCTGCTGCAGGAGATCACAGAAATAATAAGAAAGGAATTGAAACACAGAGTTTGTATACCCAGCCATCATTCTGGTTTGTTAAAGTGTCAGTGAAGTGTGGATGGGCTGATCCAAATGTTCATAAACTATCAAGACAAATAAGACTGAATGTTTAGTGCAGCCGCCAAACACAAAAGGAATGCATGGCTTGTTATTCAAAATATACACACCCATCACTTAACTTGCTTTTTTCCTGGCAGCTGTGGATGTCTCATTAAAGAACAAAAAGCAAAACATTTGGGAAACTACTTTAGATATGCTAAGAGTTGTGTTCCACCCATCAGTCTTTCTTGTATGATTCAGTGATCCAAAACGTTTTATCTACCCAGACAAAGGCAAACAAACACCAATGTAAGGTAAATGTTTAAATTATCTAGACCTCTTGGAGTGAGTCCTACTCAGAGGCGATGAAATCTTTATATGGTGTTAGGTATGCTTCAGACAGATTAGTCAAAGTTCTTCTTATCACAAAATGCTTGTTGATTTCACAGAACTGAAAAAGAGCAAATGTATTGATAAAAATGTTTGCTGAGCTGAGGTTCAAGGTGGCTCATGTTGAATCTTGACAGAACCTTTTAAACTGAGAGCCAAGTTAGCCAATCAAAAAAGATGCTGTCTTCTGCATACAGTTATGACACACCTTACAGAAACGTATGTCATGAGAAAGCAGTCGAGGCATGAAAGTACAGTAAGTTTAAAAGTCCAAGTGCCTGCAATGAAGCAGTCATGCCAAGAAAATGACAAAAAAAAAAAGAGAAAGAAAATATACAAATCAGATGAAACACATTTATTCAGTCAATTCTTGCCTCTCACTTAGGGCTTAAAGAACAACTTGATAACACCTTTCCACTTGCTGACTTCAGACTTCCAGATGCATTTTGACTAAAGATCTAAACTGGAAGACTGGTAAGAGATTTTGCCTCACAGTTTTATCAGCCATGATTTAACTGTTGGCACCCACTCTATATAGAATTTGAACATTCTCCACATTGATAAGGGTTTCTTTGTGTACATCTGTTTCCTCCCCTACCCTGAATGTATACATGTTAGATAAATGTGTTATTGTTAATGTATGCTAATATCAGTCACATTTTCATGTCAGCTTTGAATTGGTCCATGGTAACATTTGTTCAATAGTGTGTGAATCAAACAAAATCAGTATTTTTCACCACTGAAAAGTAGGTGACGGTGAAAAAACAGCAATGGACTACCAAGTAACACACATTTAAAATGTGTTGTGATTTCTTCCATGACAAGATGCCCAGTGTTCCTGGTTATGCTGTAGCAGAGGTTCCCAAGTTCAGATATGGGTCACCATTTATAAAGATTGCATACGCACAAAAAGATTTTTTAAATGTGCATACACAACTTAACAGGGGAACATGCATACAGTTACGGCAACTTTAACCTATTTGTACAGTGCAGGATTTACGTATAAGCTACACAAGCTATAGCTTAGCGCCCCTGCCTTCTTGGGGGCCCCCAAAACAAATTGTCCGAGTGAGCAATTGTCATATATTCTTATATATACTACAGCATTATTTGTCCCAATCAGGCCCGGCCTTAGGCATAGGCGAAGTAGGCGACCGCCTAGGGCCCCGGCGTCCGGGGGGCCCCAGATTGACTCCTTGGTCTAATTTTCACGCATTTCACAGAGCTTCCAGGGGGGCTCCTGGACCCCCCTTTCACCTAGGGCCCCATAATACCTAAGACCGGGCCTGTATTTGTATGCCACAATTTGGGGAAACTGGGAAGTGACAACACCCTCAATCAAGTAGGGAAATGCCAAACCAGCTACAGTAAATGACAATTCGCATGCACAATAATTCATATCACCAATCTGTTACTATAATGTGCATTGACTTGATAGATAAGTTACACTTCAAAATAGATGAATATGATGTACACACTGTATTTTAGATCCCTTTTAAACAGGGCCAAAGCTGCACATTATACTGAAAAACTTGTCTTATTTTTGTTGCCAGTTTATATCAGCTACCTGTTGTCACTCTTCTGTAAACTGGCCTACAGGTCAGGAATATCTGAATCAGGCTTCACTCTATCATGCCCTCTGTGATAGAAGCTGTTAACCAACTGGTGGCGTGCTACATCCAGTTTTCATGAGTTATGGGTGTACATGTATAAAACATAACATGTTCTTCCTGACATTAAAAGGCAATTTGCAGCAGTGTTAGGTTCTCCTAGCATAATCACAGCAACTTACTGAACACTCATATTGCAAAAAAGAAACCTAGTGAAAATGACGCTGCTTTTGTTATTCGTAAGTTGTTACATTCTGTTAATATACAGGTCATCTGTGATGTCAAGATGAGACTGAGAAATATCAAGCCTCCATGACCTGGGTCAGCCCATGATTCATTTATTTTGAGGCAAAGTAGCTTTGACAGATGTGACAGTACTGTACATGGTGGCTAGCTAAACCCTCAGTTTTTCATATGGCCTGTACTATTCACTGAAACAGCAACCATCTCATTACATGTGCCAGGTAATAGTGACGACCCACTCAGGGGCTGGCACCTTACATCTTTCCCTGATCCCCAGGACACAAAGGAGATCACTTAGGAGAAGTGCTTTAATGCATGTATGATCCTGTTCTCTGAGTCGTGGAATGCAGCCCTATACTCTTAAATGCAGGTGGCGGGGTCTAAATGCATCAGGAGTGAGTCTTCTCTACCAGTCAATGAAGTTCTCTGGAATTGTGTTTGCATATATATGAGGCTGATTAACATGCTCCATATATGGATGTTTCAGATACTGTTCAGCACCCATTTACAAACACATATTTATAAGAGGACAGTGATTAATAAATAGTGTATGGCGTAGTAATGTGCGTACACCAGGTTTTATAAATCAGTTTTTTTGGCATATGCTCACTTGAAACTATCTGGTGCTCATCAGAAAAATTCCCAGAAAAAAAAATTACACAATGTCCCCTTCGGGGCTCCCTATTTTCCTGTTTTTGTTTTTCTTTTTGCCTGTGTACCACTGTGGCTACTGGATTTCATTCCACCCAGTTTCATGAATCAATGGCTCACTCTTATGTCTCATCAATCTAATTGTTTAGCTGGTCCTTTTTCTTTTCTTATTCTACATTCAGGAAAGCGCTCTAGTATGGTATTTGTATTATGGAGAAATTCAGAAATGTGTCTTCCTTGTCATAGTGTTAAACATTTAACTCTTTTTTTTACCATTTTTATTTCAATTCACCTTATTTATGTGGAGTTTACTCACTTAACTGTATGCAAATATTAACAATTAGTGAGGTGAAGTGCAGACACAGGTACAAATAACACTGGATGTTAAAGCAGACCCACTACTTCACTGTTACATTTATTTGTGAGCTAATTATTAATAAAAGGCTTAACTAAGTGGTTCTTGTGTTCAGCCCTGCAGACCACCTTAACTGCAGGTGTTCATCCCAGCCACCATCTGATTTTTTATTAAACAAGCTCTTATTTTCCAGTTTCTATTTTTTTCTGTCAATCCAGAAATTACAAAATGGGTTTGTTATATTTTATGTTAATGTAAAAAGCATTTGTGTGTGTGTGTGTGTGTGTGTGTGACATTAATTATTGTTCTTTTATTTCTTAAGACTTTGCTCTTTATGTTCTGGTCATTTAAGCCTTTAGTTATCAATTAGCTCACAAATGAATTTTATTCTTAAGTTGCCACTTCCATTTAATACTCAGTGTCATTTGTACCCATGTCTGTATTGCTCATCCTAATGAGTCAATATTTGGATACAATCAAGAGAGTAAACTCCACAGAAAAAGATGAATTAAAAAGAACACGGTAAAAGAAAGTTAACAGAATGCTACACATATTAGCACATATTTCTGAATGCAAATTAAGGGAAAAATGATTAATTAAACAATTAGACTCTTTAGAAGTAAGACCAAACCATTTATTGTTGAAACTAGACAGAAAGAAAACCTGCAGCTGCAGTGGGAACTTGAGAACCCCTGTGCTAGAGCGCTACTAGTCTTCACACACCACATTAATTCAAGACCACTGAATATGTGTTTAGGTTATTTATCCCCTTAAGTGTCTTGTTTTTCTCCTATTAGAGACTACTACAGGCAGATAACTTCAAGGAATACAAAATAACAAGTGACTAAATGCCACAATGCCTTTAAAGATGGAATTGAAAGCAGCATACGTTCCTCTACATGAGTGGAAATTCAAAATATTGCGAAAAGCAGTATCACTGATAATAATATCAATGCATAATGTAAAGCAGATAAGAGTGAAAAAAAACATAACTAAAACAGCCCGTGATTCATTCCATTGGTATAAAGAGATGCCTAGTGTTCCTGGTGACTCCTATAAATGCTACAGTGGCTACTAGTCTTGAACCTTCACATTAATTCAAGACCATTGAATGCGTTTTTAGGTTATTTATCCATTAATGGTTCTTGTTTTTAATTCCTATTAGAGACTGCTACAGAAGGAGAACTTCAAGGAATACAAACTAAGAAGCCGCTTTGCCTTTAAAGATGGGATTGAATTCTTTACAAGTCATAACTCATAATATTGCTTGAAGCCTTATCACTGATCAAATATGCAAACATTTTCATATAAAGCAGATGGCAAATGAAAAGCTAAAAATTAGCAGCAGTTTCTACTGGTACTAATATTATGTATTCAATTTTGGATCTGTAATTTTTCTTTTGTAACAAAAACCTCTTTACATACTAATCTTCCTACAAAGTTAGTATCACCATGTTCAGCAATGAGCAATTAGAGTGTCAGTAAAGTTAGCAGTCCGAGTTCATTTTTTCCTGGATGTAGTCATTAGCCTATCAGGTAGCTCCGGGTAATTGATACAATGAAGTATGTTTAATAGTGGAAAAATTGTTTCTAACTTTCTTTTTATTTTTCATATGCATGAAGACACAGTACATCTTTAACAATTCAACTTAAATTTGAAGTGCCAATGATGTTATTAAGCACCTGTCTCGACAGGACATACATTTTGAAAATGGGCTACGCTCAAATTATAGCTTATCTGTCAGATAGTTCTGGATTTACAATTTCTCCAAATCCTCTGATCTTCCATTCTGAAAATTCTGTTTTAACATTTTACACTGTGCTGTTCAATTATTATCTCACCTTACTCAATTAGAAGAATCCTATTCCACCCACCATTACTTAATGCAAAAATGACATCTTATCTTACTTAAAAGGTTTCCCTGCAAAAAAACTGTTGAAAGCTTCTTTTTTTTGAATATAGGAAGAATTCATTATTATTGCGTTAAAGGAACACTTCATCCCCTCCTCAAACCGCCACGGAGGGGTTTGCGTGTTCCAATGATCCTAGGAGCTCTGTTGTCCGGGGCTTTATGCCCCTGGTAGGGCCACCCAAGGCAAACTGGTCCTAGCTGAGGGATGAGACAAAGTGCAGTTCAACAGGCCTTCTATGTTGAATAAAAAATTTGGACAGCGTTTTCCCTCGCCCGGACGCGGGTCACCGGGGCCCCCCTCTGGAGCCAGGCCTGGAGGTGGGGCTCGATGGCGAGCACCTGGTGGCCAGGCTTGCACCCATAGGGCTTGGCCGGGCACAGCCCGAAGAGGCAACGTGGGTCCCCCTTCCCATGGGCTTACCACCTATGGGAGGGGCCAAGGAGGTCGGGTGCAGTGTGAGTTGAGTGGTGGCCGAAGGTGGGGACCTTGGCAGTCCGATCCTCGGCTACAGAAGATGGCTCTTGGGATGAAATGTCACCTCTCTGAAGGGGAAGGAGCCTGAGCTAGTGTGTGAGGTCGAGAGGTTCTGGATAGATATAGTCGGACTCACCTCGATGCACAGCTTGGACTCTGGAACCAATCTCCTTGAGAGGGGCTGGACTCTCTACCACTCTGGAGTTGCCCCCGGTGAGAGGCGCCGAGCAGGTGTGGGCATGCTTATTGCCCCCCGACTTGGAGCCTGTACAGTGGGGTTTACCCCGGTGGACGAGAGGGTAGCCTCCCTCCGCCTTCGGGTGGGGGGACGGGTCCTAACTGTTGTTTGTGCGTAAGCACTGAACAGCAGTTCGGAGTACCCACCCTTTTTGGAGTCCCTGGAGGGGGTGCTAGAGGGCATACCTTCTGGGGACTCCCTCGTACTGCTGGGAGACTTCAATGCTAACGTGGGCAATGACAGTGAGACCTGGAAGGGCATGATTGGGAGGAATGCCCCCCCCGATTTGAACCCGAGTGGTGTTTTGTTATTGGACTTCTGTGCTCGTCATGGATTGTCCATAACAAACACCATGTTCAAGCATAGGGGTGTTCATATGTGCACTTGGCACCAGGACACCCTAGGCCTCAGTTCAATGATCGACTTTGTGATTGTGTCGTTGGACTTGCGGCCACATGTCTTGGACACTCGGGTGAAGAGAGGGGCGAAGCTGTCAACTGATCACCACCTGGTGGTGAGTTGGCTTCAATGGTGGGGGAGGATGGTAGGCCCAAACGTGTTGTGAGGGTGTGCTGGGAACGTCTGTCAGAGTCCCCTGTCAGAAGTAGCTTCAACTCCCATCTCCAGCAGAACTTCAACCACGTCCCGAGGGAGGTGGGGGACATTGAGTCCGAATGGGCCATGTTCCGTGCCTCTATTGTTGAAGTGGCTGACTGGAGCTGTGGCCGTAAGGTGGTCGATGCCTGTCGTGGCGGCAATCCCCGAACCCTACCGGTCCCTTTTATCCAGTGGGACTCTCAAGACAGCTAATAGGTACCGGCAGGCCAAGCAGAATGCGGCTTCGGTGGTTGCTGAGGCAAAAACTCGGGCATGGGAGGAGTTTGGGGAGGCCATGGAGAACGACTTTCGGACGGCTTCGAGGAGATTCTGGTCCACCGTCCGGCGTCTCAGGAGGGGGAAGCAGTGCAGTGTCAACACTGTATATGGTGGGGATGGTGCGCTGCTGACCTCGACTCGGGACGTTTGGGTCGGTGGGGGGAGTACTTCTCAATCCCACTAACATGCCTTCCAATGAGGAAGCAGAGCCTGGGGACTTGGAGGTGGGCTCTCCCATCTCTGGGACTGAGGTCACCGAGGTGGTCAAAAAACTCCTTGGTGGCAGGGCCCCGGGGGTGGATGAGATACGCCCGGTGTTCCTCAAGGCTCTGGATGTTGTAGGGCTATCTTGGTTGACACGTCTCTGCAACATCGCATGGACATCAGGGACAGGGCCACTGGATTGGCAGACCGGGGTGGTGGTCCCTCTCTTTAAGAAGGGGGACCGGAGGGTGTGTTCCAACTACAGAGGGATCACACTCCTCAGCCTCCCTGGAAAAGTCTATTTGGGGGTTCTGGAGAGGAGGGTCGGATAGTCGAACCTCGGATTCATGAGGAACAGTGTGGTTTTCGTCCTGGTCGCGGAACAGTGGACCAGCTCTACACCCTTAGCAGGGTCCTGGAGGGTGCATGGGAGTTCACCCAACCAGTCTACATGTGTTTTGTGGACTTGGAAAAGGCGTTCGAACGTATCCCTTGGGGAATCCTGTGGGGGGTGCTCCGGGAGTATGGGGTACCGGACCCCCTGATAAGGGCTGTTCGGCCCCTGTACAACCGGCTTGGTCCGCATTGCCGGCAGTAAGTCGAACCCATCTCCAGTGAGAGTTGGACTCCGCCAGGGCTGGCCTTTGTCACCGATTCTGTTCATAAGTTTTATGGACAGAATTTCTAGGCGCAGCCAGGGTGTTGAGGGGGACCGGTTTGGTGGACTCAGGATTGGGTCACTGCTTTTTGCAGATGATATTGTCCTGTTTGCTTCATCAGGCCGTGATCTTCAGCTCTCTCTGGATCAGTTCACAGCTGAGTGTGAAGCGGCTGGGATGGGAATCAGCACCTCCAAATCCGAGACCATGGTCCTCAGCCGGAAAAGGGTGGAGTGCGCTCTTCAGGGTTGAGAGCGAGATCCTGCCTCAAGTAGAGGAGTTCAAGTATCTCAGGGTCTTGTTCACGAGTGAGGGAAGAATGGAGCGTGAGATTGACAGGCAGATCGTTCCGGGCTCTGCATCGGTCTATCGTGGTGAAAAAGGAGCTGAGGCAAAGCTCTGTATTTACCAGTCGATCTATGCACCTACCTTCACCTATGGTCATGAGCTATGGGTAGTGACCGAAAGAACAAGATCGCGAATACAAGTGGCTGAAATGAGTTTCCTCCGCAGGGTGTCTGGGCTCTCCCTTAAAGATAGGGTGAGAAGCTCAGTCATCCAGGAGGGGCTCAGAGTAGAGCTCCTCCGCATCGAGAGGAGTCAGATGAGGTGGCTCGGGCATCTGATCAGGATGCCTCCTGGACGCATCCCTGGTGAGGTGTCCCGGGCACGTCCAACTGGGAGGAGGCCCCGGGGAAGACCCAGGACACGCTGGAGGGACTATGTCTCCCTGGTGGCCTGTGGATTCCCTCTGGAAGTTCCCAGAAAAGCTAGAAGAAGTGGCCAGGGAGAGGGAAGTCTGGGCATCTCTGCTCAAGCTGCTGCCCCCCCGACCCAACCTTGGATAAGCGGAAGAGGATGGATGTATGGATGGAGGAACACTCCATCCAAAAATTATGTTTTTTTTATCCACCACTTACCTGTGTTGTCTGTAATGATGGCTGAGAAAAATAAGAAAACCAAGTACCTGATGCAATGGGCTTCAGTAGGACCAACACTGAATAAGAGCAAACAATACCAACAGCAAATCTTATACTCATGTTGCATAATCCATAAGTCAGATACCAAGTCGTATCATCAAACACATATTCCAAACACTTGTATTTTTACTAATAAACTACAACCCCAATTCCAATGAAGTTGAGACGTTGTGTAAAATGTAAATAAAAGTGAAGATTTGCAAAACAACAATAAAGTTTATCAGTGTGAGCATTTGATATCTTGTCTTCGTAGTGTATTCAATTGAATATAGGTTGAAAAGGATTTGCAAATCATTGAATTCTGTTTTTATTTACGTTTTACACAACGTCCCAACTTCATTGGAATTGGGGTTGTACTTCTGGAAAATCCCTTTTATTATTTGGTGCCATGCCCCTTCTAAATTACATCTCTGAGAATTTTTTATTTTTTTAGCTGTGGTCTCTGTGTGTTTCAAATGAAAAAAGTTCAAATGCTTTCAATGTTATAACAAATCCAATTTGATCTTGTCAAATGACAGAAGGAAGCAATTTCTCTATTCTGTTAGTGAGAAGTTTGTATTGAAATTTAACACTGGTATGCAGTAGGGAAATCAGCCTGTGGAATGTGTCTGTATCATGCTAGGGGATTAAGTAATGTCCTTGTCTTTAATTCTCTTTCACCAAATTGTTCCTTTCTTTATGAGTGTGCTAAGGGCAAACTTTCATTATAGTTATGCTTTTTTTGCACTGGATTCAGCAATTATTTAACGCCTGCAGGAAACCATTTCAACAGTATTTGTAAAAAAAAAAAAACTCTTTTTATGTTTCAAGTTGTGTTCTACTTCCTTTAATTGGGGGACTCATTGTTGTGAAACTCTGGGCAACAAAACTCAATTGGCTTCAATTCCAAAGTTGTGCTGAAACATTCCAAGTAGGATTTGAAATACAAAGTAGGCTAGGCCATGCACACATAGTAAAGACCAAATTAATAAATCTCAAAAAGAGAGAGGAGAGTTTTACAACCCCTGGCTCAAAGAACAAAACAGAGTTTCTAATAATAGCATTTTTTTGAAAAAGATGTTTAAAATCAAATAAAAAGGACACAGAATGGCAACCTTAAAATGAACAAAATATAAAATTCAAAAAGCAAAGATGACAACTGAATCCCGTAAATGCCAAAAGGGACTCTGCTCTGTTGGGCACTTAATCAAGGCCCTTAACCTGCAATTGCTCAGCGCTTTGAGTAGTGAGAAAAGCGCTATATAAATGCAAAGAATTATTATTATTAACTGAAAGTCCAAAAAGTACAGTAAAAATGAGAACTTGCAAGATCTAAAACCAAGGAGAATCCAAGAAAGCAGAACAGAATTAACAAACAAGAAAAAACTAATAAGTAAATTGTAGGATACAAACAGAAAGGTAATAGAAACAAATTCATATACTGACACCAAGAGGGCCTCATGTATAAACGGTGCGTATGCACAGAAATGTTGCGTACGAACCTTTCCACGCTCAAATCGCGATGTATAAAACCTAAACTTGGCGTAAAACCACGCACATTTCCACGGTAACTCATACCTTGGCGTACGCAATTTCTCCGCTCGGTTTTGCAGACTGGCGGCACCCAGCGTCAAAGCAGTGCTACTGTTCCTGTGTGATCACTCTTTCTTTCTTAGATCCACATTCCTGACGCGGCTTTATAAATACACTGAAACTAACTGCATATTGTTTATTAGTGTAATGCATCTGATTGTAATTAACCTGTAGCAATATAATGGTCCAGGAAATAGCCATAGTATTCCAAATACCATAACTGCTTTAGCGTTGTTACTCTCACTGCATCTTCTTCTTCTTTCAGCTGCTCCCGTTAAGGGTTGCCACTGCTGATCATCTTTTTCCATATTACTCTCACTGCACCACTCGGAGTATTTATATCACTGTATCTGAGTGTGAATCACAGCAGCAATTGATCGGAAAGAGAATTATCGGTATACAGTTTCAAGTACACACTACCTCAACCATGGCAAAAAGCGTCAAAGCCTTTCCTGTACGGACCTCGCGTTTCAGAAACAGTTTCATCCCAAGAACTATATATGCACTCAATCAGTCCATCAAGTGCTCCTTGTAGAACTGTTTGGACTTATAAGTACAATGACCTCACTTTAAACTGACACTACAGTTATAATATTGCACAACCTGCGCCACTTTATAAAGCGCGTATGATGACAATATCATTTTTAAGATGAAATGCAGCAAAATATGTTGCTTATAGTATACAGATAAAACTTTAACTTCATTTAAATAATCTGTATTGCTAATAATTAAACATGTGAAGACACGGTGCCGCAGCGCTAGCTAGTTCAGGGATTGTTCCTGCATTGCGTTGTATTCTTGCGCTGACGCGACACTGGAAGGATAGACGGATAGAATAATTAAACATGTACTACGGAGATATTTCAATGTTCCTTAAAAGTTTTGAAGAATCGGCGTTCTAAGCTTACAGATGGCTTAACGTCTATTACAGAGTTGATTGTGTGGCGATTGGGTATTTGGAGAAAGAAAAGGAAGGACAGGAATTGGAGATTAGTACGTTTGAAAGAGACAGTACTGCTGTGATAAATTATTTCATTGAAGGTCGCACATGGCTCAGCAAGCCTCTTGCGTGAGACATGAACAATCACTGCGCCACCGTGTTCCCATGTTTAATAACATGCTTTCATTCCTATCATCATGAAAATGATATCACGTATACATCTCAGTATTTTAATTATTCAGAGAGCTGTAATATCTCGAATGTAATGCATTCTGTGTCCTGTCGGAGAAAGAGAAAGAACGGAAGCACGTAGTGATTCACACACATAGAGCACATAGAAGATCAAACACAGAACAAAGCATTTAACGTGCTACTTGAGAAGTTTATGATGTTCTACTTTAATGGCAAAATAAACTACGTGATTAAAGTGGAAATTTCGAGATTAAAGTTGACATTTCGTGCTTTTTTCCCACTTTGTGCCTATGTTTTGTGTTTGTACCCTAATACGCTTTCATATGACACTCAGACGGTGGGCTACGACTCACCTTTTCACAGCGACTTTGATATGTGATTTCTTTTTTATTTCGGGCACTTTGCGACTTTGTGAAGTTGAGCCTTTGAGTTTCTCCGACACTCTGTCACTCGATCAACTTTCTTTTGTTGATTATCCCACTGTTTAAACCAACAAATAGTACATTTTTCCTTTGCCTCCACTTAGTATTCGCTGAAATTCTTATATTTTCCCCTGTGCTTTTCCCATTGTCTTTTCACAGAAGGCTATTTATATTGATTTGCATATTCAAAGAGGCGTAATTCTGGGAGGAGTTGGGGCGGGACAGAAGGCGCGTGCACGTGCGTTACTTTTCACGCTGATCGGGATTTATGTAGTGGAAGAACGTGAAAGTTTGCGTGCGCACAGATTCCTGCATCTGGATTTTTCTGTGCGTACGCACAATCCCGCTTTTGTGCTTACGCCATGTTATAGTGTGAGTTCTACACACGGCGTTATACATGAGGCCCCAGAAGAAGACATGCAAGCAAAGATATGTAATGGGGGAGTCGATTTAACACTGTTGTCAAGCCAAAAATCAAAACACTAATTCAATGTCAAAAATATGTTAAGCAAAAGTTATTTACCAGGAACACAAGCTAAGTGAACGTACACTAGTCTTGTGAGTAAAAGGAAGTGTTCATCATTTTATAGCCCCCAAATCCCATAATGTCACAGATAATCACTACTGGTTCATTACCCTAACATCAAAGCTACAACCACTCCACAAAATTGCAGTGGCCAACCAAACAAAATGGTATCACAGAAAAGGCAGTAAATTTTGAGTAACATTTTCTGGAAGCAAACTAAATTTATTTAAGAATCATTGGGTTAAGAAAACCCTAGATGCATGCCTTTTCTTTCTGAAAACATCTCTAAAAAGTCATGACAATTTATTAACATAAAGCACAACATAATTTATAGAAAGCTACAATGTAAACACTTAAACAGTAAATCAAAATACATAATGTTGGTATTTTCTTTGGTTTCTGTTTTCAAAAACTACATTGTTTTAGTTTCTGTCATTTATGGTTACTTTTCTATCAAAATTTTAACTAAATTTAAAATATGACTTCTGAAAAATATTTGTGCTTAATTTACTTATTATCTTTAAATGTATTAAGTTAAATGTTTTGTGAGGTTCACAGTCTAATTCCTCAAACACTCAAATCATAATAGTTTGCACACTGTAAAAGTGTTTTTTTTATTTTAACCAACATAATGTTTTAGGTGGGAGCATTCATTTACTGACTTCAATAAACATAACTAGCATTTTTTTGACCTAATTTAATCATTTTTTTTAATTCTGCACATGCAGTTTTTCCAGTCTCTAGAGATCTAGAAGCTTCCATGATTAAACAATTTATCCAACCCATCTCCACATGATGCTAAGAGTTTTCGTATTTCTACTCTTAAGACACAACAAAGGCTTGTGGCATATTCACGACCTTGTATAATAAAAAATAAATGAGAGAAAAAAAAATCGTTTTACAAATGTAGCAATGACATCTTTTCAGATGGGTGTCCAATGCAGAACTAACTCATACATGGCCAAACTTCCAGTCAAATGGGTTCCAGGCAGGAAGGGGATGGTCCAGGAGTTGGGACAACAAACGTTACATCAGCAGTGGAATGGCTGTCAATCTTCCATTCTGTAGAGGGAGGAAGACAGAACACATTAGCACACAGCACCAACCCTTTGTATTCTCTTAATGTGCATTCAGAAATATGTGCTAATAGTAGCTCAGATGTCATTGTGAAATAATTACCATGCTCTTTTAAATTCATCCATTTCTGTGGAGTTTACTCTCTTGATTGTATCTAAATACTGACTACATTAGGATGAGTAGTACAGACATCCCATTCCATTCTGTAGAGGGAGGAAGAAAGAAATACATTAGCACACAGCACCAAACCCCAGTCCAGTGAGTGACTACCATTGCCAGAGTCCTTAAGGTCAAAAATTGTTAATAAGTGGATTATTTTCATTGCAATGAATAAACTGTCTACTAGAATTGTTTACAAAAGGGTACACATTTCTCTATGTTCATTATTAATTTAAATTCCATCATCATTGTTGATTCCTGAGATACCATTTCAAATTTTAATCTTGTTGATGTAATTGGCTAGCATCTTACTAGCCCTTTCTTCATGCCCATAATAACAGATAGAATTTTTAATTAAGAGTTGTTCTGTTTCTCTTGTGGTCATCATCAGTTTTGGATAAATAATTATTGTATCCTTCTTGTTTCCAATTTATTTTGTGCAAATATTACAAATTATTGTCCTTTCATATATGCTTTAAGTGTTTCCCACGAAATTCAGGCAGATTCCCACACAATCAATCTAAATGATGATAACTGTAATATAATGGAATTAATCTCCAAATGCAAGTTGAATTAGTGGTTCTTGACAAGTCAAACATGGCCTAAAAAAGCAATGGCATCATCATTGCATGAATCTGACACAGGTTACGGTATTATTATCGAGGAAGTGCTGGTCAGTTTGTTAATAACTAGGGAGAACAAAAGAGAACATATAGAGAAAATAGTTATATCTCATATTGGGAATTTAGCAAAAAAAATTGATATAAAAGTGCTTATCATCCCACTTAGGTGCATATGTGTTATTTAGAATCAGTTGAGTTTCATTCAGTTGCCCCAGCATGTTAATTATTGCTCTTCAACAACAGAAATTACCACAATGCCCACAAAACTGGTTGCTTTAGCAATCACATTTATACTCCTCTAGTTTTATTCCTATAGTTGGAAAGAAGTATCTGTCTGACCTATAATTTGTTTGTAATATAAACATGTTTAATGTTTATATGGGTCTTCATTAAGAATGCTATATCTGACGTAATTGAATGAAGATATAACACTTTTGTCTTTTCAGTTTGGTATTGAGATCTTTGACATTCTAATTAAAAAATGAAATAAACTATCACTGTCTTACTTCTTAATAACACTATTACTTCTTAATGTTACTTTTATCAGTTGTAAGTTTTGTGTTTCTGTCAAAAACTTGTATTTTGTCATGCTTGCATCTAACTTTTGAAAAGACCCATGTGGTAAACCCTGGAACATGTGATATCTGACAATGAGAAAGAAAGAAAGAAAAAAAGAAAGAAAGAAAGAATAGTTCCTTCACTTCTCTCTGCCCTGTGCTGCCTTGTTTTTCCAAACCCAACACTGCAAAGTCTCAATCCTCTACAGCATTTAGTAAGACCCTTCAGAAATCAACAGGTTCATCTGAAACTTATAGAATTTGACACTTTGAAGCAGCAAAGATTTTCAGAAAATTGTGGCTTCTGCATTCCTCAGATGTACTTATGATAACAAATGGAGTTGGAAATAATGAATTTTTATTACCGATTCTTGACATAACATTTCCTGAGGGAGGATATATTCATACTCATTTCTTTGCTCATGCCAAGCGACATGGGTGGAGTTTTAAAGTGAACAATAGCCATGCTGACAGAAGCCACTGTATAAACTGAAACAGAGGTAATAGAATAGCAAAAAGGAAAGCTCGAGTTTGTAACCCCTGTCAAGTAACCAAATTCAAAATTGTGCATATACAGAATATAAAAGTAAAATGAAAAAATGTAGTGACTACAAACTCCTTTGACTTCCCTACAAGTAATCCTGACAATTTGAGGCAGTGACTTAAGTGCTTAAGTTAGATGTAAACATCACAACTGAAGAATTACTGAAAACTTATCTGCAGGTTTGTTATCCCTGCTTTTCCTAGGATTACCATTTGCAGCCTAAAACAAAAATAAAACAATTTCCTGATTGCCCTTTTCTGAACCCTATGGCAGTTCTGGACATTCTACCAATGAATTATTGCAAAACAATAATTGTTTTGACACTTTTGTTTTTTTCTGCTTTCATATTCTGTATCTTGCTCTGCATGTGTTTCACGCCTACGTTGTTTTGAGTCTTTTGAATTCCACTGTTTTCATTATCTATAACCTGCTCTGCATGTGTCTGGCCCCCTTGTTTTTTAACCTCTTTATGACATTTAACTTTGTTTTCTACTCTTTGTCTTTTGTTTCTGACCTCGCTTTGTCCTGCTTTTTTTTCAATGACAATTGGTCCATGGTGATTATTTTCCCTTTTTTTGAGTAATATTTTCCATTTGTTTGCGCTACAGCAATCTTTACTTTCTTTTTTTTGAGAATTTCTAATTTTCCTGCTTTCATATTCTTTAACTTTCTCTGCATTTGTATTGCACTGTTTTTTGAGCCTTTCGAATTCAACTGCTTTCATAATCTCTAACCTGCTCTGTATGTGTATAGCACCAACATTTTTTAACTTCTTTATGAAGTTCTACTTTGTCTTTTACTTTTTGTATTTTAATTCTGAGCCCGATTGGACGTCCTTTTTTCAATTCCACTTGTTCCGGGTTGATTATTACTTTACTTATTTTCTGAATTTGCACCTAGATTATTCTTTTTCTTTTTTGCATTTTTTTCTCTCAAACGCTTTTGAGACTCTTTTCTCTGCGCTGCTCTTTCTTCTTCGCTTAGTCGTCGAGTGTTTGCTGCCCGTGGTCT
This sequence comes from Erpetoichthys calabaricus, assembly GCF_900747795.2. Taxonomy (NCBI): domain Eukaryota; kingdom Metazoa; phylum Chordata; class Cladistia; order Polypteriformes; family Polypteridae; genus Erpetoichthys; species Erpetoichthys calabaricus. The sequence continues at coordinate 104,918,920 of NC_041395.2, forward strand.
TATTTGATATTGGTTGTAAGTAGGGCGTGCCTTGCAAGAATCTTATGTTCTATGTCCCCGCGAGATGGTCCTGAGTCAATCTCTTGGCACAAAGTCTCATGTTTAAGGTCCCCGCGAGATGCTCCGTGGCCAGTCTCTTTTGTCTCTTAAGTGTCTTCCGTGAAGATCACGGCTCGTCTCCCTAGTCTTTCTCTCCCAGGATTTTTTTTTATAATAAAGAGCTGGTACCCTAATACTGTATTGTAAAACACAGCATCTCTCCCTTGCTCCTTGTCATGAGGTTTACTAGTGCCCATCTCCCTGATCAGTTGTTTCCATGTGGCTCTGATGATCTTTTCTTTTCCAAGGTTTCAGGTGGCCTTGTGTGCAGCCTAATCAATTTAAATGATGCCTTCTAAGTATCTCCTCATCTGTCTTTATCATACATACACACATGACTTCTCAGGATGGCTCTGCCGCTTCCGACAGCTTCACTTTCCCAAGTCTGCGTGGCCTCACCAGAACTATTATATCACTGGTCACTAAGGTCATATACAGTATTTTGAACAAAATAGTATATTTTATATTTTTTCATGTATTAAATGCTAACAATTGCGCAATTTAAGAATGAATGTTAAATGTAAAGGTTATGACACTGGTGAAATTGTATTAAAATTGCATTAAAAGTTAATTTGACACATTGTGAAATAATTTTTAATTTTTGCTGTCAAAAATACTGTGCAACCAGTTCACTTTTAAGACTGCATTTTGTTTTCTATTTTCATGCAATTCTAAGCAATAAACTGCTAATTTGATAAAAGAAACAGGTAACAAAGGCATCCTCCCTAGGTGCAGATGAATTTACTAATCACCTGTGATACAAAGGTAACTTAAGTAACTGTAAAATAGAAAACAAACTTTATTAATCCTACATTAAGAAGACTTTCTGTTTTCAAATTAGTTAATTCCTGTGTAGTACTTCCAACCAAAAGAATAACAATAATCTTATATGGACTGGTAAAAATTAGGCTGACCATCCAGAAATTGAGCAATATGCAATTGTTTAATTGAATCCTTGGTTCACCATATCTGTGCGTTGCACCAATGGATTGATGATGAAGATTAGTGCACTATGACAGCTTGACCGATGAAAACAGAGGAGGGGGAAAAAGTGGCGCAGAAATGATTCAGTTGCATACTGTACTCTGTTCTCTGTGCTAATACACAATGACCTTATTTAAGACTTTATTCAGATGTCATTATTCAATACACACAGGCATGCATCCCTCATTCTCAAGCACGCACTTTTAGTGTTGTAAAGATGTAAGCTTTGTCACAAAAGGAGCGGAGGCAGAGACTCAAAAAAGAGTTGGGGAATAGTCCCCTGATAATGTCCAGTGGATTGCTGAAAAAATATAAGCAAAATTGGTCAAAAAAACATTCAAAACAGTTGACAAATAATAATAATAATAATATTTATTTGTATAGCACATTTTCATACAAAAAAAGTAGCTCAAAGAGCTTTACATAATGAAGAACAGTAAATAAAAAAAATATAACAACATAAGAAATTAAAATAAGACAATATTAGTTAACATAAAAAAAAGAGTAAGGTCCGATGGCCAGGGTGGACAGAAAAAAAACAAAAAAAAAAAACTCCAGACGGTTGGAGAAAAAAATAAAATCTGCAGGGGTTCCAGGCCACGAGACCGCCCAGTCCCCTCTGGGCATTCTACCTAACATAAATGAAATAGTCCTCTTGTGTCTAGGATTCTCACAGAAGTACTTGATGATGATGGACATGCAGACTTCTGGCTTTTAATTCTTCACTGTTGGAACATCATGGTGCTTTGAGTAGATGACACCGGAAAAAGAAACAGAAGAGAGAATAGGGGTTAGTACAGATTTTAGAGCTACCATGGATAGTTATTATAATGAATTGGATATACAGAGTATCAGGATTAAATTACAGTGAAATTATGAGAAGGCCATGTTAAAATAATGTGTTTTCAGCAGTTTTTTGAAGTGCTCCACTGTATTAGCCTGGCGAATTCCTATTGGTAGGCTATTCCAGATTTTAGGTGCATAACAGCAGAAGGCCGCCTCACCACTTCTTTTAAGTTTTGCTCTCGGAATTCTAAGGAGACACTCATTTGAGGATCTGAGATTACGATTTGGAATATATGATGTCAGACATTCCGATATATAATATGGGGCGAGATTATTTAAGGCTTTAGAAACCATAAGCAGAATTTTAAAGTCAATCCTGAATGACACAGGTAACCAGTGTAGTGACATCAAACTGGAGAAATGTGTTCGGATTTTCTTTTCCTTGTTAGGATTCTAGCAGCTGCATTCTGTACTAGTTGCAAATGATTTATGTCTTTTTTTAGGGTATTCCTGAGAGGACTGCGTTACAGTAATCTAGTCGACTGAAAACAAACGCGTAAACTAATTTCTCAGCATCTTTCAATGATATAAGAGGTCTAACTTTTGCTATGTTTCTTATGTGAAAAAATGCTGTCCTAGTGATCTGATTAATATGCGATTTAAAATTCAGATTATAGTCAACAGTTACCCCTAAGCTTTTTACCTCCGTCTTGACTTTTAATCCTAATATATCCAGTTTATTTCTAATAGCCTCATTGTATCCATTATTGCCAATCACTAAGATTTCAGTTTTCTCTTTATTTAGCTTGAGAAAGTTACTATTCATCCATTCTGAAATACAAGTCAGACATTGTGTTAGTGAATCAATAGAATCGGTGGTCATCAGGTGCTATTGATAAATACAGCTGTGTGTCATCAGCATAGCTGTGGTAGCTCACGTTGTGCCCTGAGATAATCTGACCTAATGGAAGCATGTAGATTGAGAAAAGCAGCGGACCCAGGATAGAGCCTTGTGGAACACCATATTGGATATCATGTGTCCTTGAGTTGTAATTACCACAACTAACAAAGAATTTTCTGGATTCAAACCAATTTAAAACATTGCCAGAGAGGCCCACCCATTGACTAAGGCGATTTCTAAGAATATTGTGATCAATGGTGTCAAATGCGGCACTCAGATCTAAGAGGATGAGAACAGATAAATGGTCTCTGTCTGCATTTACCCGCAAGTCATTTACTACTTTAACGAGTGCAGTTTCTGTGCTGTGATTTGTTCTAAAACCTGACTGAAATTTATCAAGAATAGCATGTTTATTGAGGTGCTCATTTAACTGCATAATGACTGCCTTCTCTAAAATTTTACTTAAGAAAGGTAGGTTAGAGATGGGTCTAAAATTTTCAAGAGCAGAGAGGTCAAGATTATTTTTCGTAAGTAGGGGTTTAACTACAGCAGTCTTGAGACAGTCTGGGAACACCCCCGTATCTAATGACGAATTTATTATGTCAAGAATATTATCAATTAGCACATCCGATACTTCTTTGAAAAAATTTGTTGGTATTGGGACAAGGGCGCAGGTGAAGGGTTTCAGTTGAGAAATTATTTTATGTAAATCAGGTAAATCTATCCTAGTGAAAGAGTTTAATTTGTTTACAATGGAATACTGGGGTTTAGGAGGATCCTTAGTGTTGTTAATATCCTATGTTATTTCTAATATCATTAATTTTTTGATTGAAAAATACAGCAAAAGCCTCACAGGTTTTACTGGAAGTACTTAGGAGGCATTCTTTTGAGTTACCTGGGTTTAGCAGATGATGACAGAGAACAGTAGCTTCTTTTTATATAATGGTGACAGGAAGGAAGTGGTGGTGGTAGAGGAAGTGATGTCATCACAGGCAGACGGAAGTGACGTCATCAGGGGTTGACAAAAGTGATATAATCAGGGTTGGACCAAAAGTGACATCATATTGTACGGACGGAAGTGACATCATCAGAAATGGACTGGAAGTGGCATCATCTTTGGGAGTCGGAAGTGATGTCTTCAAGTCTGCGCCTGGAGTAACGTCATCACGAGGAGCCGGAAAAGGCAGAGATAAGGGGGAAAGAATGGGATCGTTATTCTTCTGCGGGTATGTTGAAAGAAGATGAGAGGTGTTAGTGCGCTGTTCCAATCCTCTATCTTGCGATATTTCACTCACCTCTGGACCTGTTGGCTGCCTCGTAATCGCAAGTCTGTGACAGCTTTCAGACAGAATGAGGTATCTAAAATTTGGGAGGTAAATCAAGGTGCAGCCCACAGCTGTGTGCTTTGTGGAAGGTGGGGGTGCAAGCCAAACCCCCTCTTCACACACACATAAAAATATACATAGTGAGAATGCTTAAATACATAATTAAAGTGACAAAGAAAACTCCTATTTTTACTCATAATGTAATCTAAGGTTAATGCAAGTATTATTCAAAATTGGAAGCATATCCACCCCGCAATACCTCCAGTACCTCATCAGTTGCATCATGGCACTTTCTTGGAATGGTTTATTGAACACCTGAAGGTACCAATAACACTGGCAACGACTGCACAGATTTCACTTTTCTTACAAACTCCACAAAAGAATCCTGCAGTGCTTATCCCACAACACTTCCACCTCCAACCAAAAACTCACACACAAACACACATGATGCCAGTCCCAGCAATGGCCCCGCTTGCCACTTGAAATTTTCCTGAAGACAGCAAATATAGAGACAAGTAAAATAAACTGTCATCAAATGTCTCAAAAAAGTCTAGCGCTATGGTCCTAAACAAAAATATTTAGTAAATAGAGCCAACATTACAGAAGCCAAACTAACTTACATCATAGCAAAAAACTGCGGAAGGCAGTTGTCTTTTATAGTCCTCTCAGGTAACTGTGGCCCTAATGACAGAAGCATCTGAGAGTATGTACTTATTTAACACGAGTCCCCATGCTTGTAAATTCAGACAATAATTAAAAGACATCAACCAAGTAAGCTACAGAGGAAAATCAAAAAGCACCATGGTATTTAGTCCTTTTTGATGCATTCATTAGTTTTTAAGAATTATGTATACCTCACATGAAATACTGTTAGAATTGGAAGAAGGGGCCTGAGTTGCCTCGAAAGCTTGCATATTGAAATCTTTTTAGTTAGCTAATAAAAGGTGTTATTTTGCTTGACTTTTCACTACATTCATAATGGCTAACATGGTACAACACCCTAGTACCACAATAGATGAAGCAATTGTTTACTATTTTAAATCTTATTTTGTCAGGTTCAACAAGGTAGAGCATGGTGTTTCCAAAACTGAGAGTAGCAATATATATATATAATGTGGCAGGTGGCTGCCTGCACACTATATTCAGGGGGAGCAGCCCTGGACACTGCAATACCTTCTCCTGGATACTAGATGGCTGCCCCCCTGGGGTGGAGCAGTGCCTCGGTTTCCCACAGGGCTCCCTGGGAATTGGAGTTGGGTGCAGCCCTGTTGGGTCCCGCAGGCACTGCCAGGTGGTGCTGTGTTTGGGACTCCTGAGACCATGTGGGCAGCATATACATCACACCTGGAAGTGCAGCCGGAACTCAGTGATCAAACACCTGGAGCACTTCTGGGTGAACTATAAAAGAAGCCAGCAACCACCACTCAGCGGCCAGAATCGGGAGGAAGAGAACGAGGTTGCCTGGGAGGAGTGGTGGTGCCAAGAAGAGAAAGTGTGTTGTGTGGTGTGCTAATATGTGGGACTGTGTTGTGTCTGTGGGTACGAGGAAGGCGTAGCCCATAGACGAAGAAAATAAATATTTGTCTTGTTTTTACACGTGCCTCCCGTGTCCAATCTGTGTCGGGTCGGGCGCTATACAGCGTCCATTCTTACAATATACAGGTGCTGGTCATAAAATTAGAATATCATGACAAAGTTTATTTATTTCAGTAATTCCATTCAAAAAGTGAAACTTGGATATTAGATTCATTCATTACACACAGACTGATGTATTTCAAATGTTTATTTCTTTTAATGTTGATGATTATAACTGACAACTAATGAAAGTCCCAAATTCAGGTATCTCGGAAAATTAGAATATTGTGAAAAGGTTCAATATTGAAGACACCTGGTGCCACACTCTAATCAGCTAATTAACTCAAAACACCTGCAAAAGCCTTTAAATGGTCTCTCAGTCTAGTTCTGTAGGCTACACAATCATGGGGAAGATTGCTGACTTGACAGTTGTCCAAAAGACGACCATTGACACCTTGCACAAGGAGGGCAAGACACAAAAGGTCATTGCTAAAGAGGCTGGCTGTTCACAGAGCTCTGTGTCCAAGCACATTAATAGAGAGGTGAAGGGAAGGACAAGATGTGGTAGAAAAAAGTGTGCAAGCAATAGGGATAACCGCACCCTGGAGAGGACTGTGAAACAAAACCCATTCAAAAAATGTGAGGGAGATTCACAAAGAGTGGACTGCAGCTGGAGTCAGTGCTTCAAGAACCACCACGCACAGACGTATGCAAGACATGGGTTTTCAGCTGTCGCATTCCTTGTGTCAAGCCACTCTTGAACAAGAGACAGCGTCAGAAGCGTCTCACCTGGGCTAAAGACAAAAAAGGACTAGACTGCTGCTGAGTGGTCCAAAGTTATGTTCTCTGATGAAAGTAATTTTGCATTTCCTTTGGAAATCAATGTCACAGAGTCTGGAGGAAGAGAGGAGAGGCACAGAATCCACGTTGCGTGAGGTCCAGTGTAAAGTTTCCACAGTCAGTGATGGTTTGGGGTGCCATGTCATCTGCTGGTGTTGGTCTATTGTGTTTTCTGAGGTCCAAGGTCAACGCAGCCGTCTACCAGGAAGTTTTAGTGCACTTCATGCTTCCTGCTGCTGACGAATTTTATGGAGATGCAGATTTCATTTTCCAACAGGACCTGTCACCTGCACACAGTGCCAAAGCTACCAGTACCTGGTTTAAGGACCATGGTATCCCTGTTCTTGATTGGCCAGCAAACTCGCCTGACCTTAACCCCATAGAAAATCTATGGGGTATTGTTATTAAGAACCATATTTTTGTTTCGTTTTTACTGTGCAGCTGTATTTTTGTTATAATTAAACAGGGAGAACGAGAATCTGACTGGCCATGTTTATACACACACACACACACACATACACACACATATATATATTTATATATATATATAGAGAGAGAGAGAGAGAGAGAGTGCTGAGCAAATGGGTTCTAACACATTAATTTTATTAAACACAATACCTTTGTACAGGTTCTTTCTCCTGATCGGCACACTTCTCTTTTACAATTTTTCCTTCTCTCTCCTTCACTCCTCCCAGGCTAGTATAGTTCATCTCCTCTCCCGTCTCCAACTTCCCAAGCAAACTGGATAACTTCCTTTTAGACCCAACCCAGGACTACTTCCGGTGCCCAAACTATTATCTCCAGGAAGCACTTCTGGGTCAGGTGGGTCAGGGTATTCACCTCCCACTAGCTTCCACTGGCAGCTTCCATGGGGACCATAACACCAATGCTACCCTGCAGGCATTCACACAGTGGCTTGTCACAAGAGATGCTGCTACGAGGGTATGGGGGGAGGAATGACCTATGCACGGGAGGCAGTCTCCCATTGTCCCACATTTCTTCTTGCCTTGCAACTGGACAACGAACTGCTTCAATCCAGGTTGACTGTCCACTATGTTGGCATCCCAGCTGGGTAAGAGATTACTATCTATTGTTTCTGGGATGCCATTCCTGTTGCACTAGCTATTGCAGTGACTCACTATGCCCAACTCTTGGTTGGGTGGGTTAATGTCACACCTCCCTTCCTGACCATTGGTTATACTGGCTTCCCAGTCAGGGGAGTGGATGCCAGTCCATCCATCACTATATATGGTCTATATAATGTCCATAGGTTATTGCTATGCGGAGGGCTTTAAGCCTTTTTCATCTTCCTTACGTGTCTAAAACAGATATACATTTTATCTCTAATCGTCACTATCCATCTAGCTGGAGACTGAAGACCACAGTGTACCCCACAGTTAAATTGATGCTGGTCAATGCCAGTGTAACAAGTTCTTATTTCTGTGATTTCAATGCTGAAATCAGGAAAAAAATACGGATTTGATAGCTTTCATACAAGAATTTTTTTTGTAGAATGTTTTGATTAGAAGAAATGAGTCAGACAGATGGCTCAAATGGGTAAATCCAGCAAAAAATAAAACTCTAAACAGGGAACAGTGAAACTTTTATGATCAAATGTTTATTCTTTTAAGATAAAATTCTGGAGAAAGTACAGTACAAGTCAAACAGTTTTAGGCTAATATTAAAAACCATAAATGGTTTAACAACACCCCCCTCCCAAATATGGAAACGCCCCTGTCCTTCCCTCCCTTTAACACTATTAATAGAAATTGAAGGGTGTTAGTAAAAAGGATGTCTGAGCTTGTCTGAGAAGGAAGTGTGATTGTCCACAGTAGGCCCTCAAGAGAGAGAAGAAGAAACATGAGGAGTTTTGAGAAACATGCTTGAGCTGGATGACCTGTTAATCTGTGCAATAGTAAGTTAAACAAACTTAAGAACAAGGGACTTCCATATACTAAATAAAAGACAGTCTGAAGATTTTCAGCATGAAGCTAACAAGGCTTTTGTTGCTACTGATGCTAAACAGAGAAGATACTGCTGAAAACAGGAAAGTGAAGGAGGAGATATGTAGGTATAGGAGGACAGGGATGGTGCCAGTAAGTTTGGCAGAGACGTTTGTTGGTGGTTAGAAAAAGTTCCTGAGTGAGGCTAAGGTTGAAGATTGCATCCCAAACAAAGCTTTCATATTGTGCCTGTGGTAGCCTAATGGCAGAGTAACAGCCAGAGGACTGCCAACAAGACCTTAGAAGACTTTAGACATAAACTTGAAAGGTCAGAGCCTGGTTTCATTGAAAATTTCCACAACAATAACAGTTCTAAATGTTCAAACTGCTTCTGTATGTGACTTTTTTATAAGAAAAACTCAAATTAAAAGTAATAGTGAGGGTTTTGCCATGATAACAGCAGTGTACAAAGCCTAAAAGAGTTTTGTATGAACAAGTCAATTACGGCTCTAGTAGGTGATCATTTTGGTGCACAGCTGGATGGAACCTGGACTACATTTACCTAATGTGAAGTCAACCCTGTTGTAGATGATTCACCATACCAACCAACATAGCCTGCCATTTAATATTCACCAAGTATTTACAAAATAACATTGCTTTAATATGTAAAAGTCCTAAAAGCTCCTCATTACACCAAGCTACTATGCAATATTTTTAAAAAAAGTGATATAAAATTTGTGTAATAAGTAGTTCCAGTTTTGTGTCTTCAGAAAATACATCTTTTAACTTAATTTTTCTCATCTACCTTTTTGTTAATATGCCCACCATGTCTCCTATTACTCTCTTGGTATAGACTGAAAAGCTGCCACCCCTTTTTTTGTTTTTCCCACTAGTAGCATTCATCTGAAATTTTGACATGGTGCAACCAGTATAGCCCTTCCTGTGCTAGAGTCCAAAACCCCTGACACAGTGTCATACGCCTGCCTCATAAATGGTTTAGGAATAAAACATAACATCTGTAGATTTGCACACCACAGAAGTCTTTGCATAACCTGTTAAAGTTTTCTAAATTATATCTGTTAATGAGTTTACTAGAATGTTTACTAGAATAGTAGCTTACTCTTAAAAGGAATGCTTCACCAAAAATGACATTTTTTATGTTATTTACCCCTTGAAGTTTGTAGTAGTGACCAAGGAAAACTTTTAATGTTATGTTTTCATGAAGAAAAGACATAATGAACGTTTGAGTTGAAGACAAGATTCCTGACCAATGAATGAGAGGGAGACACAGATCTTCAATTCAAATGCACTGTACTGTGCTTTTCCTATTTGCCTTTTATGCAGAGTTTTCCGGAAGTATTAATAGTATTGTAGCAAAAAATGTTTGTATTTTGCAGATGCTGAGAATGTGAATTGATGGTGGTCTTTGTATGTATCATCTTATAGCAGCGCTTTTTAGTTGGACTGCAATTCACAGCAAACCCAGAAGTTCTACACCATTGGGTGGCTTCGAATTTGTGCAGGGGTTGCTGTGAGGAATCCTAGTACTGCCTTTAAAAAGGAGTCTAAAGATACCAGAAAAAAATTGTGGTCAGCTGTGTCTGTATGTTTCAAAATAAATTATAAATACACCCACCTCGGATTACAGTTTTTCTAGAGTGTTCCTGTTCTGCTTGTCCATGTGGTTTAGTCTTGGTTGGACACATCTTCATCTGTGGAGTTCTCCCAATCACTTCAAATCTCATGCAATAACTGGAACCTGGTAGGATGAAACATTACTGTACATTTCCTTCAGAAGGCTGTTCATTTGGGTTTTCATTCCACTGCATTTGTTGTGCTGGACTATGTTTGTCATGAGTGCTTGATTATTTTGTGCTCAGTGTTTTGTTGGATTTTATTTATATTTGTGTTAGTTAAATAATTATCATCATCAGGGTAAATTGGGAGGGATTTTTCACATGTGTTTTTTTCAACTCATTGTTTGTTGTTGGGTTGGAAAACCCAGTTTGTTGTAACCTTTGGATAAGAAACTATGCGCTAGCATAGAAGTGGCTGAAAATACTGGACTTGAGTTTTTGTCCTAAATTAGTGGTGTTTCTTGGACCTTTTCATTACTACATCTTTACTACTGGTGAGTGGAGTCAAGTTGGAGTCACAGATATTTTTTGGGGATAGTGGTGAAAATTGACAGATATACTTCTCTTCTGCCTCTAGCCATAGCACCTTCCTGTGCTTCTTTTCAGTCTGTCCCCATTAATCCAGGGGAATGATGAGATGAACTAATATTATATCTACCTTTATTTAAATTTGTAAAATTATAAGTAACACTATAATCTGAACCTAAATGTAAAAGATAGGCATGAAGCATTTCTGACTAACAATGCTGAGGTGCCAGCTTTTTCTCTAACATAGTTCTTTATAGCAGTAGTCCCCAACCTTTTTGACAGCAAGGACCACTTTATTAGATGCAAATTTTTCCACGGACCGGTCAGGGGGGTTGGAGGTCAGTTTTATACACAATTTACATAACATTTCTATTATTATTAAGTTATTAAGCAGTTCGCATACGTTTGCAACCTGAGATTTTTCTTCTTTTTTTGCATATAACAAAGACATATGCTTTGCATTTGCCATTCCAACAGATTGCACATCACAAACATTTAACACTGCTATCTTTTTTTCCATGTCTGCTGTTTCTGTAGGAGGGTGACAATGAGTTAAATTCCAATGGATGTTTTTCAAATGTTGACAAGCAATAAGCAAAAGGTATCACCGAAAACCGCAGAAAACAAAAACATCAAAAAAAAAACAGTACGAGGAAAGTTCGAAGAAAGAGATTTTTTTTTACAATGTTTCTGTTTGGGGGTCGTTGTGCAAATGTGCACAACTGAGCTGCGACCACAGATCTAACTGCTCTGTGGATGATTCGTTCAAGCATTTCAAGGTCACTTTGTTGTAATGAAAACATCTGCTGAATGTGCTTCGTAGTAACGCGATTTCTATAGACTCGGGACCATAAAAATACTTTGTTGTAATACTCTCTCACCTCGGTCTCTCTCCTCTCTCTGTGCCACTGCAAAGCCCCGCCCGCCAAACGTTCTGAAAAGTCTGAATGATTCTCCGTTGCCGGCAGTTCTCTCGCGGCCCAGCTGTCAGACGGCTGCGGCCCGGTAGTGGGCCGCGGACCGGGGGTTGGGGACCCCTGCTTTATAGGACCATCAACCCTTTAACCATTCCAGATATATTCCATTAAATTTGTTGATGTCACTTAAATAATTAATGCATGATAATAAGTATTAGGCATTATAGACTGAGTTCTTAGCATCTCATAATGAATGTAAATAATATACTGGTTAGGTAAATATATATTACCTTGCCTATATGGGGTATCATCTCAATAATGATGAACAGCATAACAGTAATTGCTGTTACCGTGGTACGTAGAGTGTTCAGGCTGGGAACAGGGTAAGCTAGACACATCTTGTTCCCAGGTTGTATTGTTTTTTGAGGCATTTTGTCTATATCTTTAAGCTTTTAAAGAGCAGTGTTGACAAATATTGTTGTTCAGTTAACAAGCATGTTATTGGGATGACCCTGTGGTAGTGCTTCTGAAAGGACTTCAGTTCCCAGCAGTCACCAGGGGCTTCATGTATAAATGGTGCATATGCACAAAAATGTGCAATACCCCCGTTTCCATGCTTACATCACGATGTATAAAAACTAAACTTGGTGTAAAGCCATGCAAATTTTCACGCCAGCTCAAACCACAGCATACTCAAGTTTTCGGCTCAGTTTTGCAAACTGGCGGCACCCAGCGTCAAAGCAGTGCTACTATTCCTAAGTGGCTTCCCTTTATTTTTTAGATTCACATCCCTGACGCACCTTTATTAAATACACTGACATTATCCGCATATCGTTTTTTAGGTTAATGCATTTGATTGTAATTAACCCATAACCACATGGTGGTGCACGGAATGGCCAAACAATTCCAAATACTATAGCTGTTTAGTGTCATTACTCTCAGTGCAACACTGAGTATTTTAACCCACTGCATCTGAGTGTGGAGTCACAGCTCTACAGCAGCTGATCGGAAAGCTCTATGGCAGATTGTGTCAAGAGCAGGGAGAAATATCGGGCTACAGCTTCTAGTACATGCTGGCTCAGCCATGCCCACAGTCTATTTGAACTTCACCCATTCGGCAAATGCTTTAGAGCCTTTCCTGCACGAATCTCTCGGTTCAGAAATAGTTTCATCCCAAGAGACATAAATGCAGTCAATCAGTGCATCAAGTGCTCCCGGTAGAACTGTTTGTACTCATAAGTACAATCACCTCACTGTAAACTTTTATTACAACTGTAATATTGCACAACCTGAAACTCTTATGCTTTCATATTGTATATTTTTCATTTTTTTATTGTATTATTACTATTATTATTATCATTATTATTATTGTTGTGTTTTTGTTGTTATTTTACCATTTTATATGAAAATAAATTTATGGAGGATTTGCATATTGAATCTCATTGTACCATACAATAACAATAAGGAGTTCAATTCAATTCAATAGAAGCGAGTACGTATTTACAGCTGTGATAGTTTCATAACGAAAACTAGAACTAGAACTAAAAATAAAAATTAGTGATATGTGAGCGAACTAAAACGAGAACGAAAATTGAGTAAAACTAAAAAATAGCAATAGCATTTTCATTCAGTCCGGTTCAGTCGTGCAGAGGGGTTGTTTGTAGGTCACCCTGAGCGTTCAGTTATGTTGCACTATTTACTAGGCTTACTAGAGTCACGTTGCACAACTTCCATAAAAGACCATTGTTTGTTTGTTGCGCACATTTGGTTCGTCGTCTTGAAGCAGTAAGCACGTGTGGGTGACAATGGCGAGTTTTGTACAAGTGTTTGTGGGTAGAAAGCGAAAATGTAACGTGTGGAAATACTTTAATTACAGCACAGATGATAATAAAAGCAAAGGTAGCATGCGAGAAGAAGAAAAGAGTCTCGGCGTTTCAGTGCAGGGCCAGCTGGATCAATGCTTAGTGGAAGTCTGGCACTTCTCTGGTACCATGACAACACCTGTCATCATGAAAAGTAAAAAAAAAACTAATAATGATAACATAAAATAAATTTATGCACTGGGCTATATGATTCTAATATGATTCTTTCGTAGTCAAATATGCCCCTTATACCTATGTGTGTGTAAAGAATGCCGATGAGATATGAAACGTAACCAGTAGTCAATGTGCATGCTGCCAACTGAATAGTGAATGAGCTACTCTTTTGGGTTAATATATTTGTAAATCTGACTCTGAAGGAGTCCGTACCTCACCAGCCATGAACGTCACCGCACATCAGTACTGGTAGCAGAAATCGTCAATGTATAGTCTGCTGGCGCCAGTGGATAGGACCTTGTCTGTGCACCTGCATTACAGATGCTCGTCAAGTGAATATTTTCACTGTGTGGCTATCTGCGCAATGGACGTCGTTGCAACATGAAAAAATCTCTTGAAATGCATGCTTGTTTAAAGCTTAACAGTAACATGCTTGCACAGACTGGTTTCTTGGGTTGAAACATTTGATCTTGCTGACTGTACTCATTAGGCCACTTCATCTGTTTGATCATTGATAGTCAAGCTGTGTTTAACGGCATTATGAACTGTGAGTGTATTTTGTTGACTGAAACATAACTGGCATTGAAATATGTGTAGACTAGCATTTGTGGTCTTGCAACAGAAAAAAAACTAAAATTGCAGAAATATTATGTAAAAAAGCCAGAACTAAATAAAATAAAAACTTAAATTTTAAACAAAGAACTAAGTAAAAATATAAATTGTTGACTCCACTGAAAACTAGAATGAAATAAAAATAAAAATTAATTTTATAAAATAAAATAAAATCTAAAACTACAATTAATATCAGAACTGAAATATCACTGATTTACAGATGATGACGACTGGCAGAAAAGGGAATATTTATATTGATTTGCATATTCTGGGAGGAGTCTGGGAGGGAATATTTATTGATTTGCATATTCTGGGAGGAGTCTGGGAGGGGCGGCAGTCGTGTGCACGAGCGTTACATTTCACACAGACCAGGATTTATGTAGTGGAAGTACGTGAAAGTTGGCTTACACACGGTTTTCTGCATCTGAATTTCTTTGTGCATACACACATTTCTGTTTCTGTCCGTATGTCATGTTTTAGTCTGAATTCTACACACAGCGTTATATATGAGGCCCTAGGAGTGTGGAGGGACTAACAGAAAATCAGCAAGCACCTTAAAGGAAGTTGGCGTTCAGAGGGAAAGGATTAGAGGGGAGCTACAGCAGTCTTTGACAGAAAGTGACCAACTGCATTGTGTTTTTTCCTCATGATGCTGGTGTTGTTTTTGTTTGTAAACTGTGTATTCATGTATAATGCAATTTATCCTGATAACTGATAATATTCTCTAAATCTAATTTATGGTACATTCCATAGTACTAGAGTAAGATTTCAGTTTCCATCTAACAGGATCAACAAGGTAAGATGGGGTATGTCACACAGTGATTATCATCAATGTATTTTTATTCTTTAGAAGTAGGAAAAAACTCTGGCTTAGTGTCAGGACTTGGTGGGATTGTTCCTTCTTTCAGGAAGTGATAACATTTGTAAATAAGATGCTGCTAAAGATTTCTGTTTGACTTGGTTTTAGAAAACAGCAGTTCATTTGTTGAAAAGATATTAACTTTGGAATTTAGAGTCACTCCACATGCATTAAGGGACTGAAAGAAGTCTTTTAATTTATCCTCAAAGGCACCAACCCATGAATCAGACGTGAGACAATAAATTTGTCACTATAATATGCTGACTGTGTTATAGACACAATAAGTAAAGGCCTGATTTTGCTGAATACTATTGGTCCAGCAGCTCCCCCACCTCCTCCCACCACAGTGAGTCAGAGGTCTTGTATGATGTCAAAATGACAGTCACACACCCAGTCTATCATAAGGCCTATTTGTAATAATTGTCACACAGAAAGAGGCCACCCACTACTGGGGAACTTAAGGGATGCAAGTTTTTTTTGGTGCTGCAAGAAATATCATTTTCCATAAATGCCAGGGTAAAAGAATTCCATGTTTAATGTCATGAGCTTCTTTTCCTTAGAAGGAGTTATGAGTGCAGGAGCAACTGCAGACAATAAAAGCACACCAGTGACTCATTGTAGTTTAGACAGTCCCGTGAATGGCTTGCAGACACTAGCTTTGTTTTCGGATAGGGCTCTGGTGGTGACCAGCCATTCATGTGCTCTGACTCACAAGCCAGACTGAAACTGATAATATAGTAAATTAAGTTATGGAAAGTGATTACAAACAATAATGATAGCATCTGTAAAACATAAGTAGTCCATTCAATGTGTATTGTTCTTTGAAGAATTCTTTATGTTGTTGACAATTATCTTATCTTTAATGGATATACCGTATTTAGCCAGAGATCATTCTCTTGTGTAGGCCTAAAAATGAAATTTGACTCCTGGTTCTTTTAAAACATTGCGTTCATTTTTTTATGTTTATGCCAGTAACTCTCAGTACTCCATTTCTAGAAATATTAGTGTTATTCTTCAAACCAATTACTAGTTTCTTTAAACATTATGTTATATTATGTTTTCTTCCAGATAGTTGTATTATACCATCTATCCATCTGTCTCCAGAAACTGATTAGTGCAAGGTAGGAACCATTGCACCAGTTTGTTTCAGGGCATACTTGCACGCAGTTTGACAAACTCTGAGGACTTACAAATTAGTTATGCTAAACAAATCATTATAATCATATCTTTATTTAAATATACAGAGTAATTCAGGATAAGAATTTGTTTGCACCTTAGAAAATTAACAAAGCATTATTTTTTTACCCCATTTCATATTATGTGACTTTTTCAACAATTTCTGGTCTTCCGGCAGGAAGAGGCAGGTCCTGTTTGACAAACAGCAGAAGTGATGTCAGTGGTGGTATGGCCATCAATCTTCCAGAAAAAAGAAATTAGCACACTGAACTAATCCCTGGAGCAGTGTTATATTACCATTACCAGAGCCCTTATACTGTATGCTATGCACACATGCAGGACAATATACTGTATGTATGTGAGTGTGTGTGTGTGTGTGTGTTTATATATATATATATATATATATATCCATCCATCCATTTTCCAACCCGCTGAATCCGAACACAGGGTAACGGGGGACTGCTGGAGCCAATCCCAGCCAACACAGGGCACAAGGCAGGAACCAATCCCGGCCAGGGTGCCAACCCACCATAGTATATATATATATATATATATATATATATATATATATATATATATATATATATATATATATATATATATATATATATATATATATATATATATATATATATATACTAGCTGTGTAAGCCTGAGTTCCTAGAAACTATTGAAATCATCAGAAAAAAAACTGAAATGAGTCTGAGGTTTCGTTTTGCGGACGTGCTCGTCCCCCTTGTCTAACAACAGCTAAGTGAGTTTCTCTCTCATTTGTCTTTCCTCGGCGGTTTCACTTTGGCGACGGAGTTGCTTTCTTTCAGCTTCATGCTGTAGCCTCGTATCTTCTTTCTTTTTCCGATTCGTTAACTTGGAGCTGCCTTGCTGGCTATTTGAGGTTCATGTTGTAGCCTCGCACTTCCAGGCCGTCTTGCCTGAAAGAAAGACAGACAGACACACTTCCACACACAGACGTTTACATATAAAATATATATATATATATAAATATAGCATATATAGTATACTATATATATATATATGTATATATATTATAAAATATACTATATGTTATTTAGTATCTAAGTTCTTGACATTTATTCTAATTTTTCTGTTCTCAATACCTTTTCACAGTACCTGTAATTTTTTTTTGACTTGCTTGTTCCTTGTAATGGAAGTGCATGTCTAACTATCTTAATATTAGCTAGGACAAAGCAGAATGTCCATACTGTACTAGTATACACAATCAGCACAGACATGTGTGGCTATTAAAAGAGTTCTATGGGAGATTTGGTGAAGGAACCCCTCAAGTCTAGAAATATAGTGTCCTTTAAATATAAAACACCAATAGTTTCAGTGAACCATAACTTCAAGAGTGTTACCTACTAATATATTAGAAAACAGAGCAGTGAGAAACTAGTAGAGATTTCGGGAGAAACTGAAAAAGTTTATGTTTGTTTTATTCAAAAGCCAATGCTAATGCCATAATAATCATAAGTGGCACTTAATTTCCTGTATGGTTTTCTATGAGAACAAACTAATTTACCAGTTTTATATACTGGCAATACATGGAAAAACTAAAACCGTTACCAAATATTTGGACAGAAATGTGAAGCAAAAACACTCTCCTTTTTATCCCAAGGGTGGCCTAAGTAATTTAATGTGTAAATTATGTGTTGCTAACAGTGGCACAGAGTTTAGCAGTTCTGCCTCACATATTTAGACATCTAAATACAAGTTCTATACTGGGCACTGTCCATGAGGAGGATGGACATTATTTCCCTATGTAGAGTTCTTTTGATATTCGTGCTTCCTCTAAATCCCAAATATACAAATCTTAAATCGACTGCCAAATTTAAATTGACCTTGCATAGGTAGGAGTGCCCTGTGATGGACTGGTGTGGACACCAGATACTTTGTACTTTGAGCACCATGTAATTATGTAATAGAATAAATGTTTTTGGAAAATGGATGGATTTAAAGTTTATCAAACTTAATTTTCATCTCTATAACAAAGATGGAAAAGTTAGAAAAATTTTATTATTGATTATATCCTGCTGGTCATTAATGTGGAGTACAGAAGGAACATATGTATAGATATATGTTAAATAAAGTGATTATATCTAGAACTAGTATGGATGGGTGCTTGGGGTAATTTTCTTTTAACTTTGAAGGAAAATAACCAGGAGTTGAGGAATCAAAGGACATGAGCAGAAATAAAGTTTAATAAACAGGCAAGGATTTAAGTAAAAAAGGAGTGTAACCAGAGTTAGAGCCAAAGAAAGAAGTTACGTTTCTAATACTAATTTGTTCTCCTTAACACTAATCAAGTGTTTTGTTTAGAAATTTTATTGTAATGTGTATTCAGTGCTTGGAAAAAAAGACTGGTATATCACCATTTTATACAGGCAGAGTGCTGACAAGGTAAGGCGGGGTATCCCCATGTCACAATGTTTTTTCACGCTATCAGATCA
Organism: Erpetoichthys calabaricus; assembly: GCF_900747795.2. NCBI lineage: Eukaryota > Metazoa > Chordata > Cladistia > Polypteriformes > Polypteridae > Erpetoichthys > Erpetoichthys calabaricus. Next base: position 104,937,606 of record NC_041395.2, read on the forward strand.
CACGTGAAATGCGCCTAACAATAGAGGTATCAACTAACCCCTTAGCTTATTTTATTAATGTGGAATAGGGAGAAATGTCAAACCAGTTATACAACTGTTACCTGTAACATCTCACCTGCTTCACTGTCCATATTGTACCCCACATATTCAATTCCAGGTGCCTGTAATGGCAAGTCTCGTCCATTCACTTTGTTCGTGACGAAAAGCAGGGATTTATGAATGCAGTACTGACGCAACAACATGGAGATAAACAAAGACCGGTGGCTTATTTTTCTAAAAAACTGGATCCAGTGGCCACAGCACTTCCTCCGTGTCTTCGTGCTGTGGCTGCAACAACAGAAGCTGTATTAGCAAGCACGGATGTAATTCTCATGAGCCCCCTAACAGTTAAAGTGCCTCACGCTGTACATTCTATCCTAGTACAAGCCAAAACTTCACATCTCACTACTGCTAGGGCAATACACTATCAGAATGTACTCTGTACTTTGTCAAATGTTACAATTGAAAGATGCTCCACTTTAAATCCAGCCACTCTTCTCCCAACTAACAACGAAGGAGAACCACATAATTGCCATGACGAAATAGCAAAGGTTGTAAAACCTAGAGTAGATCTACAGGAAACACCTTTAGAAACTGGAGAAATGATTTTTGTGGATGGATGTTCCTTGCGATTGAAAAATGGAGCACCCTCAACCAGTTACGCAGTGGTCCAAGGGGACCGCCTGCTGGAAGCAAATCGAATTTCATCAAGCTTGAGTGCACAGGCAGCTGAACTCGTAGCACTCACTCGAGCATGTCAGCTGTCCGAAGGGAAGATCGTAACAATTTATACGGATTCCAGGTATGCTTTTGGAGTCTGCCATGATCATGGAGCACTATGGAAACTAAGGGGATTTAAGACCAGTACTGGCAAACCCATCCAACATCAGAAATTGATCGAATCCCTTTTAGAAGCTATAACCAAACCATCGAAGCTAGCGATTGTTAAATGTCAAGCTCACACAGGAAAACAGGATCCTGTTAGCAAAGGAAATGAATTAGCTGACCACTTTGCTAAAGAGGCTGCATATAATAACACACCAATTTCTTTATTCCAACAGAGAAATGACCAGGACCCTGATAATCAAATTATTTCTTTACAGAGTGCAGCCACGGATATCGAAAGGAGAAAATGGTCCAAAGAAGGGTCCCTCTCTGATGGAGTCTGGACTCATAAACACACTAACAAACCTTTTCTCCCAAAAGCCTCTTTCCCAGGAATGGCAAAAATCGCCCATGGCCTCGATCACGCAGGTAGAGATGCCATGGTTCGAGATGTTGAAAAACATTGGGAAGCTGTAGGTTTCTCTACATATGCAGAGCAATTTTGCAGACGCTGTGCAATATGTCAAAAGTTTAATGTGGGAAAAGGTACCCAGGTAAGTCCCGCCGTTACCCCTAATCCAATGGGTCCGTTTGAACACCTCCAAATGGATTTCATTGAACTAACCCCGTCTAAAGGGTACCGATATTGTCTTGTGATTGTCGATGTGTTCTCCCGATGGGTAGAGGCTTTCCCTTCAAAACACAACGATGCCAAAACAGTAGCTAAAGCACTAATTAAAGAGATTATTCCAAGATGGGGTATCCCTCAAAAAGTTACAAACAGATAATGGCACTCATTTTGTGAACTCTGTTATAAATGAATTAACCACCTGGCTCCAAATTAATGTGCACCATTATTGTAAATACCATCCCCAAAGCGGAGGCATCGTAGAACGATGCAATGGCACTTTAAAAGCTAAACTCGCAAAAATTTGTGAACAAACTAATTTATCATGGCCGGATGCACTACCCTTAGCTTTAATGGGACTAAGGGGACGGACACACCGACAACTGGGACTATCGCCGTTTGAGATTCTGACCGGACGTCCCATGCCCGTTGGCATGGTTGTAGGAAATGTGAATTTGCATACTGTGGACAATGATCTTCTCTCTAGTCTTGCAGGTTTACGAACCTCGTTGAAGGAAATCCACCAGCAGGTTAATCAAGCCTGGAGGACCAGCCCCCTTTCCAAGGATTTACCAGTTCCCTTGGGCACCTGGATCCTGGTTCGAGATACTCGGAGGAAACACTGGCATCAGCCTAGGTGGAGAGGACCATTCCAAATTCTTCTATCCACACCACACGCCGTGAAAGTTGAAGGACTGCCTGCCTGGATCCACGCATCGCATTGCAAGAAATGGCTATCTTAAAAATACTTTTTCTGTTGACTGTTACCCGCACCCTCTCAGGCTACCCAAGGATGGGTGGTGATCTCTATCTAAGTACTTTACCGCCTCTATGGAAAGGGCATATATGCTACATGAGGAGCACATGTCTCGTATAGCTTCTTCCATTTTCTCCTCCCCATCCCCTTTTCCCCCCCCTTCCCCTTCATCAACCATTTCAATTTAATTATATTGCCCACATCATTTTGTTCAAAAAGGGAGGAGTGTAAAAACATAAAATGATGTAATTGAACAAAATGTATGTGTGTAAGTACAGAAAATAGGACAGAATGATCAAACTTGTTTGTGTTTTGCGTACGTGAGAAAAAGCATGTATACTTTCTGGAAGTTTTCTTTTGATGATGTGTGTGACAAGAAAATATACCTTTAGGGTAAGGACTTTACAAATTGGAATAATACAAAATGAGTCAGGACGCTATTTTTATTGCTTACGTGGTCAACGATCAGGAGACTAGAAAGGTATAAAAGAGCAAGGATATCTGCGCTCGAGGCAGATGAAGTGCGGTGTCCTAGGACTGTGTTTCTCTGTCATTTTACCCTTGTCTGGTATGTATCAATAAAAGGTTTTGACTAATTTTAATTTTCTTCTCTGTCTTCAGTCACAAAAAGTGTCCACACAAGCTACTTGTTGATCGGGACAGTCTTTTTCTTCCACTCCTCTACTTCAACCCAGTTTACCACTAATAGAGTACATCCTAAAAGAGTCCTTTTGAATCCTTAAGGGACCACCGCTAGACAAAGACTGAGCAGCCGTAGCTCTCGGCTCACTAGTAAACAATCAGACAGACTAGCTCAAACATTTAATTAAAAATCATATGTATTAGTATAAAAACCAATAGCAGCAAATATAAGCAACGCAAAGAAATATATGGTGCAACTGGGTGAGTTTGTACAGGTTTTTTTTTAGTCCCATGCAACATTCCCCAAATGGCCCAGTTCTTTAGTTACAGATTAAATATATCCTTAACCAAAAAATGAAAAAAAAAGTTTTCTTGATGGAGACAAAGCTCATTTCCATGTGCCCAGCAGCTAAACAGTAGATAGCAAGCCCCATTTAAGTGTCCGTATTTCCAGCTAAACTGAGCTCTTTACAAAAGTGTCAGAAAACAACTGAATTAAAAGTACCATCTGAACTAAACTGAACTGAGAGAACTTTTTTACAAAAAAAGTCTAAAGAAAAACAGTCTCTCTTCTCGGCCAAATAAGTCCACCCACCTGGCTTTCTTTCTGCTAGCAGAGCAGACGATTTATTAAATCATTATCACCAAATCAAGATTGATTCCCATGGGAATCAAATGCTACACTTCCTAACTAACTGACTAACAGGTTATATACTGGTCTTAAATATGGTGGAAAAAAGATTTAGGTGGCGTCAGGTCAGCCCGAACAGGAACTGATGTGGTGGTAAAATAGATTCTGGGTACCAGAAATGACATTATCATTGGTTGCCGGAAGTGACATCAGCGGTGGGTGGACCGGTCGTAATGTCATCAGGTGGCAGGGTCTTTGGCTGAACTGCAGAGGAACAAGAGGAGAGAGGATCAGGTGAGAGCACCAACCTCTGATCTGGCTTATGAATAACACTATTTGAACCAGTAAAATATCTCCCATGCGCACTTGTGTGACACGGCCTCCCCCTCATCCCAGACCCTTTGGGTCGGGTACCCTGAACTGTGAGGTTGTGAACCCAAGAAAGAGAATCAGCGTTGACCTGAAGAGAACCTCGATGATAAAGGACAGAAAACGTATAAGGCTGGAGGTCTAAAAACCACCGACATGCAGGCTACATGGCATGATCAGTGACCAGGGTAAACTCACTGTGTGAAGTTTGAAGTCCAAAGATCAAATAAACACTTTCACAAAAGGTTCAAGGATGATACAACAGCTTCCGTGGCGTAGCAATAAGAATTGCTGACTTGTAATCAAGTGTCCCAGGTTCGATCCTGACTGCCTCCTATATTTACAGCTTTGAGTAGTGAGCTGCTCTTATTGTTAATATTATACAGTACACACATACATTTGTTTTGGGTGTACATTTATAGTACTTGTAAAGATAAGCTTCACTGTCCTCAGGCCTCACACATTATATAGTTTATGCCAACATTTTGTCATTTACTACTAAAATATGAAAAACGTTTCTGTTTTAACAATGTGTTTACACAGATTTTTGTAGAAATGGAACACACATGAAATGCGTGTGTTCCAAATAATGATCTATTATTTCCATTCTAAAACTCCAGCACTTCACTCCTAGATAATCAAGGCATGAGCTAAAATACCTTTGTGCACGTTCTGCGGCGGTGGGGGGGATGGAATAGCAGGCTGCTTGCTGCTTGTCTTTATCGGCACATTTACAGAACAAAAGACGCTGACGCAAAGGTGCAATGGGATCTAAGGTGGGCCGGATCTATGAGTTTTTTCGTAGGCTCTGGTAATTCTAAGTGTTAACTTCGTATGGGCCCTGCCAATGGACCATTAATGACCATGACACAGTCTCCAGGGCAGAACTCCCGAAGTACCGTGCACACGATCATAACATCAGGCCTGCGCTGCTTGAGCTTTTTGCAGATTCTCTTTTAATATTGGCCTAATTTTTGCAAATCTATTGCGTAATTGGAAAATATACTCCAAAATGTTAGTGGAAGGGAGAGCCTCTTCCTCCCTTCCTTCTTTTAGAATGTCCAATATTCCTCTGGGTTGACGTTTGTATAGTACCTCAAAAGGGGAGAAGCCTGAGGAGGTTTGAGGCACTTCTGGATAGGCAAAAAGTATGAGGGAGGAGTTGATCCCAGTTCCTACCATCCTCGTTGACCACCTTATATAACATTTGTTTGAGAGTGTGATTAAACCTCTCAACAATACCGTCAGTTTGAGAATGGTATACTGCAGTCTTTAGGTGTTTGATTTTGAGCAACTTGACAACTTCCCTGAGCGTTAATGAGGTAAAAGGGATCCCTTGGTCCCTTAATGCAAAGACCCCTATCAGTTCCTGTGCGATAGCTTTTGAATTGGCTACTCTCAAGGAGATAGCCTTAGGATAATGGGTAGAATAATCAATGAGGATGAGAATATATTCATGTTCTCTTTCTGACGGATCAAGGGGTCCTAAGATGTTGACCTCTATGTGTTCAAATGGGATGTCAATTAGGGGAAGGGGAAGCAAGGGAGTGCAGTCCTTCTTAGGAATCTGATTTAATTGATAACCCGGACATGAAGCACAGAAACGTCAGACCTCGTCATGGATTCCCGGCCAATAAAATTGGAGCTTGATTCTCTCTAGTGTTTTGTCATTTCCTAGATGGGCACATAGACCTGCTGCCCGAAGGGCTGTGGTACAAGTAATAGCGACCTCACCTCCCCTTAATGCTCAGCTAACAGAAATCATTTTCTATAACAAAATGAGGTTGTGATGGCATGGGACGTAAGGTGCATTGACCATTTACTAAGACCCCTGAATTTTTGGCAAACTTAAGGGTGTCATCATCCACTGTTCCTGTTTAAAGTACTCCGGTGTTTGCCTAAGCTGAAACTGTAAAGTGTGAAGAGGATCCAGACTGATCTCAGTCAGACCATAATGTGGGGTGTAGGCTTTGAAGGGCCAACATGCTCCTGTTGGCTTTGGCGCTTAGGATGTTTTGAGCTGGGCTGCCACTCTATGCCTTTCGATATTCTCAGTAAGGGTGTCCAGGTTTTTAAATGCCTGTCTGCAGACTGGCTGCACGTGAAAATTGGGGAGGGATTTTAATAGGAGCTTGTAGACCTGTTTGACCACCTGCTTTGCGCTGTTAATGTCTGGCCGTAGCCAGCACCCTACCTTACCCCACAACCTTTCAGCACCACCTCGCCTGCAGGTCCGCAGAAACACCATACCTCTTAAGGATTTCGGTTTTTAAAAGGTTATAGTCAGCGGCCTCCTCAGACCTGAGGTCATTATAAGCCCTTTACGCTTCCCCCTTCAGGAACAGCGGCAACATTGTCAGCATGACATACGTTCAAAAATCAGGAGATACAACTCTATATCGTCGTTCTGTTTGCATTGGCACCAACACCTGGGGTTAAGGCTTAGCCCGATTCAGTGGGAGGGTGAAGGGGGCTTGAGCGTGCTCCTTCGAATCAGCAAGCCATTACCGAATCTCACCCAACTGCATTTTAAACTCCCAAACCTCAGTGGCCAGGTTAAAAATAACTGTGGTTAGGTCCTGCTCTACAAACATTTCGAGCAAAAACAATCCTGTCGACTATGCCAATGTGGTAAAAAAATAATCATCAGACAGAAAAAGGTTTGGGGATATGTCACACTTTGACACTGTTAATGAATAAAAAAATAAATAAAGTCTTTAATTTGTATACTTCATCAATGACAATAACCTTTAGGAATAGCACTTCTATAGACAGTATTTTATATCATTGGCAGTTTATGTGAACTTCCTCTAAAATTTAGTTTTTTCCTCTGAAACTTTGAAGACATTAATTTAGGTCACTTGGCATCTTTCTATTTGCTTTGTACAAATAGAGTCTCTGTGCTTTATGGCCAGCTTACTATGGCGTGGTTTTTATTTAAGGCCAGAGAGAACAGACATATTTACTCATAATCCTGAACATGTTAAACATGTTAATAATTTAATATTGCATTGTATTATAAGAGACAAAAGTATGCTGAAAAATGCATGCCAACAATAGGGCATGGTGATAAATTTGTGCAGGAAAAATATGTACAGTTACAATTGTGTGCAGTTAGTAGAATTTAATTAAGGTTTGCCTGAATGTTATTAGCATTAAATGTGCCTTATGATGACATGCCCACTTCATTTTAAGAAATTGTGAATCTGTTCACTTCTGAACTAGAGGCATCCATAGTTTTATGATTTCTCACTATTTGTGTATAGTGTATGTCCTCACTTTATCCACGATGACTTGTAACAATGAAATGATTCATTGTTCTAATTTGATTATGAAAATAAGCAGTTCTTACACAGCACATATTATAAATGAGTGTCATGTGGCACCATAATACTTACTAATAATAATGGAACACCATCTGAAGCAGTCACTGCCACAGATGAACATTCCTAATAAAAAATTACTCTCTGAGTAATTCTTGGTCTGAGATGGGCTACCATGACTATCTGTGCACATTGCATTTCTGCTTTCTGTAAGTGAAAAATGTCAAGAGTGTCACATACACTAGATATTGACATTAAGAAGTATTTTGTCATATTCATTGAGCACAGTCTATATTATAAACGGGTTTGTCTCTACTCGTTATCAATGAGAACACTTCATGCTCACAGCTTTTTTTTTGTAGGCACAGAAAAAGCATGAGTGTGACTTTTTTGGAAAAAAAAGAAAATGTAGAAAAATGTAAAATAAAGTCAAAATTTTTCTGTGACTCACTTTCATTTGGTAAAAATAGACAGAAAGGATTAGGAAGAAAGAGAAGCTGTCATTCAGAGGTATAGGCATGTCACTTCTAAACAAGTCCTTTCTTTCTTAACCTTATGTATCTTTGCCTTTCTGAAAAAAAAAATGTAACTTCAAAGCCAACTTAAACGCCAGCAATGACTCATGAAGAATATCTTTTCTTTTAAGAAAGTAAAAAGGTAAAATGAGCAGAGCAGATGGAACAATGACTCTCAAATTAGCTCCCAGGTGTTAAAAGCTTTCGAGCCTACTATCACTGGAGAAGAGCACACCAACTCATCAAAACATAGCACCTTCGTATATTTGGGTATGATATGAGTACTCCAGCTGCAAATAAGAAGGTGTCATGTTACTAAAAATAGCTATAAATCCATCCAAATCATGTTTTTTGGTACTCATCATAATATACATTAACTGACAATTTAATGAAATTAAATCAAGTGCTATCCAACTGACTTTGAAGTATATACATAAATGCACACACAATGACTGCTAGGGGTGTTCAGAAAACTAAGATATGCAAATTTCTTTCATTGCTTTCATCCCAGCCATTCTGACATATTTATTTGCCATAAAACAAATAGATCTGAGACCTGTCTGTCTTCCATCTTTCTGGATAACTGTTTCACTTCTGAGATTCCTAGAGAAACTGCTGTCCACCTTGACCTGTGATCTTTCATATTCATCATCAGAGGTGTTGGCCAGAATATATGGTTCTAACATGTCTCAGTAGAACTTCCATGGGTTTTTGGTTTCCTTTCTTAGGCATGTCTTGATGCTTGCATTATGGTTGCCTTATTGGAATGAGAAAACAACAGTCACTAAGATGTATTGAGTTGTCAACCCTCATTCATATTGGTTTTACCCCTTTACCCCCAGCGCTGTCAGTACAAAAAGACTGCTGAAGTTGTTACTTCCCCTCTCCACCAAACTTTGATCTATTGTTCAGAGCTATCCATGGCACAGGGATATACACTCAAAAGAGAGCTTCTGCATTGCCATAAAACTTTCTTTTCAAGCACCCAGCAGTTAATCAGTATAGCTGCTGTCCCAAGAGCCACACTGGTATTCAAGAAACAGTCTCCCCATGGCAACATATCCACTGTGGAGCTGTAGATGAATTTTTTCTTCAGCATCTGGTTACCCAACTCACTTGTAAACTTTTTCTCTTTCCAGAGCTGAATATTCAGTGTCTACAAGAAAGAGCTTATGGCTGTATTATATCACAGGAAAGTCCATGCCATTTCTAAATTGAAACAAGACTGCTACCAGACCAGCGCTGGATATGTTCACATGGAATACACGCAGCTCTATGGAATTTGATAGTCGTTGGGGCAAAAAGCCATAGGTATGTTCCTCAAAGATGTCTCAACCTGGAAAGTTAATATGTTTTGCTGTTCACTTTCTGGTGAACTCAATAAGCTGCACAGATGTCCCAGAAAAGTGGGTTCCATCCATCCATCCATCCATCCATCCTCTTCCGCTTATCTGAGATCGGGTCGCGGGGGAGGCAAGTTGAGCAGAGATGCCCAGACTTCTCTCTCCCTGGCCACTTCTGCTAGCTCTTCCGGGGGAATTCTGAGGCATTCCCAGACCAGCCGAGAGACGTAGTCCCTCCAGCGTGTCCTGGGACTTCCCCAGGGCCTCCACCCGGTTAGACATGCCCGGAACACCTCACCAGGGAGGTGTCCAGGAGGCATCCTGATCACATGCCTGAGCCACCTCATCTGATTCCTCTCGAAGCGTAGGAGCAGTGGCTGTACTCTAAGCTCCTCCCGGATGACTGAGCTTCTCAACCTATCTTTAAAGGAAAGCCCAGACACCCTGCGGAGGAAACTCATTCAGCCGCTTGTATTCACGATCTCGTTCTTTCAGTCACTACCCATAGCTCATGACCATAGGTGAGGGTAGGAACATGGATCGACTGGTAAACTGAGAACTTTGCCTTTCGGCTCAGCTCCTTTTTCAACACGACAGGCCAATGCAGAGCCCGCATCACTGCGGATGCCGCACCGATCCGCCTGTCGATCTCCAGCTCCATTCTTCCCTCCCCCGTGAACAAGACCTGAGATACTTGAACTCTTCCACTTGGGGCAGGATCTCGCTCCCAATCCTGAGAGGGCACTCCACCCTTTTCTGGCTGAAACCATGGTCTTGGATTTGGAGTTGCTGATTCCCATCCCAGCTGCTTCACACTCAGCTGCGAACTGATCCAGAGAGAGCTGAAGATCACGGCCTGATGAAGCAAACAGGACAACATCACCTGCAAAAAGCAGTGACCCAGTCCTGAGTCCACCAAACCGGACCCCATCGACGCCCTGGCTGTGCCTAGAAATTCTGTCCATATAAGTTATGACAGAATCGGTGACAAAGGGCAGCCCTGGCAGAGTCCAACTCTCACCGGAAGCGGGTTTGCCTTACTGCCGGCAATCTGGACCATGCTCTGACACCAGTTGTACAGGGACCAAAAAGCCCTTATCAGGGGGTCGGTACCCCATACTCCCAGAGCACCCCCACAGGATTCCCCGAGGGACACAGTCGAACGCCTTTTCCAAGTCCACAAAACACATGTAGACTGGTTGGGCAAACTCCCATGCACCCTCCAGGACTCTGCCAAGGGTGTAGAGCTGGTCCACTGTTCCGCGACCAGAACGAAAACCACACTGTTCCTCCTGAATCCGAGGTTCGACTATCTGACTGACCCTCCTCTCCAGGAACCCCTAATAGACTTTTTCCAGGGAAGCTGAGAAGTGTGATCCCTCTGTAGTTGGAACACACCCTCCGGTCCCCCTTCTTAAAGAGGGGGACCACCACCCTGGTCTGCCAATCCAGAGGCACTGTCCCTGATGTCCATGCGATGTTGCAGAGGGTGTCAAACAAGACAGTCCTACAGCATCCAGAGCCTTGAGGAACTTTGGGTGTATCTCATCCACCCCCGGGGCCCTGCCTTCAAGAAGTTTTTTGACCACCTCAGTGACCTCAGTCCCAGAGATGGGAGAGCCCACCTCCAAGTCCCCAGGCTCTGCTTCCTCATTGGAAGGCATGTTAGTGGCATTTAGGAGGTCTTCAAAGTACTCCCCCCCACCGACCCAAACGTCCCGCAGCGCACCATCTCCACCATATACAGTGTTGATACTGTACTGCTTCCCCCTCCTGAGACGCTGGATGGTGGACCAAAATCTCCTCGAAGCCATCCGGAAGTTGTTCTCCATGGCCTCCCAAAACTCCTCCTACGCCCGAGTTTTTGCCTCAGTAACCACAGAAGCCACATTCCGCTTGGCCTCCCAGTACCTGTTAGCTGCCTCCAGAGTCCCACTGGACAAAAGGGTCCTGTAGGACTCCTTCTTCAGCTTGACGGCATCCCTCACTGCCGCTGTCCACCAACTGGTTCAGGAATTGCCGCCACGACAGGCACCCGATCACCTTACGGCCACAGCTTTGGTCAGCCACCTCAACAATAGATGAACGGAACATGGTCCATTCAGACTCAATGTCCCCCACCTCCCTCGGGACGTAGTCGAAGTTCAGCCGGAGGTTTGAGTTGAAGCTACTTCTGACAGGGGGACTCTGCCAGACGTTCCCAGCAGACCTCACAACACGTTTGGGCCTACCAGGCCTGACTGGCATCCTCCCCCACCATCGGAGCCAACTCACCACCAGGTGGTGATCAGTTGACAGCTCCGCCCCTCTCTTCGCCCAAGTGTCCAGGACATGTGGCCGCAGGTCCGACGACACGACCACAAAGTCGATCATCGAACTGAGGCCTAGGGTGTCCTGGTGCCAAGTGCACCACAGGGACTCCAAAAAGGGTGAGTACTCCAAACTGCTGTTCGGCGCATACGCGCAAACAACAGTTAATACCCATCCCCCCACCCAAAGGCAGAGGGGGGGCTGCCCTCACATCTACCGGGGTAAACCCCAATGAACAGGTTCCAAGTCGGGGGGCAATAAGTATACCCACACCTGCTCAGCGCCTCTCACTGGGGGCAACTCCAGAGTGGTAGAGTGTCCAGCCCCTCTCAAGGAGACTGGTTCCAGAGTCCACGCTGTGCGTCGATGTAGGCCCGACTATATCTAGCCGGAACCTCTCAACCTCACACTAGCTCAGACTCCATCCCCTTCAGAGAGGAGACATTCCACATCCCAAGAGCCAGCTTCTGTAGCCGAGGATCTGACCGCCAAGGTTCCCGCCTTCGGCCACCACCTGACTCACACTGCACCCAACCTCCTTGGCCTCTCCTACAGGTGGTGAGCCCATGGGAAGGGAAAAGTGAGTTATGAACCTCCAATATTACCCCAATGGTTCTAAAAAAGTCTAATTTTCACTGATTACAAAATTGCATTAGACATTTGAGATTGTATCTGCCAAGCTCATACTTCAAAAACCAAACAACTGGTCTCCTTTATCTTAAACTTGGACTTAATATGGTTAATGTGGATTCTACTATCTTTCAGTGATTGCTGAATTTCCCGCAAATGTCACTGGTGCATCCCCCAAGTGGGCAAATATAAACCATATAGCACATATATAATCAGCATTGGAACTTTAGAAGTTTGCCCACCAGGTGTGGCGCCCCATGTTGTCCAAAATTGAAGTGCGCAAAACTCGCAATATACAAGAAGGCCTCTTTTGCCTGGCTTTCTCTGGTAATGGAATTCCTTTGAATTTTTTTTCTCTGGTGTTCTTGTGACCTTGGAGAATACAATGGTAATGTTTGCTTTCACAGGTATTTTTAGAAATGTTAGACCAGGGGTGGCACAGTGCGCTAATCGTTTCTCTCTTTCCACTGCAGACCAGTTTCGGGAAATTCCATCTGGCCCATTATGACATAACTTTTGTTCACAACCCTGATGACATCACTTCCAGTTCTGGGACCAGACCCTGATGATGTCATTTCCAGTTTCGGTCCCAACCCCGATGACATCACTTCCTCTGCCTTGCTTTAAAACCGCCATCTTTACCTCACCCAGTCAGTTCTATTTTGGACTCTAGTCTGTACACTATTGTTCAATTTATTTTCTAATTTTGCAGCTGGGTTCAAGTACACAGGAGCCTGCCCCAAACCTTTTTGTGGCTCTTTTGTCCTCCTTTTGACACTGTATATGTTGGTGCTGTGCACTTCTTGGCTATTGCAGATTGTGGTTGGTACTTCCAAACCTTAGCATGTGTGTGTTGTTTAGTGTTTTCTGGTTAAAGGCTTTATTTCTTCAAAATGTTTATGAAGAATCTTAGTTTCAGATTTGGAGTTGATGATTGATAGGACAGACTTTTGGTTATGAACTTTACTGCGGTTTTTTTGACATTAGAGAAACATGGTCATGTGGTCTTGGTGGCCATTTTGGGGATACAGTAATCCCTCGCTACTTCGCGGTTCACTTTTCGCGGATTCACGACTTCGCGGGGTTTTTAAATACAAGTGATCGCCCGCCTATCGCGGAAGTTATGTTCCAGACCCATCAGCAACAGGAGAAAATCCGCGATATAGAAAGACAATATAAATAAACATTTTTATAGTTTAAGCCTTAAAATACCCATCCCACATGCTTTAAACACATGTAAACTTATAAAACACACTTTGTTAACACATATGATATGTGGATGTCGGGCTAAGGATATGAGTAACATCTCACTATTATAAAACATTTTAACTTCACGCAAGACAAGACAGTGAGACAGGAAAATACAAGGCTTTAAAATTATTGACACGCAGAGCGACAAGCAGCACAAAGCCAGCACAAAGTCCACTTCTCCTTAGCGTTCATTCAGCTCCCCACCCCCTTGACAATGGGGGGTTTGAGCGAACGTGCGTTCAGCCCTCACACACCCCCACCTTCCTCCTCCTTCCGAACACGCAGAGCGACAAGCAGGCATTTTGGCAGAAGCAGCACAAAGTCCATTTCTGCTCAGCGTGAGTTCAGCTGCCCCCCTTCACAAAGCGAGTGCAGACACATCGATGTCTGATCGCTGCGTGCAGTGTGCAGTGTTGGTCTGCGGTGTTTAAGAATGTAGAAAGTGTTTAAGAGCATAGGAAGTGTTTATAAGAGTGTGGGAAAGGTTAACAAGAGAGTGAGAAAGGTTTATAAGAGTGTGGGAAGGGTTTATAAAGCCCTAAAATATGTATAAATAATAAAATAAATATAGGTCGCTACTTCACGGATTTTCACCTATCGCGGGGGGCTCTGGAACGTAACCCCCGCGATAGGTGAGGGATGACTGTAATGTATAAGGCAGTCAGATCATCAACTCTTCTGATGTTTTGAAAAAGTCAGGTTCTGTGATTTTGACATCCAGTTAAATATTTTAAAGCACTTTTTTATTTGTGCTTTGTTTTTGGACACAATCTTTTTCATGAATCTTTGAGCATGAAGTTACCTTTTCAACTTTTGTTTTGCACTGTGCTGTTTAAATGCTTAATGAGGAGTTAGTGCAGTAGGCAGGCACTAATCTTTACTGTTTTAGAGTCAAGGGATGAAGCAAGCTCTTGTGAATGATAGTAATGCCATCACATTTTATTTTTTCAGTCTGATGATAGGCTCTATTAGGGCTTTGCACCGTGTGCTGCTCTCCCATCTTCTGTGTCTCATTTTCCTTTTTACATTTTGTATGTTATCTTATTGTGATAGAATGGATGAAAATGAGAAATGTGGATTACCGTTTGAAAGTCGTCACCAAAACACCAAGATTATTTGACTTTGGCAAGTGGAAGTGACAGAAAATATTGTTTTGTCCTTTGTCCTCATGGTCTGGCTACTGCACCATGGAAGCTGATGTCAGAAGGTTGGGCTGAGCGAGTCACTACCGATAAATGTGCTTTAATGTAAACCTGATGTTCAGTACTTTCTTTGTTGCAACAATACATTCTCTGTCACTATTTTGTTTACTTGTAAGACTGTCAAAAAATACTCAGATGGTTCACTTTCTCCCTCCACTTTCTCATAAACTATATATCAAGGAAATGTTGCATGTTTTGAGCATTACATACACATCAAGGAGGTCATAATAAGGACTCTTGCTCTGAGCATCCTAATCTTTTACAGGTCTTTTCCTCTTTCTCTGATCCAACAATGGAGTTAAATTTGTTCTTCACACATTTCACTTTAGAGAAATTAGGTTACATATCTTCCAATCCATCTTTAGTGTAAGTAGTCTGATGATTGTGCCTTTGTCTTTATTTTGCCTACTGTCTCTTTAGTAAATTTTCTTTCACTCTAAAAACAGGGCATTTCCTTTTACTCAGTCACTATCAAGCAAATAACTTTCAGAATACCGATATATTCCCAACAAAATGATTTATTGAATTTACTTTCTCTTTCTGTGTATAAAATGCTGTTTTTCATGGTGAATGCTATTTCTTAATGACATAACTATTACAAATATGGCAGTTTATAAACTTCTAACCTTAGTCACACAGTATTTCATTTACATTTGAATGCTATGATTCACTCAGCTGATGAGCATGATACTTGCTCAAAATAACACAAGATCTCCAAAGAAGTGCAGCAACTGAACTATTCCAAACAGCCTTTTGAGAAGTCATATTTATCTGAAGTCTTGTAACAGACTGCATGCTTGGTAAGAGATTGTTTGAACCTGAAAGAGAGAAGTGTTGGCACACACCAAGGGACATAACTGTAAGAGGACACACCTTCAAAGAAGAATCCTCACTTGTCACCAAATCAGTGACGGTATATAGTAATTGCCAGGGCACTATGCTGTACTTGCTAAAATGTTGGAAGTGGGGACACAAAGGCAAAGCCAATTGTTGTTTTCAACAGTCCCCAACTGGAAACAGATGGAGGCTCTGCTGTACATTATAGAGTGCTTGGCCATTTCCCCATTGGTAGGGGAAGAGGAGTTCAGAAATACCTGTGGGATACAAGAAAGATAATTGTATGGGCTGGTCCCAGGACTTTCAGTGGATGTTCTTCTCCCTTAAATTAATCCCCGAGAGAGCAACGCTTACCTAATTTTTTATAAGGTGTTCTTGCCCTCAGGTCTGTGATTGCTTTAACAGTCTTGATGTTATTTGTCCCCAGGTTTCATTACAGATTCAAACCATGGTCCCACACTCTTAAGTAACATCTTCCTCAGCCTCCATTAATTGAGGATTTTTAACTGAAGCAGTTACCAGGAAAGTATGACTTGGATCATCTACTTATATTATTTCTTTCACTTTGTTTCCTGTCGCCAGCTTGGGAAATGATAGATAGATAGATAGATAGATAGATAGATAGATAGATAGATAGATAGATAGATAGATAGATAGATAGATAGATAGATAGATAGATAGATAGATAGATACTGTATTAAACATTCAATGTTCAGGAAACAGATGTTACACAGCCAAATGTACAATTGTACAAGGGTTTTTTGGAAGTTTTTCCTTCTCTTCTTGGACAGTCAAGGCTGGGGGGCTGTCAAGAGGCAGGGCCTGTTAAAGCCCATTGTGGCACTTTTTGTGTGATTTTGGGCTATACAAAAATAAATTGCATTGTATTGTATTGTAATGAACAGTGACGTTACTTCTGCTCCTTCCATATTGCACCCGTTCCATTCTTTGAGCAACAATAATAATAATAATACATTTTATTTATATAGCACCTTTCTCCTGCTCAAAGAACTTCATCATAAAGAACAACAGGGCATATGCAATATTGGATACAAGTAATATCACATAAAACACTAAATAAAATAAATACTGGATATAAAAAGCATTGAAACAGAATAAGAGACAATAAACCAGAATAAAATAACAAAAATGCAAATACTACTAGAAAAACAGAGAAAAATAACACAGTCTGTGATACAAACATTAATCCTCCTGGCCATCTCAACAAAGAGGGTAAACTGAAAAAAGGATCATAATGTCAGAGAATGCTTAAATGCCTTCCTGAACAAAAGAGTTTTAAGTTGTTGTTTTAAAAAAGAATAAATTGAGTCAGCAGATCAAATTATTTTAGATAGGAAACAGATGTTACACAGCCAAATGTACAATTGTTGCTAGATAGCAAAGAGAGTATTCCTTCAGCAAGTCATCTTGGAATCAGTCTCAGAGAGTATCAGGCAGCTGACTTTCTGCACCACCCAGTAAAAACTGAAAGAAAGAAGGAAGCCTACAAAGGTGAGTCCTCTTCTAATACAACTTACAGGAGAGCAACATTGTCCAAAGATATGCTACTAAAACTATTTGCAGATTTAAAATTGAACAATATGAACGAGTGTACTTGTTTGTGTGAGTGGGCCAACTGCTTAAAAGCAAACTAAACTTCTATTGTAAATACTAAGAACAATTATTTAAACAGCTGTAGTTTTGCAACTTTTGCCACACTATTTTAGCATGTGCAGAACAAAATATGACATTTCAAAAAGCTGATCTATTTCCACCCCACTACTTTGAAATAATGTAGATGTTGCACTAGTTTAACAAAAGTTAAAATCAGTCCTTTTTTACATTCCGTGCACATATACCGGGGAGTTATGTGCATTACGATTCCAGTTCTACTGTTGAATAATCAAGATAATATTAATGTGGGTATATGTGTTTGTTCCTCTATCTTGTGAGGAAGGGGAGGAGCCATCAAAAGTCTTGCAATAAATGTCTCCATATATACATAACCATGATCAACAGTGCTGGCTAATTTAATTTAAACTCAATAAGCATGTCTTTGAGAGGAGTCTGACTGTCAGGTGTTTTAACAAATTCTAACACACTTGTGTCAATGCACATTCACCTTCTTAATAATGCTGCCTGCCAAAATTGCAATGTGCCTACTGGTCTCACTTGTTGACAGATTTAATGATTTACTCATCTCGCATGCAAAGAGCGTTTGTATGTTTGTAAAATCTAGTGTAACATAAATGCATTGTAGTTGTGGGACCATCACAACATTTTAATAACCAGTCCTAATATCCTCTGTGCATAATCTTGTCAGACAGTGGGCAGTTCTAAGCAGGCAGATGGTTCCAGTGTACTAAAAATTGATTCATTTAAGATCTGACTGACAAACACACAAATGCTTTCTTCTCGATTATACCCACTTCCCAGTTCCTCCCTGTGTGGATAGCGCTTTGAGTACTGAGAAAAGTGCAATATAAATGTAATGAATTATTATTATTATTATATATAAGATGGCTAAATAATTAAGCCTGTCAAAGAATTAACACTGAACGTACCCCTGCTTCTGCAGGCAGAATATACATTGTGTGCATATTCACTCGAAAACAGTGAAGGGGATAGGAGCGTCTGGAAATTTGGGATTCTTGCAGGGGTTCATAATTTGGCAAAACACACATGTTGGTCTATAAAAACATGTATAGTATCTGTGTTGGATTCCATCTATGCGGTAGTATTCAGTCTGTGGCTTTAGCTCCAACTTATCCTCAGAAATAAATTAATGCATAGAGAAAGCTCTCCCCACAATAATGTTGATTTATTTTGGTTGTCTGTCTTGCTGTACATGTTTGCAATGTAAAAGAAGACTGTGATTTTTAGGTTTCTTTTAGCAAACTAGAACTGCTGTATCAGAACTGAAAGCAAATTTGGAAGAGATACTTTCCTTTGATGACGTATGCTGTGAATGCTGTATACAGTATAATTCATTCACAAAAAAGCATATACTGTATATGAACTAAAATAAACAAACTTTTCCAGTCTGCACACCACTACTGCCATCACAATTATCTATAAGTGATTGAGAGTTCTTTCCACCAACCAGCACTCCCCTTTTGCGTTGTTTAAATTGTCTGACTCCCCTCTTATTTTGTGCATATCACATCTTATTTTGCGTTTGTCTGATTGTATTTTGTGCATGGCTCTTGTTTGAAATTTGCCGACACGTCTCTTCTTCTGCACGTGTCATATCCTAGTTTGTTTTACATCACATCTTATTTTGTGGCACGACATATGTTTGAATTTGCTACTTTCCCTCTTATTTTGTGTGCAGCTCATGTTTAAATTTGCTGAAGCCCCTCTTATTTTGTGCACATGACACCTTATTTTGTGTATGTCCCTTGTTTGAATTTGCTGACACTATTCTTATTTTGCATGTGCCACATCTTAGTTTGTGCACGTGTCATCATATTTTGTACACATCATTTGTTTGAACATGTGTCCCCTTCAGGGCCCCTGTACTATTCGGCCACAGACATTCATCAATGTCACATCATTATTCTGTCTTGCATTACAATAGGGGTTGAATCGTTTTGCACATCACAGCCATCAATGCATTTTTCTACCATAATGTCATCACAAGCAGCATTCAAAGGACCTTGCAAAGTCAATTTTTCTTATGTCATATAGTGATATATTTCCCAATTCCATATGGAAAGGATTTCCTCACTAGGAATGATGGTAGGAAGTCCATCAGCATCCTTGGATGGGCACCAAACCATTCTATAATGACTACAGAGTGTTGGAAACTATCATTAACCCAGACAATGACAAAATTTGCCAAGTGATTTCTGTTCAAGCTCTTCTATTTATTGGGGAGGAGCTGTCTGTATAGAGTCTCTAAGGTCTCTGTCATTTTAAGACCATGGTTAATGACATGGTCCATAAGTTTGGCCAGTATACCACTTGAGACAGCTCTGTGTCTTTACATTCTTTGGCATCCTCCTCTTTTTAGCTGTCTTGCCTTCATACTACCACCATATATGCTTACTCCTCTTCATTCTGCACAAACTATCTTTTGTCCAAGCTAAAGTGTTCGCCTGATCAGGTTCCTCCAAATTCAGTTGCACTCAATCTCTATACAAGTGTGTGACAATTCCCATAATCATGAATCTTACCTGAGACTTTTATCCTGTAATTTGGAAGCAAGTGAATGATTTAAGATGTGAGAAGCTTCCATTTTTCCACTTTATTGATGAAGTTCAGGTTTTACCTGAGGACCAATTTATCACTTTAGGAGACAATATAATAACTCCATGTCACTGCAATTAATGAAACATAGAATTGACAGATTTTGACAAGTGGTTGGACGTTTGTGCATGTGATAACTCACACAATAAAAGAATCCTGACGCTTTGAAGTGTAAAACAATTCAGCAGAGAAGCAGCATAATCTATTTTGATCACAAAGACAAATACAATTGATAATTGTTTAAATTCTGGGCAACTGTACTTGTCATTTACTGATATATACTAAAGCATTAGCAGTTTGTTAGAAAAAGAATAAGAAATGCAATTCAGTTGTGCACAAGTAAACTACATGTTGTGGAAAAATTCATGTTTTTTTGAGAACTTAAAAGTGTCAGAGAATTCATCCAAAGCAAGTAAGAAAAACTGTAAGTTTTAGAATCTTACGTTATATATATCCATGGAGACTTGATGCTTCTTGTAGGAGGACGGTTTACAATAAGAAAATAGTGTAACAAACCTATGGAAATGAGGCCTACATATTAATATTGCCACTATTACTACTAATACGGTGTATTACTATATAATGCATGAATCTCTCTTCTGATTATGTAGAAAATAGCCAAATGTTCATGTATTCCAAATAGAGAAATAAGGGTAATTTAGGAGCCCTGTAAATGGCTTCTGGCTCAGTCCTACTTTGTCTTTAGCGTGGTTACTGCAGAAAGGTGCAGAGATGTAGCAATCCTGTGTCTAAGTATGGCAGAGCCTTGTAGAATTGCCTCACTAAGACATAACTACATGCTGTAAATTGAACTAACACTGCCCGGTGCTGCCGTGGTGACACTGGGAGTGATTACACTCTTTGGAGCTGTCAATGAATGTTATTACTCGCAAACAGAAATCTCAATAACTGCTGCCACTGTAATGAAGACTTCATTCAGCCACTTCCGGTGATAGTGGCTACTTGGAAAAATGCCCACAGCTCTTAGAAATATCTCCCTGCTGCTCGGGATAGTCAGATTTCCTTTCTGAACTGTCTAATTCACAATAGATAAATAAGTATGCACAGTACAAATGAAGAAAAAAATGAATCATAACTAGGCAGCCGTTATTCCTGTGTAAAAATAGATCCCAAGGCTACGTTCTGGTGATAAATAAATACAATAGCAAGGTATGGCAATATAAATTTCAGTTCTGACATTCTATTTTGTGTACAAAGCACACTTGGTAAACATTTTTTTCACATTTCAGGGGGTTCATTGTACTTTTAAAACTACTGGATGCCAGCAAACATTGAGATATCATACTTTTTATTCATAAATAGCTTCTTATGTTAGTCTAGTTGCTTTATTCTGTTTGCAGCATTAAAAAATGCAGATTGATATTGCTGAAATAAAAAAAACACCCCAGTTAAAACCATGAACCCAATTAATCCAATCCTGTGCAGAAATCAGTTTGCTCTGTGAATGATGACTCCAATGAAAGCAGACTACACACCAACACTCACGATTAATCTGTTTTGTTGCCATTTAATTTAACAGCATGTAGAATAAAAAAATGAGCTAATGCAACAACAAGCAAATCTTAATATAAATACATAAATAAACATGAAAAAAATGTAGTTCCAAGCTTACTACATAACAATCAGATGTGTTCAGTGTTTAAGAGAACTGGATGCAAGTAGTCTGCTCAGCTACAACTAATATTCTTATACTGACTGACTGTTCATAATCTCAGGAAATAAAATACAAAATAATGTTTTCCCTGCGAAATGCTTCTAAATTTGTTGATTTGCAATAATTAATGGAAAATGAGAGACAGCTAATTAAGCTGGGGCAGGATTAGAACAAGTGGCAGTTCCCCTTTGCTGACACGTTGGCTGGCATCTGACTACTTAGATCTCCATTGTGATTTTGCCTGTAGAAGGTGTGTGCATCAATTTAAGTTGTGCCATTGTTGGTTAGTTTCTGTGCTCAGGAATCTGCTCTGTGCTGTTGCGACTAAGTATTGCCTGCCAATGTTGAACCAGAGCACTTAAGATTTCAAAGAGTGAGACATAAAGAAGACTCCGCTCTGTAGATGGGACAGTGTCTAAAATACACTGGCACATCCCTGTGTGTGCAAAGTTACACCCAGCTTGTCACTCTTGCACCTACTTAGACTGTTACATTTGGTTTCTTATTTTACTGTCATTTTCTTTGGAGAACTAGGAGCTGGTTGAAGGTCAAAGTTTTAAGAAGAAAAAGTGAGTGTCAATATACCATTTAATTACAATGCTAATCAGATACCATTTTCTAAAATTTATTTCATTGTGTGACTAACTGATCATGTCTGAATCAAGAATTACGTATATTCCAGTAAGACCAGGAACAAGATGTTTTTTTCACTGAAAATAAAAGTTCTAAAGCATGCATTAATGTAATACCTAAATCAAAATTAACAGACAGATTAATAAATAACCGACTTCAGACATATTCTGTGGTTCATTGAGAAATAGCTATATCAGCTAGTGAGACACTGAGGAACAATGCATTTCCTAACATATGAGGGTTGGCCTGCAAAACATCTTGTAAATGTGACACTTCCTTCCGGGAGCACCCTGCTTTTGGATCGGAAAGGGTGGAGTCAGTTGCCCTCATTGGGCATCTTCTCAGAGCTTTGGGTGGAAAAGGAGACAAGATAGTTAACGATTGCGCCCCCTGGTGTCCCAGGGCCTCATGAATAAATGGTGCCTATGCACAGAAATGTTGCATATGCCTGTTTCCACGATCACTTCAAGATCTTTAAAAACTAAACTTGCCATAAAGCCACACACATTTTCACGGCAGCCTTACACCATGGGTATGCAAGTTTCTCCTCAGTTTTGCAAACGGGAAGCACACTGTGCCAAAGCAATGCTACTGTTTCTGTGTCGTTTCTCTTTCTTTTTAGATTCTTATGCATGACGCAGGTTTTATCAAATACACTGAAAGTAATTGCATATTTTACAAATTTAAGGCACTTGATTGCAAACATTCTGTAACAATATAATGGTGCACAGAATGGCCAGACTATTCCAACTACCATAGCTGCTTTAACGTTGGTAGAAGACATCTCAAATGGAAGAATTAGAAGAGAGCGCATATTTACAGATGATAATGACTGGCTTCCAAGTTGATTTAGATTTCCAACAGCTATTCTCTTGAAGCTGTGTGCTGTTAGAATACTAGGATTTATACTTGATGTCATTTTTATGATGAATTGTATTGAAGTATATATATTACATTTTACAGATAAATTGTTAACTCAATTTAAATAATGTATACTGTTAATAATTAAACATGTGGGGGCATGGTGGCCCAGTTGTAGTGATGAGCTGGCGCCCCATCCAGAGATTGTTCTTGCTTGCTGGGACTGGCACGATCCTGAATGGATGGATGGATGGATGGATGGATGGATGGATGGATGGATAGATGGATGGATGGATTTATGGATGGATGGATGGATGGATTGATGGAATAATTTAACATGTATAATGAAGCTTTTTCAAAGTTCCTTAAAAGTTTTGAAGAATTGGCATTCTAAGCTTACAGCTGGTTTTACATTTATTACAGACACTTATTTTGTGGCAATTGGTTATGTGGAGAAAGAAATGGAAAACAGGAATTGGGGGGTTGGTGTGTTTGACAGAGACATCACTGCTGCAATAAATTATTCCACTCAGGGTTGTGTGTGAGGCAGGAAAAATCCCTGGTCAGGGCGCCAGCTCATCACTATCGCTGTGCCACTGTGTCCCCACATGTTTAATACACGCTTTAATGCATTTCATCATAACAATTATATCAAGCATACATCTTAGTATTCTAAAATGTTCAGAAACCTGTAATATCATGAATGTAATGTATTCTGTGTGGCAATCACTGCCTGCATGCTACTGTTGGCGTTAAGAGAAAGCCCATTTAAGAAGCATATAGTGATTAATGACTGGGTTGGGGAACACATAGATTATGAAGGATTTAACAATTAGATTTGAGAAACTTTAGTAAATTAAACTTCAATTTTAAGATGAGGTTTACAGCATTCTAGTTGAATGACAAAATAACATTTCAATTTTAAACTCAACATAGACCTTTTTTTCACAGTATTTCTATTGTCTTTCTTCTTTGTGGCCCAACTACGCTTCTGTATGGCATTCAGACACTCACCTTTACATGTAAACTTTGATATCTGACCATTTCTTTTTATTTTGGGCACTGTGTGACTTTCTGAACTTGAACTTTTGGGTGCCCCCCCCACATGCTGTACTACTCTGTCCATTTCCTTTTGTTGTTTATACCACACACTAAGCCACCAAATAGTATGTATTTCCTTGCCTCCACTTCACTGAGCAGAAACTCCATTTTGCATTCTCTGAAAATCTTCTTTTTCACATATGCTTTTGCCATCGTCTTTTAACAAAACACTAAACGGAAGAGGCTATTTATATTGATTTGCATATTCAAATATGCAAAATTCGGGGAGGAGTCAGCTAGTGCATATGCGTTAAAATTCACTTTCAAAGTTCATAGAACTTTGCTTACGCGCAGTTTTATTGTGTGAATTTTTTTGTGCGTATGCACAATTCTACGCCATGTTTTAGTGTGAATTCTACGCAAAGCATTTTACATGAGGCCTCCAGCATGTTAGTGTTTACCTCTAACAACTTCAGAAGGCAACCCACTGACACACATGCAAGACACCTTTCCATAAAGCTTCCTCAAACCACATTTTATGGATTGCTTGGATTATGTTCTAGTTGTATAATGAATGCCACTGTAACTGTAAGCATTTTGTGGAAAACAAAAGTGAGGACCACAAACAAAGTGTTTCTGCTTATTGAAGTGTTCACAGTGAATTTTAAATTTCAATATTCAGCAAAACAGTATGCAGGCAAATATCAAAGTGGCAGAGGAAAACTATTGTCTAAAAAGACATATGAAAAATAATAGGATGAGAAAATAGCAAAAAGAATACTTATCAGTTTTCTCAGTAAGTTTCCTGGAGCAAAATGCAAATATCTCACTTGAGTGTAATGTTATCAATGTACAAATAACAGTTTGAATGAATAAATGAATAAATAATTGAATGAAATTTTATGGCCCGGCAACACTGATTCTTGGAATTTGTGTTATGTCACAGGCATAGATACAGTGGACATAGAAATAATAGGATACCATAGACAATACAATTTAAAACATCACCACAATGTTATAAGCAGCAGCACTGAATGATAACTGAACAAGAAAAATATGACCATGTATAGAATTGTGCACACTACAGAGTCTTTAAAAGTAGCTCAATTTAGGCTGGAAGGAAATGGTGTGAGATCTTCGGGGGGGCAAAGGTGATTCAAAGGTTATGAAAGACCCCAGGGCTGTAGGAAAGAAACTATTGAAATATGTTGCTTGTCATAGGAAAACAACTGGGACTAGGCTGTCAGTCTGTTTCTGGCTCCTAGTCTTCCATTCCTGAAAAAAATGAATTATAGAAATGACGGCCGGAATGAATGAAACTACATGAGACTGCAACACATGAGCAGAATCCAGCATCACTTTCTGTTTAAAAAATAGCCTTTACTAAAAGTAAGCTCAAAACAAATGAAAATTAGTGACCTGAAGAAATTGGGCCAATCTGTTAAATGTACTGATTTGCGAGGAACAAATAAATAAGTAATAAAAACACGGGGTCAGATGATGGCCTGGCTGACGTAGGTATGTCTAAATTAAAACTGACCCATTAATTGCAGCAGAGCAGCATATGTGGCACGAAAACGAGACTAGCCCTCCTAGGGTTTTTTATTTTTCCTTGAGAGCCAGAGACTAATGGATCATCTGTCCTACAGGCAGCTGCAGAAAAAAAAATTGATCGCAGAGTAATGAAGGCAGCGAGAGAAGCAGGCTTTCAAGATGCAAGGCATTGAAGTGTTCAGCTCAGGCCTTTCCTTAAATACTGTAGATCTTTTGGTTGTTCAGAATCTTTATTTTGATACATGTTGGCTATAGTCCTTCTTGAGTCCAGACACAAGATCCAGGAATGTCACATACGTGAAGCAGCCCCGACTGCATTGCCACACTCACACTCATCTTTGGTCTCTATGGCACTTTGCACATACAAGCATGCAGTGTGAGCAACCCCAATCTGGAGACTTGGGTTCAATTAAAGTATGACAAACATCAACCAAATCTCTCTATCTTCAAAACTATATAAAAATCACACAAAGCAATGGACTTTGTGGAGGATAACCAACCAAGAAATCCAGAGCAACTCCACCTTACACACTTTAAGGTCGTGTAAAACAGTTTTTTGCATAACTTTTAAGTATTGCTTCTTCTAATATTGCAGAATGGCTACCTGATCGAAAGAACATGCACAGAGAAATGCTGCTCTAATATTTCTCCTCTTTTACGCTTCTCTTTCAACATCACACAATGACTCTAGGGCTTGCTGGTAAAGTTAACTGGCTGCTTGCTTGGGGAAATACGAGAGACGATAGTTAAAGGGTGACCTCACTAATCTGGGTGGAGCTGCTGCAACAAAAAAGCTTCAACAAAAATAAACATCAAGGTCCTGTTGTACTTCTATAATGCTTTTATAATACAGTATGTCTAAAATATTGTAGAGTCCTGCACTGTAAGCAGTGTGTGTAAAAACAAAGCCCCAGCATAATTCTCTTTCACTTGAGAGAATGCTACAGCAGGAGCACAGAGAATCATCACATGACAATGGTCACAGTCAAGGTCTGCTATAGAAATTGTAAACACCAAGTGGAAAAAGAAGTGAAAGGGACTTCCTTTTAGAGTTGATGAACCTGAGTCTCTAGGTAATCATAGAAAGCATCTAACAAACCGTGCTACCCATCTGGGAGAGAATGTCCCTCTTACTCACCTAATCAGGCACTTTAATAGGACTGCTTAAGTCCATCTGATCAATAAGATCACAAGATAATTGGCCTGACTCCCACACACCCTGGGAAAAACACATATGCACAGAGAAGCTGAAATCCATCTATTGATGTGGTTTCCCTGTCACTTGGGTCTCTGAGAAAGCTGATTTAATGCCTACACTGCAGGGGGAAGCCCCTCAAGAAAAAATTCAGCTTTTTTTGTAAACAATTTTAAAAAGTGGAAAATAAAGACTGTTGTGGCTCACAAACCCTGACACAGCATCATCCTGTTGGTGTGATCGGAGATCAGAAAGTCTGAATGCTTCAGAAGGTTATTTTCCCATCTGACTGAATAGTCCAGTGCAGGTCATCATTGAAACCATCTAAGATGGAAAAGGAGTAAACAAAAAACATGCCATTGGGTCCCCTAACCATTTAGCAGTTTTTGGCTTTGGAACAAACTGGTTTGGTGGTAATCTGGGCAGGGACCGGCAATATCAGTTCATAGAATTATTAGAAAAATGATCAAATGCCTTGTTGAAATTGGCATATTCCCACCAAAGATGCTCATCAGCTGATCCTGTCCCTCAATGCAGATTGATGTAAAATGGATAGTTGACTATTAATTAAAGAAGAGGAAAGACTAAAATTTTAAAACCACTTGCCTTCACTAAAACTTATAAAAGAGTTTACCTTTGTGTTGGAGTCACTTAGGAATAACCGATGTGAGGTGTCTAATGCCAGAAAATTCATGTGATTATAATGTACAAGAGAATCCTGGAACAGAATCACTGTCTTTTGATAGCTATTTAATAGTGATGAGCGAACCCTGCGGAATTTGCTTTGCCTTGATTTCGATGAAATCACATAAATGTTCAGGAACTTTAACAAACGGCACAAAATGCATTGAAGTCAATGGGAAAGGAGGAAATTAACTAGTTGTGCATGTGTTATAATGGTGCAGTGGTCTTATAAGTGTCCCAGAAGGACCGATTATTGGTGCCAAAAATGTGATCTGAGCTGTGAGGCCGCAGTTCTAATCACAGCACCACCATGCCTCAAACATCAACAAACTCATACAGAATGAATACCACAAGCAAAATAAAATGAATGCCAACAGACTAGAAATAATATATATATTTATCATTGCACTCACAGAGTTCTAATTTTGGAGCGCACATTGGTCATGCCATTATTTGTTGCAGCTCTGGGCGCAGCTGGAATGTCTTTTTTGTTTCCAACCCATCTCTGCAAATACTTTGTGCTTTTTTACATCAAAAAGTTAGAAACCCCTTGTAACTAGTAATAAATCTTCTGTTGTTATTATTATTTTAGAGTCTCATTCTGTCTCAGGGAAAGGGTAGTAGGAAGGTTCCTTCACAGCTTTTTATGAAGGCACATAACTTATTATGCATGCAAATTAGCCATGTGCTACTGGAGTCTGAGCCAGCACTCAAGGATCAGTGTTACATATCCAGTGGCAGTACTGATAATATTCTCATTATTGTCAGCTAATGTAGCACTAACATGAAAATGCAATGTTTTTAAGCATATGTGGGTACAAACGCGGCTGGATCTGGTCATGATATCAAGCATGATCAGGCAGCAATCTTACAGTATGCCTGCATTTCTGCTATAGCTCTGTGATGTCATGCTAGCTTTGCACAGCATCATGTGGCGCTGGGAAAAAAAAAAGGTTTGTCTAAGCCAGCCACACAGTGAATTTCAAGGAAAATATCTATCAAACAGGGTCACCACGAATACAGTACATTTACTGCAAAAACTGTTTTGACAGATTTCACATGCGCTTTGGAGACATCTTGAAGGATCCAGAAGGTAAGCAACACCACTCAGAGCTGAGAAGGGGGACACTGTCAATAATTTCATCTCCTTTTCCTTCAGCAATTCAGACAATTGCCAGCCAGACTACAAGTGACCCAGCTTCTGCTTCCACTGCCACCATGAAACCCCCATCTCTTCCAGATCAGCAGTATCAAGATTTCAAAGCCACCAGAAGTGTGAATTCATTCAAAGACTAATGCCTGAAGTGGAAGAATCGGTACGTTACCTTTATTTTCAAACCTATTGGCTGTATACTGCTAGTTTTGCACCCATTGTTTGCACCTGACCTTGCTGGTACCCTAACCCCTTGTTTAATGTTTCTTCTTTATATCTTACAGGATAAGATAAGATACAAAGGTACACCAGCAAGACGTACCACAGAATAAAACAGCATGATAATGGCATATTCCAGAGTAAAAACAGTGCAACATACACTTCATTCTTAAGGATTACAAAACCTGTTTTGACCTATTAGAAATAATTTTTGCTTTTTTTTATTTCTGAAATTTTTAATATTTAAAATTTAAATTTTCAAGCTTTGTTTTAATAACCATGTGTGCATTAATTTTACTCCCTTGAGAAGGATTTCAAACTTTTTCCACTTATTGTAATTTGTACAAGCTTCTCATTGTCATTTTAGATTCTCTGCAGGCAGATAATGGGTTGCTAACAGACGTTGCCTGGTTGCTGAGGCCCTCTATCCTATGGGGCACCACGATTCACATCATGAAGACTCCCTTAGAAATTCCATTGCAATACCAGTAACCCTTTGTCCGAGATTATGGAACTGATCTGAGGACAAGAGCAGTTTAGTCAATTCTCTGCCTTTGCAAGATTGGATTTTCGGGTTTTCGCACAATTGCATGTTTTTTTCTGACTGGCTGTAACATAAGTTTAATATGTCACTGTCCTCTGTTCAAAAATATTTTATACATTCTACTTTTCTTTCTACTCACATGCACAGCTAACACAAAGCCAGATTTAGCACAGGGGCTCATCATTTAGAACCGCTAGGCAAACATTAGAAGACAAGACAGGGACCACTGCGAAATGGACATTGTATACTATTTCTGTGAGTCAAACTCAGCACGAAATTGTATCATTTCTTTGCCTTGTTTGGAATGGCTTGATTCACCTAAGTGGGGGCCTGCACATGAAGAAAGAGTATAAAACCTTGGAACATTGCCCGGCACACCTTTGAAGCCGACAGACAGATAGGAGATAACGTCATACAAACCTGAAAATCCTTCCAATGCAGCGAAGAAAATCGCAGACTCTATACATCTATACATGGCTTCCTTCATCTGTTATACAGCATAAACCGTCAATAAAGAAAGTTAAGTTATTTCTCCTATGTGATTTCTTACTGCTGTATCACTAAGGGTGGGGTATCGCCTTTTTATATTATATCTATATAGTTTTGGGTTATGTAACACACTGCAATTAAAAAAGAACTCATTCCAACAAGGGAGCTAGCGCCCCCTGCTGGCATAACACATCTAATGCTTATTGCTGCTTTGCACCTATTGCTGGCCCCAAAACTTGACTCATAAAATGGATGGATGGATTTTTATTTCAAGTAATTTTACAATTTTTTTCTGTCTATTGAAAGTTCTAGTAAGGACTCAATAGTGTAGGGTTAGCATCCCAGCCAAATCAATTTTGTTCTTTTACTTTTTTAGACTGTTCATTGTTTAGTATAACAAAGTGCCTTTCAGTTATATTTTCTGGTTGCACAACAGAGTATTTGTCTGATTTTCAGTAATGTCTAGACATTGTCCTGGAATGATGGGAGATGAGATACAACGGGTACTTCCCTCCTCTAAGAGACTCAATATTAATATGTTCTGAATGGAAGACTTGTATACATTTATACATACATTTTCAAACCTGACAGGTGTAAGGCCTGAAACAACCCAAGACAGGCTGCCACATTATCAGAGGGCACACACTTACTTGTTCATAGGGCCAATTTAGAATGAGCTATTAACCTAGCCTGTATGTTCTCGAGGATGCTGGAAGAACTGTTTATGCTGTTTGTTAAAAAACTGTGTGATCCTATGCAGTGTTGGTTCAGAATTGACATTACGCAGAATTTTTTTTTGATCTTCATGCACTTTATGTAAGAGGAGTACCCAAAAACTATCCCATTAGATGCCTACATAACATCAAAGGATACAAGCACCCTGCAGATTGTACAGAATTGGAAACAAAGCTTCTGTTTCCCCTAGACATTGTGGCTACATCACTCTGGTCAGACAAGCTGGCATAAGTTATGGAATTAACAGTACCATAGGAAGATGGTGCTGAAGAAGTTTATGGGACAAAAAAGACAAAGTACTCTGATCTGTCAACTGAAGCTATGCAGAAATGCCAAAAGACCAAGATTTTTCCTGTAAAAGCATGATGCAGGGGATTCATTGTTACATCTATAACAAGCCTGTTGAAGAAGATGGTAGTTAGAGGTCACTCCTCTAGCAAGCAATCAAGTCCTTGTCAAATGCAGCAGAAAAAAATCAGCAATTGGATTTGGATTAAAAGGAAAGACAACAGCTGGGCTGCAAGATGAAGACAGGAGCATATGTAACAGAGGGGTGTGTACCTGGGATACCAGGTAGCACAGTTAAGCTCTCTGGAGACATTGTGGGCGTATTAATGAAGCATCAAAGATGGATGGAGCCCACCTGATCACCTCAATGACATACTTACCCTCACTGTCACCACCCCAGGCCTACTGCCACCATCGAGAGTGCCGGCTTACCACAGGGGTAGAAACGTCAAGTCCGATTAGCTCTACTGTTTATGGGGAACACGCCTGTTCTCTTTTCTTACATACAAGATCTATTGTAATTCTGTTCCTTTCATTTTGTGATGCACTTTAACCAAACTTATGTTAAGTAATTGGCATGGCTCATTTTTACTGATCTCATTGAAAATAGGTCAACTAACAGTATTTAGGTCATATTTTTTCTTTATCTGTTCCACTTCTGCAGGAGGAAAACACACAGGCTTTTTAGCAGACCAATCAACATCCAGAATGAATTTTGCATACATTTCCTTCACCAAAAAGGGGAAATATTTCCTTCAGAATCTGTATGTGACCCAAGAATTCATTTTAGAAGCATTCTTATTCCTAGTTTTTCAACTGATGCCTTTAAAGAAAAATCAAGACAGACTTCTATGTGCCATGTTTTAAATAAAACATTGACAGAAAACTAAAAGCCCAAGAATATGTGCTTGTATTTCAAAACACCAGAGCCATAATAAACACTAGGGATTAAAATATGTGAAAGTCCCAAAAAGAGTGAATGTGCATTTGTAAGCTATTCATGACAATATTCTGTGCTACAGTACATCAGCAAAATGTTACAAGAAGATTGTCTGATTTCCTTAATGTTAAAAAACAGGATCTGACACTGTATTCTGTCTCTTGATGCATCTCATGAGGTTTATGGAATAAGTGCTATGCTTTTATGTCAAAAATAAGGAAAGAGGCTTATACTTTTAAAGTTATGTGTATCTACTTGTAGAGATTTTCAAATGTATAACTGATTGTGCAGCACAAATAAAAAAAGTGAAGGTTCTGCACCTAAGTGTCTACCCACTGTGGCTGAGGTGTTCTGGAATATTCTGGGGAGTTCAGAAGTCAACTTCTATGACATTTAAAGCACACAGGTGTCAGCACTTCTAAAGTGCAATGAGATTAAAAGGTAAGCCAATGAATTATTAATTTATGTGAATCATGAAATTTAAAATAATGAACTTTCATTACAGTTACTCTGCATGAAGCTTTTTCTTTTCTAGAGAAGGGTACCAAGCATTTTCCTTAACTGTAGATGATGTACTTTAAGGGCTATGATAGCGTTAGTTGTACCTTTTGCTGGTTACACTGCAGCATCTTATTGGTTGCCAAAAGTTAATGAAATTTGGTTAATGTAGTTGCTTTCTTTTCTGTAAAAAATATCACAATTTCTTAGACAATACACAACAAAGAGAACATTATATTTGTTTCTCCTTGGCAGCTCCTCATTGTTGCCCTAAAGTGTTGGCATGCTGCTGCTTCACCTTGTTTCAGCCATCCTTCTTGTTAAGCCTTGGCTTTTGCTAAATTATTTTATCAATGTAACTAGGATTAGAGTCTTACTTTACAGCGGCCTGATCTTTGACCCCCACATCTCTCTTGCACCTAAAATGTTATTTTATGTGGAGGATGACCAAGGAGATGGAAGTAGTTGCTTCATAGACGGGTGGAGCGGTGGCTCTGAGGCTAAGGATCTGTTCTGGTATCCAAAAGGTTGCCGGTTCAAATCCCCATCACTGCCAAAAGAGATCCTACTCTGCTGGGCCCTTGAGCAAGACCCTTAATCTGTAATTGCTCCAGGGGCGCTGTATAATGGCTGACCCTGCGTCTGACCCCAAGGGGTATGTGAAAACCAACAAATTCCTAATATAAGAAATTGTATAAGGCAAAATAAAGACAGGCAGAGTTAATGTGATGTTAATTTAGTACTCTTAGAATAATCAGGAGCTTTTTGTCCTTGTGTGTTTTGCTGCCAAAGTTGTAACTCAATCCTATTTTGATCCTTACTTTGCTTCTGTACTTAATTACTAAACGTTGCTGTCTCTAATCATCTCTATTAAATTTAAATTGAGAACAAGAGTGTCTCATGATTAAGCAAGGTACTGACTGTAAGCATTTAGCAAATACGCAGATAACATACCGCATTAGAAGCCAAGCCAAATTGACTGAGTAGCTGGTGGAAACAGAAGTTAAGCAAACATCTATTCCAGCACCTGGAAGGAATACCTACAGCAGGTACAAGCTGTATTGCCGGTCTTTGTATTAACCCAAAGAAATGCTTCTTTGCACTGGTCGAAGCCAAATATTTGGGCTTCCTAGTAGGCCAGGGTATGGTACGACCACAGTGTTCCAAAGTAGATGCCTTATTGAATTGGCCCCTTCTGATAACCGAGAGGCAGGTTCAGTCCTTTCTCAGTTTGGCGGGCTACTGTCGCCGGTTTGTACCCTGTTTTTCTGAGAGAGTGATGCCCTTGACTAATCTTACAAGGAAGGGGAAACCGAATCATGTGGTATGGAATAATAAAACAGAAGCTGCATTTAGTGACTTGAAACAGGCCCTTACATCAGCTCCTTTTTTGAAAGCCCCTAATTTCTCTTTGCCTTTCATTCTCCAGATGGACACTTCGAACACAGTTCATGGAACCGTGCTGAGCCAAAGCATCGATGGAGTTGAATACCCCGTACCTGAGTCGGAAACTTCTGGACCAAGAAACCAGGTATGCGGCCGTGGAGTGGGAGACTTTGGCGATTAAATGGGCAATTACTCACCTGAGGTACTACCTCCTGGGTCATGAGTTTACTTTGGTGATGGACCATGCACCTTTAAAGTGGAAGGCCTTACACAGGGACTTGAACCCATGTTTTCACTAGGTGGTTTTTAGAACTACAGCCTTACAAGTTTTTGGTCATTTATCGTCGGAGTGTTCTGCAAACTGTAACCAGCAGATTCTAATGAAAATTGATAGGTAGAAAATTCAATAAGCCAGGAAATCATCCAACTAGTAAGCACAAAATTCCATGAAATAATGAATCAGGAAGTACACAAGACAAGAGTCCTAATCTCTGATTGGAGCTAGCCATGAGAAATACAGGAAGGTCTATGATCTACTGAATGTAAGATACAGAAGGTGATAGAGTAGAGACAGCCACTAGGAACTAACTGAGTAAACAGGCATGCACTTGAATAGGATGGTCAACAAACAAAACAATGGAATGATTGAGGAGGGTTTACATGAGTCAGTCAGAGTAGTAATTAAACACCTTGTTGGAGAAGAACTCAGTAGAAAAGTCATTAGAAGATGTATGATTTTATCATAAACTTAGATCTTCAAATGAGTGTTTGCTTATAATTCCAAGAGCTAAACATGAAAGAAGTGGTGAGGCAGCCTTCTGCTGTCATGCACCTAAAATCTGGATTATTTTACCAATAGAAAGTCGCCAGACTAATACAGTGGAGCACTTTAAAAAACACTGCTAAAAACCTATTATTTTAAAATGGCTTTCTCATAGCTTCATTGTAGCGTAACCCTGATATTCTGTATATGCATTTAATTAGCGTTTTTATCAAGGTTCCGCAATCCGTACTAACTTTCTACTACTCTAGAAAGTACTTTCTCTGCTATTGTTTTTCCAGTTTTCTGTGGTGGTGATCTGTGCCACCACCACCCGATCAAAGCACCGTAAAGTCCCTACATTGATGGATTGAAGGCCAGAGGTCCACATGACCATCATTGTCTAATTCTTCCACGTGAAGACTGAAAACCATGAGGACTGATCATTTATGTTAGGTAGAATGCCCAGTGGGGACTGGGAGGTCTCGTGGCCTCGGAACCCCTGCAGATTTAGTTTTTTTTTCTCCAGTCCTCTGGGGTTTTTTTCTGTCCTCCTGGCCATCAGACCTTACTTTATTCTTTTTTACTTAGTATTTATATTTTTATTTTTTTTTATAAACTTTTCTTTCTTCATCTTGTAAAGCACTTTGAACTACATCATTTGTATGAAAACGTGCTATATAAATATATGTTGTTATTGTTGTTGTTATGACAACATGACTGGTTAATGATGACCAAAAATCAGTTGTAAAGAATGAATCATCCTTATTGAGATCAGAAAAACCAAGAATGCAGCTCTTTCTCTTAGAAAAATTCAGCCAGTTTTCAGGCTTCATGAAATCAGATTATTTTGTATGAAGAAATGACATTTGAAACACCTCCATCTTTATTTATCATAAGTAACTTTAAAGGTTATATCTACAATTCAAGTAAAGCTAACCAAGAGTGAGCTGCACAGAATATAACTCTTACCTACACACAAAATAATTTTCCCACCAGAAATCAAAAAGTAACATTGGCCTGGAAGCAGAGTTAAATGTAATCAATAATTCCATTGCATTAATGTGTACAAGATTCTAAAATAATTGTAGGTTTTGCATTTGACGTAACTTTCCCAGATCTACTCTTCGAGTGATTCTTTTTGCTTTATGTAACCTAAGCACTAAATTGAAGTACTAAGTGTAAAGCAGATGAAAATTATAGGTGTGCTAAAAACATACATTGATTGTTTGCTAATGTCATTAGCAGCCCTGGAGTTTTGACAACAGATGTTATGTAGATAACAGGTAACAAACTTGTCTTCTAAATTTCAGTATTTGTTTAAACAGCATGTTAATGCATGAAGGATTAAATTAGATAAAAAGACAGAAAGCATGTATGAAAATGGGAATTAAGCACACATCCTGGGGCTGTGCAGAGTTACCACCAGGAATGTGTCCCATCACAGCTCTGTACTGTGAATGCCCTGTAGTATAGCACTGAATCTGTTAAGAGAGAGCACTGTAAGTGTTGGACAGACCACCTTCCCCCAACACACCCCAGTGGTAGCAAAGCCCTCTTAGTTTCAGGATGCCTTTTATTTACTGATGCTTGAGGTTAATATCACCAAACAAGATATCAAAAATGAACAGATGTTTACCACAAGAAGCTTTTGAGCAGCAGCAATAATCTTCTTTATGGACTGTATCCAGACAGCTGAAGGTAAATGATATCAAGACCCTTTACTCTGTATTTCTGTTCTACAAACTCTATTAGAATCACTATATGGCACTGTACTTTTTTAATAGATTCTCACCTGAGTCATTCCTATATGTTGCTTATACTACATAGCAACCATCTTTATACGTGGTAAAAGTTCATCAGCTTTTTGAAATTTCTTATTTTCTAGTCTTATTTATACCATGCACATTGCAGATTTAATTTTGCAGTTGACTCCTTCCTTGTACAGCTCTTGTGCAGAAGATGGTTTTCTGAGTATACAGATTTAACAGTTCACATTGATTTGCATTCAGCTATTGAATGTGAACCTTCAAATGTATATCTATACTGTTTTTTTTCACTAATCCACATTTTGCTAAGTGATATTCTTCTGCTTTACATAGTTATGGCCAAACAAATTAAGGAAACGTTTCAGTTTTAGGAACTCGCATACTGAAAATCAACCACTTTATGTTTGTATGACCAGCAAACATGTTTTAAAAAGACAACTGATTTTTGTTGACTTGAAAGACAAGAGGCAGAAGTTTGAAATAACTATGCTGGGCATCAGACATTCTGAGCAATAAGAAGTCAAACAATAATGAACATTCATGAACATTCATACAAAAGGAAAAACTAAACTGAATAAAGAGGTGACTATGTTGAGGATCAGTGTGGAGGAAGTGATACTATCAATCCAACATGCTTGGGTTTGCCATTTAGGAGGTAAAAAACCAAGTTGGAGTTGATGGCGATACTAAGTCCAAAGATTAGGGGCTTGAGTGAGCCTCAGTTAGAAATGCTGAACTGTAATCTATACATGTTCTGCGCACAAGAACAAGCAGCAGTGATTTTAAAGTACAGGTCCAGAACATAAAACAAAAGTTTAAAAAATTTGGCAACATTTGTAACCAGAATGTCTAACAATCAAAGTGTCAAAGCCAAAAATGAAATCACTGGTTGTAGTCAAGAAGATATTGAGTACCATCTAAAGCCAGAAAGTCAAACAAGAAAGAAAGCGTGATAAAAAATTTTGGGTCTTCACAGTCTTGAACAATTAGGAAGAACATTGTGCTGACCTTTTATACCTTTGATACAGTGGTGTCACCTTCTGCAGACTTTTTGCAGACCCTATCTAGCAATGGCATAGTAACAACTAACATATTATCACAAAATGACAGCATCCTTTAAGGTTAACATTCCGTAGTGGAAAAACGTGATAAATTTTTAACTGCACTATCATATAGTATACTCAGTATTCACCACATTCCTGAAGTGTACTTGCATGATTATTATTCAATTACCTGAAAATTACCTAAGATTTTTTTCACCTTGTTGGACCAAAATTTTGATATCTGATGGTGGGCCATGTACCCAACCTGACTGCAGTCACTTCATTGAATAGACATTTTCAGACTTTATTAGTCTGATAGGAAAGGGCCAGCAGATTTCTACTGATCCTATTGCAAAAATGTTACTTTATTTTCTTTTTAGTATAAAAAATGATACTAGCATTGTTTATGGAGATTTTTTCAAGCACATTGCAGTAATATGAATGTCAATTTTAAAAATGTTTGAAAAATATCAAATCTTGGAATTTTCTGTCTGTTTTCTGGTGGATAAGATTAGGATTAGTCCATAGTTTATATTGTTCCTTTATTTATTTTACTAAGTAGAAAATTGTATGTACAGTATATAGTTACATAAATATCCACTTTTTCTTAATACGTACACGTAAGCTTAATTACTGATAATGAAACTTCTAAACTTTCAAGTAGGTTCAGTAGGCACCTACAGTTCCTTTCTTATGGAGATGATAAGAACTATAATAAGATCATATTCATTTAATTTTTAACAAGAAACAGATCCCAGGGGTCCAGTATCTGTGTTAAAAGATTGCTTCAATGTCAAAGTCCTTGGTGTACAGCCTGTGTCTACAGTGAATTCCTCCAATCAGTACCAGAAGGATTTTATATGAAAAGAAGCAATAAAATTCAGTGATGCATGTCAGGCCATAGCTGGCGATGTCAGTGGTTATCTTCAGAGTGTCTAAATGGTGTAGTTATTCAGATGCCCAATTAATCTATGATTTATGGAGCCGGCTGTAAATTACAAAGGTTCTTCTATGTAATACAACTAAATAATAAAGAACAATAAATCATTTCATTTTGGGAAATTAAAAAAAATAATTACAGTATATCAATACTTCTTAGTGTACTGTAATCTTAATGCTGTATGATCCTGAACTCTGTTTTAATGCACAGATAAAAGCTTCTTGTAGGTAAATATATTTCCAAAAACTCATATTCTTGCATATTTACCCAGATTATTCTAATATCTTATATAGCAGTTCTTCAAAGAAATACATACATTTGCTGCAGATGGGATATACCTAAACGGTTCCTCTTTAGACACACAGAAGGTTAGGATTAATTATTATCCCAGTGTTGTTATGTGTGTTGGATTCATGTTGAATGATGACTTTCAATCCGTGACTCCATTTTTAGATCTCAAAGGCATTCATAACAAAATTCCTTCAGATTTATTGGTTTTGGTAAACTGCTAATCTCCTGAATACAGCCCACGGCTTGGTTGATGACCACCGCTTGTCCAGTCAGTCTTTTTTATGCAAATCTTTTGGGGCATGTGCCGTTACTATACCACTAAACTTTGGTACTCTCTCTCATTGGGTATTAGACAGCTTCATTCAATGAATGTATATAAATTAATGCTCAAGGCTTTTTATTATACCTTTAATTAGATTTGTTATATTATTTATTCACATTTTCTTTTGAATAATATACTCTTCAAATTGTTTCTTGTCATTTTTGTAGCTATTAATCATTGTTTCTTTGATATATTTGTATTTTGTGTACCTTAACATACCTCAGACACTCACTGTATAAATAGGCAATGCAAAATGGCCTTGAATCCTTGAGAAAGTTTTTTTCTTCTTACTTCATCAATAAACTACACTTAATTTCTAAGACTTGTACTCTACTGGACTGCAACTCCTTCTGTAGGCTGCTTTGATGGAACCCTAACCAGTTTTTCTTGTTTTTCCTACAAGATGAACCTTTTCTCCAGTTATCCCTGTATGACTGGCCATCTTTGCAAACATTTTATGCTGGACTATCAAAATTAAAACTAACCCCTCTTTGACAGATTTAATTTATATGAATCTAGGTTTCACCCACCATCAGAGTGTTTCATCTTTTATCATCTAATGCAATATAATAAAACCTTAAATGTAACATTCAATTCACAGATTGTTTTTTCCTGCAGTTCCTAATAGTCACTACTTCCATACTGTCTTCTTGCAGCTGGAAATTGGATCACTTGCCTAAATACACTTTACAGCTTCTGCATACTGTACATCAAGTAAAACAAAATAAGATTGAAAACCAAAGCAGCAGCATGAAAGATTTTTCAGAAAGAGGTCAATTCAAGAATGTTATTCTATCCAAATATCTCACTCACTGCATTCCAGGTCCATAATAAATCAGAGAACCATAAATCGAACAAGTTACCAAGGAGTCTCAAGGAGTCTGGAAGATTGTAGCACTATGGGAAACTACAAATCAGTGTTTTAAGAGTTAGATGAATAGAGTTACTAGTTATGTTAGGTTTACTGGCAATCTTTGTCAAAACATTTTGCTTATTAAGTTCTAACTTCATTTTCTACTGTAATTAATAATTAAAGAGATATTAAAAACATATCAACTTACTGTGCAAATATTAATTTCCCATGAAAATCTTCTGACTAATTGATCTTTAATTTGTTTTTACAATAAAGCCTTTTTGGCAATACTTTATTCCATTTTTACTTTGAAGTCATTACATTCCATTGATGTTGCATTCTCCTTCTCCCACACTCTCCAATAAAAAATTGTTGTGAAATAGTTTTTTATTGTATTTTCTTTGTACCTAACTACCTGTAAGATACATTGTTTTACTTGGCATTGCTAAATTGGCCCTAGAGTGTGTGCATGTGTCTGTGTATTCATCCTGTGATAGACTGGCGCCCTGTCTAGTTGTTGTTCCTGCCTTGTGCCCAATGATCGGTGAGTTAGGTGCCAGCTGCCCTGTGACCCTGTCCTGGATAGCTAATTTTAAACAAATGGATGGATAAATGAATTATCTTAAATTGGACCAAATCAAATAGTGTTGCACTTTCCTTCACATTTTATACTACCTGATCTACATGTAATTGCTCTTTCACTTTTTTTTCTAAAACACTTATATTATCAATATGTCTGAAAATATCTGTTTGATTCCCATCCCCATAATATTTGTTGACTTATTTTCATATTTTGTAATCTTTTATAATTATTAATTTTCTTCTTTCTTTTTAAGTAAGTTTTAGTATTCTTACCTTTTCAAGCTTTTCTATTTTCATATGTCACAGCAGCACTCCTCCCGTAATCTTCCATTGCTATTTCCATCTTTATTACTCAACAGCCCTGGGTCCAGATCAAAATGGTAAGGTCAGCATTTGGATAAAGTCCAAAAAATCCAACATATAACAGTAGGGCCAACGTGTTAAATAATATGAGTGTGAAGCCTGCAACAGGCTATGGAGTATTGAGCACAGTTATGGAATCTTGGCTACAAAAGGACATAGCAGCTCTGGAAAAGATCCAGAGAAGAGTGACTAGGCTGATTCCAGGGCTACAGGGGATGAGTTATGAGGAAAGATTAAAAGTGTAAGTTTAAGGAAAAGGATTTGAACTGTTTAAAGTTATGAAGGGAATTAGCACAGTGGATTGGGACTGTTACTTTAAAATGAGACATAGTTGGAAACTTACTAAGGGAAATTTTGTACAAATGTTAGAAAGTTTTTCTTTGTGCAAAGAACCATTGACACATGGGATAAATTAACAAGTAGTGTAGTGGACAGTAGAACTTTAGCATGACAAAACTTTAGGCTTTGGTCTCTTACCTGAAATCTGTTTAGCTGAAAAGGTTAATATAGCTCCCATAAACCCATAACTGGCAACAGCCATAGCAACTATAATAAATATGGCCATGGCTGTGCCATATAGACATGACATCCTACTGTCCAGAATGGAGAACATGCTGGGTATCTCTGGCACTGCCCTCCAGTGGTTCAAGTCCTATCTGACTGATAGGCAAGAGTTTGTTAGTCTTGGCAACAGCAGATCCAACTCCGTGCCAGTCACACAAGGAGTCCCTCAGGGCTCTGTCCTTGGTCCTCTGCTTTTCTGTATTTATATGCTTCCCCTTGGCCATATTATCCGTAGTTATGGATTGGGTTATCATTTTTATGCAGATGATACCCAGCTCTACTTCAATGTTAAAAGTGGAACTTCATCAGAGCTTTCTCAGCTCACAACCTGCCTTAGTGAAATTAAAACCTGGATGGAGTAGAACTCTTTAAAATTAAATTGCAATAAAACTGAACTCCTGCAAATTGGGACTAAAATGCAACTTAATAAAATGAGCTCCTTCCCAGTCCATCTTGGCAGTGATCTCATCAGACCTGCCTCTACTGTAAAAAATCTTGGTGTCATTTTTGATTCCTCCCTCACTTATTCCACCCACATAAATCACATTAAGAAACTTTCTTACTTTCACCTCCGTAACATATCCCGTGTTCGCTCCTTCCTCTCCTTCTCTAATGCTGAGAAACTTGTCCATGCTTTTATCACATCCCGCATCGATTATTGTAATTCCCTACTGGCAGGTGCCCCTTCTAATCTTATATCACAGCTCCAGCTTATTCAAAACTCAGCTGCAAGAGTCCTTACTCGAACCAGCAGCAGCGAGCACATCACACCCATCCTGCTCCGTCTTCACTGGCTCCCTGTGTCCTACAGAATCGAATATAAAATCCTACTAATAACCTACAAAGCTTTAAATAACCTCGCACCAAACTACATCAGTGACCTCCTCCATCACTATGTGCCTGCCCGCCCACTAAGGTCCTCTGATTCTGGTAATCTTGTTGTGCCCCTCACTAATCTACACTCTATGGGTGACAGGGCCTTCAGCTGTATAGCGCCCAGACTCTGGAATGACCTACCAAAATTAATCAGGTCAGCTGACTCCATGAATTCTTTTAAAAAACAACTCAAAACTCATCTGTTCAGGAAGGCTTTTAGCTGTACTTGACTTTATTACCTTTCTCTCAGTTTACGTCTCTGTCAAGATGCCAATGTAACCTGTATGTGTGTGCTAGACCATCAATTATGTTGTCTGTTTTTTTTTCAGAATTTACTGTCTTCTGCGGTGGGTTGGCACCCTGCCCAGGATTGGTTCCTGCCTTGTGCCCTGTGTTGGCTGGGATTGGCTCCAGCAGACCCCCGTGACCCTGTGTTCGGATTCAGCGGGTTGGACGATGGATGGATGGATTTACTGTCTTAATCTTCTTTATTTATTTATCTGGTTTGTCCAATGCTATATACTGTATATTCTGCTGTTCTTTATTATATTCTGTAAGTGCCTTGAGCATGGGAAAGGCGCTATATAAATAAAATGTATTATTAAGATGATCATAAAATGTCAGTGATGATAAAATACTACACAGCATCACCAGACTCTTGGTAATATACATAAATCAGTGAAGCCACAAACTTTCACACAAACATTAGAAAGTTTTTCTTTACACAGAGAACCACAAACACTTGGAATAAGCTACCAAGTAGTGTGGTAGACAGTAGGACTTTCAAAAGTAGAGTAATTGGTAGAGCGAAGATCACATGATAAAACTTGGGACCCTGAATGGGACACACAAGTATAGATAAGGGAAAAGAAAACTCAAATTACTGCAATTTTGAAATTGTTAATTGTTGCCAGTGCTTTACAAAACAAGCAAAAATGTTTCCAAAGACAAAATCATGTTATACATTATTAGTGTATAAAAAGACAGGCTACTTATCTGAATTTGGAGAAGATGTCGGGTATTAGATGGTAACAAAGGATGCCACCATATTTCATCTAAATTTATGTCTTTGCATTTGCTCAAGATGATTGAAGAGAACTGTTTATATTTACCTGCACTATGAAAGGTAAACAGTTTAAGAAAACCAGATACACATAGGAGAATAAACAGACTGCTTATCAAACTGCATTAAAAAGAGAATTAAAGAGCAGCGTCTCTCTAAATATTCCCATTATAAGTAACATAAATTCCTCACTCCTTATATTCATAGAAAATCATGCCTTCAAATGAAATGCCTTTAAAAAATGAACAACAGACTTATAATAAATAAATCATCTAAAAATTAAGAAAAACTAAAATAAAAAAAGAAACCATATAACAGCTGAATAACACCACCTAAAATCATGCTGACCTGACCCCTAGAGGACAAAAGTGGTTCTGCATTGCCACAAGCGTACTAGTCCAAACAGTTTAACAGGATACACCCACATACAGGTATGCCCCAAAGTTCAGTTCATTTCGCTGGCTTAATTTGACTACACCAGATTTTTAGCCGTGTAATTTGATATCAAATTGTACAACATATTGGGGAGCCCCCATCTCTTAGATGGGTCCAGCATGACTCCCTCGGGTCATTTCTATTTGTACAGATGATTATGATGCAGGACCTACCGAAGTGTTTGTGTCTACCGGCTGCCACACTGAGGTAGTTTGCTGTTGTTGACAGCCGCTGTATTATCATATCATCTGACTCTTTTCATTTGCTAATGGAAAGCCAGAGCTCTTGCATTTAAAAACAGGTGAAGACAATTACTGTCAGATAAAACGGCTCTTAAGAAAGAAGCCCCGATATCTTTCACAGCACCCTTGTCGAAAGAAGTCTTTGGCAACTTTGTTCCTTTGAGACATTTCAATGGCACCCTGACAGCAGATTAGCATCAGAGGACAGTGCGCGGATGCAGAAACAGAAGTGTCATTCAGGAAGGGTTGCGAGAGCCGTAATATTGTGAGGTGGGGGGGCACGCACATTTATCAGAGAAGGATTGAAAAGGTGACGAATGCTGACTCTGTCACCATGCAAACTCACTGACATATGGCCAATAGGTTGCTGGTAAATAATTGATAAAGTGAAACATTAAGCTCTGGCCCTAGGCATCTAGAGTTGCACAAGTGCAGTGCAGGAATTACTGTTGTGAGCAGCTTCTAGGGCTCCGTTACAGTGTTAGGCTCTCATGACATCCCCTTCAGGCGGTGCATCACAAGCTCTTTGAATTCAGAATAAATTCACTGCCCACAGCCGTCATATACAGGTGCACTAAACACATGCCCTTTGACAGATTTTCAAAGGAATTCAGTTTGTTCGGTTTAATGCAAAATCCTGAAGATACAGCCAACCCACATTTGAGCATGGTTTTAATTCGAATAGATAGATAGATAGATAGATAGATAGATAGATAGATAGATAGATAGATAGATAGATAGATAGATAGATAGATAGATAGATAGATAGATAGATAGATAGATAGATAGATAGATAGATAGAACTCTTTTTGACCCTAGGTTGAATTTGTCTTTTTACAGTCTTGAAAGTAAAAGTGTATGGATTGTGGCAGTTGTTACTCAGAATTCTGGTGCGTTGTGGTAGTCTTGAGAGGGTTTTAGCACAGGATCCAACAAATGCAAACCAAATAATGGAATCCATTATTATCACAAGCAGTACTGTATCCAGAAGAAGATGAATATCATTTCTTGATCAAAAGTCCTTCACACGCATGTGTCAGAAATACAAACAGTAACCATTGCGAGGAATGTTTCAAGGGGACACAAACAAGAGTCTTAAACAGTATATGTTGTCCTTTGTTCTCCTGAGAAGA
Organism: Erpetoichthys calabaricus; assembly: GCF_900747795.2. NCBI lineage: Eukaryota > Metazoa > Chordata > Cladistia > Polypteriformes > Polypteridae > Erpetoichthys > Erpetoichthys calabaricus. Next base: position 104,982,290 of record NC_041395.2, read on the forward strand.
AGCACTATTTTCCACCAACATCCTGGACATATAATGCTCGCCTCCAGCTCCACTCATAAAGGCACTTTAAAAACATTGAAAGTATTTTCAATTTGGGGAGAGTGAGATTTTTTGTTATAAACTTAAACCTTACCATATTCACCTACTTTTTCCACTGCTTCAAAAATAAACATGGCCTGCCTGGCTGTACCCCCCATCTCTGTGTGCATTCATTTCCATTCAGATTATATTTATACATGGTTTGGGTTTAGCTGTGTAATAAGGTAGTAGGGTGAGGGGTGGGCGTCAAGTATGGGTTTTGTTTTCTTGAATGGCTTATGTATGGGGATGAGTTTTAAATGGCACCAGGGGGATGGAATAAAGAGTAGCACAGTCCAAACATTACCAGTCCCATTCCAATTCACAGAAAAGAGGAAGTCCCTCCCAACTGCCTTTCCCAAGGTTTCTTCCATTTTTTCCCAACAAGGGTTTTTTGGGAGTTTTTCTTTGTCTTCTTGGACAGTCAAGGCTGGGGGGCTGTCAAGAGGCAGGGCCTGTTAAAGCCCATTGCGGAACTTCTTGTGTGATTTTGGGCTATATAAAAATAAATTGTATTGTATTGTATTGTATTGTAATGAACAGTGACGTTACTTCTGCTCCTTCCATATTGCACCCGTTCCATTCTTTGAGCAACAATAATAATAATAATACATTTAATTTATATAGCACCTTTCTCCTGCTCAAAGAACTTCATCATAAAGAACAACAGGGCATATGCAATATTGGATACAAGTAATATCACATAAAACACTAAATAAAATAAATACTGGATATAAAAAGCATTGAAACAGAATAAGAGACAATAAACCAGAATAAAATATCAAAAATGCAAATACTACTAGAAAAACAGAGAAAAATAACACAGTCTGTGATACAAACACAAATCCTCCTGGCCATCTCGACAAAGAGGGTAAACTGAAAAAAGGATCATAATGTCAGAGAAAGTTTAAATGCCTTCCTGAACAAAAGAGTTTTAAGTTGTTGTTTTAAAAAAGAATAAATTGAGTCAGCAGATCAAATTAATTTAGATAGATAGATAGATAGATAGATAGATAGATAGATAGATAGATAGATAGATAGATAGATAGATAGATAGATAGATACTTTATTAACCCCAAGGGGAAATTCACATACTCCAGCATACTGATAAAAAAAACAATATTAAAGAGTGATAAAAATGCAGGTATAACAGACAATCACTTTGTATAATGTTAACTTTTATTCACCCCCCACCCCCCCCGGGTGAAATTGAAGAGTCGCATAGTGTGGGGTTAGAACGATCTCCTCAGTCTGTCAGTGGAGCAGGACAGTGACAGCAGTCTGTCGCTGAAGCTGCTCCTCTGTCTGGAGATGATACTGTTTAGTGGACGCAGTGGATTCTCCATAATTGATAGGAGCCTGCTCAGCGCCCGTCGCTCTGCCACAGATGTCAAACTGTCCAGCTCAGTGCCTACAATAGAGCCTGCCTTCCTCACCGGTTTGTCCAGGCGTGAGGCATCCTTCTTCTTTATGCTGCCGCCCCAGCACACCACTGTGTAGAAGAGGGCACTCGCCACAACTGTCTGATAGAACATCTGCAGCATCTTATTGCAGATGTTGAAAGACACCAGCCTTCTAAGGAAGTATAGTCGGCTCTGTCCTCTCTTGCACAGAGCATCAATATTGGAAGTCCAGTCCAATTTATCATCCAGCTGCATTCCCAGGTATTTATAGGTCTGTACCCTCTGCACACAGTCACCTCTGATGATCATGGGGTCCATGAGGGGCCTGGTCCTCCTAAAATCCACCACCAGCTCCTTGGTTTTGCTGGTGTTCAGTTGTAGGTGGTTTGAGTCGCACCATTTAACAAAGTCCTTGATTAGGTTCCTATACTCCTCCTCCTGCCCACTCCTGATGCAGCCCATGATAGCAGTGTCGTCAGCGAACTTTTGCACATGGCAGGACTCCGAGTTATATTGGAAGTCCGATGTATATAGGCTGAACAGGGCCGGAGAAAGTACAGTCCCCTGCGGCGCTCCTGTGTTGCTGACCACAATGTCAGACCTGCAGTTCCCAAGACGCACATACTGAGGTCTGTCTGTAAGATAGTCCATGATCCAACCCACCAGGCATGAATCTACTCCCATCTCTGTCAGCTTGTCCCTAAGGAGCAGAGGTTGGATGGTGTTGAAGGCGCTAGAGAAGTCCAGAAACATAATTCTTACAGCACCACTGCCTCTGTCCAAGTGGGAGAGGGATTGTTGTAGCATATAGATGATGGCATCCTCCGCTCCCACCTTCTCCTGGTATGCGAACTGCAAAGGGTCGAGGGTGTGGTGGACCTATGGCCTCAGGTGGTGAAGCAGCAGCCTCTCCATGGTATTCTTCACATGTGACGTCAGAGCGACAGGCCGGAAGTCATTCAACTCACTAGGACGTGATACCTTTGGGATTGGGGTAATGCAAAATGTTTTCCAAAGACTCGGGACTCTCCCCTGTTCCAGGCTCAGGTTGAAGATGCGCTGTAGAGGACTCCCCAGCTCCAACACACAGGCCTTGAGCAGTTGTGGCGATACTCCATCTGGACCCACTGCTTTGCTGGCATGAAGTCTCCTCATCTCTCTGCTTATCTGGGTTGCTGTAATTGTGGGTTGGGGGAAACTCTCTCCTATGCGGGTATCAGCAGAAGGATGGGTGGAGGGTGCAGTACTCGGAGGTGAGAGTGGGTTAGGGTGGTCAAACCTGTTAAAGAAGTTGTTCATCTGTTTTGCTCTCTCCACGTCTCTCTCGATGGTGGCACCCCGCTTCGAGCTGCAGCCAGTGATGATCTTCATCCCACACTTCCTTCGTGCTGTTATTCTGCAACTTCTGCTCCAGCTTTCTCCTGTACTGCTCCTAAACCGCCCTGAGCTGGACTCGGAGTTCCTTCTGCACGCGCTTGAGCTCATGCTGATCACCACCTTTAAAAGCCCTTTTCTTCTGGTTCAAAAGGCCCTTGATGTCAGTTGTAATCCATGGCTTGTTGTTAGCATAGCAGCGTACTGTTCTTACTGGAACTACAATGTCCATACAGAAGTTGATGTAGTCAGTAGTGCAGTCAACAACCTCCTCAATGTTCTCACTATATGATCCCTGCAGGATATACCAGTCCGTAGTTCCAAAACAGTCTCTCAGAGCCTGCTCTGCCTCAGGGGACCACTTCCTGAATGAGCGTGTGGTTGTAGGTAGCTCCCTCACTCTTGGTTTGTAGTGAGGCTGAAGCAGAACCAGGTTACGATCTGCTTTCCGAAGCACAGGCAGCGGGGTGGCTCTGTATGCGTCTTTAACGTTTGCATACACTAGGTCAATAGTCCTGTTTCCCCAGGTGCTACAATCCACATACTGGGAGAAGGCAGGTAATGTTTTGTCCAGCGTCACAAGGTTAAAGTCTCCACAAGCGCCTCGGGGTGCTGTGTTTGTAGTTTAGCAACAGCGGAATGGATGATGTCACCCGCTATCTCCACGTCCGCCCAAGAAGGGATGTAAACATTAACAACAATGACGTGTCCAAACAAAATTTACTGTAGGTAGGTTGTTCAAAAGTCTTGGTGCAATGGAGGTGTAGGCTTTGTCCCTCATAGAACACAAGTTACTTTGGAGGATGAGATTGCCAAAATCATTGGACCGTAGTGTGCAGACAGGAGCACAGTGATGGAAGAAGTTTACTGACCTAGCCCAGTGCAAGGCCATTTGAAGCTTCGTAATTTAGTAACAGAATTTTATACTCAATCTCTAAGACAGAGATACACAGTGAATTTATAGCATATGTTGTGTGCTCATTGTTGTCGATCTGTGTAAGGACCCTTGCAGCAGAGTTTTGAACCACCTGCAGCTATGATAAATTAGAAGGGGCACCTGTTACAGTAATCAATGTGAGATATAATAAAGGCAAGGACAGGTTTCTCAGCATTATCAAAGGAATGGAATGAGTGGACATGACAAAGGTGAAAGTAAGAAAGTTTCTTAATGTGACTTATTTGGGTAGAATAAGAAAGGCAGGAATCAAAAATGACACTAAGATTTACAGCAGAAGAAGACATCATCACAAAGGGTGATTGAGAAGGCTCTTGTGTTCTTGAGCTTTAGTGCAAATTAGCATGGGTTCAGTTTTATTGCAACAAAGCCTCATAGAACAGGACATAGATGCTGATGGAAGCAAAATTGAAGCTTCCAAATAATTACTACACAATTGAAAGGATGGCAAAGTAAAAGAAGTTTTGTTTCCATCCAACTCTGAAAACTTGCTGATTAAATGAGGATTGCTGCCAGGGACTCAACCCTTTCTCACACTTTATTTGTTCTCTTTCTTACAGTAAATAAACACTTAAAAGTTTTTTTTTTCTTTTCTTGGTGGAATTTTACTTGAAGATAACTGAAATCTTAATGCATGACAGAGTGGGTTTGAATCCCATCCTGGTCACTGTTTGGGAGCAGTTTATAAAACAATACAACTTATTTTTTGTGTAGCACTTTTCAGTGAGTGCTGGCATAGAGTGCTGTGAACAATTCTCAGTTAAAGTTAAGATTGTACTAATTACTAATTACAGAACTGGTCCATATAAAATGCAGATTTCTTAATACATACAAGGTGGAACTGATTAAACATAAATGGAACCAACAATATATGTCCATTAATTCACCCTTAAAGATAGGGTGAGAAGCTCAGTCATCCGGGAGGGGATCAGAGTAGAGCCGCTGCTCCTCCGCATCGAGAGGATTCAGATGAGGTGGCTCGGGTATCTGATTAGGATGCCTCCTGGACGCCTCCCTGGTGAGGTGTTCCGGGCACGTCCAACCGGGAGGAGGCCCCGGGGAAGACCCAGGACATGCTTGAGGGACTATGTAACCCTGCTGGCCTGGGAACGCCTCGGGATTCTCCCGGAAGAGCTAGAAGAAGTGGCCGGGGAGAGGGAAGTTTGGGTATCTCTGCTCAAGCTGCTGCCCCCACGACCTGACCTCGGATAAGCGGAAGAGGATGGATGGATGGATGGATAATTCATTGATGATCTATGACCTGTTGACAATGGTGTAGATTACAAACAAAGTCAAAAACAAAGTCACAGTCCTGCAGGCCTCAGCCAACTGGCTGCTTACCCGCTATGGAGTCTGTGATGGAAGTCCAATCTGATGACAGAATCTTTCCATCTGATGACTCCAACACTTCTTTATCCAAGGTGATCTTTCCATGTGCAGGAGATCAGCTTGGCAAAGAGCAGTGCCACATCCAGATACCAAGAAGAGAAACAGAACAGAGGAGAGTTAGAATGTTCACCCCACGACCATGAAGGTTTTTACCTGGGTACACTGGATTTCATCCCACACACTAAGAAATGTAGGATAGGTTTATTAGTGCCTCTAAGCCAGCTTTGTGTGGGTGTGTACGTAGGTGTATCCTGTAGTGAACTGATAACCTATGCAGAGCTAGGATCTGCCAGGGTGAACTTCAGCTCCATGTACCCTAAACTGAATTAAGCAGGCCTGAAAAATAGGTGGAAGGATGAAATATTAAATATCATGCAAATAAAATAATTGATCATTTTGCTGACATGGAATTGGGAAGTGACTAGTTCTGTTCCATCTCTGCTCCATTCACTTAGGCTCAGTTCCTAGCCTGGTGGCTTTTTTGTGTGGCGTTTGCATCTTCTACCTTGCGTTTTTGAGGATTTACATGAGCTCCTCCAGTTACCTTTCATTTTCAAAAGCTTCACATATTAAGTTGATTTGTGACTCTGAGTGTGTCTGGGTGTTTGTGTGCTTAAGTGTGCCCTGTGTTGGAATGGCATATATCCAGGGCTGCTACCCACTTAAAATGAAAGAAATGCCTAAACTGAACAGGCCAGACCTAAACTCAAAACTTAATCACCCAGCTTTGCACTGCTCCCTCCTGTGATCTGGTCTCATTTTCTAGCCTGGTCACTGTCTGTGTGCAGTTTACAAATTATCCCAATATCAAGATTTTCATCAGGTATGTAAGTTACCTTCAGCTCCCACAAGTTGTGCATGTTAGGTAAATTGACAACGCTGAAATCAGATTGATTGTTATGTGTTTGCCCTGCAATAGCCTGGCATCTCATTCAGGGCTGATATCTGCTTTGTGCTCAGCGTATGGGAGGTAGACACCAAGTCCTGAATGAATGAAAGAAGTGGGTTAAAAAAAATGAGTAAAGGGGTTTTATTGCAATGTTTAAAACATGAACAGCCAAAACTAACCCAACACCTCCAGCTCAGGATCTAATCATCTTTCATGAGCTGGTGTTCTTCAGAAAAGCACATTATACAACAAAAGGTTCCTTGCTTGTTGTTTATTCAGCCCAGGAACTATGATACACAATAGATATGTACTGGGTGGGGATATATGATAAACAGATAAAGAGGAAGGTAAGTTACTTAAAGGCAGGCTTATGGACTGTACAGACAGTGAGAAGATTATTTTCAAGGGTAAAGAAGAGCCATGAAACCATTATAAGGCATACATCCATTCATTGAGCAATTGAGCATTCAATTTGCATGACAAGAACTGTGAGATTGTAAGGAACACGCATGAAGTAGAAGAGTACACTTAATGGATAGGTAATAAGAAAGATATGCTGTGGGCAGGGAATAGGCAGGAAAACTGTCTGAAGTGGAAATCACATACTGAGGAAGGACTGGTAAGTGAGCTGTTAAGGAAAAGCCAGGGGACAGTGGTGACAGCTGCCACCCATTGTTATACGGGAGACCACTGAGTAACTTACCAGAGCTGTGAGTAAGATTGATTTATCATGCTGACGGAGGAGAGAGCTTGCTGACACGCACTTCGCACTGCCACAGCTGTGAATTGGCTTAGACGGGTCATGTGGGGTGCATATATGTAAAAGCCTGCCCCTGCTTTCCTGACTCCAAAGTGCCGAGCTCTATACCCTTCCCCTGGGTACATGAGCCCAAAATTAAACATGCAGCTCTGGACTTCAGCCCGGTGCTGGTGAATGAGTACATTTTTCATTCTGAGCTGCAAAGCTTTTTATTGGGAGAGAGCGATCTGCAAAACTCGAGCCACATAATGCACTGCATTAATAACCTCAGCTATGAGGGGAGGTGGGAAGGAGCTGCTAGAAGAGATCTGCGCTACATTTAGCATTAGAGCCGCTGCATGACGTCAGTACATCAATAATTAATACATTTTATTCATAGCCTGGGAAGAAAAATCCATTGACAAATCACATATTCGCTTTGAATTACTTCAAACACTACAACACAATTAAAATGCAAAAAAACTTCTCCCCCGTCAGGCGGCGGGCCTTGCGTTCCTACACAGCATTAGCATGTGAGCGCACGCTTTGAAATCTAATCCTGCAATCATGCAGTGTCCAGCGTGACTCATTCTGAGACCACCTTACCTGTTTTCAAAATGAATTATCTTTATTGTTGTTTTGCATAGTTATTACATTTTTTAATATGTGCTCAAGCTTGCTGGGCAGGCATGCACTTTATTTAAAAATGCTTAAATACAAGTGTAACTCTTTTCTTGCCTCGGTAAATTATGGACAAGGACTTTGTGGACAGCACATGTGAGGGAGGGGAATACAAATGTAAGCAGGGTGCATAAAAGCTGCAGATACATTATGCAGTAGTGAGACAGGGCAAACAGACAGAGAAGCAGCCGTGAGCAAAAAAATAAACAAACAGTGAAGTAAATGTCCAATCTGGAACAATATGAAACAATAAGACTGAACAGCATATATCTATCCATTATGTGGCTCCTTCATAAAGAGGATTCAAGAGGAGGAAAAGCAACTGAGAATGATTATTAAAGACCCGATATAAAATTGTCTTCCTATTTGCAGTCCTTTCTTCAGCCTCCTCACCATCTCTGCATTAACAGTACATTACTAAGTTCTGAAGGTCAGGTCAGGCTATCCCCCCAGACTGGAAAGTTTACTTCCAAGACAAACACTCCTGTATTTCTTCCTGCATCAACCAATTTCTTATGTCCTTTTACTGAACTGTGGCGGATGGCCGGCAGCTCATCCTGGTCGGGATGCCCCTGAGATGGAAGGATGGGGGAAGGCAGCTTTTCCAGGACACTGCCTGCCCCAAAACGCTAGATGGCAGCTCCTCTGGAGTGTAGCAGTGCCCCGGATTCCCACAGGGCATCCTGGGACTTGGAGTCCAGTTTCTCAACCCTGTTAGGTGCCATGGGTGCCGCCAGGGGGAGCTGTGAAAGGACCTGGGGAGTCATGCTTTCCTTAAATGAAGTCTTGAGGATGGAAGCCCCAAAGTACTTCCGGGCTGATTAAAGAACTGGGATTCTCTATCTGGCAAGTCACGTGGGAGGAAGAACAGAAGCACTTCCGGGTCAAGGACTATTTAAACGACTGCTGGAGACCACGCAAGCGAGCCGGAGTTGGGAGGTAGAAGACAGAGCATGCTGGGAGGTGTGACGAAGAGCATTGATTTATTGGTTATTTGATTGTGTTATGGTGGTTGTAGTGCTTAGGAAGCACTATTTAAAGAAGAAAAATATTAAAATACTTCTGAGTGCTTTTACCCTGTGTCCTGTGTATCTGTCTGTTGGGTTTAAGGGGCGACAATGACCTTACAGAACCCACATCACAAACATTTTAGGACTACAAGTTGCTGAAGCTTTTCCAGAAAATCATGCTAGCAATTTAATTTATTATAGAGCATCTTTTATAGAAAATAACACAACATTTGGTAGTGTTACCTCTCACCTCCTGGGTTCAAAATGTCTAGATTTCTGTGTGGTTTATTTTACCTTTTTTTCATTCTTTCCAGTCGTAGTATTTTATATAGTAACCTATGGGGCACGGGGCGCCACTAGAAAATAAAAGGATAAAAACTTACTGAATATCTCTTCCTAAATGGAAAAAGAAAGCATGCCTTCCGTGTTTCTGATGCATGTTTGTGATAACAAAAGGGATCTGGAAATAACCATTTTATTGCATATTCCTGGTACTGTTTTCCTCAAGGTAAGAATACATGTTTTTATTCCCTTGTGTGATACCAGAGGGCTTCCTGGGAGAAGTTCACACATAAATATGAAAGTACATCAATGACATGAACAGTTTACTGTGATTTTGTCTTTCGAGAAGAAACCATGCCTCTTATGTCAGTGATATGTTAATGGAATGTACTAGAAGAGAATCATATTCTGATGCCACTGGTAAATGATATTTGGCTTCTGTATATCACAAGAAAGAAATATGTTTGCATAGAGGGTATTAAATTAATTCCATTTAAAGTGGCATCCATCATCCATGCACCTTGTCAAGTCTCCTACTTGTAAGTTAAATAGATAGGATATCAAGGCACAGCTGAGGTCAAGAAAGTATTCAATTTATGAAGTCACATCGCTGCCATTTTCTGATTATGACAGCATCTTGGTCTCATCAGAACATGTTCTCTGATATACTGCCCTTAGTGGAACACTACAGTAAAATATCTCACGATCTTGTTCACATGTAAGGGTAGAGGCAGAGCTTGAGACTAATGAACTGCTAAAGCAATGGCACTTTTCTAGACACTGCACCAGATCGTAATTGTGATATGGGAGCTAAATCCTCAGGATAAGAGGATAATTTACATGTCAATCAATGTCAATGTGCCCACCAATGACCATAAGTTCTGAGGAGTAAGTAAAAGAATGAGATTTCAAGTACAAATGGTTGTAGCTGGTTTTCTGCACAGGGTTTCTGGACTCACTACCCACAATATGGTGCAGAGGTCAGTAATACTGCTGGTTCTCCAGATTGTGAGGAGGCAGTTGACATGGTTTGGTCATGTTAGAGAAGGACACAGCCCATTTGGGAGATGACTTAAAATCAGATCCAGCATGTTTTGGAAGGGTTTTTGTTTCTTGGCTGGCTTGGGGGTATCTAAAATTTTGCCTGGAAAACTGGACACTGCTGTTGAGAATAGGATGGCCAGAACCACCCATGTTGCCACAATTGACTCTAACCAGGGAAAGTTAATCAAGAGTAACTGCATGAAGTCAAAATTGACATGCATATAGGCTGGTCTTACTAAAGATCACTTTAATGAACTGGAGCTATTGCTTGGTAGTGGTATAGTGCTTATGTGACACACAGAGTGTTGAGGATTATTATGAGCAAGAAAAGACTAGCAAATGACAGAATACAAGGAATCATAGTCAAGGGAAAGGGAAAGAAAGGGTAAAAGATATAAGAAGGGTAAGGAAAAATCAGGCAACCAAAAATCGAACGGCAAAAAAGAGTTGTAAGTGAAAAACTGAAGTGATCAAAACCAGAAAACCAAACCTAACTGTAGGGCCCCCATAGAAAGAAGCTAATTAGCACTGTTACAAAATGAGAGTTTTGTATCCGCTGAGGGATAAGTTAAAAGTATGAATGCTACCATATTTATAACTCAGCATCCTGTGACATCACAGTCACAAGATTGTGTTCACATAATCAACACCAGACATGGAGTAAATAAAGAATATTCAAGACATTAAAAAAATACAACTTCTTGAATTCAATTCAAAATGAAAAACAGCAGTAGAAAATTCTATACGTTAACAAAAAACTTACATAACACAGAGGTGCGTTCATAAAAGTGTGTGTATGCTACAGTGTGTATGGTGCAGAAAGTTGTGAATTTTAAATAAAATATGTTTAATTGTCTTGTTTTGCTTGACTGCTCATCTCTAAAGTGTTGTGGCATTCTGTCTCCTCAGTGGTCTATACCACGTTAAAGTTCTGCTGTTTTTCTCTTTAATGCTTTATGCAACATATCTATCCCACCTGACATTAGTGAATAGTATTTTTACAAAGCTGAGTAACATATCCATTTTTGATAAATAAATGGCATAATAAGAAGCAACTATTTGTAACATATTACATGAAAGTCATCTCATGCCACCAGATGGAGAACTTTATTGGCAGAATGAATTTGAATAGGTTTACATTTAAGTGGGTTCAGAAAACGTTCTCCAAGATAAAAAGAACAAAAAGTGAAAGCGTTTGGTGTTTAATGTGTTTGACTTACCCCAATATAATGTGTCGGCTTCTTGTTAAATCTGGGAGTTCAGAAACTGTATACAGTGATCCCTCCTTGATCAAAATCCGCGAAGTAGAAACCATATATTTATATGGTTATATTTAAATTGTCATGCTTGGGTCGCAGATTTGCACAGAAACACAGGAGGTTGTAGAGAGACAGGAACTTTATTCAAACACTGCAAACAAACATTTGTCTCTTTTTCAAAAGTTTAAACGTGCTCTATGACAAGACAGAGATGACAGTTCTGTCTCACAATTAAAAGAATGCTAACATATCTTCCTCTTCAAAGGAGTGCGTGTCAGGAGCAGAGAATGTCAGAGAGAGAGAGAGAGAGAGAGAGAGAGGAAAGCTAACAATCAAAAATCAATAGGTGCTGTTTGGGCTATTAAGTATGAATGTCAGAGAGAGAGAGAGAAAAAGAAACAATCAAAAATCAATAGGTGCTGTTTGAGCTTTTAAGTATGTGAAGCACCGTGTGGGAAGCATATCGCGCAACAAAGCAACCACAAGTAAGCCCAGCAAGGAAGGGAGCAATGTGAATGTAGTCTTTCAGCGTTTTTTGAGAAGCAGCCGTATCCTCTAGGGGTGTGAACAGCCCCCGTGCTCACAATATATTTGAGGAGTTTTATTTAATACGTAATACATGCTCTGATTGGGTAGCTTCTCAGCCATCTGCCAATAGCGTCTCTTGTATGAAATCAACTGGGCAAACCAACTGAGGAAGCATGTACCAGAAATTAAAAGACCAATTGTCCACTGAAACCTACAAACCAGCGAAAAATCTGCGATATATATTTAAATATGCTTACATATAAAATCTGCGATAGAGTGAAGCCACGAAAGTCGAAGCACGATATAGCGAGGGATTACTGTACCATTTTAAAGAAAAACAAGGAGGGCCACTACTTATGATGGGCAAAGGGATCGAGGGATGCGGGTTGCATAGAGCTGCTTTGCTTACATTTTACATTTTTCTGGAGAAATCAAGGAAATTTTAACCAACTTCATCAAACTCCTTGAAATGCATTAAAATCAGTGGGGAAGAAAGAATTGAATTCATTTTGAGAGACTTGTAATGGTGCAATGGTGTTTTAAGTGCTTGTGGGGGCTTAGGAAGCTTCTGCCCATTACATTGAACTGATTATTGTGGCCATATATGTGATTTAATCTGGGAGGCAGCAGTGCAAACCACAAACAAAATACAACAAATGTCCTCAAACCAGCAATGGAAGATGTTCCATTGTCTGAAGTCCTAACACCAGGTTTCTTTTTTGTTTCTGATCTCTACACAGATCTTTGTACTTTTGTCCTTCCATGAAGAAGATCGAAACAGTATTAAATCTTTTTTTTATCATTTTTATTTCACAGGGTCATATGTTGTTTCTTTCTCCAGGAGGGGAAGACTAGAGTTCCTTTAACATTAGAATCCCTGAAGCCTGTGAAAAATCTTGTAATCCTGGGCCACCTTAAATTTCTTCGCACCTCTCCATTATCCTCTTTTATTTTGCAAATGTGTCGATCAGCAGCCTGCTATACCATCCTCCCACCGCTGCAGCTCAACTCAGACAAAACGTTCTCCCAGCTCCAGGCTGTTTACCTGGGTGTGAGGTGCCTGGAGTTGTATAGGTTAAATAATACATTGTTATTTGGAACACAAGCACATACATTTGCAAAACAAAAGACGCTGATGGAGAGATGCAAAGGAATTTAAGGTGGCCCGGGATTATAAGTTTTTTCATAGGCTTCAGGGATTCTAGTGTTAAGGCTTGTTTCGAGATTTGGCTGGGCACGTAGATAATTTGCATGCATAATTAGCCATGCAGCGCTACATGGCCAGCACAGAAGGATCAGTGTTTTATGTCCAGTGGCAGTAATCATAACATTCTTGATATGGTCATCTAATGTACCTTTCAAATAAAAGTTTTTTTTAAAGGCATGCAGGATGGAAGGGTGGAGTAATGATCAGATGGTGACATCACACATGATCCACAACGATCTTAGGGTATGTATGCATTAAAGTTCTGTGTGTGGCTGCTACAGCTTTGTCATGTCACACTAGCCATGCATATCATCATGGGGCACTGGGGAAAAATGTTCACCTAAACCAGCCGCAGGCCGAATTTCTAGCAAAACATTCTGTGACGAAGGTCACTGGCAAATATATCATATTCAGTGCCAAAAACTCTTTGGTGAATTTTGCCAATCAAAACGAGTCTTTAAGATTTAAGTGTTGACACTCTCATTGTTTGCTACTGTCACTGAGATGTTACTATTGATTAGTTCTGTATTTGATCTTTATTTTTGTCTCCCAGAGAATTTATTTGCAGTTGAAGATATGATATAGTCCTGATTAAAACAAATCGTGAATCAGTGGAGGAGGTGCTTCTCCATGGAGAGCCGGAAAAAATTGGAACATGTGAAAGAATGCTGCTGCTGTTAACCAATTCAACATGTGTTTAAAATGTGCTATTCATTGTATGCAGTGCTGATGAAATGAATAGCCCTCCATTCTACCCCACTAAACACGTATGTTACAGCAAAATGATGTGTAAAACAACAAAACCAGCTCATGTACCAAAAATGCTATATATTGAAGCAAATTGTCTGGGCTGCTGGAGTGCCATTTGGAGTTCTGTTTCATAATTACAATCTGAATAAGCTGGCTCTAATTACATTTACAAGCAATCAAGGATACACATGTTGCATCCCAAAAGCAACGGATCTTAGGAGAGTTATGTGTTTAATTAAGTTCGCTGTGGATGCAGAGGTCCAACAAATTTTTATAGCATAATTTTTTCCATAATGGTCTAGTTACTTAGTGACACTTTTTCATTTTACTGACTTTATAGTCAAGAATCTTATAGGTTATTATTTCACATGACACTATGCAAAAAGATATGCAGGAGACCAGCTGTGCTCATGGCTTTTCTTCACATTCCAACCACCACTTTATTGAGGTGCTGCTTAATTGCTTGCCCTCAAAAATTAGCAGACATTGTTTAAATTGATTAATTAAATGTAAAGGTAAAAAATTAAAAGTATCATGTTTATGAGTGAACCTCAGCTTCAGAATAATTCATGCTACTCAAGTTAGGGCAGCAGAAACCTATGTGGAAGCAGTCACTTAGTAGCATTCTTCAGTTTGAAAAAATACAAACAGATGTAACAGGATGTATTCACTGTGAGAAAAAAATGATAAAGTTACAGATCTATTGTTAGTTGTTGGAATTCTAGTATTCAAACTCACCAAGCCCTGATTGAGAGCAGGTTTCTCTCATGACAGTGGCAACACTGTGGTAAAATCAAACCCGATTATCTTCTATTATTCATTCGTTGATTTCTCTTTCTTGATGGCATTACAGTCAACAAAGGGTGGCAGATTAAAGAAACTTGACGTCTGAGTGTCAAACATATTTTTGATACTCTGTATTTTGACATTAGGAAAGGCAGCAGAAACATCTGTTCAAACATTTCTCCAGTGGGATTTGCCTAATGAGTGATATTAGAAAAAGAGAGGATTATGTGAGACACACCTCAAACAGAAGGAAAGTGCTTTCATGCAAACACCAGCAAAGGAATGTATTGTGAAGGAAAGAAACCAAGGAGCTGCAATCAAATGGTGCATAATCCTGCCGTTCAGACCACTGTCTACAAGATGCTGCTTCTGTTTTACAAGGGACAGAGAGCTCTGATACAAAGGGCTCCCACTGTAAACACAGCTGCGCCAGGCTGCACTTACTAAATCCTTTCAACACAGTTTTAAGCTTTAGTGCTATTGTACTCAGATTATTATAATAAAATAACAAAGTGTGCCTTGATCTTTATTATGAAATCATCACCTGTTTGTAATGTGGAGAGAACCCTATATTGTCACCTTGCCTCACAGAGAATGGGAGATCAAAAGCACCTGTCCCTTAGTTCCATGTAGAACTCCAGTACCCTTTCCAGTCAGGGCTTCATACAGAATGTGGAAGAATTTTTAATGATTTTGCTCTTCTTTAGGATTTTTAGCTTTCTCTAATCAGGGTCTCAGCATCACAAACACCAAGACGTCCTACTCAGTGTATGAAAGCATTTTTGGTTTTTAAGCCATCAACACCAATAATTCAGGTTCCAACTTGAGAATATGGCGTTGGGCAGTCTTCACTTAATGTCGAGTTACTAGCAAATGTGATTATGGACAATGTCATAGAGGTGATCAGTGCAGAGAGGGTTTTTAAGAGTGCACAGGAGGCGGAGTCTCTTTACAGAAGCCTTGCCCTCTTGGTGACATCATCACCATGCCCTCCAAAGAAGCATAATGTTAAAGTACAGCTTTGCTTTGTTGTCTTCGCCACAATAACAGTATTGACCTGGGAGGAAAAAAGGAACAAACTGCGTGAGAGAAGCATAATCATAGTCATTCTGTGAGAATTTAACAACACACTGTCATTAAAAATGTGGAAGCTGGCCTCAAGACTTTTCATTTGTTTGCTCTTTATTTGAAGAGAGCCTGAAGTGATACAGCATTTTAACCTTTTATACATTTTAGGGTTTCATTCTCATTTCCATGGCTCCTGCTAAGCAAGTTTTGAATATTAGTCATTGCAGTCACAGATATCAGCCTTACTATGCAATTTGGTTTAATTAATAGCTTCAAGTCTAATTCTAATGAAACAAATTGTTAGCTTCTTGAAGAATTTAAGATATAGTGTAGTGTCTAAGGGATTTAAATTTAGAAATCACCAGGCTGTGAGTGTGACGGTGTGTGTCCCTGAACAAACACCTTAACCAACCTTTGCTCAGATTACATGTAAACTATAGTGATGTATACTGAATTTGTAAGTTGCTTGGAAAAAAAGGCTTCAGCCAAATACACAGTTGTAACAATAGCTAGGTTAACATTTTGAAATCCACTTAATGTACTGTAATTATTTAATTCAAGGTTGCAGAAAGCCATAGTCTTCCCCTGAATCAGAAGGTACAAGACAGGACTGGTCAATCTGTTGAGCCCACTCACATACCACATATGAGGTCAATGTAGAACTTCAAATTAAACTAACACACGTGTCTTTAGAATGCAATAACCAAAATACAAAGAGGAAATCTCCAATAAGACACAGTATACTGCAATTGTGTAAACTTCATACAGATAGATGGCAATCAGACAATCCTAAATTCATGAGCCAGGAACACAATCATCTGTGCCAAAAAGTCAACTTCAGTGAAGGCTGAAAGTGCAACATGTCTATCAAAGAGATAAAAACAAATAGTAGTAAACCATCCCAGCTGATTATTACATTCTTTTAAGATCATAATTGCTCCTTCCCAGTTAAAGACAAAGCCCTTTAATTCATTTGAATTCTGGGAGAACCGGGGCTAGCAGAAGTGTGTTTTATTTTTTTTCTCTGTTACTTTAGAGAGCACACAGACTAAAGATCTTACTGATCACAAAGCCCGAAAGACAGAATAATAAAGAGAATGACCTTTCTGTGCTTTGTAATGGTAGGAATTGATGAGGATGTTAGTGATAATAAAGGGCAGGGATGAGGCTGCTATATTTAAGACACTGATAGTAAATAGCATAAAACACAGAAACAAAATTCTAAATTGCAAAGTGCATTTTTGTGCAAAAGGCAATAAAAACACCAGAAAGATGCTTATTGGCCATTACACGAGATATTTAGCAGTCCGAGGTCTTGTCCCTGGAGGAGTGTGTGACTGGTTCAGCTGACAGGCGTAAAGTAAGCGCTTGGAGGCTTTTTTCACTCCCACCTTTTCTCACATTCTTGCACACAATGTCAGGCTTTTGAGCCCTGAGCTGCCTGCCTAATTTCAGGTTCAGACTGGCCACAGCTACCTCCCACAGATGGCCAAGGTCTGGAAGACCCCTTGGGAAGTACCTTTTTACACAAAAAGAGCCAGCGGAGGCAGTAACACTAGACATGGGCAGCATATCCCTGCTCATTGTCCCTTGACGTGGGATTTCCATATAATTTAATCAAAAAATGAACAGTGGGTGAGTCCTTGTCTGCGTCCTTTCCATTTTACGCACTAATTAAAAATGTGCTGTGTGTGTTGGTGGCTGACTGAGCTACAGGAGGTAAATGAAGAATTAGAACAGAAATTAAATTTGGTGTCCCAGCAAACTATGTTAATAAGCATATATAATTTTGAAAAATATTTTAGTAAAAATCTATAGTGAGGGCTACTTAAACAAATGCTCAAGACCTCCTAAGTGAGAAGAATTTGATTCCTAAATTACTCAGCTGGATCATATTTAACTAATAAACCTGACAACAGACAGATTCAAGTAATCAGTTAATTTTTGTTTTAAAGAAAATCATCTACAGAGTACAATACCAATAAATAGAAAACAAGGATATATTGATAAAGTGATGAGCGAACCCCACTAAATTCTTTTTGCCTCGAATTCGGTGAAATTTTAGAAGTGTTCAGGAACTTTACCGAACTCAGCGAAATGCATGGAAGTCAATGAGGAAGCATGAAATGAATTAGCTTTGAGTGGATTATAATTGTGCAATGGTCTTTTAAGTGTCCCTGATCGCCAGGGAAATGTGTATTAACTATGCTGGACCGATTCATTTAGCCAAATAGTGACATGTGCTATGACTCAGTGTTACAATTAGATATAAAACAATAGAATTACATTTCAGAACAGTAAAATTCCTTGCAGTTAGTGGCAGACAGAAAGCATGAATTCACTGAGGCTTGCCCCGTGCAGACTGAATAGCAGGTATGCACCTTCCTGAACCAAAAAGTACATTTTTTTTATCCCCCCCTGGCACTTTTGCTCATTCACTGCTGATACTATCAAATAAGCGCAACACTAAAGCATGTCACATACATGTTCGTACAAAAAGAAATTACCTTTAAGTCCTAAATATACCAACACATTTCCAGTTTCCTTGCTTCTACAGTTTCTGCATACGCATTTTGTGTTTAAATATATTTACAAGTCTTCTGCTAATATTTAACCCACTTCTAGGACCAGTGTTTTATGCTCGAGGGTCTGTCACATCCAACACTGGCATCATGGGGTGCTGGGAAAAAAAAGTCTGTCTAAGGCAGCAGCATGGCAAATTTCCAGGAAAATATTCAGCCAGCAAGATCACAGCAAATGCAGTATACTGACTATGAAAAACGATTTGGCTGTTTAGATAGATAGATAGATAGATAGATAGATAGATAGATAGATAGATAGATAGATAGATAGATAGATAGATAGATAGATAGATAGATAGATATTGAATGTCTGTCTGTCCACCTGTTACCTATTAATTTAACACCATTTGACCTATGATGACTAAACTTAATAATGTGATCTCCTAAGATCCCAAAAATTTAAATAGGGTACCAGATAATGCAACAACTAGTCCATTTGAACAAACAGAGAGAGATATACAGTGGGGCCTACACCAGATAGTGAATGATGCCTCTTTGGTCTGTAAATAAAACACTTTACACACAAACCAATATGCCAACCTTTTGCTTAAATAAAAAGGTAAGTATTGTTTATTAAGGAATAAACAGCTAGTCTTCTTGTATCAATTTGTTTTATTTATGATTTAAATTGATATTTATAGATGGTACATGTTTCAATTTCACAGGCTATATTTCCCAATAGAGTCTAAAAGTATATTCCAACAAAAACAAACATCAAATGCAATAATGACAAACCAATGACAAATAGCTGAAAAAGTTAGAAACACCTAAAGAGGAAGC
This sequence comes from Erpetoichthys calabaricus, assembly GCF_900747795.2. NCBI lineage: Eukaryota > Metazoa > Chordata > Cladistia > Polypteriformes > Polypteridae > Erpetoichthys > Erpetoichthys calabaricus. Next base: position 105,001,094 of record NC_041395.2, read on the forward strand.
TTACAGAAGTAGAGATAATGCTGTTTCCAAAAATGGTAAATATCTACTTAACAAGGTAGTTAAGGATGCCAAAAGCAGAACTGATTTTCTCAACCAATTAGTCCTCCTCTGTCTGGAATGCGTTACAGGTAATTGCTGGTATAAAAATGCATGAACCCCCCCAAAGCCATAAATAAATATCTCTCTACCTGATCAGTTGAACGTTTCTATTGCACTCAAGATGCTTTTTTCAGCCATGAACCACCTGATTTATCTTTCTTACAGTCCAACTCTTTCACCCTGTGGTAAACAATTAGGCAGCAGACAGGAAAACGTTTGGGGATGGCAATCCCGTATACTGAAAAATTAGCAAAAGAAAAGAAACACATCTTTACAGAAGTGGGGTTCACAACTGAACTGACTAACAGGTTGAGTCTGAGCTATAAAAATGGTGGAGTCAGGACAGCCGAAACAGGAACTGATGTGGCAGGAAGGTGGATTTTGGGTGCCGGAAATGACTTCATCAGGGTTTGCTGGAAGTGACATCAATAGCGGGTGCACCGGTGGTGATGTCATTGAGAGGCAGGGACCAGCTGAACTGAAGAGGAACAAGAGGAGAAAGGATCAGCGCCAATCCCCGGTCTGGCTGACGAATAACCCTATTTGAGCCTGTTAACTGTTCCCCCGTGTGTGTGTGACAACTCCCAGCACATTTCTGAGTGTGAAGTCCATTTCTTTTTTTGAAGACAGAAATGTCATAAAGTTTTTGGTCCAGACAACGTCTGTCCCTCAACACTAAGACACTGTGATGACCAGTTATCACCTCTATTTACAGACATTATCACTCTGTCTTTGGTTCAATGCAAAGTACCTTCTAGTTTAAAGAATTTACAATCATTCTCATATCTAAGAAGCCAAATATTTCTTGTCTAAATGATTACAAGACAGCGGTGTTGACCTCTGCAATAATGAAGGGAATGACCCAGATGTGCGCTAACTGTAATGTCACAATCACAAAGAGATAAAAGGTAACTACAGACCATTTCCTAGCTATCTGAGATTTTGGATAACTCCTTCAGCCTTTGTGTGATTTTTAAAATTACTGTGTCACTTGGTGACAGAATTTTTGATGTCTTTGTGTTGCTCTCCTGCTTTTGATCTGCACATATAAACTTGGGTTTAAAAAGGCAGATAGGCTTTTTAAGAGATTTTTTTTACTGCCTTTTCCTTCTTGCAGAACCCTAATGAACAGTTTACTGTTTGTACTACACTGATAATTAGCATAGAAATTTGACTCCATTGAGCCTGAGCCTGAGTGTCTATTCTACGAAGTTCAGGAAAACCTATTTTAGAGAAACAGTTTTATTCACTGTATTATGCAGTGCTAAACACTGAGGTTCAACAAGGTTGGTTTTTGTGTACTGTATTATATTATTTATTTTTTTCTTCAAAAAATGCTGCCTCTATAGCCTGCTCCCATCACACAATAACTGCAAATAAAAAAAGGTGAAGGCCTCTGTAATGTTGATCTGCTCAGGTCCACAAAACATTTTGAGTGTGCTCTTAAAAAAGAAAATCAACAGTTTTGGAAATGTCTGCCATGGCAGAATGAGAGCCATGGAATTAATTAATGGATATAATTAGCAACCAGAATTCAAATTAAGGAACTGAATGAAGTGAAGTTGGTTGGAGTTTGAGGCCCCAACTTAGTTGGTCATCTGTTGGCTCACTTCACGTCAAATTTATGTTTAGGTGCCATTTAAGAGGGCGGCACGGTGGAGCACTGGGTTTGCTTCCCGGGTCCTCCCTGCATGGAGTTTGCATATTCTAAACTGTGTCTGCGTGGGTTTCCTCTGGGTGCTCCGGTTTCCTCCCACAGTCCAAAGACATGCAGGTTAGATGCATTGGTGATCCTAAATAATCCCTAGTGTGTGCTTAGTGTGTGTGCATGTGTGTGCGTGTGCGTGCGTGTGTGTGTGCATGTGTGTGCGTGTGTGTGCACCCTGCGGTGGGCTGGCGCCCTACCCGGGGTTTGTTTCCTGCCTTGCGCCCTGTGTTGGATCCAGCAGACCCATGTGACCCTTTACTTAGGATATAGCGGGTTGGATAATGGATGGATGGATGCCGTTTAAGAAAAAAAGAATCAATTCAGTTGTCAGAGTCTCAAGAAAAGTCAGTTAAATACAGGGAAATAGTTAATTAACAGAAAAAACTGGTCACTAATTAAGAAAAGCGTTAGAATTAAAACTTGCAGCCACAGTAGCTCTCCAAGACTGGAGTTGGAGACCCCTGCTCTGTAGCTTACAGGATCCATTTCTATCAATGGAGATAAGTTTAAAAGATAATCAGATGTTGATGACAAAAACTCTAGTTTTTCACACATTGTCATTGAAATGTTTAGAAACATAGGATTGTCACCCAAATTGAGCTTCTGTATCGCATATCTTAATATGAGACCTCAGAATTTCATAGTGGACTGTTAATTTAAGTCTTATGGCACTTTCTTTTAATTTTACAGACTCCTTGAGTTTTCCTTGATACTTTAGTATTATGTAATATTAAATATATAAATGTTACATGTTTCTAAAAGGCTTCTGTGTCAGCCATAGCCCCCAGCTTAGCATTATAATTTTCCAACTATTTACATTACTTCTCATTGCATCCATAATGGGTAACATAGTACATTACCCTACTACTGCATTGCCGGCCATAAAACAATAAGCATTAAATTCAGAATATTAGCAAACCAAGAAGAAGCTGAGTTATCAAAATAATGTCTTGTAGCAATGCCCTGCTGTGTAGTTGTAGTCACCAATACTATTATGTCAAAGAATATCCAGAAATAGTATATGTTGGTGTTTTCATTGGTTGGTGACATTTTATGCGTACCAACTTCTTGTTTGTTTTATTTACTGATGTCCTTGTCTCGGGTGTATCTTGCATGGTCACCTCCATGCTGGTTGTAGCTGCTATACTCTGTTGCCATGAAACATCAGAATAACCGTATTATTTAAAGACTGTGATATGCATTATCAGATATCCACTTACTGGAACGAAGGCTCTTTCAGATAAAGATTGTTAATGTAAGGGTAGGTAAGCATCCCATATTAATGTTAAACTTGCTTTTGGCTTTAACTGTTTTTTTTTTTTTTGTTGTGGCTACGATTTTGGTTCCGAATTTCTGGCCCTTGGGTTTTAGATCTAATCCTGTCCAGTTTTTGATCTTTGTCTGTGGCACCAACAATGATTTAGCTTGCCACGTTTTTTTTTTAATGGTTCCCTTTCCTGATCTTCCTGAGATTATAATTCCTGCATCTTTAAATGACAGCTGGAGCTCAGGTGTTCAAGACTACCTTACCCTTTAGAGGTAGCGAATAGGTGGACAGTCCCATGGCTCCTACAAAAGTTTTATTTATGGAAGAAGTAATAGGGTTTGTTATGGAAGTGGGTCTAGACTTGGAAATGAAGCCATTTCAGTTTCACATTCCTATTGAAAGTGGAGTAGAGAGGTGAGTAGGACAAGAGCCCAAAGGCCCTCTTGAAAGAAATGAGAGCAGAATGAGGAAAGAAAGAAACAGAAGCAAGTAAAAATAAGTAGGCAGCCACCTCCAAAAGGTACAGAGGAATTCAATACATACTGTATTTAGACAGGTCTAGAGAGGCAGCAGGGCAATTGTTTTCCTCCTTTTTATTTGTATAATTTTCCTGCTAGCATTCCTCCCTCTTATTATTATTATTAATATTATTATTATTAGTAGTAGTAGTAGTAGTAGTGTTTTGATCTGCTTGTCATTATTTTGGGTCAAGACATTTTGACAGTGTCCCCTGGCTTTCATGTTCTCTTAAGTACAGGTCTTGTTTATCATGTTTTCAATGTAGATTCAGGATTATCAATTGGCAGCCTGTAAGCCAAATACATCCTATGTGTAAGTGTTATGTGGTCCAAAGTCATCATCTTCTGACGTGTTTTTTCAGAAATGTTAAAATTATGTAAAATCTATAACCATCAGGCATCTATAACATCAGGTATACACAGAGAGTTTGAAAGGGACAGGTGATCAATTCAAGGCAAAAAGACACAATTTGTAATAAAATTAAATAATTCATTTCAGGTTTGTTGCTTCAGTTCCACAGTGCTTGAATTTCAGCACAGGATTGTGGGTATCATATCTATTATTTAAAAATCCTGCTTAGTTTTTAATTAAAATCACACTGCTCTTTCAAGGCAAAAAGGCTTTCATTATTTCCACATTTGTCCCTTTCTGAGCTGGTTCAGAAATAAAAAAACACATGATTAATGTTTGCTTTAAGAGTGAGCGGATGTGACATATCAGTAGTGAGTTGTAATCATTTTGACTTGTGTCATGCAATTGAATGAATGAGTTACAAATGGCAGCAAAATCAACCACCTTTTAATTCAGCACCATGTGTAGCCCTGATAAAGGTACAGAGGGTTTACATTCATGTGAATGTAATGGTAGTGGCTACACTTCACAAAATCCACATTGACCAGATATTCATGTGGCTCTGCTAATAATGCTGTGAAGCAAGAAGCAGACCTTTCTTTTGATACGGTCATGTTCATGGAAACTCATAATTGCCGAGGCACAGTTAGAATGGCTATTTTTTGAGCATATTTCAAACACTAAATTTGTATTGTTTGTTGGGCCAAATTATAACAACTAAAATGTGCCAAATATATTTGATTTGTGCAGGAGAGAATGGGATTCCATCTCTAGTTAGGAGTAATTACTCTAAGTAAAGGCTAATTCTGGTTTATCATACAGTTTAACCAATGACAAAGTCTTTGAAACAAACACTGCAAAGGTGGTTTTACTTGAATTCTGAAATAATGGTTTCATTTTCTGTTCATAAGTTTGATTTTAGAGACGTAGCCTTAAAGTATAGAAGAAAAGAGGGAGGGATCTGGATCATTACTGCACCAGGAGTTTATGACATTTGAAAGTTGAATTAATTTGACTTGTTCATTAAATATCACTCTTCAGTAAGTGTTATTATTCGGCTAATGTTTTCTCCATATACTGATGCAAGGCAGGATGGAGTGGTGGCTCTGACGATATATGCCGTCAACCGAAAGGTTGCCAATTCAAATCCCGTAAATGCCAGAAGTGACTCCTTTGGACCCTTGAGCAAGGCCCTTAACCTGCAATTGCTTTGTCCTGGGTATGACGTTAATCTGCATTCAGCCCTGCAAGCAGGTCCTCCAACGTACAAGGGGAAACTTGGGGGTTGGTGGCAGGATTGGCACTCTAGCCACCATAAAAAAACCTCACACTGTTCCAGTGTATTTCTGAGGTGTCACCTGCTGCACTCGGGTTCCAATCCCAATGGGTGTGGCAACACGCTATCAGCTCATGCTCCCAGCCTCTGATGCAAGGATACATATTACAACAGCAAACATCACAAACCTGACAAAGTGATTTTCTGACGAACCTGATTTGAAAAAATGTGTTGTTGCAAAAGCAGCTTTACAGAGTTTGTGTAAATGAAAATATCCTGAATAATCTTGGTATTATCCAATTAATATGGCACTGATATTACAATTCTTTAATTTGTATTTTTTAATCATTGATTTTAAGTAGGTTTATTTTTTGGTTACTGAACAGAAAATGCTACTGAATATATATATATATATATATATATATATATAGCATATGAACATGGTACAATAAATAATTATAACATGTAAATGCTATGCTGAAATTCCCCATTCCTTATTGTATGTGAACAATGTGTGTGTGATGTGAATAAGTAAATGACTGGATGAGAGGGAGTGAATGATGGAGTGTCCCTGTTAATGTGTGTGACCAACCTATATTTGCTCTTTAAGAATCTGGCTCGCAGGTCAGATCTATTTGATAACCCTAATGTAGATCTCTCCCTCTCTCCAGTCTCTCCAATAAGCAATACTTTGTATTTACTTTGAGGTGACATGATCGTCTTCAGCCATGTAGCATTCCCTGAAATAATTATACACTTGAATTCTTCCTTTTGTATAAAAACTGAACATGGTGGCAAAAAACGTTTGTATCATTTACCAGATAAACAAGATGAATTTTCACACTTGTAACAAATTTAAGAATGTAAGAAGTTTGAAAAATTAGAGTACTCCAGTCAGTTCATACAGTGAAGATGGTTAACTAAAAGCTGTGCTGTCCTAATATCTCATCCATACATTTTTAAACGTTTTCATATTTTCCAGTTGAACTACGTAACTCAGTAGTTTGTTCCAAATTCTCCAGGTTTTGTGGGTGTAGCAGTGGTTTCTTGGAAAAATAGTGTGTGATATACAGGTTTAGACAATCCATTACAAATGTTATGAAATGGGGAGAGTAAATTATTTGGAGATGATAATAAACCTGGAAGAGGAGTAGAGGTTTCACTTATGACTAAACCTTCTATTCTAATGTGGTCTTAATGTTGGCTCTTCACTAGTAGATCTTTAAAGAATTTTGCTGTCTGATTATAAGCAAAAATGTCATTCTGGCTTATCACTGAGCTCATTTTGTTTCTTTGTGCATTTGTAGTTTAGTCAGTAAATGGGACAAAATCATACTGTTTCTTGGTTCAGAATAAAAAAAGTCTGAAATAATACCAGCTTGTTTGAAAATAATGGATTTTTCCTTTTAAACGGAATATGTGAAAGGACTTGTTTTAAGTACTCAGTTTCAAACTTTAGTGTGATCAAACCACCCCGCATAACATTTCACAAAGCAATTAACAACATTACATTACCAGCATCAAAGAGGTTTGCAGAATATCATTTTCCACCTCTGGATTAGTGCCAAATGCATAACTTCACTGTCAATGCCTGTTACAAGGAAACTTGTACTTGCTTTCAATTCCTCAGGGCAAGATATCTGTAATACACCGCTTTATGCTTTCTCATCACACCTGCTAATAGTTGCAATACATTGAAAATTAATTCTGTCTCTATACAAACAAGAATCAGACAACATAAAGGCACATTATCCCTGCTAGCCTTTCACCACTGGTTGCCATTAAATAGAATACATAATTATTTTATAGTTTTCTTTGTACTGTTCAGTTCCTGCTTATGTCAGATATCTTCTCTGCTGACATTTCAGGAGTGGACCTAGAGCATGAAGGTCACAGTCTGGTCAAGTATACTAGTTACTATTTTGATTATGTCTTTTTTCTCTTTTTGTAATGTTTTTCATTTTTGTAAATTTCATTATTTTCTCCCACTTCCCTGTCTTTTCTCCATTTTTTTTATTATTTTTTTTTTATAATTTCCACCTTTAGGTGTGACACAGTGAGCTCAATTTAAACCACTTGTTGGCCTCAGTTTTTTGCTAAGGATTTAGCCATTTGTTACTTCTGTTGTTTGTCTCCCCTTTTGTGTCTCTCTGTGTATTTTTGATTAAGTTGGTTGGTTCTCAACAGCGTTTCTTTTGCACTTGTTCATCATTTTTCCTCTTGGATTTTCAGAACTTACTTTAGTTATTTTGGATTTCCTTTTTTAATGTTCAGATTAGATTAACATTTTTGAATCCATCAAAAAATGTACATGCATACGGCAGCAGAAGCATAAAAAATCAAGATACAGGTTCATAGAACAAATAATACAATCAATCAATATATAAATAAATTGTGCAGAATTTACAAAATTAACTTGATGAGTAAAAGCATTTAGAACTTTGGGAGAAATGATTTAGTAATTAAAGGAAAATATATAAATATTTTGTATTTAGAGTTGTTATTTTTGAATTTGACTTGTTCTGGAATTTGTGTTACTTTGAATTTTGTTTCTATGGAAATGTTCAAGATCTTTTCTTTATTCAGGTTTATAAATTAAATTAAGGAATAAGAGTTTTGTTTGTTTGAGCCAAGGGTTTCTGTGGTTCCCCTTCACCTTTTATGGCTTTTCCTTTTTGACCTCTTTGGAGTTTATTTGTCTTTTTGGCCCTGGTTTTTGATTTTTGTGTGTATTGTTAGAGTTCAGAACTTCCACCGTGTAAACAGTTCTCTATTGCGGCCCACAGTCAGAGTCAAAAGGACACCTCCAAATGAATAAAACACATCCATCTCCAACCTGTCTGCCTTTTGCTTGCTATTTTAATTTCCTAATTTTCCCTCCTGTCTAAATGGCTCCCTCCTTTGGTGCCAATGCAGTGGTATTTATCTTTTATCCCTAGTACTCAACTCTCCCTAAGGAGGTGTCCTGTACCCTCACAAAAAGAACTTTCCCTTATGTTTCACCCAGACAATACCTCTCCATGCAGCAGTGACATGTGCCACAATATTAAAACATCCTTGAAAAATCCTCTGATTACTTGTGTCACATAATGCAACAGGCAGATATTATGTCAGTGCTCATGATGTTCCACACTTTTATTTAGTTTAAATATTATTAAATCATTTCCAGATAGTTCCCCTACCATCAACTCTCATATTCATTGGTCATTGGAACTCTCCCATTCATATAGCTGGCTACAATGCTATTAAAGGCCATGTCGTTCCAAGAGCAATAAAAGGAAATCCTTATGCCAACTGCCAGGCCGAAGCACTTGTTGACATGTAACTGTGACGGCTACTCGCTCCCTTGTGTATCACCTGATAATGGGTATCACAAGTGGAGAACCCCAACTTTAGTGGGCTCTAATTGTTTAATTGTTTTTGATAGCCGACTAGTGACACTCCTAATTAGGTGACCAATCCCAGGTGCCTTAGTTTGTCTTTGTTTAGCACCTGCAGTTTAATTCAGGAAGTCTGTTTCAAAGTAGTATTGGGTTAGTCTGTGTTTCTGACTCCTGTAATTTATTCCAAATTTCTTTTAAATTTAATGGTCTTTGGACCTCTTTTCTTCATTTTTGGAACTGTATTTAGGATTATGGATTTCTTAGCCTTAGTGGTGTAAAGGAAAACATTACTGTCTCGATTTGTAAAATGCTATAAACTGCCTGCCTGTTTAACAAGGTCATTTTGAATCATTTGTACCCGGTATATGACTGTAGAGATGATTCATATAACATTTTAACATTTTTACTTTGTTCTCTGATAATGTTCCTGTAGATTTTTGATAATGTTGTATCTTTCATTTTTAGATTTTGCATGCAGTTTATTTGTCCTTGATTCTTAATTAATATATCAAATTTCTACAGTTTCTGTGTCCTTTCTATGTGTTGTTTTTGGTAGAAAATTATAACAAATTATTTTAAATTATATTTGTTCTGATATATTAGGTCTTATGGTTTTTTTTTTTTGGTTTTTTTTGACATTTTATGCCTTTGGCCTGTTTAAATTTCAGGTGGTTGCCCAGTCAGTGTGATCTCTCCACAGTGGCTTTTGTGGCAAGGCAGCCAGACATTAACAAAAGGATACACCATCACACATAGAAGGCTACACGATCCAATATAACAATCGATACCTGCAGAATCATACAACAAGATCGTGGCAGTGTGTAAGAAAATGAAATTATCCTTATTCTTTGATCATAAATCTTAAATTGCTAATGAATAAAATTGTCAAAGTAAAAACAGAGTTAAAAAAGAAAAAAATCATAAGCATTAGGGGTCTCATTTGCACATAAAAGGCGATTCTACTAAAATCTTACACCACATTCATAAACCATAAGCAAAACCTCAACTTTTTCTTACTACCCTGCGTAGGTTCATAAATACAAATCAATCAAAAATTGCACGTTATCAGTTCATTACCATAATCCACACCCAACAACGCCCCAGATTTTACCATATAAAGGTGTGTTGTCACATAGGCAGGATCTGACAAAATGTCAACAACAAAAAAAGAAAGGAAAAAAACTTAAAAGAAGCCGTGATTGAGGTACTTCTGACCGAAGTTGAGAAAAGAAAATACATATTCTCTAGCTTGATTAGTAGTGTCACTGAGTCATTGCTGCTTTCCTTATGAAAAGTGTTACAAGATGGTGCCAAATGCCAAGTAATTACCAAATACCTGATTAACTTGTATTTTCAGCATTTTTAATACAGTAAGACATCTTTACCTCAGAGTTGTTATATATATTTGGTGACGTGTCATAATTAGTGTTGCACTGGGGTGTTCATCCGCTGGCACTTCAAGCACTGGCTGTGGGTCAGGTTCATTTGGTATATTAGGCAGCTAACATTCCTCTTTCATTGCTATACTATGTAAAACACAACAGGCTTATAATATTTTGCACACCTATTCAGGTGAATATAAGAGAGCTGTCCTTTGTGTCCAAGCACAACCATCGTGTCTTCAAAATTCCATTGGTGCGTTTGATAATGGCATGTGCTGCTGCATGTGCATGATTATAAGCTCATTCCTGTAGCTTCTGTGAGTTGTTTCTAAGTATTAAAAGCCATGTCTTAAATGGGTAATCCCTGTCCCTAAAGATAAAAACAATTAGCCTATTAATACCTCTCAAATAAATACAATTTAATCTATAAGAGGAACATTTACTGTTACACAGAATCGCATATATGCTGCATGATGATAGAATGTGTTTATAAGAAAAGTGTTCTCTATTCATATATGCAAATATTCTATTCATATATGCAAACTCTGATGCCTACATTTGTGCAGTCTATTGCGCCAATGACCCTGTGTAGGTTGGCCAGCCCATAAAACCCTTGACTAACTTCCACTTGCCTTTCCTCACCATATGACATCTGGATATAATCCCTCATTAGTGTTAATATATATTAAGTACTCCAGGTAGTATGCGGCTCATACATGGCTGAGAAATCCCAGACCTGTGCAATCTCCCGAAGAAATGTCCCTCTAGCCAAAAAGCCAAGCGTCGACAGGACTTGTGGGTATACAGGTATGTCATGGTTTCTTGTTGTTGCTCTTTTCAGAATATGATCCATAATAGTGCATACATGCACTAGAATGAGTCTGGGGAGTCTAAAACAACTAATCAACTATTTATCACTCTCTGCCAACACATCAGCGTAATTCCGGAATCTGCACTCTCTCCTCAGTGTGCCCTGAGCCAAATCATGCAGTAGTGCGAGTTCAGCCATTGTTACATTCAATCAAACCAGGTTCAAATCGATGCCCTTTTATAAGAAAATACACTCATTTAGTTACAGACCTGTGTGATGTGTTTACTTAGAAACAAAATAAGACACTTGTGTTGTTAAATAATCATCAGACTAGTAGCTAATTTTACAGAGATTTCGTTGAAGGATGTGATACTGTATCTTGCAGGTTTGCTTATTTATAAAGCATTTATTTTATTTTATTCATTTAAAATGTGTTTTGTGGAAATGGCATTCATATATCATGCATTTTATTATTTAAACACACACTACTCTTGGTCCTGAGCATATACAGTATAAGACCCATTCATTTTAACGAACAGATGGTCCTTATTAAAACATTGATAAATACCGGATTTTTCCTCTCTGAACGCTTTACGACCAAATTCACTCTGCTCATGTTTCATGAATGAGACCCTAGATTTCTAGGAATTAAACTTGACTATGGGATTTCAGAGCAGGTCAAAGGAAAATACTAAACTAAACGGCTCTACAACAACATTTATTTCTATAACACATTTGTATACATGAGATGCAGCTCGAAGTGCTTTAGAAGATGTTAAAGAGAGTAACAAAAAAAGGAAAACAGATTAAATTAGGTAAGAATAATAATGAATATGTAAGAAGAAATAAATCAATACAAGCTTACATAGCATAAACATATATTTAATAGAAAGTAGAATCCTTATATATATATATTATATTGTAAAGTAAGTCTCCCAAGGTGAATCCGATGATGCGGTCAGATGGCATGGATGACAGAAAAAAAAACAAAACAAACAAATAAAACTCCAGATAAGCTTGAGAAAAAAACCAAAATCTTCAGGGGTTTTTAAGGCCAAAGACTGCCCACCCCCCCACTGGGCATTTTAGCTAACATAAATGTCCTTAAGTCATTCCTCGCTGTTTCCAGGCTTTGTCTCAGAGGACGTGGTGCAGTAGGTCTCGTGGATAGTACCCTTTATATTTATAATACACAGGAGGCTGAGGCCAGGGCAGAGCACAGATCTTATCCCATTGACAATTATACTAAAAATCATCAGTTGCTGTCATTTTCGAGAGAAGTGTTTTGATTACAGAGCTGGGGGCACTTCAAAGGTTACTGGGTGGAACCAGAAAGCCCTGGCATCCTGTCCTGTTTCTTGCTCATGTGGCTGTGCCTTTATCCACCTTATTTTCAGCAGTGAATTTGAGTGTTGCCTGTTTTTGGAAAACGTTTGGCTTGAGCTTCCCCAGTCAAGTGCATACAGTATAGAAAACAATGAAATATGACAAATCTAGCACTATTCACTCCAATAGATACTTACATTTTTTTATGAAAAGAGATCTTAAAGCAGGAGTGATTTGAGGACAAGGTGTTACAACAATAGAGGAGAAACACTGGTTTAATTCATTTGCCAACCTTCCATTGTCCAACAAAATCTTGGCTGCATAATGTTATGTATTGCTCCTACCCATTCTCAGAGTGCTAAATTTTAATTATGTTGTTTGAAGGTTCATTACCTGGTATAATTGGTTGTCCTTTAAAAACTGAGAGGCCACACGATTCTTAATTGAATCCAATGTTGTGTCAGTTTATTCAGTCCGTAGCCAATGTATTTTGTAGGTCAGTGGCTGGCTGTGAGGTTCACAAGCAATGCAAGCAAGACTGTATTGAGACAGACCAGGCACCAAAAAGCATTGGTGTAGGGACTCAGTGTGAATTATTCTGTTTTCCAGAGTATAGCTTTTCCAGGGCATTACCTGTCACCATGCAGTTCATTCAACATTGTCTGCTCAGTTCTGTACCCAATATGCCAAGTACTGTAAATACAATCACTTGCTGAGCTGTGATGTAAAATTGTAATTATGAAGGAAATAGCTTTGGCCATCCTAAAATGCTGGGGTGTTGCCACAAAACTGTCCAGCAGTCTAGGAGCACCTCACTTTTTCCACAGCATCTGACAACAGAATGAGTACCCATTCATGGTGTGGTTCTCAATTATATTTGTACATATACTATAAAAACAAAAAATCTATGTTGTTAACTGGTTTTAAGAGAAAATTACTCACTAATGATTCTGCATTTGCATTTACTTTTAGCTTAATCCATTTTCCTGATGACTGTATAATTTTGTTTCTAATGTGTGTAGGTCTGGAGATTCTAGTCTTATATTCGTTTTTCTTTTTCCATTTGATTTTGAAATATTTGATTTGTTTTATCGTGTTGTTTATTTTTATGTTCACAATGCCATTTGCCTTGTGATCACAAATAGCGTAGCTTCTGATGTCTCTAATTGTTTTGGTAGGATATAATAGGGATCAGTATATTCGGTATCCCTCAGTTTATAATCTCTGTCAAAATAAGTCTTTTACATTAGTCAGCGCTGCAAGAAAAGATCTATTTTGTTATAAGGATATGAGCCTGCTTTTGTCCTTAACTTTTCACCAATCTTTTGCCCTTTCCATCTGATATGTTTGGTGTTTTTGCTCTTCCTGGCACTGTCCCTCACACTCCTTTGATGATTCTCTCACCTTGCTGCTTAAATATCAACTCTGTCATTTACTTTCTTCTCTGACACTTACAATAATACTTGTGCTTTACATGTATTTAGATAGATAGATAGATAGATAGATAGACAGATAGATAGATAGATAGATAGATAGATAGATAGATAGATAGATAGATAGATAGATAGATAGATAGATAGATAGATAGATAGATACTTTATTAATCCCAAGGGGAAATTCACATACTCCAGCAGCAGCATACTGATACAAAAAACAATATTAAATTAAAGAGTAATAAAAATGCAGGTAAAAACAGACAATAACTTTGAATAATGTTAACGTTTACCCCTCCAGGTGGAATTGAAGAGTCGCCTAGTTTGGGGGAGGAACGATCTCCTCAGTCTGTCAGTGGAGCAGGACAGTGACAGCAGTCTGTCGCTGAAGCTGCTCCTCTGTCTGGAGATGAAACTGTTTAGTGGATGCACATTTAACACATTCTGTGGTGCTCTTGTAATCTCTTATCATCATCCTATTCACCCAAAGGAATTAAGAAAGTAAGTAAAAATGTAAATACATATCACATGCAGCCACTTGCAAAACTAGCTTTCCCAGTTGGTCAGCTGGTGTAGATTTGGAACTACTACTCTAAGCAGCCTTGATAAATAAATGGGATTGTGCTCTCATACTAGCATGTTTACTATTAAGTTAAATCAAGCAGTAAGTTTTAACACATTATCAAGGAGACATTTCCAGAAAAAGTCAAAAGTTTGCACATAAAGTGGATAGTCATAGTTGATTAATACTTGATATGGCCCTGGCACCATAAACCATAGTTGTAGTGGAGTCTACAGAAAAAGCCAGTGTTTGACTAACTGAGAATCAGGAAAGGTTTTAGTTGAAATCTTGGTTTTAAACTTTGATATTTAACTTCAACTTTAGAGAAACTAAATAATTTTAAACATTTCATATACTTTTTCTGAACAACAGTGTCGTTGTAATCAAGCTTTAAACATGCCATAAGAAAAAAAAACTTGCTTTGCTTGCAAGTACTGTTATATGCAACAAAAACAAAAATGAAAAAGTCAACACTGAGCCGCTGTGAAAGGCTTTAAAAATTCAGTAGTTTTACCGATAGCTTATCCTATTTGAGTAGTGAGAAAAGCGCTATATAAATGCAAAGAATTATTATTATTATGAGCTAGAAAGTCTGTTAAAGTCATTAACTGCTTTTTTTTAGTTATAAAAATAAAACTGCAAAATACATAATAAATAAATAGTTTCATTTAAAGAAATGTCTCATTATTGTATAACAAATAATCCTACATAAATTATTTATCAATGAATGTATCTATCCACCTAAATACACATCCAGAAAATACATTAGAACCCTGATTATCTGTGCCCCAAATAACTGAGGTTGCACATTATAATAAAAGTTTGTCTCATACTACTTTTCTTATAATTCATATTTCATATATATATTTTATAATTCATGCTCTATCTATCCTGAGCATGTAAATGCTATACTTTTACAATGAGTGTGACTTTGTATTTTTCTTTGTTTTTATATAACATCAAGGTGTGAAAAGATGCTTAAAAGTGATACTGTACCATATAAATTGGCAACATTTTTATAACTGTAATTTGTTATCCAAAATGAACATTGTCATCCAGTTTATCTATCCACATTACCTCAGATAAGATAATCAGAGTTCTACTGTAGCATTGTGTGAAAGTAATCTTTTCTAATAATTCTGATACTTTCCACTCAGACTAGAATCAAACTTCAAACTGTTAAAGCCACCAAAGAACTGTGCCTTGGTTTGCTGCCCAGTTCCTTTTTTTTATTCATTGTAGATAGTACATAAAAAAAGAAGCAAAAAAAAAAATAATGTCATCACTATATTCAAATGGATATTTTTTATGTATTTCATGTATTTGCACCTTTATGTTTTCCTCAAAACAAATGGGTTTTTACCTTTAGGCTATGAATTATGATATAAGCCTTAAAACTGAGTTTACAGGCTGCTTGATGTCGTCATCACTATCTGAAACAATACCTTCAATAGCTACAGCCCTACATTTTGAGAAGAAAGTGAAACACAGGAATAATACCCAAGAGAGTTAAGGCTCAGGAAAACTGAATACAATTTTGTTTGTTATTTCTGGTCCTTTGAGTTCCCTTGTTTCTTTTCTAAGAGTGCAGTCAAAGATGTAAATCTTTATGGAGTAGAAGAAGGAGCAAGTGGCTAGCATCTTGTCTTTTCAAGATCCGAGAATGGAAATTTGTGAAAACTTTTTGTAATCATACCTGTAAAAATATCTCATAAAGTAGAAAGAAGAAGTAGCAGACAAAGGCTGACATTACTAACAACAAACAAAAACAATGGATACTGAAACTAGGTCATTAGCATGATGTACTGTACTTAAAACACTACCTGAAGGTCATTCAGGGCACAAGCCTGCTAAAATATGGTAACAGGTAGGACAGAATATACCACAGATGAGTGCACAGTAATTCATTTTTAAACAGAGGCAAAAGGAATTTGACCCAAACTAAGGAAACTAAGGTAGAATCCACACCTAATCCTCCTATTTACTCATCACTGACATTTCATATCAAAAGTTTAGTTAATGTACAAGTTGTATTGATGCTGCACGTGACCTTTCTTTGGAATGCACTTTTCTGGGTTTTCCTTTGATAAGGCTGTTCAAACACAGGCAAATGGCATTCAGCAGTGTTGTGCTGTTTGCAACATTTAGTCAATGAACACATAACCATGTGCACAACCTTCTACCAATTAACAAGTAACATCTTGCCTGAAGTAGGGGCCTGTGCTACCTCGAAAGCTTATGATCTTTTTAGTTAGACAATAAAAGGTGTCATTTTGCTTGACTTCACATTGTATCAAATTAACAACCAAAATATTGGACTTGCATGCTCATAAGAAATCATTAGCAAATCTGAAGGACACACACTGTGTGCTAAAGAAATAGGTGAGTGAAGGAAAGGATGCTTACAAAGTTAACACAGAAAACAAATTCACTCAGAATAACATAAAGAAGATCTGGAATGGACTGGGTACAATTACAGGACTTAAGCAATCCAGTACTCAGGTACTAGAAGGGGATGTGAACAAAGCTAATGCCCAGAACAAATTTTTAATAGAGTTTTTCCTCCCATGGCCATCTTATCCATACTACATCAATAACACCTACCTTGTCAACTGGAATTGTCAGTGACAAGTCCACCTCTAATCTTCAGTATGAGCTGGCCGACTGAAAAGCTGTGGAACAAGATGGAGTCAGTCTTCGAGTTCTTAAGGCCTATGTTGATCAACTCTGTGGTGTCCTCTGTTACCTTATCAATCTGAACTTATCATTACTTACAAACCACAGCAGACATTAAGATCTCAAGATGCCGGTCTGATAATGATTCCAAGGATTAAAAAATAACAGTAGAATGTAGAAGTTTTAGTTACAGGGCCCTGAAGCTGTGGAATGGTCTGCCAGCTACTATAAGAGGTGTCTCTTCAGTTTCAGCATTTAAATCCAGGCTGAAGATTCACTACTTCAGTTTAGCATACCCTGACTAGAGCTGCTGATTAGCAGCTGATGGAGCTGTTTTCCTAAGTGAAGGCACATCCCAAAATTAGGATGTGTGATGGAAATAAAGGGGGTAATAGAGCTGTCATTTTTTGTAGTACCTTTAGTTATAAGACTGTATTGTTAAGGAAATTTACCTCTTTTGACTATCTTGCTCTCACAATAAAAAACACATTCAGTTCTGCTTATGATTATTTAATCCGGCCACCAACATATGCCCCTGTCTTTCTATCAAAACTTTCAGATTTACTGTCAATAGTTTTATTAATAATGATAGGATTGTCTTAAACTGGTGATTTTAATTTTAATGTGGATAATGCCTTAGATTAAAAGTCTGTCAAGTTCTTTTAATTTTACACAAACTGTTTGCAGGCCAACACAGAATAAAGATCACATATTTTTGTAGATCAAGTTGTTAACAACATTATCTCTGATCTCTTTCCTGTAATGCGAAGAATAATCTGAAAGTGAATATTGTAAACAAGCACTACTTCAACGCATCTACTGCTGTTGCCTTCACTACTGCTGTTAGTAATTGACCTGCATTGCGTTAGACCTTTACAGTCAATGAAATTGTAAATAATTTCAACTCGTTAATGAAACATGTTAGATTTAGTTGCACCTGAGAAATGACAAAAGAAATCTTCGTCCAGTTCTGTTCCTTGGAGAGATGAGTATCTGAGCATGCTGAAAACAAATTGCCGTAAAGCTAAGCACATAGGTAGAAAATCATTAACTAACAGTTCAACATGTAATTTTTAAAAGACATATATACAGGTATATATATATATGGCAAAGTTAATGTTCTAGGTTGATTAAGGATAAAATAAACAAACCTAGAATGCTTTTTTTCTATTATAAATAAGCTTTCAAAGCCTTCTCCATTAAATGATTTGTTAAGTGAGGCATCTTCATCTAAGTGTGAGCAATTTGCAATATTTTTAGTAGCAAAATCATGAATGTTCGCTCTGTAATAGCGATCTCCAATCTCTTCAGGGTTGTTTCTGTCCCCATCCAACATCAGAAAACTACAAATGTTTTTAGAAATATAGGTGCAACAGAGCTTCAGAGGATTTTATCTAGCTTAAGTTCTCCTACGTACACATCAGACACATTTCTAACTATCTTTTTAAGGAAATCTCGGATAGCTTCTTGGACAGACTTTTGACATCACGAACTGCTCTGTTGAAACCAGTTTATTTCCAGAAGCTCTGAAAATAGCTATTATGATCTGTTTCTAAAGAAACGAAATCTAGATTCCTAATATTTGAACAATTTTAGACCAATTCCAATCTACTATTCTTAGCTACAATAATTGAAAAGGTAGACTGTCTCCAAATAATTTTCTGAATGAAATTAACATTCACAAAAAAAATGACCTTGAAATAAATAGAGATTCACATAATTTTTCTTTTCTGGTCCTCTTAGTGCAGCTTTTGATACTGTTGACCATGAAATACGACTTAATCACCTTGAACATCAGGTTGGAATTTCTGGACCAGACTTGCAGTGCTTTGAAACCTATTTACCTAGAAAACAATTTATGGTTACATTAGCTTAACATTATTTCCAAAGATGTGATATTTTATATGGAGTTTCACAGGGATCTAAATTAGGACCACTTTTGTTCTCACTGTTAATACTGCCATTGGGTCAAATTATTAGTGAACATGTAGTCAACTTCTTCATCTATGTGAATGTTACCCAATTCTAAATATCTGTAGTGCCTGCTGACAGCAATATGTTAAATTGCTTAAAACTGTGTTTCTTGTGTTTAGACTGGATGAATATGAGTTTCTTTAAAGTTAAATAAAGTGAAAACAGAAATTCTCATTATTTGTAATCAACTAAATAGAATCAAGGAAGTAAGTATACTAAGAAATCTGGCAAGAGTCTAAAGACAAACTTAGAAGTATTTGCGTGGTTCTAGGAGCTGAATTAACATTCAAACCCCACAATGACAATATTTAAAAAATATTGTAATATTTGAAATATTGGAAAATTGCACAGTTAGAACTTACTTTGTACTTTAAGATGATATGAAGCTTACTAATGGATTTGTTTTTACACAGCTAGACTACTGTAATACCTTGTTTATGGGACTACTCAAATATGTCAAAAAAAGGTTACAGCTGGCCCAGAATGCAGTTGCAGGAGTAGTGACACACACAAGAATGAAGGAGCATATTACACCTGTTTTGGCATCTTTGCACTGGTTTCCATTTTGTTTAGAAATGATTTTAAAATATTTCATCTTGGAACCCAATATAAAGATTTATGATCATCAAGTGCTGGTCTTCTGATTGCTTCCAGAGTTAAACACAAGAAAAGTGGTGAAGCAGCATTTATTTTTTATGTTCCAAAGATCGGTAACACATTATTGCTCAATACACAGCAACCATCTTCTGTTAACAATTTAAAAAAAAAAAAACTTAAAACATACTTTAATGCAGCATTTAATCAATTTTACATTTTCCTTTCTGATATATATATGTGTGTGTGGGTGTGTGCGTGTGTGTGTGTGTATTACTGTATGTATTCTTATTTTTTATTGGCTTTTAATATTTGTGTCATTCATTATTTTTTATATTTGTGGTACACTCTGTGTGCAATTTTCAATATATGAAAGGTTCTATATAAGTAAATTTTATTATTATTATAGTTGTAGCATCCCTGCTGGCGTGACTGAAAGAATGAAGGGTAAAATAAGACTAACCTTACCAATACAGGATATATATACTGTATATTGTGAATACATGTTTTTCTCCAGATAAAAAAAATGTTGAAATGTTTCTTGCTTATTCTTCTTCGCTGAGGTGCTAACATCGTTTATTTAACAATTTAAAATTTTATAGAACTCAATAAATATTGTTCAATAATACATTTTTCAATATTTTTCAACCTAAAATGTTAACGGGCAGGTAGTAATCAGATGCTGGAGGTCTTTTACAGAAAAAACTGTCCACAGATAAAGTAACTTTTTTTCCCCTCTCCATTAAAGAATTATGTGCAGACACAAATAGGAACCAGCTGTGGATTGGTTTCTCACACATACCCAGTTTAGAGTGACCAGTTAACCTAATATGTAAATCTTTAACCTGTGAGTATCAATGACTGAGTCATCATGCATACAATAGGCCAGTACACAAAGGTGAGTTCTTCTGAATTCAATTTTTAACTTTATTTTTGCTCTTTTGGATTTTCATTGTTTTGTAAAACACACATTTCTTATTTTTAATAGAGTAATAATGGTACTGGACCAAAATGAAGTGCAAACCCTTATGGAGAGTGTTCAATGTGACTTCAGATTCAGGTTATTATCATGTGTACATAGTATAATGAAATTAGTACTTGCACAGCTCCTCAGAACAGTTGATAATAATACAATACCATTAAACATACACATAAAAAACACAAAATAATTGTGTAGCATTCAACATATGTAGTATATACTGTATAAATATATGCAATTTTTCCAGTATATACAGTATTTGCAAGTATTTGTATATATATAGTACTAGATGTCCCCCACGGGTGTGCTCACGTAGTAGTGAAACAGGACAAACTTTAAAGATCAATAGACACTATATCTGATCATGTTCAGCTCTGATGGGAAAGCGTTCCCCGCATGGGGAGAAAAGCATGTGGCCATGATATCTCTGGCAATCAGCAGCTACCCTCTAAAACACATGGAGCTCTGATCTCTCTTTTAAAAACATCAAATGTTACTCCTTAACAATCTGTAGATGATAATGTCTGTTGAACAAACAGGTTTTGCTAGCTAAGCGGAGGCAAAGTATGCTCCAACACGTGGCAAGAGGTAGACTGACTCGAACAGAGGCTGGCACGTGAAGATAGCCCTGCACCCCTCCCCTCAGCCTGCAGCGTCTGTCTCGGATTCACACAAATAAATCAGTACCGCAAGCGAACTATGATAGCACGATGAGAGAAGTCACCAAATCAACTGGAATGTTCAACCAAATTATAGAAAAAAACTCGATTTAAATCCGTTAAGTAGTTCTCTCGTGAACTACTATAGATCGATAGATAGATAGATATCCACAATTTTGTTATGCTACAATACGTATATGTTCTTATGACTTACTAACTGACTGTTCAGCTGCCTTACAGCCTGTGGATGCACATTCTCCATGAATCTAGTAGTGTGTGCCAATGACCCTGTAATGTTTGTCAGAAGGAAGCATTTAGAAAAACGACTTGGCAATATTAGTGTGTTAAAATCTGTTAGGTATGGATGAATATCAAAGATTCTGAAAGAAAGTGGGCATCCCTTGCAGGTTGTAGTGGTGCCAAGAAAAAAAATTCCAACAACAGTCAAATCAGCAAATATAACAATTATCACGGCAGTGGCTTCCTTCGTATCAATGCCTGGACATTTACACAGATATTCTTAGGTATTAACTGCCCAAATGAGGATGATAGACTGATTTGTCTCCTTTTCATTATCAGCCCTCTTACGTTTTTATGTTTCTTCTCTTATACTTGATTCCTGATAAGAAAAACACTCTTTGGAGTTCTTATTTATTATAAAAAAACCAACAAGGCCATTGTTATGTTTTGGATCCTGATAGTTCCCGGTATTAGTAAGAAAAAGAAGTAAAACTACATACAGTAACTCACCAGCATAACCTGCCAGTGATTTTTAATCCTTGACTAGCCTTTAGCTTCATAGCTGTCTGTATTGCTGGCAAGTCTGGAGCATTTAATCAGGAATTTTCCAACAATCCATTAAAAATATTAGATTCATAATTACTTTTATTTTTCACATTTGTCCACACTTTCAACAAATGCATTGTAGACTCCAAATTCTAAATTCTGTTTTTCACAGAAAGTATTTTGGATAGCTATTGAGTCATGGTTCCTGTAGCTGCAAGATGACAGTGCTAGCCACTGTGCCACTTTGGTGTAAAAACATCTGGAAAATATTTGTGATATTAGATGAATGAACACTACAGCCTTTAAAATTGCAGATATCTCACCCTTACTCATAGAACTCACCTTCTATCCTTCATTTTATTCTAATTTTTAATACGTTATTATATCATCTAAATAAGTTTGAATCAAGTGAAGTAGAGCATCAATTTTTTGTTATATATTATACCACCATAAGCTAACCCAGCCCTGTACTGGAGTGTTGCTTCGTCATAGGTGTTTACTGTTTCTCTTTAATTGTATACTTAAGGTTAGGCGATCATGGAGGACTTATGACATTCCTAGAAAATGAGTCTTGAGTGACACTGTTTAAAGGTAAATGTAAAAACGCGATATGAACAACTGAAGGTTGTATACTTCATTATCAGGAAAAATGACAATAACCAATTAGGTAAAGACGGAAACAATGGTGTTAGTCATGTTCAGGCAAACAAAATATGAACTGGTTAAAAGTACAGGCTGTGGTACAGCTGGTAAATTTAAGACCTAGACATTTAAGTATGCTATGTAATAGTGAACCAAACAATACTCAATGCATGTAAGTCCAACTGTGCATACATTATCTTGTTTATATGAAAAGCAGAATAAAACAGGATCATTTCATTGATCTGCACATCCAGTTTTCAGTTTGCTTACTGAGCTTGGGGTCACAGGAATTGGTTTTCTATTCTGGCAGTATTTGGCTCAAGTAGAAAAATTAACCCTGGATAGGGAACCAGTCCATCATAAAACAGACATACACATACTCTCCTTTCTGGTGATTTAAGAGGCGTTTACATTATATGGGAAGAAGACTGAAGGATAAAGAAGAAAACACATTTGGACACTGGGGGAACATCCAAACTCCACACAGTGCCAAGGAATACTCTGGAGTTGGGAGGCAGAAGTATTAACCAACATTTTACCATTTCAGTTGAAAACACAGAATTAGCAGAGAAAAAATACAGCTGGACTTCAAAGGCATTAGAAAAAGAAAAAAAAAACAAATCCAAAGTGTAAACATGAAAAAGAAGACCCAATAACTAAATTATGAGCCTCATCAGATATGTCGATAATTAAAACCAAATACAGTCAATCAGTCAGTCATTCTCCAACCAGTTATATCCTAACACAGGGTCACTGGAGTCTGCTGTAGCCAATCCCAGCCAGCACAGGGCGCAAGGCAGGAACAAACCCCTGGGCAGGGCGCCAACTCACCACAGAAACCAAGTTCTGTTGGAGTTCTGCACCCAGCTTCACCTTTTCTCCCTTTTAGATATTGGCCATTTACTTTTGTCTTATGTTTCTTTTATTTGCTAATTTTTTTCTTTTTTCCCTTTTTAAGTTTATTGCTTGAAAGGGTGTAGCTTCCAATTATGACCATTTACTCAAGTGCTACTGCTAATGATGACATATTAGCTTCACATCTGTGTTGTGGCTCTGTTAAGTCTTCTTTTGGTTTAGCTCTGAAGGTGGAAATGGATCAGATACCATTGTATTCGTGAAGACTGCAGATGCTGTGATTGTTGGGCACCCAAGTAAGAATATATTAAAAGATTGGTAGGAACATCAAAATTGCAAGATTTGCAGCTTTGGGTGAGTAGGAAATGAGTAGACAGAGAACATGGCTATATCTGATATGATCTCTACACCTAAAGTAGCTTCATCTATTGTTTCTCCCTGATTTTTTCCTTCCCTTAGGGTAGATTTGACTTTTTGAGAGAAGATGTCAGAATATGCTTGGCATATACCAGAAGAGGCACTCGTGAATAACTACACACATCAACAATGTTATGGTGTGTTTTCAGTTTTTACAGATGGCTGTGAAGATCCATTTATGCTCATTTACTCAGGTACTGCTGCTCATTATGGTGCCATCACCTGGTATGTGTGAGTGTGAGGTTCGCTAATTAATTTGCTGTGGGATTGCATTGCAGTAATTCAGTTCTCAGAATTACAGTAAATTGAGTTCTAGTATTCTTTCCTTCATGCCTTTTTGCATGTTAATCGTAAGGTTAATGTATATACTTTTAGATTTATAGTTCAGAAATTTTAGAGATTACTTGGATTCCATAGTTATACATATTGAGATTTTGAAATTAGGATTTGAAGATTTGGTTCAGGTCCTTAGAATCCTTAACAGTGATAAAGAAGTAAGAGTTTTGATTTTGTTTGCTTCCGTTTAAGTTTTTGTTTCTTTATTTGGTCAGCTTTGGGATTTATTACTAATTTAGAATTCATTTAGATTTACACCACTTTTCTTTGATTAATTATTTGTTGAATTATTCTCTGTATTTTCTGTCTTTTCTTTATTCTTCTTCTGTTTTGAAAAAAATTAAGATTTCTGTTCATAAATATTTCATTCAGTTTTGTGTTTATTTATGAGGTTTTAAGAGCAATGAATCTCTTAGGACTCTGGGATTGGGTTTTTGGGTTTTCTCCCTATAGCTGGTGGGTGGTACTTTTAGGTGATGGTGAGAAAATCCCTCAGACAAGAAAAACAAAACCTTAATTTCTAGTAATATTCCAGCCTTTAAGAATAAGCAGAAGTCTAAGAGAATAGATGACAGGCTTGACAATCAAATCAAGAATCTAAAAGAAACGTTGACTAATATAAATGGGTTAGATAATAGTATAAGATACACTGTTCCTAAATATATTGGCGCTATTAAGAAACAGCAGGCTAACAGATTAATTGACATGCACCTGTGAATAATCTCGGGACTTCTGAGATATTCTGTTCAATTAGCCTGCGGAAAAGGCTAATTATCTCTTTTGCAGGGATAGTCAGGAAGTTTGCTTAATTTTTTCTAGGGGTAGTATAATGCTTTATATGGCATCATTAAGTATTATGTAGCTGGCAAATAAAATTTCAAGTACAAAAAACAAATTCTTTCTCATTAGCTCAGTGCTGTCCTCCCATCTCTCTCTCTCTCTTACTTTTTCTTCTAGACAGCAGTAAAAAAAAACAGGGATTACAATAGACTAACAATATTTCTGCTTGCAACTAAACACATAATAAAGTTGTAAAGGTGAGGAGGAATATCTCTAGATTATAAAAATACAACATCATAACACTATGGTTTGCTTTTCACTTGTGTAGCAAAACTAATTGTTACATTAACTGCCAATTTTTTTTCCGAATATTTTCACTTTACTGTTATAGATTAACTTCTGCTTAATAAGGAAAACATATATTTTGAATCTCAACATTTGTACTTTTTCCAACATTTCAAAATTTTGATCATGACACATACTACCTAGTTTTGGTGCCATACTGGAAAACACTCAACATGTAGTCCAACATTACATTTGCAGCACTGTTTTCTTGTGTTAGTCTTACACACTGCACACTTCCTTTGTTTGCCCATTTCTGTGCGTTCAATGTAGTGACCAGTTCCAGAGGTTCTGATATCAACAGGAACACGACTCTTGGCTGGTTTGGAGAAGGATTTCTTCCCGGTTTAAAGTACATGATCCCCAAATGGGGATTGTGGCAGTTAATGGGTTAAGAAAGGCAAATCTGTAAAGATGATTTCTCTTAAGCCATTAGGATATATAGGTCAATAGTACAAAAAATAACATTGACGTTTTACAAGATTCAGTTAGGGTGTCTTCTATTCTTTCTTCCTCACTTCCTATCAATGAAAAGGACAGGCCACATGGCAGTAAATGGCATATGCAAAAAGCCCGAGGGGACGTGCCAGGGCTTAAAGAGGCTCTCTAGAGTCTCTCAAGAGTCTATAGTCTGAATAGCCCCAAAGTCTCCACTGTACAGTCCAAAGCTGCTGCCCAAGAGGGAGTATTCAATAGTTTACATCTGTACCTTCAGATGGAGCTCTTCCTGGGTTCATTTCTGTGCCTTTGGAAGAGGTGTTGACATCAGTAAAATCATTCAGACTTTCTTACACTCTTTATGGAATCCACCCTTTGTTGGTGGTTCTGTTGGAGCTCCCATCCAGGCTTAACTTTTTTGGTTTCCTTACCCTTATTTCATTCTTAAATGTATTAGTTGTTGATTATTTTGCCTTTCCTTCATTTAAAACAATATTGATTTTATCAGGTACTGCTGGTAATGGTAGTTCAGTCAGTTGTGAGTTAATGCGACCAGGGACAAGAAAAGGGATCACGAAATGATAAGTACAGAGGACCCAAATGTAGTCACACAGATTACAAATGTGAAGACAAAAGTAAATCCGAGCAGCAAGTTAAATGAGAGAACCAAAAAGAGAGTGTGTTGAAAAGGAAGCCAAAATCAAAAATCTGAAACAAACCTCTATTTGTTTTCCAAGCTCAACTACCAAGAAACTGCCATAAACACTTTTTTATCCACGAGGGATAACTCCATGTGCAAATGCTGCCAAACTTACGCACAGCAGACGTTATGTCGCCGATACAACACATAGGATTATGGGACTACTGACTGGTATCACATAAATCAAAATATTGTAACATTAATATTTGTTAACATTGCTGAAAATCACACAGAGAACAAAATCAGATTCTTCACAAAGAAATAATAAAAGAGGTAAGAGGTAAGATAAAATAGTAGTCAAGCCAAGTCAGGTGACTTTATTGTAATACCATCCATACATAATACTGCAGAATACAGTGGCATGAAATAACAGTTCCCAAGATTGCAGTGCAACATATGCATGACAAGCACCAGACAGATAAAGAACTATACTACACTATAAATCAATAATAGGTAAATGAATAGATAATAATAATTTGAAGCAGACAGTAATAAATAAAAAAATGCCAACAACAACTAGTAATAAAAAACAACAGTAGTAACAAATGTAATAAATGCACTGCATATACAGTAAATAAGCTACCAGGAGCAAATCTGAGGAAAGGGGACAGCACAGAGGTGAGGGTCTAGACAGCCAATAGCAGAAGCTGTTACAGAACTGGTTTGAATGCTACAGAAACTTCTGTCAGATGGAAATGGGACAAAGAGACCATGGAATCGGTAGCAGCAGTCCTTCACAATGCTTTAGGCTTTAGCAGATGCATTCATAATGGGATAAGCTTTATATATGGCCAAAGATATATCTCTATATATAATCTTCATTTGGATCTTGATCTTTGTTTGTCCGCAAATGAATTAGAAGAAGAAGCACTAGATGGCAGTAGAGAGACAGCTAAAACATAGGCATTGCATTAAGAATCTCCTCCAGGCTTATACTACTGAAGACTGTAGTACTCCAGTCACACCTCAAAACACAGACATTCAAACTAAACAAATTGTTGTGCTTTAAATTAACTAATCTTTATATATAATCTTCATTTGGATCTTGATCTTTGTTTGTCAGTGAATTCCACGCATGCGTAGACCACCTTCCAGTTTAGTACGTTGTTGTTACTCAAGGATGTCAACAATGTGGCGGAATAACGAAAGGGGTGGTGGACAGTGTTACGCTGGTTAGCTCCTGAGGCCTGGTTAGAGAATGAGATTGCTGAAGATAAAAGGTACGTGCCTACGTAACATATGAATGAAAGAAAGACAGTGGGTAAAATGAATGAATGCGCGTCTCACAGTTGTACCCTGGCTTGCTCACATGTCAGTGAAGTGATCCCTATTTATGCTTTAAAGAGCCTGGATACCTATGTGTCCCCCTTTAATAACCATTGCTCCGTGTATATTGCCTTACTCTTTGGATTGCCACAAAGCAACCTGCAAGATTGGAGAAAGGTTGAGAAGAGATTGTGAGAGGAAATGACAGCGTCGTGAAAACGAGACGGACTGTGAACGGAGAGAAGCAGAAATGCTCCTACACCACCACATAATTACTAATCGGACAGTGATTCCGAGTAGGCCGTTCCTATCGAATCAATGTCCAAGGGTTTTGTTTTGTAATTTTGTTTCTCTTATAAAAAATCATAATGCTGTGCGACGAAGGGCCCAGTTCACAACTGGCAGCCGCGTTTAAACAGTGAGCCCTTCACAGACAACTTTAACACGCGTAACGTAGTTGGGCGCACATGGCTAGTAGTATATAAATGATTAAAAAAATACAATCACAACATCAACACTTAAGTTTTAGCTTGAGCCTCAACCATTTGCTGAGGCATTGCAATTGTATTACTCTGCCTAGACCCTCCTCTACTTTCAGAATTAAGTCCAGTTCTGATATTATTGCCATGATAGTTTTTGTATTTTCAATGTTTTGGTTTTGTTCTTTTTAGGATTTAATGCATATTTTGAATTAATTTAGACATACTCTGTTTTTCTAATAATTATTTGTAAATTATAATATAGTCTTTTACTTTGTTGTTTAGAAATTAAGATTCTCATTAATATTTTCCAATTATATTCATTAATTAGGGGATTTGAGGAGTGATTAGTCTCTTAGGTCCTTGAGGTTGGTATTTTCAGCTTTCTCTCTATTCTTTCTGGGTGGTCTTTGAGTCAATCATGAAATTGAGGCAACTGAAGAGTACTTGCCAATGCCTATTCACTATTATTATTTTTTTTTATTTTCTACAGACAGCATTCATTGTTAGTTAAACTAAAACCCCTGAAATAGCACCTTCAGAACGACTGAAAGACATTAGATAAGTTGGCTCATTTCAGGGACACTATAACAAAGATGGAATTGAAAGGTGGAAATCACTGTCTCCTGTCCTTCTATCTCTGAGCTGCATATATTTAAATTTTTTTAGGGCAATACAGTATTTTTGCTTAGAGATGCAAAAGAGAGGAAGTATTTGGATACACATTGTTGTTTTTACAAGGCAAATACACGCCTGCTTTTTAGTATATACTGTACATTGCCAAAGCCAATGACCTTTTATTTTTGCCTTGCATTTTACTGGAAAGGCTTTTCCAGGGGTTAATAGCACACAGCCTGCTTATACTCATGTTTGGCCGTATGCCAGTAAGAAGTGCCGACAAGATTTGTATTTGCTGTTATGCATACAGGAATAAAGCAGGCTTTTAGTTGGGTACTTCCGCTTCTTTGATCTGCTAGACCAAGCCAGTGATCTGTGAAGTGATTCCTCCCTCTGCTGGTGAGTCTATTCCTGATCTGATGTTAATTGACTGCTGGGTACTCTCTTACTATGCCACAAACGGGAAGATGCTTCCCCTTGTTTGTTTTTTAAGATTTTCATATGGCATACTATAGCCTATTTGCATCTATTAGGACATATCAGCCCTAAAAAATAGACTCCTTGAAAGCTACAATATGCTTTCTTGATAAGTTTGTGGTTGAATTTTATCTCACATCTATTAACTTCCTAATTGTTTACCATTTGGGTGTTTTCTTATCAGTTGTTTCTAGTGCAGGAGAGACAGTTCAGCAGGGTAAAGAGGAGGCTTTTCACTACCTAATAGAATTTCACAATTTTCCATAAAGCACATATTTACAGAATATGCAACTGCGAACTAACATCATGCTAGAATTCATGATAAAGGACAAATACATTTAGAATAAAGATCATTATGGGTTCAAGATCTTAAATCTGAGTTAAGATTCAAGAATAGTTCACAGTAAGATAAAGTTTGGTGAGACTTGAAAAGTAAACAAAGGAAAAATCAAAAGAACACACGTACTGTTGAAAGGGATCACTTTGCATGTTGAGCACATTCTACCTAGCAGTAGGTGAATAGAAAACTAAAAATATATAATTGGTGACTGGAGATGACTGTGGTATGTAAATATATATGGGTAGAATGACTTTGTGATGTTTCTCTTAATATGCTGCCAGTATGCAACCTTGCAAGTATTAAATGTTGAAGGAAATTTTGTTTTTACAGCGGTGGATTGATAGTGAATCATTTTTATCTGGTTGCATAGAAAGCATCATTCGTTCTTGTAAACTTTTTATCTGACCCTAACATGTACTCATGTTTAAATAATAAATCACATATTGCAAGATTTGCTGGGTCCATGAGGCACCAGTGCTAACCACTGTACCTCCCTAATATATGCTATATCTTTCAGAATTCATAACAAAATTGCTAAAACATTCGGGGTAAACTATGCATTTCGTCACAACCCTGCAGAGAGTCTGATCTACATTGACTGTATTTTTCAGCATACAATATTGCGTAAAACTGGACTGAAGCCATCATATTCAAAATCACACAAAGTGTGAAATTCTTTCAAATAACTTTTTACTTCAAAAAGAGTATTTTAAGATTTTTATGCTAAACTAAAATAATTTAAATCTAAACAGCTACAAGACTTTTAAAGGAAAAAATAAGTAAATTGACTAATTATTTAATTCACTAATTAGAATCTCTGAAGTAAACTGGAAGGCCAATCTTCCAATATCTTAATAACTTTGAAAAAAATATGATCTTTCAGCATCTCCCAGCCTACACCTCCATCTGCAAAATGCTGTCTTTTATTGTTTAATATGTCGAAAGTGCGGACATTGGGGAGCCAGAGTGCACAACTGGAGGTATGCAAATCCCACAAAATGTAATGTTAGGTACTGTTTTTTGTTTAACTTTCATGTTAAGTATTAAAATTAAAATGTGAATCTTTATTAAAGTGCCCAGGATTTTTATAATGTTTTTGAAACCTTCTCAATGGATTGCAAGTATTTTATCATATTTGCCTTGCATTATTATATTACATGGCTTCATTTCAGTTTTTTGTTATTGCAATTTTGTTCAAATCCTTTAGCTTCGGGCTAGGTTTCATTTCTCATCTATCGGTCAAATCCATATACAGTAGAAGGAAAACACTACCCCCATAAGATGTAAGGGAGTTTCCTGTAATATCATGTGTATGTGTGTGTCTGTGAAGGGCCAGGCTGCAGATGACAAATGTGACGTATCCTTTCAAAATCTTACTAGAACAGAATCTCTTAGATAATGCAGTATTTTAACAATGCCTTTACTTTGTCATAATATTCAGGGTCAAAAATTTGGGGTACTGAAACTTCAAGAATTCGTTTAATGAATGATCATCATACTATTAATCTGTTTCATTTATTAAATACTGAATGAAGCAATGTTCCTAAAAATGGATGACCACTAGTGATTAGTGAAATAGGTAAATGATACTAGAATTGTTTCAGAGGTGATTTTGCAACTGCAACTGCAAAAATACAAATTTCACATAAGAGTTTTGGGAGGTTTTGAAGAGTTTTCGTTAGGTGTAAAACAAGATACACTGATCCCTAAAGTCACATTCATATTTCTTTTTAACAACTACGTAAAGCATGTAATCTGTACCACACTGTGTAGGAGTGCAGTAGGTTTTCAAAAAAATTGATCATTTTGCGTATTTTACACACAAAGACATTCTAAAACATACCAGTACAGTACACAGAAAGCTGATGATACCAACTCCCATCCCACCATTGCAGCCACCTTATGCAAGCTGAGGATATGCACACTGCTGGTGCTATTTTTTTTTGTTCACTAGCTATGTTTACTTAAATTCTAACTGACTGGTAGAAACATACAAAATTAATGCATAAAAACGCTTTCAGAAAGGAACTAAACACCCTTCCTCTTGTGTAAATAGCAAAACATGTTTTATTTTGTGAATTTTATTGCTAAGCAAAGCCCAGAGTTTCACTGCAAATTCAGTTTTCGCACAAATCATTTCACTGCAAATTTAGGTTATCACTTACGACCACAAGTTTTACTATACATTACTTGAGATGTTTAATATAGGTAAAAACTGTTATTTATTTCTTTACTAAAATCAATACTGCAGTATATTTGAACTTTTTGACATTGCTTTATGGGTGACAAATTAACAGGCTTTTCCACCCTTGCCTTCGTGCTATTCTTTTTCTTTTGCTGCCTTCAAAACACAAGTAATTGATCATAGATTTTGATATCATTTTGACACTGAAAAATCAGGAATGGTTTCCCCTAGACTTTCTCGTATACTGAGATATGGGGATGGATATTTGAGGAGTAAACCACAAGACAATGATTTGTATACTATGTAGTTTAAAGAACCATCAACAACAAATCAAATCAAATTAATAATATATTGAACAATTATTATAAAAATAAAGTGGAATAAATCGGACTCTGCAGCTGCATGAATAAAAAAGTACCACTTCTGGTTAGCAGCAATAGCTCAAAAGTTGATAGATATCTGCGTTTTGTACCTAACACTTGTTTGCAAAATTTGGTCGACCTAACTGAAAACGTACTCAAGTTATTGTGTTTACATACACTCGCACACATACACACATAGACACACAGAAAATAATTCCAAAAATGGTATTTTCTGACTCAGGGAGGTCTAAAATGTTGAGATTCATCGAAATCTCAAGGTCGAATTTTTGGATGATTACAATATTTTCCCTATACTTTGTATACAAGAAAGTACAAAATTCAAGGATTCATCTCTTACTTTAACTGCCTATGTTTTTTTTCTTTGGAACATGGCATATTAACATAGAACACTTCCAGGTACACTACAGAATTCAACCAAGCACAACCCATTGTTTGCCCTGACTGGATTGTCTTGTACGTAGCTTCAGTCGATTTCCTTTAAAAGCTGGTACATATTAAACGTGTAGTGATAGATGAAAATTTAATGCAGAAGGCCAAACTTTGATATGGATCACCTGATATTTGCGTCCATGTGAACCTAAGAGTAATAAAGCTGATATCTTAGAGTACAACATATATATATATATATATATATATATATATATATATATATATATATATATATATATATATATATATATTAGCTCAATTCACATCTGGATAATAATTGCTGCATTTTTCTTTTAAAGTAGAGGTATAATGGTTAGCTCTTCTAACAGACAGCTCCAAACCTGTTTTTAAATCCCAACTTTGTCATTTTTTTTGTGACCATTGTAAGTTATCAGACTGAATCTCAATGGATTTATTCAAGACCCCGGTTTTCCTTCAGACATTTGCATTTTAGTTTAAGTAGGGTTTGTGTGGATTGGTGTATGTGGACCATGATGGACAGCTGTGTGTTTTGCTGGTGTGGAAAGAATAGGTTCACGAATCCCATAACCCTGTAATAAAAAGACGTATTAAAGAAAAGGAACCTACTGTTGTTCATGGTTATACAGTATATCTTGCTAATATTTTGAAATAAGTGCAAATTTTGGGTGTTCTTTGAAAGCCTTTATTTCCAAACTTAATGCATTTAACTTAAAATGGTTGCATGGTACATTCTATAATGCCTGCAAATTAGGTCAAAAGAGGATGGTACAAATCATAATTATAGATTGTGGTTCTGCAGTAAATTTGAAAATAATTCACATTTTGTTTTTTTTTCTATTGAGCAGCCTCTGATTTTTTCACCTGTACTCTAATAATAGCTAGTTTTTCATGTTTTGTCAAGCTGCATGGTCTGTTTCTTTTGAAATAATTCCATCTGACTGCTCACTTATCTGTAGCCGTGATCCTAATCTGACATGCAGCATCCACATATCACAGAATTAGTTGAAATCAGCTCCAACTAAAATCCAGAAATGCAACTTAGAAAGATATCAGGTTTACTAGAGTCTGAAACTTTTGTCTTATGATCTCACTGTCATTCCTATGACACTACTGGTGCATACGGCCATTGGCTATACAGTATAAGAGAATTCTTCACCAGTTTATTTTCCATTGATTTCAATGGAACAGTTTAAATACCAGGGAATTTATATTACAAGGACATATTAAGATCTCTTTAAACAAACCAACTGGGATGATTTTAATTGGAAAAGTCCAGAAACGGTAGCAGCAGAAACAGAAGTCCACTCAGTGCGGCTTGTGGGGAATTTCCTAACACAAGTTAAAGCATCTCTAGGAAGTGAAGTAAGGACACTCATTCAGACCACCTTTAAAGACCAGCTGAAACCACCCGAAGATCAGACTTTCACTACACTTGTGGTGTCTCCAGTAGGAGATTGGGACAATAGTAACACCAACAGATTACTTTTGACAAAAGATCTGAGAGACTTTCCCTTGCACACCATCAAAGGAAAACAGCTCTACAGGATCTGCGTAAAAATAAAGAATCAGGATCAACTGAAAGCACTGAAGGCCGACACACCCTGGAGGACGAAGATTGCCATTCCTGAAGGAACACTGCCAGCCTGGAGAGCGCTATATAGACCACCATTGACCAGTAGGGTAGGGGATTTACAGTGGAGGATATTGCATTGTATAGTTGCTGTGAACTCCTTTTTATCAGTTATTTGTCCAGGGGTTTTAGATACCTGCCCTTTCTGTGGGTTAAGGGAGACTGTATTTCACTGTTTTATGTTTTGTGAAAGATTGGGGGCTTTTTTTAAAATGATAAAGCAGCTGATTGAGGGTCTGGGGGTCTGTTATAATAGAATGGTGTATGTGTTTGGGGTAAAGAGCTCAAACAAAACAAATACAAATGTTAACCTGGTTAACTTTATTTTAGGACAGGCGAAACTGGGAATATGGAAAACCCGGAAAAATAAAGTTAAGGGAGCAGGCAACACAGACCCCACAGTATTATTTAAAATGACATGTAAAAGTAGAATAGAAGTGGATCTGAATTTTTATAAATCTACTAGAAATCTTTCACAGTTTAAGGATAAGTGGTGTGTAAATAATGTATTGTTTAATTATGACAATGATGAACTGCACTTTGTATTCTAGTTATAATTTGATTATTAATAGAATATGTATGAGCAGAAATCTATATAGTTTTTGTAATAAATGAGTGGAATTGTGGGAATGGAAGGGATGAATGAAGGGGCGAGGGTTTGGGTGGGTATTTATGAAATAAAGAAGGGATGGACTGGGGGTATTTAGAAGTTCAAAATGTGATTTTATTATAGTTTTTTTTTTTCCCCGTGGTTAGATTTTGTGTTTTTAATGTATTTCATACTGAATTTAATAAAGTTGTTTTTAAAAAAAAAAAAAAAAAAACAAACCTTTGGCAAAATGATGGAAAATATCAAGTAAAATATAAATAGAATGGCCTACCTCCATATTACTTTAGTCAGAAGAATCTTCATCTTCTTTCGGCTGCTCCCGTTAGGGGTTGCCACAGAGGATCATCTTCTTCCATATCTTTCTGTCCTCTGCATCTTGTTCTGTTACACCCATCACCTGCATGTCCTCTCTCACCACATCCATAAACCTTCTCTTAGGCCTTCCTCTTTTTCTCTTGCCTGGCAGCTCTATCCTTAGCATCCTTCTCCCAATATACTCAGCATCTCTCCTCTGAACATGTCCAAACCAATACAATCTCACCTCTCTGACTTTGTCTCCCAACCGTCCAACCTGAGCTGACCCTCTAATGTACTCATTTCTAATCCTATCCATTCTCGTCACACCCAGTGCAAATCTTAGCATCTTTAACTCTGCTACCTCCAGCTCTGTCTCCAACCCATATAACATAGCTGGTCTCACTACCGTCCTATAGACCTTCCTTTTCACTCTTGCTGAAATCCGTCTGTCACAAATCACTCCTGACACTTTTCTCCACCCATTCCACCCAGCCTGCACTCTCTTTTTCACCTCTCTTCCACAATCCCCATTACTCTGTACTGTTGATCCCAAGTATTTATACTCATCCACCTTCGCCAACTCTACTCCTTGCATCCTCAGTATTCCACTGACCTCCCTCTCATTTACACACATGTATTCTGTCTTGTTCCTATTGACCTTCATTCCTCTCCACTCTAGAGTATATCTCCACCTCTCCAGGGTCTCCTCAACCTGCTCCCTACTATCGCTACAGATCACAATGTCATCAGCAAACATTATAGTCCAAGGGGACTCGTGTCTAATCTTGTCTGTCAACCTGTCCATCACCATTGCAAATACGAAAGGGCAGAGAGCCAATCCCTGATGTAATCCCACCTCCACATTGAATGCATCCATCACTCCTACCGCAGACCTCACCACAGTCACACTTCCCTCGTTCATATCCTGTACAACTCTTACATACTTCTCTGCCACTCCCGACTTCCTCATACAATACCACAACTCCTCTCGAGGCACCCCGTCATATGCTTTCTCCAGGTCCACAAAGACACAATGCAACTCCTTCTGGCCTTCTCTATACTTCTCCATCAACACCCTCAGAGCAAATATTGCATCTGTGGTGCTCTTTCTTGGCATGAAACCATACTGCTGCTCACTAATCATCATCTCACTTCTTAACCTAGCTTCTGCTACTCT
Source organism: Erpetoichthys calabaricus (assembly GCF_900747795.2). Classification (NCBI taxonomy): domain Eukaryota; kingdom Metazoa; phylum Chordata; class Cladistia; order Polypteriformes; family Polypteridae; genus Erpetoichthys; species Erpetoichthys calabaricus. The sequence continues at coordinate 105,037,262 of NC_041395.2, forward strand.
TTCCCATAACTTCATGCTGTGGCTCATCAATGTTACTACAGTCCTGCACATCCCCCTTAGGGCTCATTTATACTTCACGCTCAGAACGCGTACACGCCCGCATCATGGCTGCCACGCGTTCTGAGCGTTCATTTGATGCGTCCTCTGAGCAGGCCCTCAGAAATTAACGTGATGCATGCGCGAGTTGCAGTACCAGCAACAAGTCGGGTGGCGCAGTGTGTTAAAAGTTCGAATGTGATGTCAGAGTCTCTGTTTACTATCTACATGTGATAGAAAGCTGCTTTGCAGATCCTACGAGATTGGTGTGCGTGCTTCGATGTTTGATAAATGGTTTGATGTGGTGAAGCAAAATGCCGACATACGATGTATTCATGGTGCTTTTATATTCAAGCGTCGCATATTCCCGATCGTAATGACACGATACATTTTAAAATTCTCACATACCGTCTTCTGTGCTATCTTTTTTTCTAGGACTTCCTCTGCTCCTGACAGCAGCGAATCGCCAGCAATAGATCGCCACACTGAGCACATTAAATGTATGATATTCCAACTCTCTGCACATTTAGAATCCTTAGATTTATACTTGATATCACTTTCATGATGAAAAGCATTAAAGTATGTATATTAATTACATTTTACAGATAAAATTTCCAGATGTCACGCCAAGCACCCTTCTTGCTGTCACCCTTACTACATCTGCTGTAGTTTCCCAACTGTCTGGTAATTCTTCACCTTGTACGTGTAGTCTTCCTTTTTCAACTTCCACCATTTGATCCTTGGCGCTGCCCTCATTCTTCCTCTTCTTGATCTCCAACGTCATCTTACAGATCACCATCCTATGCTGCTTAACTACACTTTCTCCTGCCAGCACTTTGCAGTCTTCAATCTCCTTCAGATTGACTCTTCTGTATAGGATGTAATCTACCTGTGTGCGTCTTCCTCCACTCCTTGGGTACACTGTTCATCACTTCATCCAACTCACTCCACAAATCTTCTTTCTCATCCATTGCACACCCAACTTGCGGGGCATATGCACTAACAACATTCATCATCACACCTCCAATTTCCAGCTTCATAGACATTACTCTGTCTGACACTCTTTTCACCTCCAAAACACTCTTGACATACTGTTCTTTCAGAATAACACCTACCCCATTTCTCCTCCCATTCACACCATGATAGAACAATTTAAATCCACCTCCAATCTACCTGGCCTTACTCCCCTTCCATTTAGTCTCTTGCATGCACAATATATCAACCTTCCTTCTCTCCATCATATCGGCTAACTCTATTCCCTTACCAGTCATACTGCCCACATTTAAAGTTCCTGTCCTCAGTTCCACTATCTTTACCTTCCACCTCTCCTCCTGCCTCCGGACATGTCTCCCTCCTCTTCTCCTCCTTCTTCTTCTTCTTCTTAGTCAGAAGGATCAATATGGTCAAAATGAATATCCTCCCAAGAAGCATAAACAAAAATATACACATATATAAACAAAGTTAGACTCATTTGTAACATCATTTATCTGAAATTCAAAATGATCATGCATCAAAATGTGACTTTACAGAGATCTAAAGCTTAAAGTGGTATGGTACTACCAAGCTTTTAGCTCTATGACTGTGCTTAAAATATTCACACAATAAAATACTGGAATCTGGCTGAATTCCATTAAACCATACCTACTTGGATAGCAGTGGAAATGAAACCTTTGCCTGTATTGCTCTGAGCTCCAACCATCAATTTACCAGAAACCCTGTGGTTCAACATTCACTAAAGATATGGAACCAATGTAAGACACAATTTAAGGTAGACAAAGCTCCTATCTGTTGTCCCTATACATGATAATCACATTTTTTAGTCTTCTTTCATCTATGTTGTATTCAGTCCTATACTGGAGAAGCATATCTAGCATATAGGTTAATAAAGCTTTTTAATTAATGCCTAACAATTAAGTTTCTATTTATAAACTGCAAGAAAGCTGCACAAACCAGTTTTTTTTGTACCCCCAGTTTCAATGATAAGAAAAACACCATCTAGTGTAGCTATAAGTTTATGTGCTGCCTGAAATCCTTTTTCCCCTTGGGATTAATAAAGTATCTATCTATCTATCTATCTATCTATCTATCTATCTATCTATCTATCTATCTATCTATCTATCTATCTATCTATCTATCTATCTATCTATCTATCTATCTATCTATCTAGGAATTGTGACATTCAGACATCTCTATATTCATCATGCATTTGCATCTTTTGAACTATTATGCTCTAAATATAATTTAATCTTTTAGCAACATACTTTTTATATACAAATCAGAATCTACAGTAAAAGCAACCAGATTTACAAATCTCTTCCTAATCTTTCACTTATATCCATCCCTGCAACAATACTGGTTGGACTTAACATGGACTGCATTGCTGGGCAATATAAAAATAATTTCAAGAACTTAACTCTTAATGACCAATAAGGAACTATAGGAAAAGGATTTTGTAATTAAATTTTCAGTAAAGGAATGTAATTTAACCATTCATAAAATACTTTATAGTTTAATATGTGCCGAACACTCCATAACTCAGCTAAAAAATTGTTCAGAGAAATACCATATATCTCATCTAAAATTGTCTAAAACATTTCAGGGCAAGATCCAACCTGTGAGTGATATCCTCAGATCCATCTCTGTTTGGTCACATATTCTGGTAATGTCCTACACTTAAACTGTTTTTGGCAATAATTGTTTATCTTCCTGATAGCCCTAGATTTAAAATAACTCCACATACTTTAACAGCTATATTTGGAATAATACTAGAATGGGTAAATGTGTGATTAGAAAAATTAGTTGTAATGGCCTATACCACAAAAGCTGCACAATTACTTTTTAGGTTCTTGAAAAATCACAATCCATTATCTGTAACGTAGTGGTAAAGCAAAGTTATGCATTATTTCAGAATAAAAAAAATGCCTCAACAAGGATCTGATCAGAATGTTTTCAGAACTTGGTAAGAATTTATGAATGTAATTCTAAAGTAAACACGCTGGATCTGTCATTTTTATCTTACTTCCTGCTATTGTCAAATGCCAAGTAAACTGCTAGACATGAATGCAGATGTTTGGGGTGCCAGTCTGGCCACAAGCCCTTTTAATTGAAAGAAAATAAAGAAAAACAGTCTAACTGGGCACAAAAACAAAGTAACGCTCATTGCTCCTAGCACTCTTGAAGGTATAAGTTTTAGAGAGCGCCATTGTATTGGTTAGGGTCTGGAAGGGGCAGGGCTTAGAACACCCGATGGGGTGTCCTTACAATGGTTCTGTGCTGTAAAAGGAACAAAACACATCTTTATCGAAAGTGCCCCCCTTCTGCCTGGAGGTGGAATTATTTGGTTTACCTGTGCCTTCAGGGTGGCCTTTATATTCTATGTAAAAAATCTTTTCTAATGATTTATTCTAGATCTTTAGAATGTGGAAGAGGTGGATGCTCGATGGGTATTTTTGTTTTCTTAAATTGGTTGCCCTCAATGTTAGTGAATGATGATGTCTATCATGTATGTGTTATCTATTGTATTACTGCTTAAGTAACATAAATTTCCAACCATCCTTCCATCTATCCTCTAAACCTGCTTATCCATGGTAGGGGCGCGGTAGAGCTGAGTCTGTTCCAGCAAGAATCTGGAACAGGGCAGGAACATTTAATGAAATTCCATACAATCGGTGTTGTTATGCTAATAAAGGAAAGTAAATAAATAGTTTTTTTGCTTTGAATAATCAGCTTGTGCTGAAGAGAATTGTGGAGTCAGAGAAGTACACTGCACTCAAATGTTTATCAAAAAAGAATCCAAAATGCTGAAATATGCAGATCTGACCTGGATAACACTCCACCTAGACATTAATGCACCAGTGAATTGATGCTGAAAACTACAAATATGATCTCGCCTTGCAATACATATATAATCATAAGTACATGACATAAGTACATGACAAGAAATTGCTGTTGTTGTAAGTGCATCTGCTTGCTTTTTCCTTGTCGACACATGAAAATGCCTGTAAACTTATTATTTGCTTGATTTAGTCTGACAAAATGACATTTCAATGTTTAAATGGTGAGTAACATAATGTGCAACAGAAGATGCAGCGTTGCAGGGATACTTCCAGTCCACTGCCCCAATCTCACTTTTACTCTCATTTTCTTAATTAACATCCTGCTATATCCTTGGGATATAAACTAAATTAATTTATGGAATTTATCACAAAAAGCCTGGTTTATTTATTTATGTTTTGCCAGGAGAGTGGAAAGTTCCTGTAGGCATCTTTCATCCAACATTACAAAGATTTTATTTTGTAACTTATCATAATTCCAAATTTAACTATGTTTTAAACAATAAATAGGGTTCACTAAATAAAAACACTCTTAAACAATTAGAATGATGCAGTTACTGAACCCCTGTGTCCACTAGACTGTTTTTATTTTTCTATCTCCCCTTACCAACTAAACATAAAGAAGTGTAATAAAGGTTGTTCAAGAATATTTTCAGTTTGAACTATGATGAGGAAGAGCTGTAAAACCAAGAAAGTTTTATTTTTCTACATAATCCCCATGAACACTAATATACTTGTTACACTTGTTTCTGTGCCACTCAGATACACAATTTTTTTTTGGTTGTACAACTGCTCTTCTGTAGTCAGTGTGATGTTTTCATCATTAGCGCAGTGCAGCCAGTGGAAGTGGCTATAAGACTGGGGAACAAATGGTTGTCATATGGAGCTTGTTTTGGAGAATAAGGCGGGTGTGGTACCTCTTTGAATTCACTGTTTTGCAGAGCAGCTTTTTAAACTCTACCAAGCCATAGTGACAGCCATATTCTCACAATGAAAAACAATTAGACCACTAGTGGCTCATCTCAGGAATGGACAACCTGCTTAAATTACTCTAAGGGTGCAGCATAAAATCATTCAGGATGTCACAGAACATTCTCAGAAAACAGCAAAGCAACTGTAGGCTTCTCTTGTCTCATCACACATCAGTACTCACGTAAGACACTGAGAAAAATGGGCTTCATTGGATCTTAGTTAGGCAGAAACTATTCCTTACCAAGAAGAACAGAAATGCTTATCGTCATGCACACAAGGACGATTTCCAAGCCTTATGGAAAAATGTTCTGTGGATATATGACAGGTGGAGCTGCCTGGACGAGATGGGTCTAGCATTCCAACTGTCAAACAGGATGGTGGTAGTATGATAGCATGGATTATTTTTACTGCTTTATTACCTTTTATTATTTTATTGCTTCTCTAGCACCTTCAATACCATACAACCTCTGCTCCTTAGGGACAAGCTGACAGTGATGGGAGTAGATTCATACCTGGTGGAATGGATCGTGAACTATCTTACAGACAGACCTCAGTATGTGCGTCTCGGGAACTGCAGGTCTGACATTATGGTCAGCAGCACAGGAGCGCCGCAGGGGACTGTACTTTCTCCGGTCCTGTTCATCCTATATACATCGGACTTCCAATACAACTCGGAGTCCTGCCACATGCAAAAGTTCGCTGACGACACTGCTATCGTGGGCTGCATCAGGAGTGGGCAGGAGGAGGAGTATAGAAACCTAATCAAGGACTTTGTTAAATGGTGCGACTTAAACCACCTACAACTGAACACCAGCAAAACCAAGGAGCTGGTGGTGGATTTTAGGAGGCCCAGGCCCCTCACGGACCCCGTGATCATCAGAGGTGACTGTGTGCAGAGGGTACAGACCTATAAATACCTGGGAGTGCAGCTGGATGATAAACTGGAGTTGACTACCAATACTGATGCTCTGTGCAAGAGAGGACAGAGCTGACTATACTTCTTTAGAAGGCTGGCGTCCTTCAACAAGGTCCTTACCTGCAATAAGATGCTGCAGATGTTCTATCAGACGGTTGTGGCGAACGCCCTCTTCTACGCAGTGGTGTGCTGGGAAGGCAGCATAAAGAACAGGAACGCCTCACGCCTGGACAAACTGGTGAGGAAGGCAGGCTCTATTGTAGGCACGGAGCTGGACAGTTTGACATCTGTGGTGGAGCGACGGGTGCTGAGCAGGCTCCGGTCAATCATGGAGAATCCATTGCATCCACTGAACAGTATCATCTCCAGACAGAGGAGCAGCTTCAGTGACAGACTGCTGTCACTGTCCTGCTCCATTGACAGACTGAGGAGATTGTTCCTCCTCCATACTTTGCGACTCCACCGGGGGTGGGGGGTAAACAGTAACATTATACAATGTTATTGACTGTTATACCTGCCTTGCACTCTCCACCTTGCACTTTTTAACTTGCACTATGTTTTTATCACTCTTTAATATTGTTTTTATCAGTATGCTGCTGCTGGAGTATGTGAATTTCTCCTTGGGGATTAATAAAGTATCTATCTATCTATCTATCTATCTATCTATCTATCTATCTATCTATCTATCTATCTATCTATCTATCTATCTATCTATCTATCTATCTATCTATCTATCTATCTATCTATCTATTAAGTGGACAACTTGCCATAACTGAAGGAATTATGCTCAATATAAGAAAATTCTTCAGGAGAATATTCAAGCATAATTGGGCCATGAAGCAACTATTTTAAAAAAATCCAAAAAAGCAAAGTTAAAGTTTTAGACTGGCCTAGACAAAGTCCAGACCTAAAACCAAACCAATAGAAATACTGTGGCAACACCTGATATGAGTATTTCATACTTTATAATCTACCAGTATTGCAAGGTAAAGAGAACTAAAATCCCGTCACAATGATATAAAAGACTGGTATTGAATTATAGGAACTGTTTATTTGTACTAATATCAGCTAAAGGTGGTGGCACCAGTTATTAAGTGTGATGAAAAATTACTTCTTAACACATTGTAAGTTGGTGTTGAATAAATTTATTCATTCCATAAATCACAAAAGTTAAAAAAAAATCATGTCACTTGTTTACTTAGGTGTCATTTACTAAATTTTACATTTTGTCCAAAGTCTTAAAACATTCAGTGTCAAACATTTGCAGTATTAGAGGAAATCAGGAGGGGGTTAATACTTTTTCATAGATCTTTGTTTATTTATCTATCAAAAAAGTATATTCTGTTTTAATATAATACATTTCTGGGGTAAATGACAGAGAAGCACATTTTACAAAAAGACGCTGAACTCATTTTATATTATATTAGCTGTCCCCTGTGGCACTGCCCACGTAGTAGTGAAACAGGACAAACTTTTAAAATCAATAAACAAACAGGTATCACTAGCTAAGCAGAGGCAAGGTAAGCTCCAAAACGTGGCGATAGGTAGAATGACTTGAACGGAGGCTGGCGCATAAGCAAGGATGGCCCTGCCTGGCTCCTCACTCTTGACGTCATGCTTTTCCCCCTCCCCTGGGCCCGTATGCCTCTATCTCAGAGTAGCGTGAATAAATTGCTCCTGCAAGCGAACTATGATACTTAGAGCGATGACAGAAGTCGTGAAATCAACCGGAATGTTCAAGCAAATGATAGAAAAAACCCTATCCAAATCTGTTAAGTAGTTCTCTCGTGAAAAGTGGATATACAGACGTTGGAATTTATATATAGAGAGACATTTTAGCAGTATTATAGGCACTTAAAGAAGTGTGAAAATATTTATACACAGTACCTGTATGTTGACAGTGAGTGTCTTACAGGATTAGTTTAAGAGTATATAGTGGGAAGAGAAAGGTTGTCAATAACTTTCCTTCCACCAAAGGAGAAGTCCACACCAGAAGACCATTAACATCACTTCCACTCAGTTTTTCATACCTCCCCTTCCTAATCGCTATTTAAGAGATGATGCAACAGGACTTCATCCTCATTCTATGACCAGTGAACTCTTGAGAAAGTTGGGAGGAGGTAGTGCACTATTTTGGATATTATAGCCCAAAACATCAGCTTTTCTTTCCTATTCTGGTACACAACTTCTATTATTCTCTCTCTTGCTGTATGTATCTATGGGTAGTTGAACCCCAGACACAACCACACAGACAGACACAAGTCTGAGGTTCAAATGCAAAGTTTAGTACAATCAAAACACCTTCAATAGGTTTGTTCACACTGGTAGCTAAACACTAGGACAATACTCGTGTTTAGCTACAAGTATTTCTTCTTCTCTTTCTGTCTTTTTCTTCTTCCACTCATCCCAGGCAAGATTTGTCCATCCTCCTAACAAGACTCCTACTTGCCTGGATGAGACAGAGTGGCTCAATTGATAGAATACCCCAGAGTATTTCCGATGCCAGGGCATTATCCCTAGGAAGAAATTCTGGGTCAGGCAGAAGCCCTACAAATTTGGAATCACAAATCCCTGCAGCAACACCTAGTGACACTCATGGGACTACAATTCCCAGCATTCAGTGCAGGTGTCTGCATGGGAACCATATCCCAGGGATGCTGCCATCTACCATGTTGTTGGGTATAAACAGTCCATATCATTTGCCTCCCCTGCATCCCTAATATATTGGCCTCCCAGCTGGGTAAGGTTCTTCAGTACTCTTATTTTAGGATGCCACCGTATTTCCACATTCATATTTTCTGCCAGACTCCTGGCTGAGGTATAGAACATCCTGTTTTCCTTCTTTCTCACTCATTACTCTAGACTGGGACTTTTAGTTCAACCCAGTCAGTGTCCCTTTGTGCCATCAGGGGGTGCTGCTGGTAGAAACGCTCAATGTTTTAACAAGCTTCTGTATGGCCTGGAAGTGCTTCCACTGTGTACTGCCATGGTACTTGTATGTACAAGTACTCCTGAGTCCACCATAAAAGGAGGCATCTCAACCCTCTCAGCGAATTGCAGATGGAGGTAAAGGACAAGGCTTACCTGGAGTAGAGTTGAAAAAATAGATTATTGGATTGTGCTTGTGATTACTGGTATATTAGACAAAGAACCTGCAAAAAGTGTATTGTGTAATAAAATACATTTATTTAAAATTTTGGACTGTGTGGTAAGTGGTCCATGGCATAGAAAAGATTTTAAATAAACATTCAAGTCATGAGAGCGTGCAAGCTCAGATTGGGTGCAGGTGTGTGCATGATGGTGCTGCTCCAGAGTTGATTATGGTGTTAAGGTGACCATGAAGATGTGAGTGGATCGGTCAGGTGCTCCTTTCACACCCCGGAGTGGCTGGAGGGTAATATCTGCATCCAAGCAAGCTGATACATGTACCTGGACCCTGCACGGCCGAGTGGGGAAGGAGAGGAAAAAAAACAGGAAAAGGGAAAGGGAAAATATGGACATTAAAGAGGAGAGAGGGAATGAATGACGGAACACGGCAGGATCAGTAGACAGTATGGTGTAGTGCAGAGGAGGCAGGCAGCCAGGATGAGAGTCTCTAGGATGAGCATGGAGCTGACACACAAGGGGGCTGAAGAGGGACACTCCGGCTGGGCATTTGTTTTGGAGTAGCTGGAGTGACTCAATGCTTGTAGTGGGCTCCCGCATAAGTTTGAGGACTGGCAGCAAAAGATGGAAGAAGTGAGACAAGGCAAGGTGCGACACCCTGCCTGGTTTTGAAGATTGGCTGTGCCTGTGGGGTAAACAGAGGAGATGTTGGTTTTAAGAAGATTGCACCAGGGCTTGTGACTTTTTTAAAAGACAGATTCCTGCCTGCAATTTTAACCTCATTTTAATGGATTATTTATTGAACAGTTTTTAACCTCCACACGTTTTCACATATTTTTATGGATTATTTATTTTTTTATTGGAAAAACATTTTGATGCACTGCACCTTTCTGAACACTGTTTTGGACTTTTTTTAATGAAACCACTTTGATACTATTGTACCTGACCCTTGCTGTTAGTGTGTGTCCTCATTTGCCTGGCTCATCTCGGTTCAAGACTATTGACTATCGACAGTTCTGGGTTGAAGAGGCTTTCGGCAACAACAAGGGACCATGGAGCTGACCCGGACCATCATAATCTATGTATGTGAACTTGTGCCTGGGTGTCTGAGATGCAGTTATCTAATACTTATGCTTCTTAGTGAAAGACTAGGACATCACTTGCAGAGCATGTAATATGTTTGGATTGGATTGTTTACTCCATCAATCTCCATTGCTCTAAAATTCTCAAAAGTTCACAGAGCATTAAGAAGCAGCACAAAGCAAAGACTGTCTACAAAAAAAATAAAATAACTGCATTAAAGGGTTTTGTATTTTTTGTATGTGTATATGTGTGTTGTGAAGTTTTCCATTGTTTCTTTTATAGTCTCCTTGGCTCCTTAGTAATACGCAACTTTGATTTGAGATTACAAGCCTCCCTGTGAAAGAGAAAAAATAAAGTACTTTGATACTGACATGAAAAGGCACTTGCATATCCAAAGATGACTTTTCTATAAATAACCTGTTGTGACGTTAAGATGGAGTTATTTCAGTTCAGAAGACTGCATTCCATTTACCATTTGTTAGAAGTGTCCAAGAATGTTGAAAATTTAATGCGCACTACGTTAGGACTTGTTTAAGAAATATTGGAATTCAATTCCATAAAGATATATTGCACTGACATAAATTCTGGGAATTAAAGAAGTGTTTCCAAGCAGCACACCAATCTGGGATATTTCAGTGAAAGCACCTCCCTGTGACAGGAATGTTAGGAAGAGTGTGCAACATTGTTTTAAATGGGTTTAGTGAATGAAGTACTGAATTAGCACTTGGGATACTTGGGATCAACAGCACAGAGTTATGGGGATTGTAGAAGAGAGGTGAAAAAGAGAGTGCAGGCAGGGTGGAATGGGTGGAGAAGAGTGTCAGGAGTAATTTGTGACAGACGGGTATCAGCAAGAGTGAAAGGGAAGGTCTACAGGACGGTAGTGAGACCAGCTATATCATATGGGTTGGAGACAGTGGCACTGACCAGAAAGCAGGAGATAGAGCTGGAGGTAGCAGAGTTAAAGATGCTGGGTGTGACGAGGATGGACAGGATTAGAAATGAGTACATTAGAGGGTCAGCTCAAGTTGGGCGGTTGGGAGTTAATCCCATCAACCAGGTTATTTTTAATATAGCACAATCCAATTATGGTGGCAAGTTGGCACAGTGGTAGCGTTGCTGCTTTGCAGAGCAGGGTTCATGTCACATATCCTTCCTGCATGGAGTTTGCATGTTCTCCCTCTGAGTGCTCCAGTTTCCTCCCTCAGTCCAAAGACATGCAGGTTAGGTTAATTGGTGATCCTAACTTGGCACTAATGTGCGTGTGGTGCATGTTTGTGTGTGTGTGTGTTTGCCCTGCATTGGATAGGCGCCTTGTCCAGGGTATGTTCCTGCCTTGCACCCTGCGCTGGATAGGAAAAGCTCCAGCATACCCACACAATCCTGTTCAGGAGTATAAGCAGGTTTGAAAATGACTGACTGACAATCTAATTCTTTGCATGGAGGTGTTTAGGAGAGACGGCAGTGGGGTTTTTAACCAGACTGTTTAATGGAATCTTGGAAAGTGAGAGGATGCCTGAGGAATGGAGAAGAAGTGTACTGGTGCCAATCTGTAAGAATAAGGGGGATGTGCAGAACTGCAGTAACTACAGGGGGATAAAACTGATGAGCCATAGCATTAACTTATGAGAAAGAGTAGCGGAATCTAGGTTAAGAAGGGAGGTGATGATTAGTGAGCAGCAGTATGGTTTCATGCCAAGAAAGAGTACCACAGATGCGATGTTTGCTCTGAGGATGTTGATGGAGAAGTTTAGAGAAGGCCAGAAGGAGTTGCATTGCTTCTTTGTGGACCTGGAGAAACCATATGACAGGGTGCCTCGAGAGGAGTTGTGGTATTGTATGAGGAAGTCGGGAGTGGCAGAGAAGTACATAAGAGTTGTACAGAATATGTATGAGGGAAGTGTGACAGTGGTGAGGTCTGCAGTAGGAGTGACGGATGCATTCAAGGTGGAGGTGGGATTACATCAGGGATCTGCTCTGAGCCCTTTCTTATTTGCAGTGGTGATGGACAGAGTGACAGACTAGATTAGACAGGAGTCCCCGTGGACTATGATGTTTGCTGATGATATGATCTGTAGCGAAAGTAGGGAGCAGGTTGAGGAGACCCTGGAGAGGTGGAGATATACTCTGGAGAGGAGAGGAATGAAGGTCAATAGGAACAAGACATAATATATGTGTGTAAATGAGAGGGAGGTCAGTGGAATGGTGAGGTTGCAAGGAGTAGAGTTGGCGAAGGTAGATGAGTTTAAATACTTGGGATCAACAGTACAGAGTAATGGGGATTGTGGAAGATAGAGGTGAAAAAGAGAGTCCAGACAGGGTGGAATGGGTGAAGAAGAGTGTCAGGAGTAATTTGTGACAGACGGGTATCAGCAAGAGTGAAAGGGAAGGTCTACAGGATGGTAGTGAGACCAGCTATGTTATATGGGTTGGAGATAGTGGCACTGACCAGAAAGCAGGGGACAGAGCTGGAGGTAGCAGAGTTAAAGATGCTAAGATTTGCATTGGGTGTGACGAGGATGGAGAGGATTAGAAATGAGTACATTAGAGGGTCAGCTCCAGTTGGACGGTTGGGAGACAAAGTCAGAGAGGTGAGATTGCTTTGGTTTGGACATGTGCAGAGGAGAGATGCTGGGTATATTGGGAGAAGGATGCTAAGGATAGAGCTGCCAGGGAAGAGGAAAAGAGGAAGGCCTAAGCGAAGGTTTATGGGTGTGGGTGAGAGAGGACATGCAGGTGATGGGTGTAACAGAACAAGACGCAGATATAGAAAGATATGGAAGAAGATGATCCTCTGTGGCAACCCCTAATGGGAGCAGCCGAAAGAAGAAGTAGAAGTGAATGAAGTACTGGATAAGCAGATGCTCCAGTGAGAATGCAAAACTGAATCACTCTAGGTTAAATCATATAACACTTTTACTGTTTTAAGAGTACTTTTTGTTGTACTTGATGCTTATAAAAAGAGCAAACCTCCCCAAATTCTGGTCCTGGTTACATATAATTAATTTGATCAGATATGAATTTTCTATGATTTCTTTTTCTTAATCAAAGTAGATGAGCAATCAACTAGTCTTGATTTTTATGGAACCCTTCAAAGATCCCGCTACTGCAAACAACTCTACAAGGCAAATACAAATAAAAATTAGAATAACAAGATCATTCATGAAATTACAATGAAACAAACTTAGAAGATTCTTGATAACTACAGATGAACTGATGGTGTAAAGTAGATTGCCTGTATGAGATGTTAGCATAGTCAAACTTGAATTAGCATAGGATGTTCAGAAGAGTCAACAGAACAGTTACTATCAACTAAACTACACAAGAGAAATATAAATAGGTTTATATTTGTTATGTTTGTATTTACTTTTATGTATTTTTATATAAATATAAATATGAATTAAATATAACCACTAATGGAATGCCACACACAATCTAGGCAGAGAGTTGTAATGTGTGGCATCCTTAAAGCTTTGTGAACATGGTGCTGAGTTGAGGGTATTCCCATATCAATAAGCCCAATAAAAAATCCAGTCCTTAATGGGACTCCATCTGATCTAAATATTCAACTCTTAGGCTTAAAATGTATTTGACATTTAACAGAAAACACATTTTGAAATACCATAAGTTTGTATCAGCTAGCTAAACTACATCTCAGGTGCACATGCATGTGCCAAGTCTGCTGACAAGTGGCTATTCCATAAGTGCATCCACCACATTATACAGATGGAAGAGATTCTATGTACAGTATCTGTAAGAATGTTGGCTGCAGTAGTTGTATTCTTGTATTAGAATCAAATTTCAACTCCGTGTTATACATTTTACAACACAGGGATCCATGTCCCTTTGCCACAAAAATGGTGAGAAGCAAAGGCTGAGAACTGGTTTATTTTTCTTTTAATATAATAAACATAGATTGCAATGGTACTGTACATTCAAGACCTTCTTATATATAAACGTCTACGTGTGGAAGTGTGTGTCTGTCTGTGTGTTGGGCCAGAAGTGAGAGGCGGAGTCAGAGTAAGGGCTCCACCTCGAAGGATGCATAAGCAAGGCCAGCACGTTGGCAAAATGAAACCTCCAAAGAAAGAGTCACTTGCTTAGCCGCTAATACAGAAGCAAGGCTCAGGCTGGCTGCGCCGTAAGATGGCTGCACCGACGAGAGCTCCGAGTCATCTCAGCAAAAAGTTATTATTTATTTTCTTACTACTCACTCTCTTTGTGCATACTACTTTATCTCATTTTCAGTATGACCGGAAAACACTCTTGAAATTATGTTCATCAGCCAGTTAGGATTTTACAACAGTTTTTGATATCGCGGACACTGTACTACCTGGAGTCTTTTGTTTACTCGTGCGACGCCGAAGGAAAACAAAGAGGGGGAAACGCAACGGAGTTCTGTGCCGAACCCGACAGAGAAACAACAAGCCTCCTCTGCCTAGCATCCTGCTTGCTAACGTTCAGTCTCTGGACAACAAATTAGATGAGCTGCGCGCACGGATAAAGCACCAAAAAGACATCACAAACTGCTGCGTTTTGGTGTTCACAGAGAAGTGGTTGGAGCCCAGCGTACCTGACTGCGCAGTCACACCAGACGGGTTCACAGTTTATCGGGGAGACAGAAAGAAGGACTCAGGCAAGTCGAGGGGAGGGGGTATGTGCTTTATGGTTAACTTTTCGTGGGCTACGGATGTGTGTGTCTTAAAAACCCACTGCTCACCGGTTCTCGAGCTGCTGACCATTAAAGTTAGACCCTTTAACCTCCTGAGGGAGTTCAGTTCAGTTCTCCTTTCAGTGGTTTACATCCCCTCACAAGCTGATAAAGCTTCGGCTATGGATGAACTGTATGATGTTATCAGTGGACTAGAGAACGCTAACTCAGAAGCAGCATTTATTGTGTTGGGAGACTTTAACAGAGCAAACATGAAGAAAGTTCTCCCTAAATACTATTAGCACATCTCTCCCCCAACAAGAGGTGATCAGACACTGGATCATTGTTACACCTTATTCAAGGACTCCTACAAACCCCTCCCTCAACCAGCTTTTGGAAAAGCAGACCATTGCTCTATATTGCTGCTGCCCACATATAAACAAAGACTTAAACAGGAAAAAGCGGTTTACAGGGACATCTACAAATGGGACAGTGAGGCTGAGGGGGTCTTACAGGACTGCTTTGAAACAACTTATTGGCAGATGTTTGAGGATGCAGCTGATGGCAACATCAATGAATTCACAGACTCTGTCACAGGATATATCAGCAAGTGCATTGATGATGTTGTCACTAAAACCTCCATTTGTATATATCCTAACCAGAAACCCTGGGTAAATGGGGAGATTCGGGCTAAGCTCAAGGCGTGGATCTCTGCCTTTGGCTCAGGGGACTCTGATGCATACAAAGCAGCCAGATACGACCTCCAGAAGTCCATCAAGAAGGCCAAACGGGACTATGGGGACAAAGTGGAGTCAAGCTACCACAGCTCTGACACCAAGCGCCTGTGGAATGGACTGTGCTGCATCACTGACTATAAAAAGAAAAACACAGTCAGCGTTCAGCCCACTGCATCTCTTGCAGACGAGCTCAATACCTTCTATGCTCGTTTTAATGCAGCCAACAAAGAACAGGTGCTATAACCTCAAGGGGGCAGTGAGTCTGTCACTCTGATCCTTGAAACGTCTGATGTGAGAAGGTCCTTCAAAAAGGTCAATCCTCGCAAAGCTCCAGAACCAGATGGCATCCCAGGCCGTGCCCTCAGGGCATGTGCTGACCATCTAGCAGGTGTGTTCACCAACATCCATCTTCAATCTCTCCCTGAGGCAGTCGGTGGTCCCCACTTCCTTCAAGGCATCCACCATCATTCCTGTCCCAAAGAAACCGGTGGTCTCCTGTCTGAATGACTATTGTCCAGTTGCACTGACATCGGTCATTATGAAGTGCTTCCAGCGCCTGGTCAAAGGTTACATCTGCTCCTCCCTCCCCGACACGCTGGATCCTCTCCACTTTGCTTACATAGCAAACAGATCTACAGAGGATGCCATTGCACTAACAATAAACACTGCCCTCACCCACCTGGAAAGAGGAAATACATATGTAAGAATGCTGTTCATACAGTAGATTACAGCTCGAAATTCAGCGCCATTATCCCATCAAAACTCATCTTGAAGCTTGATGACCTTGGGTTGGGGACGACCATCTGCAGATAGATTTTCTCTTTCCTCACAAAAAGGCCCCAGGTGGTGAGAATCGGCAAACACATGTCCTCATCACTCATTTTAAACACAGGAGCGCCGCAGGGCTGTGTGCTTAGCCCCCTCTTGTATTCCTTGTTCACCCACGACTGTGTTGCAAAACACGGCACAGACACCATCATCAAGTTTGCAGACGACACAACCATCATAGGCCTTATCACTGACAATGATGAGATGGCCTACAGAAAGGAGGTGCTGGCACTGAGTTGGTGCCTGGATAACAACTTGTCTCTTAACGTCAGCAAAACCAAGGAGATGATCGTGGACTATCGGAAACAGCAAGACGGAGAACACCAGGCCATCTACATCAGCGGCATAGAAGTTGAAAGGGTTAACAGCTTCAAGTTCCTTGGAGTAAACATCACCAAGGATCTCTCGTGGACCCTTCACATAGACACTGTGGTCAGGAAAGCTCGCCAGCGGCTCTACTTCCTGAGGAGGCTGAGGAAGTTTGGCATGACTGCCAACATCACCTCCAAATTTTACAGGAGTGTGGTCAAGAGTCTGCTGATGGGCTGCATTACCGTCTGGTATGGGAGCTGCTCTGCCAGCAGCCGGAAATCACTACAGAGAGTGGTGAAGGACCAGAGTGAAGGTCTCTGATATGGTTTGCATATTTGTTTATAGAAATCCACAAAGGGTGAAAATGAGTCACATATCTTAAAATAGTTTTTTGCATATGATGGGTTCAAGTCCAAGTGTCTGTTAATGCCATTTTAATTTGATAGCCACAATTCAGGCAGCTCTCTGGCACTTTTAGCATTAGCCCATGTCCCAGTTAAATGTGTGTCCAATTGAATTGGCATGTGCATATATCAGAGACTGTGGATCCTCCTTCCTTATTCTAGTATGAAAATATTACAGACAGAAAGAAGGCACGCCAGTGGGAACTCTGTTATCAGGACTCTTAGCCAGGAGTTCAAACAGAGAATGATCTGTTTGAAATGCCCACCCCTAACATATTGTGTCATCATCCCTAGCACTGAGCCACCAAACCAAACTGAGCAATCAGGCCAAAGCCAAACTGACTAATCAGATTACTTAGAGGGACAAACACACACAAGCAGTAGTGTTTTATTACATATTATTTTGTATATAAATTGTGCTATATATTACATATAGCGGCACGGTGGTGCAGTGGGTAACGCTGCTGCCTCGCAGTTGGGAGACCTGGGGACCTGGGTTCGTTTCCTGGGTCCTCCCTGCGTGGAGTTTGCATGTTCTCCCAGTGTCTGCGTGGGTTTCCTCCGGGTGCTCCGGTTTCCTCCCACAGTCCAAAGACATGCAGGTTAGGTGGATTGCCGATTCTAAATTGGCCCTAGTGTGTGCTTGGTGTGTGTTTGTGTGTGTCCTGCGGTGGGTTGGCACCCTGCCCGGGATTGGTTCCTGCCTTGTGCCCTGTGTTGGTGGGTTGGATAATGGATGGATGGATATTACATATAAAAACTTAGAAATATACATTGTATATAATGGTGTATATACACATTTTTCTAGCTACCTATAATTTGTTACGCATGTGTGTTTGTAATGTCTTTATTGGTATTTTATTATTGCCACTGATCCGTGAAGACATGCATCATGCAATGTACACATGACATTAAACCTGGACTTGAATTTGGTAAATTTTCTGCAAATCTGCCAATTCTTGATTCCAGATATTACCAGGATACTTAATTCCATTTTTGTTCACTCACTCAGTTGATATGACAATTAACTGGAAAACCCAATGCATAAATTGATTTAAACAAAATCATTTAAAATACAAGCTGCACTGTGGAGCTATCTTTGAATCTAAAACTATTAACACTAGAATCCCTGAAACCTACAAAAAAACTCGTAATCCCGGGCCACCTTAAATCCTTTCGGACTCTCAGGGATGTGGAAGTGATTTCCATGTTGATACATTAAAAGAAACATCCAAACATATCTGCAGGGCCCCACTCCTCCTTTTAACCACATTTACAGCATGTCCATTAGTTTTACTTTTAGAGCACTTATTGAGCATACTGTACATACCACCCCAAATGGTCGTTTATTCTGGAGAGATTCTCCTCTTGCCTTTGTAGCTGTTATACTTCTCTTTTGGGCCTCTTCCCTTTTCTCTGAAGAGCTAATATTGGAAGTTTCTAGTATATGAAGTTCAGAACCCGTCATCTAAATTGTGGCTTCAGACTTGGATGCATCATTCTGTAACAGCCATAATCCTTCTGTTCTAACTTTGGATAAATTTGGTCCTGATTGTCTGTCTGTGTAACATCTGATAAAATGTGGTTTGTGGAACAGGTAAAAGATATTTCAATTCTTTTCTTCTTCAAATATAATTCTGGTCTTGGCATTTTTGATTGGTGTGCAGTGTTTTCACTGTACATACTGCATTTGACTCAATGTGTACTGCACAGTGATTTTGATTGGTGCTCGCTGATCCAATTTTTTTCAACTAGCTATATTAGCTATGTTGTTGAAGACAGGAAATAGAATAAATTTAACTATATTTGAAATTTAATATCTCTTGCCTTAAGTGTACCTCGAGTGTTCCTCCTGTTTTTCTTCGGTATTTTTGTGTGCCTCAACCTGCCTTTTACAGTGCTTTCTCTCTTGATGCTCTCCTGTAAAGCTTCCTTCTCAGACTCTGTCTTTTGGAGGTGTGTTACCCTCCTTCTGGTCACTTTTCGAGTTCTATCACTAGTAAACGGGCCCCCATTTCCCACTGTGAAAACATCATTTACAATCTTGTAAATACTTGCTGTGTCTAAAGGTGACACTCAGCATTCCTCCTACACCTTTCCTCAGTATTCTCATGTGTGTCAGTCTCTAATAAAGTATCTATCTATCTATCTATCTATCTATCTATCTATCTATCTATCTATCTATCTATCTATCTATCTATCTATCTATCTATCTATCTATCTATTGATCCTGTCTTGATGGTGTTTAACTGAGCAACCAAAGCGAAATTGACCAATAAGGCCAAAGTCAAAGAGACCAATCATATTGTAAGCACACACACACACATACAGAGACAGTAGTGTTTTATTATATAGTAGATTAGAATGTATGATTATAATCTCAGACAATAATTGATTCCTCATTCAACCAAGTTTGACCTACTTGGGCAATGAAATCATTGAGAGGATTCCAGAATTTTGCCAAAATATTCACTAAATATATTGTAAGCCTTGTCATTACACATTTATGATTTGCGACGACCATATGAAATGTATTTTTTGATTAAAATTAATAAAAACCCTGGTCATGTTTTGATTTTTATTTTCAGGCTTGCTGAACTTATTACATTTAGATGCCTACATAAAAAGATATATTCAGGTTACTTTGTTTCTTTAGGGGTGCTTTTTATCCCAATGAGTAAATGATGAAGCTCTCATCAAAAAAGGCAGGTTAGCTTGTTGACCCATAGTGTGTATGTCAGCCAAGTCACCTCTCCTCCTTATCTCCCTCCCGAAAACAAAAAACTATGCATACACAGATTTGATGACAGGAAAGCACTACAGTATTTATGATACATTTTTAAATACTTTCATTCTGTGTGTAAAACAAATGCAGGTTTAATAATTCACCCCAAAAAGTCAATAAGCATTTAATTTTTAGGAGCAGAAATGATTCTTAAGAGAGTTATGTGCCATCTTAGTGGGCTTACAGCAAACATGCAACACACCAGGCTGATATTGTATCTATGTGGTAGGTAGAATACCACCTAGGATGGATATTTTTTTAAACTGATCTAATTCTCAATAAAATTAATAAAATTTAGCCATCAAAAAGTTCACTAAAAATACAAAATACTTTGAAAATAAATGAGGGCAAGACTAAAGCCAGTCTACCACAGTTTAGGTGAGGTTTCTTTCTTTTCTGTCACCTGGAAGTGCATTGATAAATTTGTCATCATTGTCAGCGAGGCCAGCAGCACTCACTGACGACACTACAGCTGTCACTATGATTGAATGGCTGTGATGACCTTCCCCCACATACTGTGAAGGCCAGGCAGGCAGAGCATTTCCGTTAATTGGCAGCAGTTCATAAAGGTAGTGCCCTGTTCCTGCATGGGCTCAAATGTGTTTCTTCTGCATGCATGTACCACCCCTGTGAGGTGCGTATGCCTTGTCCCATCAGCTTGGAATTTCACTTTTTTCCCTGTGTCACTCTTTCTAGCTGGGAAGAAGACCTCTGACACTTTCTGCTGTGACTGCATAATGCCCTCTTACGTGGGAGGGTTTGCACAATTTTTTTTTTATTTTCTGCTCCAATATATTTGCATATTCATATGTCATTGTGGCCTCCTAGGTGAGGCACGCTGCATGTGGAACATCAAGCCAGACTTTTTTCATTTCTTTATTTATTTACCTTTTGAGAAAAGCTAATAAACATGGACTGAATTCAGAATGTACATGAATTATGAAGGTACTGTAGGCTGGCAGGGTGGTATTCCTGCTCAGGCGATCTTATGATTTCAAGGTCACCCAAAATCTTTGGTCAGGCTGGGAGTACTTTGAATTTAATGTCTTTGAAATTTAAACCAACCATTAGGATGTGGTAGTATGGAGTTTATTCTGAGTCTGAAACTACAGTATGCTCACTTCAAGTATTGTCAAATGACTATTTTGCATTTCCTTATCTTAAACTGCATTTTAATATATCCTTCAATTTCCTGAACCGACTCATAATAGAGTCAGAGGGAAAAAATAGCCTATCCTGGCATTCTGAGTATGACAATACTTAATTAGATCAAAGAAAAATAGGATAAAATAATATAATAAATATCGAAATGATTAGACAAAACTATAAAACAGAAGAGAAAACTGAAGTAAAAAGAACAGAGAAAAAAATACTTTGACCCTTGTCATATACATTATATAAAGTGTCACACACTTGCGCATGGAAGACAGTTTATGGGCTTGAATAATTATACTTATACGCTGAGCTAGAGATTGGCGCTGTCGTCTAATCCTTTCTCTCTTTTCTTTTCTATCACTTCCAGTTCATGTGACAACACTTCCGGTTCCACTGACATCACTTCAGGTTCATGTGCCTCTGGACCCCTTCCTGCCAACTCACCATATAACCATCATCTTATCTATTGTATTCAGTTCTGTTTTGAGCTCAGTCTGTAAAGACTGTTATTCTCAACTTGCTTGCCAAGTATACAGGGAGGCTACTCCAAACCTTTGTCTGTGCTGTTTGTGTTTATTTCACAAAATGTACATCTAAATTGTCTAAAATATATGTATATATAATGCCAAAGAAGAAAAACAGAATATAATAATAAAATATACAGTTATTTATATGATAAAGCAAAAATAGGAACGGGAGGGAAAAACTGAAGCAAAAAGCGAAGAAAAAAATGCATGTCTATAACCCTTGTTGCAAATGTAATGGAACATCTAAATTGCCTAAAATATACTGTATAAAATGCAAAAAGGGTAACTTAAACAAATATAAGCAAAAGAATGCCATTCTTTAAAGATGGCTGAGGGTCCTTTCACTCCCGATAACACATCTACCACTGGGCATATTCCATCACACAACCAGGGATGGACCTCAAATCCAGGGGATTCTGATAGGACATAGGGTCTCGCTGTACTACAACCCTTATATTTTATTTGATATAAAACACAATCTCATAATTTAATTTACACAACAATAATTTGCATTGGAATAAGTGTGCTAGTGTGAGCAGCTAAAAATTGGGGAAAACACGCTAGTCTATACATGCTTTGCATTCAATAATGAAACTCAAATCCAGTGAAATCCCTGTAACTACAAGGGGGTGCCAGAGAGCCCCAACCCACAGACACAGTAAAGCACCACATGTCAATAGGTTAAAATAAAGGACTTTTATTCCTTTTCCAGGCACCTCCTCACAATCCCCCCAATAACAAGCCAGAATTATAATATAAATGAACACCAAGCATACAATTGCTCCTCCTTCTTTCCTCTGCTGAGTGTTACCCGTTGCCTCCCGACTCTGACTCGTTCATGTACGGCAGCGGGCTTCTTTTTATGCCAGACCCGGGAATGCTTCTGGGCCACGCCCCATCTTCCGGGCAGCATTTCTGGGTCATAATGAAAGTGGGGAGGTCCTCCCCCGACCATGCCCTCTATCAATCCCAAGGTACCCCTACATGCCAGCACTTCTGGACTCCATCTCCCTAGCACCCCTGCTAGTGCCCTGACTGACTTATCACGTGAGGACCATTGCCACCTAGTGCATGGGGGATGGAACCACTCCCAAGTTGCACCTTTCATTGACCCATCTATTATTTTATATCTTTCCACCCACTAGTCAATCCATCCATCTTTCCTCTCAGGCTTCCCGTATAGATAAAAACCCATGTTCTTCCCTGGTCAGGATGCCCATTCTTATCCCACACCCTACAATAACACAGATTGAGAAATAAAGCAATCATCTTTTGGCTCCCTTCCTTTCCCACAAGCAATTGTAATAATCACAGTCACTAGCTCGTTGAAAGCGAGACTATCTTCACTAAACATAAACAAATGCAATGGTACTACATTTTGCTGATGTGCAATGTTCAGGACTGCAGCTACTGAAACTCACAGACTGTTCTCTAAAAATACAGGACTGCAACCTGCAATGAGTCATACGTAACTGATTCTTTACAACTACAAGCAATATCATGGCCTCCAACATCAGCTCAGCCAACCAATATAGGCTCTCATCCATCACCAGATCTAAATATAGTAGAAAACCTAGCTATAGAAAAATATATGAGGTGTGACAATTAGTTCCTGGAATGAACCTGTAGAAAAAAATGTGTGCGTATCTGTTCACTGGTGGCTACTGTCACATTTGAAGTAATCTCCTTCTGAAGCTACACATTTAGTTAGACAATGTTGCCATTGCTTGAAACATACCTGGCACACTGTAATTGGAATACCCTTGAGTTCCTTTGTCACGTTACATTGGATGTCAGAAATGTCTGAAAATTTGGAAAGAGAGAGTAATCACAAGGAGCTAGGTCAGGTGAAAAGAGTGGATGATCCAGTTTGAATATTGAATTCTTACCCAGAAAGTCATGAAAACTGAGCACTTTTTGGCTTGTAGCACTGTCATAATGGATGATCCACTTCTGGCATTGTCATTCACATTTTCTCACCACTTCTTCGAACCTCTTATACCATTCAAAGACACTTGACTATTTCATAGCATCCTCACCAGTGCTTGAAGTGAAACCAAATTACTGGCAGCATTCTGTTCATGGTGATGCACTAACATCTGATCAGAGAGGGGTGGTGGTTGTGGTTCCCCATGAAGTTACCAGTGCCAATGCATACTGACCCACTTCAAACACTGATCCTCACCATACGCCATTTCAACCTGTTCAATGTTTCAGTAGCAGTTTGTAGCAGAGCTGACACTACATGGGCCATTCTGAGAATTACATTGTCTAACCTCTCACAGTCACATTTTTCTGTCTTTTAATAGTGTCACACTCATACACTTGGGAGGCAGCTTATGGGCACTGGGGATGGTAATAACCTGCCAAACCAGTGGGTGGCACTGTGTTCTAATGCATTCTCTCCCTCTGCAGAATGGAAGATTCCACCTCTGATGTCAGTTCCATTTTCTGTCCTTTAGGACCCACCCCTTCCTTCCAGGAACCCATATGACCAGCAGTTCCAAAATTTATTTCATAATCTGTCTAGAGAAAACAGAACAAAAATAGAAATACAATACAATACTCCTACTCAAGAGAAAAAGAAGAAGGATACAAGCAAATGAAACCCATTTAATTTTTTAAAAATATAATTGAACAATTAAAAGCATAAGAGAACTTCTAATAATGAATTCTTGACATGTTTTAACAAAGTTTTGGACATATCCTTTTAAAAAGAATTAGATTTTTTTCTAAGTTGAGATAATGTAGAACATACCCACTGAGTTATAGTAGGTGGGTTGGAATTCTTCCAATTAAGCAAATAAGTCTGCATGCAGGTAGTATAAGATATACAAATTTATTTATTTATTGCATCCCTAAAACATATGGCCCAGTGATTCTGGTTGGATCTTGCCCTGGGTAGATTTTACATAATTCTAAATGAGACAAATGTGATAGAAGCTTTCAAGTTTAGTTACATAGTGTTTGTTACATAAAGATCTACAACAAAAAAATGCAGCCACTGTGGCCCTCCAGGAATGACTTTGCCCACCCCTAGTCTACAGTGTATTCTATGGGTGGCTGAGTTCCACTCCTTTTCTTATATGCTAATTAAATGGTCCTTATCCCACCCTTCCCTAGAATCTTTCAGGGGTAGATTCTTTTATATATTTTTATATATTGTTGAAATGTTGTCTGAGTCTTCATCAAGACTAACCAGTATTGCTTCTAGAACAGATATGGGTGTGAGATGTGGAAAATGGGGTGTGTTTCCTCTAAATGCTGATAATTTCATGTTCACTGCTATTTCTGAACTTACTGGCCCCTGTGTTTAAACAAGGAATTCAATGTGGAAAAATATTTGTTTTAGTGAAGAATTTGTAAGTGGCCAAAAGAAAGAAGATGCAGTCTATCATGACTCAAAAGGGATAGTCTTCATAGTGTTTGTGCAAAAGTGTCTTAATATTGCATTGACAAAAAGCATAATGAAATAATAATTCTGCATATGTTTGTATATGGGGGTGAGGTTACTTAACTGTAGTGTGTTAAATTATATTTTAATACCAAGAGCACATTTATAAAACTCTCATTTTCTTGGTTGCCTACTCCTACTCCCCTGGCATTGTATAGTAGTTGTTTCTTCTCCTCTGCCTTAATTGTGACTGACAGAAAAATTGTACATCTTGACATCTATTACTGAGCTGAAAAACCACATGATTTCCACCACACAGGTAGCCTGATCATGCTTCTGCCTTCCTCATATGTTTCATCATTCCTCTTATCCATTCTCCCAAGTCTCACTGTCTATTGGCACAGTTTTTATCACCACGCCATTTTGTATAAGTGAGTTTATGGCAGCATTATTTTAGGTTGCCAGTCTCCTGGATCAGTTAGTACATGATCTTTGAAAACCACACACCACAATATTTATAGCAAAAGGTGTTCTGATAATCACACTTGTAAGATGGTGCTTTGGCTTAGTCTGGCCCTCATGATGATACTTTGTCTGATGATTTTTTGATTTTGCCCCCATCTCTTTTTGTTTATTAGGCATCTTAAGTTCTGCACAGTTTGATAACTGTTTAATGGAATTCTGTAACCTAGCCCTTTCTTAGGACTTCCACCTTGGGCCTTTTGCAATGTGGCCTCATTCCTACTGATGAGGTAATAGCATACAAGATTTTAAAATATACAAGAGAGAAATACCTGGGGTATTATAATATATTCAGTTTGGTTTATTTTTGTCATACAGTTTCAACATTTGCCTTTGCTGAGTAGAGGTCTAGACTCAGTGGAGGTCTTTTTTGCAAGAATCGTTTATTAAGATGTCATGACTAAATAAATAAGCACGTTTGACTTGTACCATTACTAGCTCTCTGCCCACTCAAAAGAGAAGAAAGTATCTAATAACGTAACAAGCTCCAGCCATCCCCATTCATGGTGAATATATACACATAGAGAGTATCAGTACAGTTTGTCTGCAGCCTCTGCCACTTGAAGTGAGTCTCCATGCCCTTAGCAGTTTCAGTAACAGTCGATTTAAGGATAGTCTAGCTGCTTGTCTTTTCTTTTTTGTTATAGGCCTGTAGTTTTCAGAATTGGGTATATTTTCTCTTCTAGTTTAGTTAAGGTTTTAAATTAAATTTTATTTTAGCATTTTTTTCTTTTATTTCAGGGTCTCCTTCTTTTGTTTTGTTTTAGACCATTTCTCAGTATTTATCTGTCCATCCATCCATCCATCCATCATGGCATTAGGCACAGGACAGAAACAATCCCTGGACAGGGTGTTAACCCATCAGGTAGTATTTCTTTTACTGATTAAATATTTCATTTGTTTTTCATTAACATTTGTTTCTTTCATTTGACTCACTTTGTTATTCAATAAATTCTGATTTTGTTTGTAACTTTGTTCATTGTTCATCTCTATTTATTCTTTGTTAAAGAATCACTATCAACAAAATACTCAAGTCATTGTCTTTCCTGTTTATTTTTAATTGTGAATTCCTTTTTCTTTAGTATATAAATAAAGATTACATGAGTACTAAAATTATTTCAGATTGCAGAACTTGATTTGTTCAACTTGTTTTGGGTGTGGCTTGGAATTTTGGCCCATTACTCATGAAATCCATCACACAGAAACAGCAAACAAATTGCATCCATTTATTCATTATACACTAATCAGCCACAACATTAAAACCACCTGCCTAACATTGTGTAGATCCATCTCATACCAGCAAAATGACTCTGGATTGTCAAGGCAGGGACTCCACAAGACCTTTGAAGGTGTCCTGTGCTATCTGGCACCAAGGCTTTAGCAGCAGATTCTTTAATGTAAGTTGCGATGTGGAGCCTCCATGGATAGGACTTGTTTTTCCAGCATAGATGCTTGATCAGACTGAGACCTGGTGAACTTCAATGCTAAGTCAACACCATGAACTCTTTTCCATGTTCCATAAGCCATTCCTGAACAATTTTTGCAGTATGTCAACTATCATTAGGGAATACCACTGCCATGAAGGGGTGTACATGGTTCTCAAAGATCTTTAGGTATGTGATATATGTCAAAGTAACATCCATGTGAATGTCGGGTCTCATGGCTTCCCAGCAGAACATTTGCCAGAGCATCACATTCCCTCTGCTGACTTGCCTCTTTCTCATAGTGTATCCTGATGCCAGCACTTCCTAAAGTAAATGACACAAATGCACCCAGGCATCCATGTCATCAAAAAATATGATTCATTAGACCAGGCCACCTTCATCCATTGCTTCATGGTTCATTTCTGACACTCGTGCCCACTGCAGGTGCTTTTGGCTGTAGACAGATGTCAGCATGGGCACTCTGAAGGGTCTGTGGGTATGCAGCCCCATATGCTGTGGTGCATTGTGTGTTCTGACACATTTCTCTCTTGGCCAGAATTAAGTTTTTACTCGAGTACCATTTATGTGGGAACAGACCAGATATTTTCTCCACATGTGCTTCAATGAGTCTTGGGTTCCCTTGACGCTATCGCCTGTTTAGCAGTTGGCCTCTTTTGGTAGGTACTAACCACTGCATACCAGGAACACCCCACAAGAACTGTGGTATTGAACGTGCTCTGACCAATCACAATTTGGGCCTTCTCAAAGTCATGCAGATCCTTTAATGCACCCATTTTTCCTGCTTCCAATACATCACCTTCAAGACCTGACTGTTCACTTGCTGCCTAATATACAGTATTTCACCCCTTGAAATGTGCCATTGTAATGAGATAACCCATGTTGCTCACTTCACCTATCAGTGGTTTTAATGTTGTGGCTAATTGCTTTGTCCAGTTCAGGCTTGTGGAAGCCAGACCCTATCCACACAATATTAATAGTTAGAAGCTAGTAGGCCAGAAATAATCCTGAATGGGTGCAAGTCTGCTCAGGAGACCACTCACATATCAATATTCACAAAGAGCCAAATTAGAGTTTCCAATGAGCCTAAAATCAACATCTTTGAGATGAGGAAGAAAAATTATGCAAAGGCACATTTTCACAGGGATAATAATGTGCAGACTCCTCAGAGATACCAGTTGGGTACAGAATAGAAAGCTAGAACCTTGCATTCGTGAGACAGCAGCAGCAGTAATCGATGTACTGTATCTCCATGCTGTCTTTATGAAAATGTCCTTTAAAGAAATTAATCTTAGATTTTGAGCCAAAAGTGTCCAACACTTGAAACACATGTTAACTTAATGTTTATTGGTGCACTAATGGCAAAAGCATAAACATTAGTAACTAGAATAATGTTGAACAATACAAGAGAAAAAAAAATAAATAAAAAGAATATCTGTATTTAGTAGCTATAAAATGAGTGAACACAAGAAATGATAAAGGTTTGGGGCACCTGAAGGTGATCCCCGTATAACTGAAGCTTTGAAAACAAAACAACATGCAATGAATGCAGGGATGTCTTTTCAGGTGCAAGTTGTAAATCTGGCTGATCCCAAGAGGGTGGTGGATGGCAGATGGTGGTTCTCTGGGTGTAAAAACTGAAGAGGCAGGTTCAGAAATTCAGAAGTGATGCCACTGATGCTCCATCCATCCATCATCTGTTCTGCAGAGGGAGGAAATGAAGAGGCATTAAGTGATAGCGCCAGCCACTGGCTTGTAGTGTGATTACCATTTGATAAACACTAGTTGTCTCCCAAATGCTAAAAAATAGCTTAAGGAAGAATATTTTATATCAAAAAATAAAACAAATGTATTTATCTTCTGTGTCAAATACCTCTAATAATATACACAAAAACTGATTTTAACATGCAAAGAAATTCAGCACATGAACAAGGTTAGCAAAGAGCATCATGTTCACAAAGGCCTTGCTTTGATCTAATCTTTGTGTTAAGTAAATTAATTACGATAAGAAACAGCAGTCTTACCAAGCCACCTCATCCTTTGTATGTTGTCTAGCTAGCTGATGGACAGGACTAGAATGGGTCCACACTGGTCGTTAACAGTGTCGGAATCAGAGCCATTGTAATTTGGTGAATTGTTCACCACAAAATATATTGGTATCAATGATTCACTCCAAGGCAATACTTAATATCAGAATTTTATGATGCAGTGAGTTTTGAGATCAGCTTCTTTCAGACAGATCCTCTTGAAAGAGAAAGTGCTCAGTCTTTCTGCTGAGCCATATTACTGTGCCTAAGAGCTGCTGTATGCAGCTCTGAGATGTGTCTCCAGCAAGAATAGCAAGAGGTCTTGGACATTTATATTCTCCAGTACTTTTCAGATTTGGCTAGCCTGATGAAAAGCTGCCCCTTCAATTTTGTTACTAGACTACATTAATTTATATGCTGATTATTTTCCAGGTTTGGCCATCCTTTGTCATCGGTCTCATTTCGATGGAATCAATTTCTTTAACCTTTATGCACCGATGATGCTCTTACATGAATTCATTATAATCTGACACCACTTGGGTTACTCAGATAAAAGAGAAGGGAAAAAAAGGCTTAGTATCTATAAAAACATGCCTCATTCACCATGGAGTGATAGTAGCCATTATGCTGAGGCACAATTTCAGGGCTCAGGTGTAGCATTTTATACTTATTTTTAGAGAGACTGGTGATTAGCAGCAGTGGACGACTGTATATTTTCACTGTCTAAATCTCTAACATAGAGAGCTATGTGACAAGACAGCCTCATCTTTTCATATGAAATAAAACAACAAAATAGTCTGTTTATTTTTCAGTTACATTAGTGAATTCTTGACAAATTCTAAAAAGTTCTTAAGTCAACCTGGTAAAGAAATTTTGATTTTTTTCCAAGTTCAATTAGTATAAAACACCTCTTTTCCACTGAATTATAGAATTTGGATTGGAACTCTTCCATTTAAGCAGAATTAGTTTTCGTACAAGTAGTGTGGTACAGAACATCACAACAGACCTAGTGTAGATCTTAATTTGGATCTTCCCCTAGATATATGTTAGACATTTTTAGACCGCATATACTGTATGTGAATGATAAACTATATTTATTTGAATAATCATGCCCTTGGCACATATTGAACTAGAATATATTTCCTGATTGGTTGCAATCTATTCATTTTCTAGGAATTTAAAGATTTCTGTTCCATCGTTCACTGAGGGCATAACAAGGTAAATACCTTGAAATACACTGATATACTCTGGAGATTCTATTGGTATCTTCATCCAAACTGGCCAATATCACTTCTAATGAATAGCCTGTCATTTTTTATATGCATCTGGAAATATGCTATAGCATCTTCAGAATGGTGTGACATGGTGGTTTGATCTTCTGCTTCATGGATACAGTGTCTCTTACCCTGTTGTTATAGTGTTATACAAGTGTCCTTATATGTTCCATCCCAAAGATGTCCATCTTAGGTCAATTGGTTGCTTTGTACAGCTTCTTTGTTCCAAATTAAATTTTACTGTGTGGAGAATTTGCCTCCAGGCACTAACTGGCCTACATTTTCCTGAGACTTTGATCTATGGTTACATCCAGGCATTCCTGTATTGTCAAGGTTCTTGTGATTTTTTTTTCCTTGAATCTTTAACTATAGTTATGTGCTTTGGGCAAGAAATGGATGATCAAAATTGTGCATGAGGAAAGGAAAAAAGCTTAACATTAAAGTAGCATCTTTTCCAGATTGAGAGGACATAAAGTACGTCAAGTGGTGTAGGCATCAACTGACAATGTGAGATGAGCATCTACAGTTAAACAAAGAGGAAAACAAACAACACAATGGACAGTTGGCCTCTTCAAACTAATCTTAGCATGCTTAGAAGTTTGCAACTGTGGCAGAGGCAAAAGACGTCTTACCATTTTTACAGTCTTCCTAGTCTTCCTTGTTCAGCAAGTGCAACTCTCACCAAGACAACGTAGCAAAGAAAAGTCATGAGTTAGTTTGATTCTCAGTAGTATTTTACAGTAGTTAAATCATTGGGAATCTGCACCCCAAAAGCTGTGGAGCTAAAGAAGCCCCATTAGGGATATTTATTAATATATTCAGCATGTAACCACTTACATACACTGTAATCTACCATATAATAAAACACTAAGGACTGTGTGCCTAGTCCCTCAGAGAAATCTGATTGGTCAGTTTAGCTTTGGTGGTATGATGAAAGAGGAAGTACAAATGTGAGATGCATGAGGAGGAGTAAAGGCACACTCTGAGAGATGGTAAGGATAAAACTAAATAGGAGGTGACAAAGATGTCTCAAAAATAATGATGGAGTCTAAGAAGCAGGCTTTATAGGAACACACATGAGAGAGGGAGGTGGCGGTAAAGAGAGGTTCAGACACACGCAGATACAGAGGAAAGGTGCTGAAGTTATACATATAGCAAGAGACAGTAAATATTTTTCAGTTACTCTATTACTTATCTTCAATAGGTACTGTTGTTAATCATATAATAAATGACTATCAGGTAAAGCAGGATGCATAGATAGAGCACTTTTAACTATTTTATATTCCTGAATATATATGTGCAACTCTAAACATAATTGAGAAAACGAATAAATGAGGGGATTGTCATTGAATAGAACTTGCAAGTGGCTGAGTTGATTATTTTTATGGTAATGGGTAACCTAGCTTAAGACAAGTCCATTTAACCTCTAACACTCAGGTACAGGAGTACAGTACAGGAGAAAGCTAGAGCAGAAGTTGCAGAATAACAGCATGAAAGAAGTGTGGGATGGGATGAAGATCATCACTGGCTGCAGCTCGAAGCGGGGTGTTACCATTGAGAGAGATGTGAAGAGAGCAAACCAAATGAACAACTTCTTTAACAGGTTTGACCACCCAAACCCACTCTCACTCACACCTCAGAGTACTGCATCCTCCACCCATCCTTCTGCTGATACCAGCATAGGAGAGACATCCCCACCCACAATTACAGCAGCGCAAGTGAGCAGAGAGCTGAGGAAACTTCGTGCCAGCAAAGCAGTGGGTCCAGATGGAGTATCGCCACGACTGCTGAAGGCCTGTGCGTTGGAGCTGGGGAGTCCTCTACAGCGCATCTTCAACATGAGCCTGGAACAGGGGAGTCCCGAGGCTTTGGAAAACATCTTGTATCACCCCAGTCCCAAAGGTATCACATCCTAGTGAGCTGAATGACTTCTGGCCTGTCGCTCTGACGTCACATGTGATGAAGACCATAGAAAGGCTGCTGCTTCACCACTTGAGGCCACAGGTCCGCCACGTCCTCGACCTTCTGCAGTTCGCATACCAGGAGAAGGTGGGAGCGGAGGATGCCATCATCTATATGCTACACAGATCCCTCTCCCACTTGGACAGAGGCAGTGGCGCCGTAAGAATTATGTTTCTGGACTTCTCTAGCGCCTTCAGCACCATCCAACCTCTGCTCCTTAGGGACAAGCTGACAGAGATGGGAGTGGATTCATACCTGGTGGCATGGATTGTTGACTATCTTACAAACAGACCTCAGTATGTGCGTCTCGGGAATTGCAGATCTGACATTGTGGTCAGCAACACAGGAGCGCCGCAGGGGACTGTACTTTCTCCGGTCCTGTTCAGCCTGTATACATCGGACTTCCAATACAACTCGGAGTCCTGCCACGTGCAAAAGTTCACTGACGACACTGCTATCGTGGGCTGCATCAGGAGTGGGCAGGAGGAGGAGTATAGGAACCTAATCAAGGACTTTGTTAAATGGTGCGACTCAAACCACCTACAACTGAACACCAGCAAAACCAAGGAACTGGTGGTGGATTTTAGGAGACCCAGGCCCCTCATGGACCCCATGATCATCAGAGGTGACTGTGTGCAGAGGGTACAGACCTATGAATACCTGGGAGTGCAGCTGGATGGTAAATTGGACTGGACTGTCAATACTGATTCTCTGTGCAAGAAAGGACAGAGCCGACTATACTTCCTTAGAAGGCTGGCGTCTTTCATCATCTATTAGATGGTTGTGGCAAGTGCCCTCTTCTACGCGGTGGTGTGTTGGGGAGGCAGCATTAAGAAGAAGGATGCCTCACGCCTGGACAAACTGGTGAGGAAGGCAGGCTTTATTGTAGGCATAGAGCTGGACAGTTTGACATCCGTGGCAGAGCAACGGGCACTCAGCAGGCTCCTGTCAATCATGGAGAATCCACTGTATCCACTAAACAGGATCATCTTCAGACAGAGGAGCAGCTTCAGTGACAGACTGCTGTCACCATCCTGCTCCACTGACAGACTGAGGAGATCGTTCCTCCCCCACACTATGCGACTCTTCAATTCCACCCGGGGGAGGGTAAACGTTAACATTTTTCAAAGTTATTGTCTGTTTTTACCTGCATTTTTATTACTCTTTAATTTAATATTGTTTTTGTATTAGTATGCTTCTGCTGGAGTATGTGAATTTCACCTTGGGATTAATAAAGTATCTATCTATCTATCTATCTATCTATCTATCTATCTATCTATCTATCTATCTATCTATCTATCTATCTATCTATCTATCTATCTATCTATCTATCTATCTATCTATCACTCGCTTTACACATCTCCAGACATCCTCTAAAAGTTGTTTTAGAATTTATGTTGAAGGATGGAAAAAGGATGCCAAAAAAATTGGCTTCATAAAGGAAACCAAGCTGCTTGGTTGAGCTATGTGAAGTGGATATCTCACCTCTTAAACTCCACATATCCTTCTTACTTTACAGACCTGACTATGGGATTAGGGCAACACAACAGTCCACAGTGGCAGCTAACATTTTATAATTCCTAAAATTATATTCTGTATTATGAATTTTAAGTTTTGACCTGGAAACAAAACCCTTGGAAGACCAGCAATTACAAACCTGACTTGTCTTGTACCACTCAGCTCTTCATATTGCAACAGCACTTGCTCAGAAGCTTTGCTGTAAGAGTGAAAGCACATTAGCGTGCACCCATGGGAACATTTATCTCTGCAGCAACGTCAAAACAAACATTTGCACAAGCAAACTCAAGGATTATAATAGGATCAGAAAATGTTACATTACACTCATAATAAATGTTTCTGTTACACATCAGCTAAGTGAATGTGCAGATTTTAAACATCACCTATAATTGAGGATTCGCAGCCAGGGGGCTGGTGTTAACTTGTAAATAAATTGAGTGCCTGCTTGTAGCGAAGCCATTTAGCACTTGTCAAGAGCCTATGCTGTTGAAAAGTTACAGTCAGTCATCTCTGCAAAATGAAACCCTGGACCAATATGTTACCGGGTAATGACGACAGAGTGCTGAAATAGTGGATTTCACTGGAAATGGGCCAATAAATCTGACTTTGTATTCCAGAGTTCTAAAATGAAGAAAGTAACATTTTTCATTAGATTCTAACACAAAACAGTTAAGAGAAAAGAGGAGATGTGAGTAAATTAGTCTTTTCAAGATGATTCTTCTGGCCTGTTAGTGCTCAGGTTAAGAGAACATCATACTATAGAATTCAGTAGGAGTGTTATGGAAGAAGTGTATAATGTGCTTAGGGTGAACTGTCACCCTAAAGTTAAGGATTTTTAATTTGGTAAGTTGATGCTGCACATTTATTATAAATAATTAGAATTATAGTTACATTTAAAGTCAGACACCTGTTTTCGAGTTTCTTACAAGGCTAATAGGATCTGAATTGCATTTTTTACAGAGGCAGTGTTAATTGTGGTAGCACGATTTCTGCACATCAGAGAACTCAATTTTAAAAGCGCATTTTGCCTATTTATTTTATATATTAATATTTCAAAGTAATTACTAAACTACAATACATGTATCATGCCACCTACAAAAAATGAATATTGCATTTGGAATTAAACATAAAGTGCAGTAAAAGAAAATCTATGACCAGAACAAATAATTTAACTTCAATTCTTTTGGTGTATATAATGGAAATGATACATTATGTATCAAACATTTTGGTAATAGATGAATAAATGCTTGACACGGTACTCTATACTGCGTGTAAAGTATAACCATTGCTGCTCTTGCAATGCTTCATTTTAATACTTGCAATCAGAGCATTAAATTAATGGTCCATGGTCAGGGACTAAGAGATGTGAGCTATGAGGAGTGATTGAAAGAGATGAACCTTTTCAGTTTAAGTAAATAGAGGTAACATGTCGAAATTTTTCAAATTCTGAAGAAAATTAGCACTGTGGATCCCAGCTGTTACTTTAAGGTAAATTGTTCAACAAGAAGTTGGGCTATGGCTGGAAACTTGTTAAGGGCAGATTTCACACAAATGTTAGAAAGTTTTTCTTCATGCAAACAGCCATCAGCACATGGAATAAATGATCAAGTACTGTGGAGGAGAGCCCAACTTTAGGGACATATAGATACTGACTTGGATATGCCCTGAGTTTGTCCCTGGGTCCTATTTCCTTTGACCAAACATGGTTCTCTGCTCTTGGGAAATACCTGGGAGCATTCTCATCACCTCAACTTTCAATCATCATAAATGTTGTAAGTATTTTGAAGTATTCTTGGTTGAGGAGCTACAGTGTGCTCACCAAATCTACACAGAAGTTCATTTTGGCTGCTTACATCTGCATTGTTTATCCTCTCATTCAATTCCAAAACCCATATACTGTATATAGTGACTAGAAATTTAGAGCTTCATGGAAGCTCCCACTTCATATTTATGGTTTATTAGAGTGCTTCCTCCACAGCATCAGTCTCCTTGGCAATTACACAGTCTCCTCCACACTCAGATTTTTGAGGTACTTACTCTTCCACTTGAAGTAGCTGATTCTCCTTCACCTTAAGACAGTGAGACACTCTTTTATAGGAAGTAACCATAACCTTAAATATGTTGGTGCTGCTTATCATCTTGACCACATCATACACAATTTTGAACGAACCTAGTGGACACTGGGGACCACAGTAAGATAAGGCCAAGAGAACCATATTGTTATGATTGTATCAAGTTAGACATTTTGGAGTATTTTTTCATGCACAATTTGTGCTTTTAACCACATTTTATTATTATTTAAATTATTTTTGTTTATGATGTTCCCATGCAGACATTTTGTATATTGTTTTGGGTTATGGTTTCCACCATATTGTTGTTGTTACGGTTCTTCCTTTGTACAGAAACGGTTTCATAAACTTTATTACTTTAGTCTCGGAAAGTCTTTCTCCCGCGGGGTGACTGGGTTCTTTTCCTAAATAAGATCAAACACAGTTGCGTAGAGCTTCCACCTGCAGCTAAAGTCACTTCAGTACACATGTACTTTGTGAACATGCCTGTGTCAATCAAACAGAAGAAGCTCTGCAGTCTACTTGTGACTTTATGCTGTAGGAAGATACGTAAATAAATCAAGGTAAATAACATTCGATCTGGCTTTTATATAAGTAACATATAAATGTTTTTTATATAAAGACCATCACAAACAATAATTACAAAAAGGACTTTGCCCGATACCTTGGCGAGCTCTGTAAGCCGTGCTGTTTCATTGAAGGACAGGTGTGGGACAGACTGACTGAGAGGATGATGCCCAACCTGTTGCTGCATCCAAATGGTGCCATCTTTCGCCTTTACGCCTGGTGCAGCTGCATAGTTCCCATATGTGACTGGACATTTGTTGCGAGGAGTGCTTCTGTTCTGTTTAGAATAATGGAAGAATCGACATTACTCAAAAAATGCTGGTGGAGTTAGTTAATTGGAGGAGGTAATAAAGTTCAACATATTAAGAGTCAGATGACTTGACTGACTGAGGCATTTATGCATAACTCTGTGCAAATCAAGAAATGTTCTGCATTTTCATCTGGACTACATAACAAGCTTCTTTGAAGATAAAGAAATATTTTTTTCATGACACTGACCACACCATTCTTTGCAGAGCCCTGTGGTCTTGCTGTGTGCTGTTCCCAAACCAAGCAGTAGTATTTCCTGTCACGACACATTTATTGGTAGATATGTAGAAGTGCTTTGGTAGTTAGGAGGGCAGCCTGAAATCCCAGAGGCATCTGTGAGAAATACTTTTTAAAACCTTCACATCTGAAACCCACTGATGCCTTGCTTTCCAGTTTGAGAATGAAACTGGTTTATTAAACCATCAATGCTTCAGAACAATAGTTTTGGATCTCCTGCATTGTCATTTATAATTCTACAGATATGTGATTGCCTTTTAGCCTTAGACTACAGGGTTATACTTAATAATACGAGGACAAATGATTCCATAGTCCGCACTAAGCTTGATTTTTCTTCATTGGTGCATAATATATGACAGATTCTTTCAAGATTACAAACAGCTTGAGTTTTCAATACTACAATAATATTTGATGATTCCTTTTTAAGACTTTCTGGAGCTACTAGATCAGTAGCAGTCCTTTCCTGACATTGTAATTGCTAGCCTTATTGTAAGCATTGCTAGCAGTATCTACAAGAATACTGAAATTTAGCAAACTGTGAATGACACTTGTAAATGGTGACAGCAAAACGGTGTCTCTTCAATATTAAGTCCCCTTACATTTATATTTATTTGCTTAGAAAATGCTTTTATCCAAAGAAGGTTATAAAAGAGGTCAACATAATCAAGTATATAACAGTCAGGGGGACTTTTTGGGAAAACAAACAACACCTCATAACATAAGTCTAGAAAACTGACTCCAATAACAGGTTGAAGGACAGTTGGAAAATGTTCAGATGGGTTTCAGATAATTATCCAAAATACAATATTCATCAGCATGTGAGTGGACAATTGAATATGATAGTAAGCATAAGGAATGTCTCTAAATTACTTGTAAAGATGGAAAAACAGCTTTTATAAGAACTGCTGAAATTGTGTTAGGACCTATTATTTGACTTTTGCCAAATTTATTGCAACAATAAGTATATGGCAATGAGATATTTTGAGCCCGCTGTCATTTATCATATTAATGGATGACATGTTAGTATATGCCTTTTATCAGAAATCAAGTGAAAAATAGGTCATTTTTTTCTAAATTTATGGTTGCAAGATCTTTCCAGGAGAAAGGTGAAATTTAGTTTAGTGATGAAGAAAACTATTGTCACATTGAGAAGAGAGGTCATTCACCTAAACATTCCTAAAGAGGAGATCTTAAGATTTAAACCAAATGCGGAAATGCCTAAAAGTAAACATTAGAAGAAATGGCAAGTTAAGCCATGAAATAAACTCACGCATGACAGCTGTGGGTTAAAGTTCTAGGCAAATAGTCTAAATTTTCTCTGGATAAAAGAAGTGTCAGAAAACACAAAGATGGCAGTTTACAAATCCATCTTTGTTCCCATCCTAATATATGACTGCAAATCCTGGGCCCTCATTTGTAAATAAAAGACTAGACTGTAATTACAAGGATAATAGTGGCTGAGAAGGCTAGAAAAGACTGAGTGAGGCACCACATTATTAGATTAGTGTAGTGGTAGTGGCAACATTCTTTATAACAACAATAAAACAGAGTTTTATACATCACTGGTCACATTAGTCTCAAGGACCAAACAACTTCATCTTGTGGTGTAATCTGCACCCCAAAAGCTGTGGAGTTACTTGTATGAAAGAACTCTTCTTCAGATTAACAAAAAGAAGTAAGTTAATTTTAAAACTTGTGGGGTGTTTAAAATACAACATAAATGATTTTAAAAAATCATGGTTAATTGCACTAAAAAATGCCACAGTAAACTTCTGATAACCACTTATTGTTACAAATAAAGCAGTATTTATTTGGCCAAAAAGATAAGCTAGTATGATAGCAGCATCATTTGCAAAATGATGTTCCCCTGCAGTGCATAATGTGAGATGTATTGAGCACATACACCATTTCTTAAACATGCGTAGTGAGCATTAGTAAGTGTGTAATATTTAGCAGTAATTTTCTGCATAAGAATAAGGGCACTTGTAAAATATTTGGTTTCAAAATGCTTAATTGCATTTGCATTTTGTGGTACATGCTTCACATGAAGGACTTAGCAAAATTTTACTTGATAATGATAACTACAGTTTGCACTGTCAGCTGATATTTTGAGATGATTTGGTTACTTGCTTACCATGCATTCATTGCCATGAATGTCATTTTTTACATATTTTAGAATTTGAAATATAAAAGTTACTTCAGTGATGTGCACTTTAACTATTAGTTTAAAAGGCTAAGATGAGTTTGGTCAATAACTTTTAATTTATAATGTTTGAGGAGCAGTCTGGTGTCCCAGCTGAGATGAGCCCCATCCTCTTACCTGGCAGGGAACCCGAGATAGTGATTGGACTGAAGAACCAGTCCCTCAAGAGTACACATCCCTCCTACAAACTGGGTTGCAGCATTCCTGGGCTGATCTGCCTATTTAAATTGTCGTGGGGCACACTGGGAGTGGCAGTCCAGTGCAACTGCCCTGTTGGGTCCTACAGGGGCCAACAGGGGGAGCTGAAGAAAGGAGTTGTTCCTACTTTTCAGAGTTCCCGCCTGATCCAGGAGTGCTTTCTGCTTGAGGTGTCCTGAAACTGGAAGTACTCCTGAGTCTGGCATGAGAGCAGCTGTCTCCACTCACACAGAGAGCCGGAGCTATTAAAAGGAGTCAAGTAAGGCTCCACTGGGAGAAGAGGAGAAAAGGAGGAAGGAGTGTGCTATAGTTGGGGACTGGTAAAAGGAAGAAGTCTGTAAAAGACTTTTGTAAATAAACTGTTGGTAAAGATATCTCAAGGTTTGGGGGTCGTTAGACACCCCCCTTCAGGCTACCACTATAAATAATATAGCAGCCTTAATAAATTCCAACTGTAATTAGCGCTATATAAATGTAACGAATTATTATTATTATTATAATTAGTTTAATGTACATGTAGTAATAAAAATATGTTCACATGTTTTCATAAGTTAACCCTAATTCCGGAAGGTGGAGTATGAAGCATTTTGCAATTGATGAAGATCCCAATTTCTTAGAAGTAGACAAGAATAAATAGAGTCTGAAACCACTGCCACAGCTGTGCAATTTATTTGGATTTTGGTTAAAAAATGAAATTGTACTATTCCATAAATTGTTGAAATCTAGGCGAAAGTCACAAACAAAGTAAGAACACTAAATCCTTTTATCACATTTGTTTGTTGCTTGGAATTTTATTTTTTAATATGACAATTTTTGACATTTATTAGAAAAATTGACAGTTGCTAATTTGCATGAAAGGTTTTCTACTTAGTTCATCTACAGTACATGCAAACTACTTTAAAAAAACTGAAATAAAGAACATAACAGCCTTATTGAATTCATATATTAATTATCATTGTGTACATCTGGAAATAAAAATATGTGGTATGATTACATAACTTTAAATCTCATGTAGCAGAGAGGGGAGCAATGTACAATAATAAAAGTGTACTTTAAAAACTTCAGGTTGAAATCAATAAGGCTCATGCATGCTTTGTTTAGATTTTCTTAGAATTTTTTTTTTGTAGTTCATAGACATAAATAGGTAACTTTGTTTGAAATGTAATTGCTATGTAAAAACATTTCACAATTTACCATACATTTTCATCTATCTATCTATCTATCTATCTATCTATCTATCTATCTATCTATCTATCTATCTATCTATCTATCTATCTATCATATTGCAATGTATATTATGCTTATACGTTTCAATGCACAGCATGGACATTAGAGGATATTTATTAATTTATACAAATGTATTATTTTTTAAAGTAGCTAAATTGTACCCTGATCCTACTTTTTTACATTTACTTGTGTAGCTTCCATGTCAAATACTTTTACTTGAGTACATTTTTGTCTTCATAGTCATCGTACTTCTACGTAATCATATTTTTAATACTTTTTATATATCCTCTAGGGTGAAAAGTCCAGTGGAAAACTGAGATGAAAACCAAAGATTCTGCAGGCTCATTTTTTACAAATTTGGTATTTACTTAAACATGTAATCATACTACAAATTTACTTTGTGATGTGTTTAAATGAATATTCTGTCTCTGGATCATACATGTTTTTTACTTCCATATGCATATTGAAACCTTTTTCAGAGTATAGGTCTACATGCAATGTAATGGCTTTGTAAAATATGCACTGCACATGTCTGCAAAATGAAGCCCAGGGAAGGAATCATATCTGGAAGGTGTGCCAGTATATCACTAGGCACAGTCACACACACCCTCATATACACAAACGTAAAGCACTGTGACCAAGAAAGAAATTAAATCTGGCCCCACATCATAATATTATCTTTAGAATTACACTAATGGTGGCTTTGAGGCTAAGGTTCTGCGCTGGCATCTGGGAATTTGCCGCTTGAAATCCGATTACTGCCAGAAGGATCGTACTCCGTTGGGCCCTTGAGCAAGGCCCTTGACCTTAAAATTGCTCCAGTGGTGCTGTACAATGGCTGGCCTGGCGCTCTGACCTCCATAGGTCATGTGAAAAGACAATTTCCCACTCAGGGACTAATAAGGCGTACTAAACACTAAATACAAAATAATACTTTATACATAGAGTTCTGTTTATATATTGGGCACAACATTCTTGCTGAATCACGTTCACTTGTCCCTAGAAGAGAAAAGCGCTCATTCATGTATTGTTACCAGCTGCAACAAAGCAATACATTTCTGGAATGATATAATACATTTATGCAGCAGTGCAATCATAACTGTGAAATAATGCAATTAAAATATACAGGGAAAAAAACAGACTTGTTAAAAAGAACAATGGTAAGATTCCTCAATAAGCTTGAGCAAATTTATTTTCACATGATGCAATTCACCATATGTTTGTTGTTTTTGTAAGTGCAAAAACTGTGAAAAAGAACACAAGATATGGCGAGTACAATTTGAACTACTGCAGCCAGGCCAATAATTCCTGTTGGTTCAAATGTACTGCACAGTTTGGTAGGATGCTGCTGCTGTCACTTCCAAATAAGACTACATGTTTTTTTTCTTTTGTTGACAGGTCAATCGCATGAATTCCGGCAGAGATATCTAAATTCAACTAAGTCATCTTACTCATTGCGTGAAGAGGCAACAAAATTAAAATGTAAGCTCTTACTGGAAGCACTGACATCTTTTATGTGTATATGTATTTTTTTTTTTGGTTTGTTACTGGCAATGGCCCCAAAGATTTTTCCCTCAGCAAAGGAAGAACAACTATGCAAAGTAATGTTCCATCTCTTAACTTAGAAAATAATTCCCCCAAGAACTTTACAGCTTACTGATGACATCATTGTGTTCCTTAAATAGAGCTGCTCCACATTGCTGCCGGGGAAAGGGTGGAATGCTCCAGGGCTCCTCTTCCCCCGCCGTGCTGCAGCATGCTTCTCATAGTTTTGGTCTCCTTGTTAAGTCTAGCCCAAGCATCATCCAATGAAATATGTAAATATTGTGACGGCTTCTGTCATGTTTTTCCTAGATCTCTCTGCAAATTATCTGACGACGCGTGAGCGGGAAGGTTAAGAAACAGTTATACTTCAAATTTCTGAAGGGTTTACATTTTTCTGCTAATGAAACCTTAAGAGTCAAGGAAAGCCTTATTTAAACATAACATTCCCAGAGCACTGAAAATGCATTCTGAGCAATTTTTCCTTTTTAAGTTTTTATAAATATTGGATGGGCTTTCTCCTTTGCAGTTCCTTATTATTAATAATATTATTTCTGTTAGGTAGTTATTTCCGTGTGCCATTCTTCATTGTCTCATTATTTGAAAATACTCAAAGCTGCTTATGTTGATATTTATTATGTTGACGTTTGACCAGAAGCACCACCCATCTACCCATCAGCAGGTATAGGCTGCAAGCAGCAGACATTCACAAAAAGTTTAAATAATAGGTTTGTAGGTTTACAGGGTCATTATTTATTACATGTACAGATACTATTATTATATTTTAGCCACAGTTGATTTTCTGGCTTATATATATTCTCTTTTTTTTACTATTGTTTTGGTTATTTTTTTATCTTTTGTTTTGTGTATATCTATTGTGTTATTTAGGTTCTTTACTTTTAAATGTGCAGTCATTTTTTTGTCTTTTGTTGTTGTTGTTCTGATGTCATTGCCACTGGGTCCTCCCTCTGCCTTCATATTGAGCTGAGAAATAAGGATTGAGCAGCGGTTTGGTAATTGTCCAATGTTTGGAGAGTGCTCTGCCTTGTAAGTATTCCTTTTCTGGCTACTTAGATTTTTTGGTTCTGTTCTTGGATTCTGATTTACTGAATTGCAGTTTAAGAATTTGTGCTGTGGTTTGCCTTGTTAGGGATATCATTTTTGCCTTATATTTGCCTGTTTTTGCTTTTTTGTCTATATAAAGGTATTTTTCTTTAATAAAGATACTTTTTGGATTTGTTTCCCAATCGAAAGGTTTTTCCTTTCCTTTAAAAGACATTTTGAAATACTGTATAGTTTGAAGTTTTGAACTTTAAAAGCCTGTTCCTCATTTTTGTGGCCTTGGTTGGCCCAACGCCTGCATGTGGAGTTGACAGGCCAGGCTGCCAATTGTTAAGCTTATTCTAAACAGGCAAGAGAAGGCCCGGGCCTGTTTTTAAGGGTCTTTTAATGGCCTTACACCTTTTTCTTATTATTTTTATAATTCACACTCTTAGAAATATGTCACAAGAATTACTCAAAAATAAATCTATTTTGTTTTTATACACTTATCCAGATCTTTGTAGACACGGAACACACATGAAATGCATGTATTCCAAATAACACTATACTGTGTTATTTACCCTATACAACTCCAGGTACATCACACACAGATAAGGAGCCTTGGCTTGAGCTGGGAGAGCTTTTTTCTGGAGCTGAGCTCCGTCAAGGCAGAGGGGGCTGGATAGTGGGCTGCGTGCTGATTGATGTACTTACAACACAAAAGACGCAGATGAAAAGGTATGCAGGGATTTAAGGTGGGCCGGGATTACGAGTTTTTTCGTAGGCTTCAGGAATTCTAGTGGTAAAATGTATTATATGGTGTATAGCACTGGTGGATAATTACAAACTTGTACAGTTTTTTGAAAAATATAGCCAGTGAGGGATTTAAATGTTTACTGATTGAGTTAACATTATTCATACAAAATATCTGTCTTAATGATTTTGTTGAACATTTAAGGCAATTCCTGGGGAACCTGTGGGGTTGAAAATTTAGAAATCTAACTATGATACTGTATATTTGGTTGTTCTATAAGAGTTAAAGCTAATTTTTTGAGTAATGGTTTGTGTCAGTTTTAATTCTTGTTGCTGTCTCACTGTGTTGAGATGCTGCATGTTTACATTATGAAGTCCAGAGCTTCATCACAAATCATTGAATGTAGTTATTATCTGTCCATCCATTCTGATGGCATACTTTATCATGGCTGAAGAAGTGCCAGACCAGATACATGCTCTGTAAGTGGAAAAAGTGAAAGAAGGGAGAACTGTCAATATGGAGAACTCTTGAATTTCCATGTTTTGAACTACAATAACAAATGATGTAGGAATTTAAAGCATGTGGAAAGTTTATGCCATTTTCTAAACACTGTTTTCTATGATGTTTGTTAATAATTCAAGGTAAACACTGACTGATTCATTAACATTCACATTTAAAACAATAGTATCACTTAACTTTCATCACTTCCTATGAAAGTTGTAATGGAACTTTACAAATGTAATGTTTACTTTATACTATAATAGACATCCCCCCCAACACAGCAAGCATTTGTAATATGTGTAATGTGCTTGATGCAAGATGGCTGCTGTGCTTGTGTGTCTCCTTTTGCTAGATTGACAGCGTTACCACACCAACTCTGTAGTTTGTCTTTGTGATTGCAGTGCCATGTAAGAAATGAGTGTTATGGATATGTAAAGTATATTTTCAGTAAGTATTGGGAGCTGTACAGGTTTTCATTCTTTTTCATTGCCTCAAAAACTGTTCCTCAGTTTTCATTACAATATCATTTAATCATGTTTCCTACCTCAGCCATTCTGAACAATTATAGTTTGTAATTAACCTCTGTAGGCCTCTCCAAATACCTCCATCTTGT
Source organism: Erpetoichthys calabaricus (assembly GCF_900747795.2). Taxonomy (NCBI): domain Eukaryota; kingdom Metazoa; phylum Chordata; class Cladistia; order Polypteriformes; family Polypteridae; genus Erpetoichthys; species Erpetoichthys calabaricus. The sequence goes on from NC_041395.2 coordinate 105,082,006, forward strand.
TATAAGTCCTTGCTGAAATTGTAGAACATGTTATTTTTACTACTGTTTTATTTTGCAGTATAATAAACATTATTTTGTGTTTATTTTCATATTGCCATTTTGTTGAGCAGGATCACTGCCATTTTGTGCTTGTTTTCCATGGGTAACATTGTATTGTTTACTGTTGTCACAATTGGTTGCTGACCATGGGGGAATTTTTCGTACGTTGCTTAAATCATCCGAGATCAGGTGCCTCATCTTGGATAAGTTAATGCTGGTGACACTCATCCGGGATAGGTCGGTTTTTCAAACGCAGCCGTGTGTTAGATTAGTCTAGCTGGATCTAATCATCCGAGATGAATGCGCGCGCCCGTGCTGATTGAAAAGCCCATATATATTGAGTCTAGAAAACATGATCAGCAAGTCTTTGATAGGCTGTAACAAAATGACAAAAGAATGGGTGCATTTTTTTTTTTCACACACGCGGCGCAAGACCTTTTATTCGAAGGACATGAAGAATTTCAAGATTTAATATGCACAAGGGGTAACACTGCAAAAGCAGACCAGAAAAGACGGCTGGCAAAAAGTGGCCGACAAATTAAACGCTAAGTAGTGTGCATTGTACTGAATGCAGCATTTCATTTCCTATGTGTCAGATTAATTATTATTTAATATATCATAATTCCAGATCAAACTTGAGCACAAGGAGAACATGGGAACAGGTTAAAGTGAAGTACAAGAATATACTTCAAACTGGTAAATATTGGTATATAACTATTTAAAGAATTGTTGACATAAATAATCATATATAATATAAAAAACATTATTTTTAAAGCTAATAAGAAGGCAGACAAGCAAAAAACAGCTGGAGGTCCACGCGGTCCAGACCTAACCCCGGCAGAAGAGTTGGCTCTCCAGCAAAATGCCCATCAACCTGTTTCTGAGGGCATTCCAGGGGGAAGCTCCTCCTCAGAACCAGTGGCAGAATACAGTGGTCACTTCATTTCAGGTAAAGGATGGTCATTGCATATATTTGTCCTCCATGTGTGCCATAGGTATGTTCCATATAGCTGTCTTTTTTGTTGGGTCAGTTGCAGGGAATGTCATATCCCTAGAACCTGTGTCTGACCAACGAGATATTGACGAAGGTCAAATATTTGATGAAGACACTGTGTCTGATTATTCATCAGGAGGAGAGGTACATTTTCGAAATAATGTTTGATCAAACTCCACTCTGATCAGTCCCATGTGCCCCAATCACATTTGGAAATCCTGGTAATCAGAATGTTAGGCTGATTGAGATTCTTCATGGAACTGTGGGTGTTTTAGCCTGTGTATTACCTACCTGCAATGGCATGAAACACCTCTTTTATCACACGCAGGTGTCCAGGAAACACTATGAAAACCCGAAGGAAATATTTCAGAGCCAAACAGACTTTATGAATTGCCTGGCAAACTGCACTTTTAGTTAGATTTTCCACATCGCCTACAGTATATAAAAAAAGTGCCGCTTGTAAAAAACCTCAAAGCAATGCATACTGTCTGTGTGGCTGTGAGAGCCCGACTTCGCCTAGTTTGACTTCGAATATAAGGTGCTAATAAATCTTTGAGGTACAATATTCCCCCTCAGCTAAAGCGGTATCTTTCGAAAAGAATTTCCTCCAGGAGCAATAAAGGATCTTGCCGATCGCGCAAAACGCTCTCTATATGAAATTCTCTTCTTATAATTTGCATACCAATATCAATTGGTCGCTCATTCATGAACGGCGAAGCCATGACTGAATGAATTCCACGCACAGACACTGATTACGTGTGTGAGCTAATCCTTGTTTATGTAGAACAAACCTGCTCCGAGCAGGTTTGAGGATTAGGATGTGTTGCTATGACAGCACTTCCAGCAAGAGTTTCGAAAAACCAACAGATCCAGGATCAGGCCAAATCGTTAACAATTACATCCGGCTAAATGAGTAATCCACATACGAAAAATACCCCCCATGTGATTTGCTTCTGCTGTACATGGTGTGTGATGTCATCATGCCATTTTTTGTCATTTTTAGGTATTTCTGCCTCCCTATTTGTCTACTCTTGTCTAACCCTTTTAGTTTTGCTTATCTCCCATTTTTTATTTTTTAATGTCTTTTAAGTCACTACATTTTTCCACCTTGGCCACAATACATTCAACCTAAATTACGTTTACTGTAAAGATTGTACTGAAAAACAAATGTAATTCTATGTAAAGTTAGGTTTTTATGTATTTATTGTGTTTTATACAGTATATTATCATTTATTGCTGTTGTATGTGATACTGTGTTGATGCCATATATTATACTATCAATTTTTTTTACGATGCTAAAAATTCAATTGATAGGATTGGCAAATTCCTAGCTTCCTGTCAATAAAGTTCAATTCAACTTAATTCAGCTCATGTAATTCATTATTAACCGTGGGACCCACAGTGGTAGTTGAGAGAAAACGACTAGCCTAGCTAGCCATTTTATAAAGTATTGTTTTCAAAAACAGCACCACAGCTCCATTAATGTAAATCTGACTATTTCTATGCACCACCTCTTTAATGGTACAAGTATACTTTGGTTTTTAGCAAAGAAAATTGAAAAGATGGAAGCATTATAAGGAGCTTTTTACTCCAGGAATTACTAACAAAATATAATTGTTTTGTGGACTTGTGAAATGACAATGGGTAGCCTTTCACACATGAAATATTACACAGGAGACCTTCAAACCACTCACATGAAAATGGCCTGCAGCAAGTGCAGATGGAATCAGACATTCAGGAACAAGACACATAGCTGTAGTGTTTTCACAGAGGGGGAATTGGTCTACAGATTAAAATATTTTCTAGTCTAGCCAAGAGTTGTAGCTCTTTTCTAGACACACTAATAGAGAGGCATTCTCCCTTGACGTTGTTCATTGCACACCTTACAGATACAATAACTCCTTGACCATTGGCTTCCTTAGTGTAGCAAGGTCTTTCACTTGACTCAGATATCAGCTGATCACTTGATTCAACTTTGTATCTATAGCTTTGGAGTGCCTTTTTACACAACTAAAATTTCTTATTAAGGTCATTATAGAAACTTTACACTCTCATACAATAATCTTTAAAATTACACCTACACCCAAAGGATGTTGACTAAAGTTTATTCCTTGATATGTTTGACTCTCTGACTTATATGCTATATAATAACATCCTTTGGGATAGCTTTTATATTTGCAATATCTTTCTTTCTTTCTTTCTTTCTTTCTTTCTTTCTTTCTTTCTTTCTTTCTTTCTTTCTTTCTTTCTTTCTTTCTTCCATCCATTATCCAACCCGCTATATCCTAACTACAGGGTCAAGGGGGTCTGCTGGAGCCAAACCCAGGCAACACAGGGCACAAGGCAGGAAACAAACCCCGGGCAGCATGCCAGCCCACCGCAGTTCTTTCTTTCTTTCTTTCTTTCTTTCTTTCTTTCTTTCTTTCTTTCTTTCTTTCTTTCTTTCTTTCTTTCTATAAAATACCATCTACTAGACAGATAGATGGAATTTTATTTGCCCCTGGGGGAAATGTGGCTTCTTACAGAAGATCTTTAAATAAATGCATACATAAACAAATAGATAAATAAATATATAGACACACACTATGGTCTGAACACACACCAGAATGACTAAAAAGGAAGGAAATTAAAAAGAAAGAAAACATCTAACTTGGCAGTCCCAGTCATAGTGAGCCATTATGCAGTTGTGTTGGCATAAATGAGGCCCAGTCGCTTTTCTTGACACACTTCTGCTGAATAATTTGTTGGCTGAAAGTCCTCATTGTTAGTGTGTCAGAGAGAGGATGTGCAGCATTGATCATAATGGCACTGAGCTTTGTTTTAATTCTCTCCTTTGCCACAACCTCTAGGGGGTCCAGAGTGCATCCTATAGCAGAGTCTGCCTTCTTAATTAGCTTCTTGATTCAGTGGGCCACTCTTGAAGTGATGTTACCAGCCCAGCACACCACAGAGTAGAAAATCACACTGACAATACAGAGAGCTATAGTAGATGTGAAGGATGTCACTTCCCACATTAAAGGAATGCAGTCTCCTAAGGAAAAAGAGGCTGCTTGGTCCTTTCTTTTATAGTTCTTATATATTTCTTATATAGTTCTTCTGTGTTATGAGACCAGTCCAACCTGTCATTAAAGTGGACTCCCAAGTGCTTTTAGGAGTGGATCCTTTCTACATCCACTCCATGAACATTGACCAGACATAGAAGCTCTTCTGTATGGCAAAAGTCAATAACTAGTTCCTTGGTTTTGCTAATGTTAAGCTGCAGACAATAATCTTTGTACCAAGAAACAAACTTATCCACCTGACTCATGTACTCTGTCTTGTCCCCTTTATTGATACACTCCATAAGTGCAGAATGGTCTGAGACTTTCTGCAGATGACATAACCTAGTGTCATATTTATAGGCTCAGGCGTACAGAGTAAAAAGAAAAGAGGCAGACCTGTTCCTTGTGGTGCTCTAGTGTTGCTCACTTCTGTATCAGAGACACAGTCTTTGAGTCTTACAAACTGTGGTCTTCCCAATAGATAGCCCATTATCCAGGGACATAGGGTTATCCACTCATATATCTCTGAACCTACCCCTTAACATAGATGGCTGAATGGTATTGAAGGTATTGGAGAAATCAAAAAAGATAATCCTCACAGTGCTGCCTGGTGTGAACAAGCCTTGTGGAGCAGATAGATAGTGGCATCCTCCACTTCAGTCTTTGTCCGCTAGGCAAATTTAATGATTTTCAATAGGAGATTTTGACATTTTAAAGCTGTGAACAGTGTGATCTATTCAAGGTATCTGAATAAAAATTTTCTTTGAAAAAAAAGTGTGACACATTTCAACAAAATTGCTCTATAAGAATCAAAACAATTGGTCCAAGGGAGGCAGAGATGTTTTTATGCACACATTCAGGCAGACAGACAGAGCATGCTATCGCACTATGTGCTGTGCACATTATATGCAAATGCACCTAAAAATAATTTTCTACATTTTCATGAAAAAGAAGCTTTGAGAAGATGCTGGTTGTTTTTCATTGCCAGGACAGCAGCAGCAGCTAGGTGCAAGTCTTGTACACAACAGTGTTCATCACTCACAGTAGAGCTCTATTTTGACTTGAGTATTGTCATGTCAGAAAATGCAAACTGACTCAAACAACAATAATAACACACACACGGAGAGAACGTGCAAACTCCCCATTGACAACAATTTTAAGCAGGATCTGAACCAAGTACACTCTGATAGAGTTGTGCTAACCAATTTTACCTCTGTGCTGCCTTAACAGAATGAAAGTACAATTATATTCAATTCAGTTTTAGTTCAGTTCAGTTTATTTTTATATACAGTAATCCCTCCTCCATCGCGGGGGTTGCATTCCAGAGCCACCCGCGAAATAAGAAAATCCGCGAAGTAGAAACCATATGTTTATATGGTTATTTTTATATTGTCATGCTTGGGTCACAGATTTGCGCAGAAACACAGGAGGTTGTAGAGAGACAGGAACGTTATTCAAACACTGCAAACAAACATTTGTCTCTTTTTCAAAAGTTTAAACTGTGCTCCATGACAAGACAGAGATGACAGTTCCGTCTCACAATTAAAAGAATGCAAACATATTTTCCTCTTCAAAGTCAGGAGCAGAGTCTGTCAGAAAGACAGAGGAAAGCAAACAAATCAATAGGGCTGTTTGCTTTTAAGTATGCGAAGCACCGCGGCACAAAGCTGTTGAAGGCGGCAGCTCACAACCCCTCCGTCAGGAGCAGAGAGAGAGAGAGAGATAGAGAGAGATAGAGAGAGACAGATAAAAAAATCAATATGTGCCCTTTGAGCTTTTAAGTATGCGAAGCACCGTGCAGCATGTCCTTCAGGAAGCAGCTGCACACAGAAGGTAGCAACGTCCCTATCGTCTAGGTGTGCGAACAGCCCCCCTGCTCACACCCCCCTACGTCAGCGCAAGAGAGAGAGAGAGAGAGAGAGAGAGAAAGTAAGTTGGGTAGCTTCTCAGCCATCTGCCAATAGCGTCCCTTGTATGAAATCAACTGGGCAAACCAATTGAGGAAGCATGTACCAGAAATTAAAAGACCCATTGTCCGCAGAAACCCGCGAAGCAGCGAAAAATCCGCGATATATATTTAAATATGCTTACATATAAAATCCGCGATGGAGTGAAGCCGCGAAAGGCGAAGCGCGATATAGCGAGGGATCACTGTAGTGTTTTTCACTGAGTTCAGAGCAATGCAATTACAAACTTTACAAAGTACTAATTACATAATGCATATATGTAAGTAGACTGATTTATTTAAATAGACAGGTAAAACAAAGTATTTTGAAACTATTTCATATAAATGGAACCCAACAATATCTGTCCATTAATTAATTTTTGAACTCTGGCCAGTTGACAACAGAAGAGAGGAAAACAAAAACTCCAATCTGTAGAACCCCTGGAGGAAATAAACCTCTGGAGAGTCCATGATCAGTTATAACAAACAAAGTCAGAAGGCAAAGTTGGACTCAATCACAGCCCTCAAGACTTAGGCCAACCAACTATATAGGTTGTCTTTTATATCAGGAACATGTTAGCTGTATTTACTTTTTTCATGCAACTTATTCTAATGTGTTAATATTTTAGTAAATGTTTCACTTCCTTGAACTTTATGCTTATTTATAATTATATAAATAGCGCAACAAATTAGTGCAGCTCATCTATGCCATTATTGCCAATTATACTTAGTACATTTAAAATTTAATTACAATACAATAATTGATGGATATTGATGAAAATCTTTGGATCTCCAATTTTTTCACTAATGCAGCTGTGTTTCCAAATTAATATCAACATCTTTATAAAAAATTGCCAATAAAGTTGTTGTATTCATTTCAAATTCTATTTATTTATGCAGTCATATTAACTGTTCTTTTAGGTTTTCACCACTTTAGTAAAGTAAGTCAACATACTTTTAAAATGAAGCACCAACCAGGGTCAGCCTCTGGAAGTAAGTAAAACAGGGGTTATTATTAGAAAAATAATGTGAATGGATCTGTGTATTACAAAATGATGATAGCAAATCATATGCGACAAGCTTTGACTGAAGAAACATGATAAAAGAAGAATCAATGCCTTTAAATACATCTAAGAGATGAGCCCAGTATCCAACATGTTAAAAAAGTTCTCATCATGTTGTTATACAATTGGCCCCAACCATTTTCTGAACCTGCTTAGTCTATTACAAGGTAAAGGGGAGCCAGAGCCTATCAAAAAAAACATGGGTACTAAAACAAAAGCTAATACAGGAGAGGACACTAGTCAATCACAGGCTGAGCTCATGTTCTCATAAATTTAGGACCAATTAGAGTCATAACTAAGTGTAACAAGCTACAGTCCCTGGAGAGGTTCTTCAAAGAGACAGAAAAACACTATAAAGGCAGTGACCTGGCCAGAAATCAAATCTGGGTTCTTGGAAGTGTGGGGCCACTATGCAAGTTATTCAGCACCCATCCCACCCAAGAAGAAAACATTTGGAAATACCTATGTTTCAACACAAAAAGAATATGATTTAGTTGAAAACGTCCTTCCATATTTCTTACTCCCAGGTTGGACTTTATCTATTCACATCTCAGCAAAGAGTTCAGGTTAAAAGGTATGTTTAGCCATTGTTGGTATACATATAGAGTGAGGGAATTCTTAAATGTCTGAGAGATTCTGGCAACGTATGACTTTTATTAGGCTGCTTGTATCAGTACTATTCATTTTAGTGGAATTACAGGATGCTAAAGAGTATAAAATTGAGTGCATGTTTCAAAAACAGACATCTAAACGCAGATCTCTCATATATGACTCAGCTGCCTTAGGAGACTTGCAAAAGACCTGTAGAAACAGGGAGACAAAAGTGAATTGGGAGATTGAGACAGTGGGTAGAAAAAATAGTTCAGTGTTCATGTTTATAAATATGTCAGTGTTTCCATTGCCTTCATTGGGTGATTTTTGTCACATCTGACTTGCCAATCACTAGGCATTATTACTTGTTAAATGATAACACAAGAGCAAATATGAGCATTCTCTTTCACCACATCTTAATTTTAGAAAAATATCCCATGTTTCTGGTTTATTTTTACACTATTTGAAATGAAACAAAGATATTGTCACACATGTGTGCATGGGAGACAGCTTAAGGGCTTGAATAACTGATAACCAGCTGAACCAGGGGCTGACACCGTCCTCTAATGCTTTCTCTCTTTCTCCCTTTGCAGACCAGAACAATGACTTCTCCACCACTGATGTCACTTCCTCTGGTCCAGTACCTTCCTGTCATCCAGCCATATAAGCCATCATTTTTATTATTGTGATCAGTTCTGTTATGAACTCCTGTCTTGCCTTTTTCAAGTATACGGGTTTTCCTTGTTGGCAACCCCAACTCTTGTTCTGTCTTGTGCTTAATCACAATATCTATTGTGGAAAAATCTGCTCCAGACACACACACAGACACAGGTGCCAAAATATGTCCTTTTATTTTCCTTTTGCACACAATGCCCTCAATTTCTTCCTTCTTTCTCTCTCTTTCTTTCTTTCTTCTTCTGCTATTACTGCCTTCACTCCTCCACACAAGTTCTGTCCTCCACCTCCTGACTCCAGCTCCCTGAAAGGAGTGAGGTGGCCCCTTTTATGTTGGCCCCGGAAGCGCTCAAGGTGTCTTCTGACGATCATCCGGCAGCACTTCCTGGTGTGGCATAAGTGCTGCATGGGCACACGAATCCTCTTCTGGCCACACTTCCAAGTGTTGCAGTCCAGGGCTCCGGCACTGCCCAGGCACCCCCAGGCGACGGCAAAGGGTCCCAGCACGGTTGAGCTTCTAAGATCCAATTCTGTGCTCCTGATGCAAACCGGGGGGATGCCCTGTCATGTCTCGGGGGAGGTATCGTCTCTCTCCAAGTCCTTCCATAAAGGTGTCCCAGCTGGGCAAAGACCCCAGCCGTCTGTCACACCATATGTCTTAATCCAACAAATGACAGGAGTACCCATCCCTTTTTAGCTCAGGGAAAGCACAAATTTCCTAACCAGTAGCCCTGACAAATTATGCTGTCAATCCTGAATAAAAGAATGGCTCAACATTATTTTAAATAAGATTATTATATTTGTCCTTTGTTCGGCCAAAACATACAACTTCGAAATTATAATACACAAAAACTGAAACTGGACCATCACTTGATCAAAATTTATTTTTATTTATTTATATTGTAAAGAACTGCAATATCTACTGTAGCATCCTTACTGTTATTTAAAAAAATAAAATAATTTCTTCTTATTTGTGGAAAATTACTCTGTACTGTAGTTCTGAATAAATGTAACAAAGAGTTTTTCTTAAATCATTCCAACCTTCCACAGTTGTCCTTTCTGGTAAAGAAAGACATTTACTTTAACAGTAATGAAGCACTTATTATGTTTTGAACGTCATTCTTATGTGCTTAGTGATGATGTGCTCTGTGAAAGCCACTAAAATTTTCTCCAGGACAAAGTTACTAGGGCCATCACATGTGTATGACTCATAGTAAAATGTGACCAATTAAAAACTAGTGTGACAAGTGCCTTTTTCTCAGATAGTAGCATATTGTTATTTAATGTCACATTTTTGAACAAAATAGAGGTGAAGACTTTCAGGTAAAAAACTGTGACTATGGTATCTGGCACCAATGTTAGTGCCATCCTGACTAATTAATGCAAAGATCAAAGTCATTTCACAAAGCTAGTATAGATTAGGGACCTTATATAAAACCAGCCACTGTGACAGAAAAAGAATTACAAAGTATTTTTTGTTTAAGTATGCCATGAAAAAGGGTGAGCAGTACTTGCATACCAAATGGCCTTTCCTCAGGGGAGCTGATTTGGTCATAATAACCTGTTCAGAGCTAATACTATAGCCAAGCCCTTTGGTTTTTAAGTGAGCCAACATGCTAATGTTTTGCAAAATATCTGGTTATTATCTTGCTATCAAAGATGAGTTTATCTATCTGTCATGACACTTGCTTACCTCAGTTTATTGTCATGAAGTGGGGAACCTATTCCAGATGCACTGGACACAAGGAAGAAATCGACACTGGATTGAGTGCCAGTGTATAATATTGTATACTCTTTCACAGATCCATGGTGACACTTACAACACCAACTCAGAGGTGTTGAAAAACCTGAAAAACACTTTTTTTGGGATGTGGAAGAGAAACCAGAGTAGGTGCTTAAAAGTTCACATAAACACAATGAGAACATCCAAACCAGAGTGTGAAATACCCTGTTGTAACCAGGGGTCTGTTAGTGCACCACTGTTACTCTTATACTATGGAATATTCCAAAATTAACTATGGAGATTGTTCTTAATTTGGATATGCATATGTCAAGTAAACAAACTGCATCATGCAGGCTATGGAGTCATCAGACCTTGTACTCCTGACCAGCACCATGTAAAACAGTGACGCTTCGTGAAAAAAGCACACTTACATGCTGAGTGTGCAATGCTAAAATGGCTATTTCATTATGCAGATTGACGTGATTGCATGCCAAACATCATTTTACCTCTCTGCCACAGACCAGTGCTGCAGTTCTAGTTAGTCAACAGGAAAAGAGTGCCATTTCGAGGATAAGGCTGTGTTCCATTGGTTGTCTCCTGTGGAAGTAGCAATGGCATTGGCTGCTGTCGCTCAAACATCTAGCCCTGCCCTCTGAAATACTCATGGACAAGTGCCTTCTCGTAAAGCCTGTGAAGAACCATTTGCTGGCTACAAGAATACCTTCTCTCAAACCAAGTAATGTGTGATTTCTAGTGAGGAGCGAAATAATATGTGCAAAACTGAACTTGCAAAAAAACAGTTGTGTTTCACAAACAATGAAATTTTTGCTATTATATTTTTATTTTATCTGGAACCTTTTTCTTCTTGTGCAGAACTATACAGAAATGTGCCAAAGCGTGGCATGGGGGATGCAGATGGAGACCACTTACCTGCAAGTTTCTCAGCTACTAAAATCCATTGGCCAATGGTGAGTTTTTGGTAGGATGCAGGCTTGGATTTTCTTATGGGACTGGTAAAAGTGTAAGGCAGATAATGCTAACTCTTACCTGATATATGCGGTGCAAAGCGAAAGGCAGGCAGTGAGTAAGGCAGATAACAGCACATGGAGATACATGGAAGAAGTTATGGCAAATCAGGAGACAGGAACAGCACTGAAATGTGGCTGAGGAAGGAAACAGAGGAGTTAGCTGAGGATTAACCTTTAGGGACTAGCACTTCTTCAAGAAGAAGAAGAAGAAGAAAAAATATGTAATTTCATTGAGTTTTGGGATTTGTGAATTTGTAATCACATGCAAAATTAATTTTAGAGGTTGTGTTGTTTTGAACATCACTAGTTATGTCTAATGCCATCACATATTTTAGAATTTATTTTCAGGTACCACCCTTTTTAAGTATGATACTATCAGAAATCCAAAAGATTAAACAGGGGGGCCCAGATTCTTCAGGGTCATTTGGTTTTTCATATATTGATGGAATGGTTACATAGATAGTGACCAGAACAGAACATGAGCCCAGGACTCTGAAGCTCTGAGGCAATAGTGCTAACTGTACCATTGTGCTACCCTCTATGAAATGCTATATAAAATAGAGACATTAAATGACCTTGACTCTTAACCAAAGATCATACATAGTAAAATGGTTCAGAATGAGCATGTGGATGATTGTATTTGTACCAATTGTGCCTCATGCCAGTTATCTTCCATTAAATAGAATTCTGAATGACACAAATCATGTGAAATTGTTATCATTGAAGCTGACCTTCCCCCTAAAGGATATGTTTAATATAATGTATGTTCAAATCAATTCAATTTAGTTTTGCTTTGTGTTATTTACTGAGTACAGGCTCAGAGTGCTGCAAGTTTATCCATGGAACAGGCCTTGTTTAGAGCAGTCATGATACTGAGCTTAAGGCCTGCATGGTCATGCAATAGTTAACAGCACTGCCTCAGAGCACCAAAGACCCAAGCTTGATTCCCTGACTGGTCAGTGTCTGTGTGGAATCTGTATGTTCTCCCAATGTCCATGTCGGGTTTCTCATATGCCAAAGACATGCATATAAGGATGATAGCCAGTCTAAATTGGGTTGTTGAGGCTGTGTTCCCTTTCATTGTTTGTATCTCACCCAGGGTTGATTCCTACCTCAAGCCAGATACTACAGCTCCACCCCGAACTTTTAATGGATTAGCAGGATTCACAAAATGGATGGCTGAGCCTGAATTTTATCTTTCTCGACTTATTAGGCAGCCATCCTGAAGGACTATTGTTAAGGGATAAATTTAGATTTGTGAAGGAAAAGGCATATTTATATATATATATCTCACCTAACTCTACTTAAATGTTTCTTCTGGGATCTCTGAAGCATTATGATGTGATAGGAACTGCAGAAAAAAAATGAGGCTGGCTAGGAGAGGGAGGAGCTCAGGCAAACTTTGCGCTGCTTACAGTCTCGCTGGGTATCAGTAATGAATTTAATGGTGTGCATGTTTCATTGAGAATCAAGACATGTGCCTCTCAGGCGTCTGAGCCCAAACGGAAATTCACAATCGCATTCCCTCGGCTCAGTGACTAATACTGCCAGCGCGGCCTCTGAGTTCCCTTTATAGATCAGGTGTTAATGTATACTGACATTCGAGCTTGCAGCTCAGAAAATTAATATGACTGGCAAACTGAAAAAAACAGCATTTCTGTGATCCTGGGACACTTGAGCATGCCTTGGAAGGAAAAAAAAATAATAAAAAAATCTGAGAAAGATGAATGTGAGCTGTATTTTTAGGGCTCCATTCATAAAATGGCAAAAGTATTTTTAGCTTTTCATTCAGAAAATTGCAGCTCATCCCTCAGAGACCTGAAAGGCGTCATCCTGGAACTAACAAGGCTTAAAATGAATTCGGAGAACAGCTCTGCCTTTCTTTACTGTGTTCAATATTAATGTGCTGTTACTGCACATCGTTAACAATATGCCAAAATACGCAGAAAATATCTCACCTGAATTAACTCAGCCATTTCCTTGCACTGATCTTGTTAAACTTTCATAAGCTTTTTTTAGGCAACATCTGAATAAGTAAAATGTGGAAATAAAAATGAAATCTTTCTTAAAAGCCTAAAACATTGAAAAACAATATTAAATACAGTCTGCTTCATTCAGCCTTATTGTATATACAATTGACAAAACAATGAAAAACAAATGCCTTAATAACACAGCTAAATAAGAGACAAGCTTTGAATTACAAAATAATGCCGGTAAATCAGTAGACCAATTTTTAATTAATTCTCTATTTACAGTGTAGCTTTCCTCCTGGTCGAATCGTATCATGTCCCTCTATACTGCACCGTTAAAGCACAGCCTTGAAAACTGGTTCATTCAAAACATTGTAGTCTGCAGTTTTAACCCCATGAAGACTTAAACAGTCAAAGCTTAAGATTCTGAAGATTTTGCATCCTAGTAACGTTTGCCCCATTACTTGCAATTAGTACGGTCTTGTGATATCTTTAGATTTCCTTGAATTCTGACAGATCTTTTCATCTGATCTGACCAGTGTCACTTTCTCTCTCACCCATAGACTGGTCTTATTTGACCTTAGAATGCTGTAACTTGACTCACATGGCTTAATTTTAAATCTGTTTCTAAAAGTGATTTGACAGGTGTACAATTTTAGAAAAAAAACTGTCAATTATCTGACCCCAATTTATACATTTTATAGTCAATGGTAGCAAACCCTCTTCTGGCAGCAAAAGATATATACTGTAAGGCACAATCCAAATGTAGATGGAATAATAGTTTGACATGGAAAACACACATACAAGCATCCTCACACTCATTCAGTAGTTCGAACCAATGCAATATATAGCGCCAATTAACCTCATTTGAGCACAGGAAACTGGAGCACATGAAACTCTGGCAGAAAGTGCAACGTCTATATACTGTAAGTACTTGAACTTTGATCTGGGTTTCAGGAGTTGTGAGATAGCAAAAATGATTTGATCCTTTTAGTCATTAACTGTGATTTGTTTTCTCCTTATATTATCATGGTGAGCTGGAGTTGAATCCATCACATTAATAGGAACTAACTCCAGCCCACTGCAGGACACCTTCATGCACTCCCACTCACGAGGAACTAATTTAACATTCAATATTTCCCTTGTATACACATGTTTGTGGAATTAGATCTTATGCAAACACAGTGAGAATGTCTGTGATAAAAAATAGTTTTATCCAGAATTAAAAGTGCACTTTGCATGAAAAACAATTAGTAAGAACATTCTATGCATTGTGATGGACGGCCAGTGCAAGAAAGGACTGGGGGGGCAGATATGCACAGGGCACTGCCACCCCAAGAGTGCTTGATTGCAGTCTCCCTGGGTTGCGGCAGTGCCTCAGATTCCCACAGGGCTCCATGGGAGCTGGAGTTTGGCACAGCCCTGTTGGGTTCTGTGGGAACCACCAGAGGGGTTCAGACCTCGCTTACGAACCACCTGGAGTACTCCCAGGTGCAGCATAAAAGGATCCTCTTGCCTTCAATCAGGGAGCCAGAGTTGGGAGGAAGAGGATGATGATGATGAAGTTTGCCGAAAGAGCAGTGGAAGGAAAAAGCAGAGATGGAGCTACGTGCTTTATTATCTGTGCTTTTGTACTGTGCATTAGTGGGAAATGATCTGGGAAGTGTTTCCCACCGAATAAAGCCTTTGTGTGTGCTGGAATTGTGTCAGGTGTCTGTTTGTGTCAGGTTTGGGGAATAATGTAGAAAAGTTTCATATACATACCTTATAGTTCCAAGCTATGTATATTGTAGCAACTCAACCTGTGAGAGAATAGGCAAGTGAAACTCCACAGGGGCAGGTGAGATTCTGCAGATGGGAGGGCAGAGCCATGTGCACTAAAGGAACTTAAAAGGAGGTGTGATGAACATAAATGCAGATCACACCCAGTAAAAGAAAGAAGATGGTGTTGTGTGAAGACTTGTTAGGGCAACAATCCCCAATGATGAAGAGTCTCCTGAGACTAACAGCAGGAGTTGAGCAGGGTCCTTTCATAAAGAGACAATAAATGCTCTTTTCAAGGACCATTAAACAGCTGTGTCCTTTCTTTGCTGCTCCTGAAGGAAGCACAAAATCTCAAAACCAGTTTGATGCCTCAGCCTTTGTGGAGCTGTCTCCACCACTGGGTGATCGTTTATTGCAGGAGAACTTGGATTTACAACTGGATAATTCAGATCTGTCGTGCAATCTAATAAATTCCTTTTGCGATAGGGACCCACACAAAGACTAATTTAGGCGACTGGCCTTTCTCCCTTTAGGGGCTGTGCACCCAGACATGATCACCAACTGAGAAGGGGTGTCTCTGCAAGTCATAATGTCTTTTCTGAGTGCACACACCTGCAGAGTTTCACCTGCCTGTTTTCTCAAATTGAGTCGCTATAATATATACAGTATACCACTTGAACTACAGAACAGTTATTCCACCTGAAGCTAAGCATGTTTGGGCCTACTTGGTTGGGAGCCTTTGAAAGGCTGGGTTGCTGCTGGAAGAAGTGTTGGTGAGGCCATCATGGGACACCTACCCTGTGGTCTCTGTGTGGATCCCAATGCCCCACTGCAGAGATGGGGATACTGTGCTGTAAAAATGACACTGTCCTTCAGATGAGGCTTAAAACTGAGATCCTGACTCTCTGTGGTCATAAAAGACCCCAGGTCATTTCAGTAGTTCTGGCTAAATTGCCCACCATGGCCTGGTAAATCTGGCCCCTAATTATCCCCTGCTCTTAATTGGCTATCTACTGCATCTCTCTCACCCCTTCACCACCTAATGGTAATGTGTGGTAAACGTACTGGTGCAAAAATGGTTGCCGCCACATCATTAAGGTGAATGCTGCACATTGTTGGTGGTTGAAGTGGACCACACTGTTCATGTAAAGTGCATTGAGCAGTGAGGAAAGCGCTATATAAATGTAATTATTTTTAAATATACATATATATATATTTATGATCTGTGTGTGGTGTAATGTTCCAACTTTGCACACACCTAAACCATTGGATAAGTCTGATATCTTAGTTCTAAAAGAGAGGCTTGAAGGTGAAAAATACATTCCAGGGGTCAAACCAAACTAACATAATCCATATTACTAACCGAGAATGCTAAACCGGATGATGGACGCAGGCACATCCGGCAATGGGCCGTAGCTGCAAAAAGACGTACTGCGCAGGCGCAAAAAGAGTCCGCGAGAGTCGGCTGAGGAGCCGAGAAAGGCGGACAAAAGAGGGCGAGAGAGGCGGATGAGGGGCCGCGAGAGGCGGACAAGACCACAGAAAAAAGGAGTGAGCACAGGAAAAATGGAGAAATGAGGAAACGCAGGCAAAGCACGAAACACATTGCACACGAGACTAGACCCAAAAAAAAAAAAAAAAAAAAAAAAAAAAAGAGGCTCGCGCACAACAGCAAGGCACCCCCCCCCCCTACAGGCACCGGACGGGACACACACCAAGAGGGGGATTCAACAAGCCCATGGAACACAAAAAAAAGAACACAAAACCACCCCACAGACCCTACAAGCAAGGGACGGGACACACACAAACAGGGGGATTCAACAAGACACAGGAACACAAAAAGAAAGAAGACGCTCGCGCGACAACAATCCTCAAACCCCCCCCCCTCCCCCCCACACACACACACACACACACACATCCATAAGAAGTGACACCCAAAGCCACATATTCTAAAGTGAACATCAACACCTTCACACTAGACAGCATAGGTGTCAGCATTGGTGGATCTCCTTACAATAAAGCACTATTAACCGTTCAACTGCAGAAAAGGAAACATATTAACAGTGACTGTGATCCTCCTTATTACTTATCCATATTTCGCATGCTGAGAAAGAAACAAGTCATGAATACACGGTCACGGGTACAAAACGAAAAGGAAAGGATAACAGGAACAAACACACGAACACGAAAGAAACAACAAAATAGACGGCTATGCAGCATGGGTGGATCTCATTACAATAAGGCACTATTAACCGTTCAACCGCAGAAAAGGCTCCATATTAACAGTGAGTGCAATACTCCTTATTACTTATCCATATTTCTAAAAGAAAAAATGACTCGACTCCAAAAACGCAAAGCTCAACTAAAGCTTCTAACTAACGATGTACCTAAAAGTAAAAACTTTATGAACTGCATTAGATCCTACAATAGTTCATTTAATATGCACAAATCTACATCCTAGATCCACATGATGCAAACTATCAATCAAAGTGCTGCATCACAACAGGCACGGATTCAAAACGAAACACCTCCCGTCTCAGACATACGTTAATGGCAGCGAAGGCTACAACGGGCTTCTCACACAGCACAGGCAAATCGATTACAGCTCCAAAACAACACGTCCCAAATACTACACATACAACAACGCGCCTCTCAAACGGCACAAGCAAAACATACACCAGGAAAATTCATTCGGATTAATGAATGTCATTTGCAATCATTGTCATTCAGTTCACTTCCCTGAAGAAACAACTGGCAATACAAGTTATACATTTACACGTTGTTGTCAAAAGGGTCAAATTAGACTGCCTTCTTTACATTCATATACTGAATATCTACAGAAGCTTATAACTGACGATGTACCTGAAAGTGAAATCTTTATCAACTACATTAGATCCTACAAATCGGAATCCACTATGAACATTAACGGTGGCACTGCACGTGACATCCGTCTTGAAAAAATGTTGTTTATTGATAAATGTTCAATGGCATGAACAAACGTTTATGAATAATAATATTCGATTTGGAGGAAAGGTACTTTTATGAGGAGGAGATTTTAGACAGTGATTAGCTATTCTTCCAGATGCCATGCACTCAGCTATTGTTCAGTGCACCTTAAAATACGCAGACAATTGGCATTGCTTTCAAAAGATACAGTTAGTAAAAAAGATACGATGTCCAGAACCAGATCATAACAATTGCTTATTACAACTGAGAGATGGTACACTCACCAATACAGATGGACTTCAGCCACATATTATTACAATTCCTCAAGCCTTTATCTGCGACGACTTAGTTACAGAGAGATTTGGAACAGCAATCTCATTAGACCAAATGCCCCTTTTAACACAACACACTATATTATGTCCAAAAAATATTAATGTGGAAAACATAAATACCCAAGTCATTCCATTACTTCCTGGAAAGACACAACTCTTTCTAAGCTCTGACAAACTTGACTCTGATCACAACAATAACCATCTTAAATGACCTTACAAGTTCTGAGCTGGAATTACCTTTTACACTTAAACGGCGTGTACAAAGAAATTTTCAAATAAACCTTTACACTGTGCCACACACTTTATTGTTTGCTTTCTATTTGCATCATCTACACCGTCACACTATTCTATATCTCATTCATACATCACGCTCTTTGTCATTCCCAACACCAGGGGTTGGCGAGCGAAGCGAGCAGGGGGCGGAGCCCCCTAGTAGAACCCTATTTCAGAAAGAATTATTTTACAAAAATAATGTGAGAGAATGATGTTGCTTTCCTGATGCTAGCATGCCACATAATACATGTTTTATAATGAAGTACTGTGGTATCACATACTGTGCGGATGCTGATCACACGGTAGCCAGAAAGCCGTTTCTGTAAAAAAATATGGCATCTGTGATGAAGAATAAACACAAAGTGGCAGCACATGCAATATAAATAATAGAAAAAAACTGCAACAGAGTGACATCATCATCAAAATGAAAAACAATAAATAAATAAAGACCCCAAAATAATAATAACCACATTACCAAAAGCAGAAACAGAAGTAAGACAGTTGAGTATGAGAGTAGAAAATGTAGGGATTTATAAATCTGTGGAAGTGTGATTCTGGGGTACAAGCAGTCATTGACTTTGCCACAGACTGAGCTAAAATTGCCTTCATTATTGAACAATTGTAATTATTTTCTAAACAACACTAGAGTCAGGACACAAAACATAGCAAAGTCACAAGAGCCTCAAGTCTGATGACAGTAGAAATTACATCATGCTATGACTGTCAAGCTAACACTGTGTTTATGGCAAGAGAGTATTTGTAGAACTTTCTGAATCTTGGTTTTCATCATAACCTGGAGATTTCATCATACCTGGTAGCTTGGAGGACAACAAAGCTTTGGTCTGTAACTATATATGGCTCTATATGTAAGCTTTGCCCTCTTCTGCTGGGATTTGGATATAGTTCGAGTATTGCCCTAATAGAAAATCTTTTGTTTCTTGTTTTCCCGGTGCTCGTGTCCGAGATGTGACGAGACGTGCACCGGCGATCTACAAGAACAGGGCAGTTGGAGCCATTGTTATACATGCTGGCGTAAACGACATAAGGCACCGACAGTCGGAGATCCTCAAGGCAGACTTCACTGCATTAATTAAAGACACAAAGGAGAGGACCCCATCGGCAAAGATATTCATCTCGGGTCCACTCCCTCTCGTCAGACGATCAAACGAGTATTACAGTCGTCTGCTTGGTTTAAACAACTGGCTGCAGGGCTTCTGCAAGAATCAAGACATCGGGTTCATTAACAACTGGGATCTCTTTTGGGAAAGACCGCGTTTCTTCAAGCGAGATGGCCTGCATCCGAACAGCTTCGGCGCCCGGGTCCTCTCCGAAAACATAGCGAAGGTAATTCGTTTATCTTGACTATCTATCTCTGCTTTTAACCCCTTCCGAAATGCCACTCCTGTGTTTGGTCATGATAATTGTTTAAAAAAATCTTCCATAAAAGTGCGCAACATAAATACTGTAATAACCAATCTTAATGCACATAGAAAATCTAGGCAATACGGCATAAACGCCAATAATTTAATTAAAGTTACTACTTTAGATGAACAATGTATTAAAACTGTAAAAACAGATCATAGATTAAATAAAAAATACACGCAGAGCGGCGCTAATAAAAATAACTTAATTCCTGTTCCCTATATCAATAACGCACATAGTATTCATCTCTGCTCCTCCGAAACATTGAATATGGCACTATTAAACATTAGAGCTTTAACTAACAAGACGTTTTTTATCAACGACATTATTAGTGAAAAAAAAATAGATTTTATTGCACTAAGTGAAACGTGGCTTAGCTCAGATGGCGCAGCTGTTTTAATCGAATCTGCGCCTCCAGATTACAGTTTTACTCGTGCTGATCGCCAAGGAAAGAGAGGTGGAGGGCTAGCAAACATTTACTCAAGCAGGTTAAAATGTAAAAATATCAGTTTTGGTAAGTTCAAGTCTTTTGAGTATCTCGCCATTGTTATTCAGGGAGATTCTCACGTTCTAGTATTATCCGTGTATAGACCTCCTAAATTCAACGCGTCTTTCTTTGAGGAATTCTCTGACTTGATGTCAATCTTAATTACGAACTATGACGCACTCTTAATAGTCGGCGACTTTAATTTTCATGTAGATAATCAATGTGACCAAAAAGTAAAAGAATTTATGAACCTCCTGGACTCTTTTGATTTGAGACAGCTCGTTAATCAGCCTACACATAAAGCAGGTCATACGTTAGACTTAGTAATTACTAAAGGACTAAAAGTTGATATAAAGCAGGTCATTGATACGGGTCTTTCAGACCATTTTCTTCTACTTTTTAATATAGAAATAATGATAGAAAACACTCATGAGAAGCATATTGTTAAAAAACGCTTCTTTGACTCATCAGCAACTTTAAAACTTACAAACATTCTAACCAATCAGTCCGTTTATAGTGCCAACTATAATAGCGAGGAGAATGTAAATAGTAAGGTGGAAAGATTTAATACTAAAGTGAGGGCTGCTGTTGACATAGTTGCACCTGAAAAGACAGTTAAAAAATCTTCTAGCATTGTTATACCTTGGAAGACCCAAAGAGTGTCTGATTTAAAGAGAACATGCCGTAGAGCTGAGCGTAAATGGAGGAAGACTAAACTAACTATTGACTATGAGATATTAAAAGTTAAAATAACAGAATACAATAACACAGTCCGTCTTGAGAGGCGCTGCTATTTCTCTAAGATTATAAATAACAATGCTAGTAATCCCAGAGTGTTATTTTCGACAATTGATCATCTGTTAAACCCAGGTAACTCAAAGGAATGCCTCCTAAGTACTTCCAGTAAAACCTGTGAGGCTAACGCTGTATTTTTCAATCAAAAAATTAATGATATTAGAAATAACATAGTATATCTCCCCAACACTAAGGATCCCCCGAAACCCCAGTACTCCATAATAAATAAATTAGAGTCTTTCACTAGGATAGATTTACCTGATTTACATAAAATAATTTCTCAAATGAAACCATCCACCTGTGCCCTTGACCCAATACCAACAAATTTTTTCAAAGAAGTATCGGGTGTGCTTATTGATAATGTTCTTGACATAGTAAATTCGTCATTAGATACGGGGGTCTTCCCAGACTGTCTTAAGACTGCGGTAGTTAAACCCCTACTTAAGAAAAATAATCTCGACCCCTCTTCTCTTGAAAATTATAGACCCATCTCTAACCTGCCTTTCTTAAGTAAAATTCTAGAGAAGGCAGTCATTATGCAGTTAAATGAGCACCTCAATAAACATGCTATTCTTGATAAATTTCAGTCAGGTTTTAGAACAAATCACAGCACAGAAACTGCACTCGTTAAAGTAGTAAATGACTTGCGGGTAAATGCAGACAGAGGCCATTTATCTGTTCTCATCCTCTTAGATTTGAGTGCCGCATTTGACACTATTGATCATAATATTCTTAAGAATCGCCTTAGTCAATGGGTGGGCCTCTCTGGCAGTGTCTTAAACTGGTTTGAATCCTACCTGGCAGGGAGAAAATTCTTTGTTAGTTGTGGTAATTATAACTCAAAGACACATGATATTCTATATGGTGTTCCACAAGGCTCTATCCTGGGTCCGCTGCTCTTCTCAATCTACATGCTTCCATTAGGTCAGATTATCTCGGGACATAACGTGAGCTACCACAGCTATGCTGATGACACACAGCTGTATTTATCAATAGCACCTGATGACCCCAAATCTCTTGATTCGCTAACACAATGTCTAACCTGTATCTCAGAATGGATGAATAGTAACTTTCTCAAATTAAATAAAGAAAAAACCGAAATCTTAGTGATTGGCAATAATGGATACAATGAGGCTATTAGAAATAAACTGGATGCATTAGGATTAAAAGTCAAATCGGAGGTAAAAAGCTTAGGGGTAACCGTTGATTGTAATCTGAATTTTAAATCGCATATTAATAAAATCACTAGGACAGCATTTTTTCACCTAAGGAACATAGCAAAAGTTAGACCTCTTATATCATCGAAAGATGCAGAGAAATTAGTTCATGCGTTTGTCTTTAGTCGGCTAGATTACTGTAATGCACTCCTCTCAGGACTACCCAAAAAAGACATCAATCGTTTGCAGTTAGTGCAGAATGCAGCTGCTAGAATCCTTACCAGGAAAAGAAAATCCGAACTCATTTCTCCAGTTTTGATGTCACTACACTGGTTACCTGTGTCATTCAGAATTGACTTTAAAATTCTGCTTATGGTTTATAAAGCTTTAAATAATCTCGCCCCGTCTTATATATCGGAATGTCTGACACCTTATATTCCAAATCGCAACCTCAGATCCTCAACTGAGTGTCTCCTTAGAATTCCAAGAGCAAAACTTAAAAGAAGTGGTGAGGCGGCCTTCTGCTGTTATGCACCTAAAATCTGGAATAGCCTGCCAGTAGGAATTCGCCAGGCTAATACAGTGGAGCACTTTAAAAAACTACTGAAAACACATTACTTTAACATGGCCTTCTCATAACTTCACTGTAATTTAATCCTGACACTCTGTATATCCAATTCATTATAATAACTATTCATTCAAAATTTGTACTAACCCCTACTCTCTCTTCTGTTTTCTTTTCCGGTGTCCTATTGGTGGTGGCTTGTGCCACCACCATCTACCCAAAGCACCATGATGTTCCAACAATGATGGATGGATTAAAAGCCAGAAGTCTGTATAACCATCAGCATCAAGTGACTCCGTGAGAACCCTAACTACAAAGAGGACTATTTCATTTATGTTAGGTAGAATGCCCAAAGGGGACTGGGCGGTCTCGTGGCCTGGAACCCCTACAGATTTTATTTTTTTCTCCAGCCTTCTGGAGTTTTTTTTTGTTTTTTCTGTCCACCCTGGCCATCGGACCTTACTCCTTTCTATGTTAACTAATGTTGTCTTATTTTAATTTCTTATTTGTCTTTTATTCTTCTTTTCTTCATTATGTAAAGCACTTTGAGCTACTTTTTGTATGAAAATGTGCTATATAAATAAATGTTGTTGTTGTTGTTGTTGTTATTACAAAGCTGTAATGAGAACAATTGTTCTTAAGTTCTTGGTGCAGTTGCCTTTGTCACTAAGAAAATAAGGAAGAGCAGCTCTGAATGTATTGTTTCCTTCTTTTAACCTAGTAGGCAAGTCAGTGTATTAATGGCGTTTAGAGTAAGTATTGCCCTTTACTGTATATCTCCAGAAGCCAGAACATGTTGCATTAAACATGAAGAACAAGAACCTCATGGTAAATGCTAACTGGACCATTGTAAATACAATAGACTGGAAAGCTTTAGGCTTGCAAAAAATCCTTCTTTCAGGGCAGCTTCACAGAAAAACTCAGGCTGATCAATGAGCCAATGCTATACCTGGTGGGAAGAGTCTCAAGAAAATCGAAATGATAACCCAAGCAGCGTCAATCATTTGGACTGAGCTCTCATTTCAGCAGGAAGCTATTTCTTGACTGTTGTGATGTTTTCTTTTCAGGGTGGCGGTGCTGATGTGGTATATCCACCATGCAGTGACCTTAATAGCTAAATCTCTACCTAATGGTATCCAACTGTTAACAGTATAGTTCCTATCAACGGGTTTTATATTATGTTGTATCTGAGAACCCATTCTTAACTTGTTGGTTGTATCTTAACACTTTACACTAAACCCTGGATTTGCTGGCATATCATAGCTCATTATGCAAGAACTTATTCAATGTTTAAACTTTTCTCCAATACATATGCATGTAAATATCCTGAAGTTATTACTGACAGTACAGTGGTGAACTGGATACTGCTGCTGTAAGATAAATCCAGGCTTTGAACTTGGAGATTCTTGTCTTTGTGTGGGTTTACCTCAAGGTACTTCACTTTTCCACCCACATCCCCAAGACTAGATTTATTGGACAACTCTATATTGACCACATGTATTATGATTTGATTATAAACTTGAATTTTCAAAAACAGTTCCAGCATTGTAAAAAACAATTTAAACATCGTTTTGGGGGGTTTAAGACATAAATTAATCCAACGTTCACATGTATTCTTTGTACCAGTCCATATTTACATGATAGTTATTTTTTTTTTTGCTGTTCCACAGCCCCACCTTGTTTTTTTCTGTGGGCACTGATATTCTGGGAATTTAGTGTTGATGGCTGCTACGTGGTTGTTAGGAGTGACATCAGTCCCTTGGACTTTCTGGTTTGTCATAGTTTGTCTTCATCCCATATAAATGAAAAAGCTGACAGACTAAAGCTGACATTGTTATTTTTAACCACATATTTCATCTGTCACTTTACATCAAAAATGTAGAAATTTAGAAGCTAAAAAAAAATTGAAATACTTTATTTAAGAAATATTTGGTTCTATATATGTTGTTTACATATCATATCGAAAAATCATTGTGGACTCTTCTCTGTCAATTGCCAGACAGTTTTCAGAAGCCATCGAGGATGGTAACAGAATGTTAGGTTATATGACATGTTGTGTGGAGTACAAGTCCAAGGATGTTATGCTCAAGCTTTATAACACACTGGTGAGGAGTCATCTGGAGTACTGTGTGCAGTTTTGGTCTCCAGGCTACAAAAAGAAAATAGCAGTGTTAGCAGTCCACAACTAGGCTGATTCCAGGTCTACAAGGGATGAATTATGAAGAAAAATTAAAAGAGCTGAGCCTTTTTCAGTTTAAGTAAAAGAACATTAAGATGAGACATGATAGAAGTGTTTAAAATTATGAAAGAAATTAGTACAGTGGATCGAGACTCTTTAAAAATGAGTTCAGCAAGAACATGTAAACATAGTTAGAAACTTGATAAATTTCACACAAACATTAGGAAGCTTTTCTTTACACAGAGAACCATTGACACGTGGAATAAGCTATCAAGTAGCATGGTAGACAGTAGAAGTTTAGGAACCTTCAAATCTAGACTTGATGTTATTTTGGAAAAATGAAGTGGATAGGACTGGCGAGCTTTGTTGGCCTGAATGGCCTGTTCTTGTCTAGATTGTTCGAATATTCTAATGTACAGATTTCATTCATTTTGTGAATACACAATATAAATAAGGCTGTTCCTTTTAAAGTCACATAGCTGATTCTTATTTTCAAAGGTCTTGTCTTTGCTATCTTTCTTCATTTTTTGCTTTTTTTTTATACTTGTAAATATATGACTTGAGATTGAACTGGTTATCTATCAAGTTTTTTTTAAAACTTTATCAAATTATATTAATATTCAGCAGAGCAGCACAGTGAAATGCCTGTTTATTAAAACAGGCTTAATGGTCAGTCAGTCTGTTTCAGTTGCATCTAATTACAAACCTCTGATCACCAGATATGCCTTTCATCCCTCTTTCTTTGTGTATCTTGTTTCCTTTTTTCATCAGGCATTCCAGCCCTGTTGTGGATGCCAGGAAACGTGATGCACAGATGCTTAGACGTACGCCATGTGGTTTACTATTTTACACTGGGCACTTGTCTTTGGTCATCAGACATTCTCACCCTCTTGTGGACACCGAATGACATTACACCTGGGCATGGAAGACACATGTTTTCTTGCTTTATATACAGAGAGATAAGAACTAGTCTTTATCTAATACATGCTAGTAAAAATGGTCCACTTTAATAGGTCTCCTTCTAGGAAATGGTTAACCACATCCACAAGACAATATTAGTTTTATTAATAAATAATTATAATAATAATGATAATGGTACTCTAAGAAGTTAAGCCTGAGTTAGATAGATAGATAGATAGATAGATAGATAGATAGATAGATAGATAGATAGATAGATAGATAGATAGATAGATAGTATTAATTGCATACATGCCTGTGATTATATATACATCTGTCCATTTTTAAAATGATTTACCCAGGTATACTGTTATATGTTTAGCAGAGATTTAAACAGGCACCTGGGAAATAGTAAAGGGTGAATAATGAGAACCAAAAGTCAAAATATGAAGGGTAAACCCAAATTCAAAGTTAAAAAAAAACATTGTAGTCAATTGAAAGTGTTTTTTATTAAAGCTCAGGTATTTGTTTTAGAGTTTTAGCTTTCTCTTTTAATGACTATGATGTCTCACTTCAGCAGAATGTGACAACACCACCATATAACACCAAATTAGTAGTGTAAACAATGAAATAGTAAAAATGATTACTGAACACATATGGAGCAGGAAATAATAATAGCAACATAAAAATTATATTAAATATGACTGAAACATGTAATTTTGGCTTGATTTAAACAATTTGTCAAAGAGCCAGTGATGTCATAAGATACACAGTTGCCCCCCCCCTCAAAAAAATAAGGGCCTACAATGAGAAATTCTGCAACGGCGCAACACACTGAAACATGCTCACCATGCAGGGGTCTCTGATGAAGTTCACAAGAGTTGGTTTCAGCCCAATAGCAAAGGTTTTGCTTATTTATGCAACCATTCAAATGGAAATGTGCCTCGTCACTCCACATGACAATGGCATCTTGATGAATGGTTTGCAGAATGTTCGTGCACAACTCTCTGCAGCACTCCCAGTCTCTCTCAGTGAGATCCTACACTACCATTATTTTGTATGGATGGAAATCAAGGTCCTCATGCAAAATCCTCCTCAAAGACGTGTTGGAAATGCCTAAGGCATGTTTTTGCGCTGAACATCTAGGAGACTGCAAAATCGATGCCCTTACAGCTTGGATGTTTTCAGGTGTTTGTACAGTCTGAGGACAACCTGGAGATTTTCGGTTCAATATTATACCCGTCTCTCTAAATTTAGCCACTTAAGAAATGTTTTCTGATTTTGGACGTCACGTTTAGGAGGAATGCTGAAATGTATTCAGAAGGCGTACTGCGCAGTGATGATGGATTTGTTGTTTTTGAAGAATACTTCGACAGCGAAAGCATGGTGTGCACCAGACCAAGGCATGTTGCTGACTGAAAACTACAAGGGATCACCTATCAAAGGACCCCCACCCCAATCCACTTGGCTGCCTCTACCTCTGCTTTTACCAATGACCTTGAGAAATGTGGTACTTCATTTTGGCTCACCCAGTAAAACCAAGTTAAAGCAGTTTTTGGAGAGGGAAACCACCAAAATTATTTCACAGTAATGTGAGAGCTCAATCAACAATTACAGGAAATATTTTATGGGTTCAAATGCCACTACTGACACTTTGTGACCATGAGCAAGGCACTTGACCAGCCTGTGCTCCAATTGGAAAAGCCAAAAGAAATGTAACTAATTGTTTCTCAAATGTTATACGTTGCCTTGAATAATGGTGTCAGCCAAATAAGTAAATGTATTTTTGCAATTATTGAAACCAGTTACTAAATCTAAACAGGGGAGTTCTCACATGGGAACACTGTAAAAATGCAAAACTAGATGAGCTTGTCTGTCTAATAAATTAAACAACCATCAACACTTAGTTTTGTTTTCTCATTCAGCTCATGACTGCTCCTTTCCGACCCTATAGCATCAAGGCCTGAAGGACATAGCAAGGTGCACGCAATGTTCACAAGTAAAATTTTTAATAAGAAGTGCAGCCCATTAAAGATCAGCTTCCCCTGAGTTCCACTTTGCCTGCAGCATTAGCAACACACGCTGCTATTGAGCTCTCTGTTCTTTACAGCAAATCTCAAAGCAAGCCATTCTGTACTCTTCCATAGCTGTTCAACTCAGAAACTTTGTTTCAAGTTTCAGGTTTTCATTTAAGCACATTTGCTGACGTCAAAAGGAACTTGAGGCCAATCTCAGTGACACATCTAGCATCTGTCTGAGCTATGAAGTCTGCAGAATTAAAATAAGAGGATAGAGCCTGCAGCGTTAATTCAGCAAAATAACAAATGCAGAGATTAAACTGACTTTTGGCCATGGAAGGATAAAAATAGAAGATATTTCTGACTTAGCGCTTAAAATGATATTCATGTGATATTCATTACCCTTAAAGACTTGACTACTTAAATCAAGGTGCAGCTTCCCTGTCTTCTCATGCCCTTTAATATATGAATGCTAAGTATCTCCCTGATGGCATGATGGTAGCGTGGCTAGCATTGTTACCTCTAAGCTCCGGAGTCCTCGGTTTGAATCCCTCTACACATTCCCTGTAGAGAATACATATTCAAAATGTGTCTGTGAAGGTTTTTCTTAACACCCCAGTCTCCCCACTCAAAGATGTGCATTTTGGGTCAATTCTGTATCAGTCCATAAGTGTGAATATGAACGTGAGCAGGAGTATACCCTGTGTGATTGGCATCCCAACCAAGACTGTTGCCTTCCTTGTCCCTGGTGCTGCAGGTTAGGCTTTGACCCCCATAATTCTGAACTCAATTAAGTGGATGTGGTATTGAATGGATGAAGGAATTAGCAATTCCAGCATAAAGATTCTTCCAGGAATGACCCTGAACTGGATAAGTAGGTTAGAAAATGGATGGATGGATATGTGGATAGATGTTGCTCAAAATTAGACCATTTATTTTTACTGATTTATTTAGCAGATTTCTTTTTCCTAAGGAACTTTTTAATGAATGGATGTATATGTACAATGGAAATGTCCAATCAAAGCACCTATTAAGTATAATATTTCAATTAGTAATAATAATTTAATTTTTTATTTGCCTAAACCCAAGAAAGTGTGCAATTTCAGAATGCAGTGAATACATTTTACCATGAAGTCTGTGAATTATATCACACATTGTAACCCTTTCAGTATATAGTGTTTGCATTTTAGCATATTATGTATGTACTATTAAGAATGAACAATGTCCTATGCGGCACTTCATAAAAACTTAGAGCTTATAAGGTATAGGTGTGGACTACTGATTAACAATAAATACATCACTGAATAACAGTATATGAAGCACGCTAGCAGTGCTGCCAACAGCAAACATCACACTGTCAAATGTATATGGTAGTTTATATTAAAAGGGAGGTGGCATTTATCAAGATTTTAAAGAATATATATAAACATGCTGGAGAGCTGGATAGGTCATATTTTTGTAAATATATGATTTCAGTAGAGCATGATCAACAATCTTTCTACATCAGTGGTTCTAAAAATTAGAATCTGGCATTCATTGTGTTTTGTTTTGAAACTCTTGAATTTGTGCAGCTCGGGTGGCTTTAGTATTGAGCTTCACACCTCTGCAACACTTTATCTTGAGTTTCCCTTATTTACTGTAGAGATTTGAGTGCAGCATTTTTTACCTGTAACTTTGTTTTTGGATTTTTCACGTTCTGTCTAGTCTTTGCTGTACCTTTTTCAGTACCTTTCACTTCTTATTGAAGTCTGTTTTCTGAATTTTTCCCTTTTTAGATTTCTCCACCAAATTTGTTTGCTTTATTTCATGCATGATCTACTGATTATTTTTGGATCAGTCTTTAATATTATGGTTTTATTTTACACTAGAATTACCAAAGCCTATGAAAAAACTTGTAATCCCAGGCCAATCTTAAATTCCTTCACACCTCTCCGTCAGCGTCTTTTGTGTTGTAAATGTGTCGCTCAGCACAAGCAGCAAGCAGCCTCCTATCCCATCCCCCCACAAACGCAGAAAGGGCAGAAAGTTCTCTCAGTTCAAGTTTGTTTACCTGCGTGTGAGTTGCCTGGAGTTGTATAGGGTAAATAATATATCATTATTTGGAATACATGCATTTCATGTGTATTCCATGTCTACAACAATCTGTGTAAACACACTGTTAAAACAGAAACATTTTTCATGTTTTAGTAATAACTGACAAATGTAGACATGAAGTGTATAATGTGTGAAGCCTGAAGTCCAAATATCAAATAAACACTTTCACAAAAGGTACATGTATTACAAAACAAGTGCGCTTTTATTCAAGAATATAACTGCAGAAAAAGAACTCACATTAGGGTGCGACATTGACATGCCCTTAATTTGACTGCTTTAGTGGTGTAGTGGTAAGAACTGCTGACGCATAATCAAAACGTTCATGGTTCGATCTTGGATGTCTCCATTTTGTGTAGTGAGCTGCTCTTATTCTTACTATTATAGAATAAAAACATACATTTGATTTGAGTCTGTAACAGCCAATGTAAATTTATGGTACTTGTAAAGGTTGGCATTTTTTTTTTATTCAGTTTTATTCTTTCAGTCACGTCCATGCTCCCCCTGATCTGACACTGCTGTTTTCAAATAAAGACGTAATATAGCAGAGGTGAACTCAGATGAGGATGAGGGTTCTACATGGGAGAAAGTGAACAGAAGCCATCCCCGCAAGAAATGTTCTCTCACATATAAGAACACAGCTGCACTAGGTGTAAAGGTGGTAAAGTATGGCACCGTTTGGATGCAGCAAGAGGTCGGGCATCATCCTGCCAGTCAATGTGCCACACGTGTGTCCTTCAAAGATAAAGCAGGTCTTGCAGAGCTCGCCAAGGTATCATGCAAAGTCCTGTTTGTGATTATATTTTATGATGCTCTTTATATAAAAAAACATTTATATGTTACTTACATAAAAGCCAAATTGAATGGTATTTACCTTGATTCATTTACTTTTCTTCCTACAGTGTAAAGTCACAAGTAGACTGAAGAGCTTCCTCTGTTTGATCGACATGGGCATGCTGACACAGTACATGTGTACTGAAGTAACTTTCACTGCAGGTGGAAGCTCACAAACAAAGTAGACTATGCAGAAAAGTGATGTAATTTGTCTTTGAAATTCTTAATAGAGTTAAAAAACAAAGCGCAGAAACTTTTTGAACGTCCCTCGTATCTATCTATCTATCTACTGTATGTATTGTGTGTATATATATTGTGTCCGAGTAGGAGGACGTTTTATGGACCAAGTGAAGTTAATTCCACTCCAGGCCAGGGGGTGGTGGAGTGCACTAAACCTTCTTCTGTTATCTCTGCAGACCAGCTGCGGGAAAACCTGTCTGACTCAACATTGATGACATCACTTCCAGCTCCTGCACCCAGGGTGAAGTCACTTCAGTTCGGGCACCCAAGATGACGTCATTTCCATTTCCAGTGCCCAGAAGAACGTCACTTCCGGTTCTGACTCACTAACTGATGTCAGAAGAACATCCCTTCTGGTTCCCCTACATCACTTTCAGTTCATATACATCACTTCCGGTTTGATCCCTTAAAGCCGCCATCTTTGCAAACCTTCAGCAGTTCAATTCTGGACTCCAACAGAGAAACATCTCTTAGAAAAAATCAACCCATTGCAGCCAGGGATAATATACGGGTGGCTGCCCCAAACCTTTTCAAGTGTGTTGAGTGTGATCATTTTACAACATATATATATATATATATATATATATATATATGTATTGTGATGGGTGGCACGGTGGCATGGTGGGTAGCGCTGCTGCCTCGCAGTTGGGAGATCTGGGGACCTGGGTTCGCTTCCCGGGTCCTCCTGCGTGGAGTTTGCATGTTCTCCCCGTGTCTGCGTGGGTTTCCTCCGGGCGCTGCGGTTTCCTCCCACAGTCCAAAGACATGCAGGTTAGGTGGATTGGTGATTCTAAATTGGCCCTAGTGTGTGCTTGGTGTGTGGGTGTGTTTGTGTGTGTCATGCGGTGGGTTGGCACCCTGCCCGGGATTGGTTCCTGCCTTGTGCCCTGTGTTGGCTGGGATTGGCTCCAGCAGACCCCCGTGAGCCTGTGTTCGGATTCAGCGGGTTGGACAATGGATGGATGGATGTATTGTGATGGATGGCCAGCGAGAGTTTCCGGCCCTCACCCCCAGGCCGCCAGGGGGAGCTCTCCCGACAGCATGGACGTGCCCCGAATTCCAGCAGGGCCTCATGGACTTTGTAGTTTTTATACACAGCCCTGCTGGATACCTTGGGGACCACCAGGAGTCGCTGTAGGGAGGCTAATGGACTCTTATGTGCCCTATAACCTGGAAGTATGCCCTCGTCACGTGAACAGGAGAGATGACGTACTTCCAGGTTTAAGATAAGGTTTGTTTACCCTGACCCGGAAGGAATAAGGACTTGTGGACTATTGGGCAGAAACACCTCCGGATCAGGGAGTATAAAGGACTCTGGGAAAGCCCAGTGCACTGAGCTGAGCTGGGAGGAAGGGTGGCGAAGTGTCTGGGAGAGGAGGAGTGTTTATTGTGCTTTATTATTGATTATTGATTATTGTATGTATAGTGTGGAGTGGAGGGTGCTTAGTGCACATTATTATCATAAAAAGTTTTCGACTTTTACCTGGTGTTTGGCATACTACCTGAGGGTTCGAGAGGTCGATAAATACCTCAACTGCTACACTGGCATAGTCGGCAGGATTCTCTGGCCGTCCGTTGGCAGAGGACCTGTTATTATATCATTTGTGCAAACAGTGAACCCCAAGAAGGTAGCGTCGAATCACCTGAACCTTGAAACGCCACGCTATTACAATAGCGCTACGACCAGGAGCCTTATTTTACTTCGGACCGTGATGGGGAGAAAATCCGGCAAAAAGAATGGGAGTCGCCCAAAGGTACAGGCCTTAACTGATGCCGAGCGACTCTGGACATACCTGACGGGCAGTGAAGAAGACCGGGCGCTGATTGAAGCCGAGGAAGCCCGAGCGGCGCGACAGCAGGAGCGCTCTCGAAATTCAGACACGCCGGACTGCCTAAAGGACCTTAAAAAATCCCATTCAAAGCCGGAGGTAGGTGCCGAGAAAACGCCCATTACGCCGGGACCTTTCTTTACTTGTTTTGCAGAGGTCTGTCGGCACGATTCAGACTGTAAGTCGGACACCTACCTTATACCTGGGCAAGATGGCCATGATTCAGAGAAGGCAAACCAGTCTAGGAGTCTCCAGGGGTTCCTATTCGACGATATCAGTCACGTGGACTATCCTGGGGCAGGCTGGGTAAGCCAAAACCAAAACATGGGGTCATCTGACCAGGAAGCGACCAAACGATTCGCCGTAACGGAGCATGTGATCCCGCCCGATGGATTTTGGGAAGGAGAAGGTCAGCATGGCTCCGTAGGTGAGGTCAACATTTCCCCGACGGATCCGAGGCCCCCTAAAGGGAAGGGGGAGGCGAGCGAAGCAGCGCCGCAAATAATTGAAGAGATAGAGGAGCGGGATGTGGCTGAACGGTCCACCGATAACTTAGAAAAGGTGGATCGCAGTCGGCCATCGAAGGCCTCCCGATCCTCTACGGACTCAAATTCCCAGGAACCTTTGCGCAATCCAACTGAGCACGTGCCAGGAGCGGACGTGCCCATTGGCTCCCGGCTGGAAGGTAAGGCAACTGAATATTCTAGCCTGCCTCCGGCCGATTTAAATAACTTTTCCTGGGCTGCAGGGGAGGTGGAAACCATCATACTGGCCCTGCAGTCCTTATTTAAAGTATTCCAGGTCCTGCAAGAATCGAAGGTGGGGCTCGAGAAGAAGCTCGGTGGACCGTGCGGAGCACTGGTCGAATGGCTGCGTACACACGGAGCATCATCCTCCTACCTGCAGGACAAAGCGGTGCAGGTAAGTGAATTCTGTGCCGTACAACATACAGGGACACAGTGTGATCCGGCACCGCAGTTAATAAGTAGTGGATGCCAAAGCACTGCATGCCCAACAAAAGAGAGCGGTATGGTGACTGAGTGGTCAGGGGAAGGACTGATCGAACCAGGACAGCGGTACGAGACGGCTTCCCGGAACGATACGGACCTCAAGACCCCGACCCGTGATGAGGGAGTTGTCGCTGCTAACTGGAGGGGCGGAGGAAGCGCCGATCGAACCGGTACAGCTGATAAGTGCTGTTACCCGGAGCGATGCGGTGCTGATGACACCGCCTCCTAAGAAGCATAAGTCAACGGGCGTGCAGACAGCAAAGAGGCTCTCTTTTCTCAATAGAGAGACTCAAGCTGTGCACCGGCCCCAGAGTAAGCAGGAGATCCCCAAAGTAAAACGCGGGTCCCCTGACAGGAAGGAGAAACGGACTGAGAGCAGTAAAGCGGCCGTAAAACCCTCCTTGGCGGAGAAAGGGGCGGAGACGGAACTGACGGAATTCCCGAGATGTTTCCGGTCTCGTAGAGAAAGACTACCAGGAGGGCATCGTCGGTGCTACAACTGTAGTCAGCCGGGCCACCTGTGGCGAAGTTGTCCCCGGAGGACAGGAGATCGGTGGGACAGAAGATACACCGTTCCACCAAGGTTCTCTGGGGGGCCTAGACAACACGGCCAAGGTCCGACTGACGTGTCCTTCTGGAGGAGGATGTCCCTCGCGGGGCTGGACGCTCCGCCCCAGTTGTCGTCGCTAAGGGGGAGGAACTGTGATGGATAGCCGGCGAGAGTTTCTGGCCCTCACCCCCAGGCCGCCAGGAGGAGCTCTCCCGACAGCATGGGCGTGTCCTGCTGGATACCTTGGGGACCACCAGGAGTCGCTGTAGGGAGGCTCATGGACTCTTATGTGCCCTATAACCTGGAAGTACGTCCTGGTCACATGAACAGGAGAGATAACGTACTTCCAGGTTGAAGATAAGGACTGTTTACCCTGACCCGGAAGGAATAAGGACTTGTGGACTATTGGGCAGAAACACCTCCAGGTCAGGGAGTATAAAGGACTCTGGGAAAGCCCAGTACACTGATCTGAGCTGGGAGGAAGGTTGGCGAAGTGTCTGGGAGAGGAGGAGTGTTTATTGTGCTTTATTATTGATTATTGATTATTGTATGTATAGTGTGGAGTGGAGGGTGCTTAGTGCACATTATTATCATAAAAATAAAAAGTCTTCGACTTTTACCTGGTGTTTGGCGTACTACCTGAGGGTTCGAGAGGTCGATAAATACCTCAACTGTTACAATATATATATATATATGAATGAAGATGAGTACAAGCAGATTGAGGTAAAAACTGCAAGTTACAAAATGAGCAAGACAGCAGCAAATAAAGATGTTTGCCTCATTTTTGTACTGAACATCTATCTGCCTCTGCTTCATTTATTTCAAGGAAAAACTTGTTTTAGCTACAAATATTCTTGTCAGTGCACAATTATTTATGACTTTAGTCCAAGTCTAATAGCCTGCATGCTCCATTAATAAAACCAGGAAGTCCAACATTTATTAACCTATTTGACTCTGAGGCCAAGGTGCTTTGAAAATACAAAGAGGTGCAGGCATCAAAAGTGCTATTTTATACTTGACTTATGAAATTTCAAATAAATCACACTGCAAATCATGCAAACCATTAGATCTAAAAAAAAAAAATCACAAGGTATCACTTTGCGGCATGATGGCATAGTAGTTAACATTGCTGCTTCATGAATTCAGTGTATTGGGTCTGAATCCAGTGCCTCAATCAATGTCTGTGTAGATTCTGCATGTTATCCCCATGCTTGGACAGGCTCTCTTCTAGATGCTCAGGGTGTCCACTCTCACATCAAAGTGGCACAGGTTCAGTAAATTGGCAGGGCTATATTGGCCCGGTGTGCGTGAATGGTTACTGAAACTGAGTGATTCCCTGTCCAGGGTATGCTTGATCCTGCCAACATAGGCTATAGCCACCAGCCACACTGAACTAGATTAACAAGGACTGAGAATGTTATACTACAATATTTAACAATGTCAGCAGAATACTCAGAAATTATTACTATTGTAGATTCATGATGAATATGTAGTGGAGATAGAATATCATGGGATCATTTTCATTCAAATTCAACAATTTCATGTATTATTCTAAAGAGTTGATTGTTTACCAACAGACAAAAAGAGTTACAGCAGTTAACTGATATAGATTAGAAAATCATAACATTAGTTAATGCATCTGCTTCACAGCTGCAGGAATTCAGAATTTAATGCCCCATCTATGTGAAGTCTGAAAGCTCTTCCTATGGTTGTGTGTCAAAATCTAGAAATATTTAGATGAATGTTTTGCTTATTTGTTTCAGTTATTTGAAATTAACCTTTTATTTACTTTGTTAATTTGCTTAAATTATATTACAAGCATTGCACATTAATCATAGCATCAGTAAGCCTAAACCCATTCCTAACTCACAAATATGACAAAAAATATATTATAGATAGATAGATAGATAGATAGATAGATAGATAGATAGATAGACAGATAGACAGACAGACAGACAGACAGACAGACAGATAGATAGATAGATAGATAGATAGATAGATAGATAGATAGATAGATAGATAGATAGATAGATAGATAGATAGATAGATAGATGTGTGTAGCTAGAGATCCACAAAGGAAGAAAATGGGTCACATATCTTAAAATAGTGTTTTATTTCTAAGCTTTCGACAACTTACATCATTAGAGGAAAATGATTAGACATACAGGAATCAGAGGCAATATATAACTGGTGAAGGGTGGGGGTGGAGGGAGAAGTTGTAAGGGGGGGATTAATAGGGTGGGGTTCGTAGGGTGTTGGTCATAAAGTCTTTTTTATTATTTGAATGTCCTTTTTAACCCTGCATATGCTGGGGTCAGTCCAAGTGTCTCTTAATGGCGTTTTCATTGGACAGCCATGACTCTGTCAGCTCTCTGGCACTCTTAGTATTAGCCCTGAATTTTACTTTCACAGTGTCCCAGTTAAATGTGTGTCCGGTGGAACTTATATGTGTGTAAATCAGAGACCGGTGGTCTTTCCTTCTTATTGCATTGCGATGTTCCTGTATACATGTTGTAAGTCTTAGATGTTTGTCTCATGTATATCACTGGGCATGCAACGCATGGAATGCTGTAAACCATGTTTCTTGTCTCTGTTATCAACTTTTTGCTTTTGCCATTGAAAAGAACTGTCCATAAAGTGTTTGCCGGTTTGTCTGCTATCTTGATCCTAAAGGTGCAGAATAATGCAAAGGGTTCAGCTGTAGAGCAATCTATATGCTGAAACTTAAACTTCCTTTTCTCGGACATTCTCATCACTAAAGAAAAATTACAACTGCAGTGTGGACAACAGAAGTGACTGAGCTGGCTGAGATTTCACCAGAAGTACGTCCAGCATATAGCCTATTGAGGTTGGTAAGCACCTCTAAAATGCCCTACACAGAATTGCAAACAGAGTTGCCAATAGTATCACAGTGAATGTCAATAGTCATAGAGATAACTAAAAGAAAGTGGTAAGGAAGGAGCATAACATTTTAATAATGTTAATAAACGCAGAGTTTCAACAGCAGCAGACACAAGGACTTCATTTTCTTTCAGAAGCAGATGGCTGACATAAATGCAAACACCTTACATTTATGTAATCTTATAATGTCAGTAATTTACTGGACCTATCACTTGAAACACACCACTGTACCTGAGTCTTTTCTAGAAGCAAAGAATTTAGTTCAGATCTCCTTCTAGTAATCAACAATTCATGCTACAGGTTCACCACACGAGGGTGCACTTCTTCCAAAGGTGAAAGAGGAATCTCCAATTTCTGAACTTCCTGCCAGAACATGTGAACCAGGCCAATAGCAAATCCAGTTGTATAAACCTATGTATAGCATCCTTAACAGCTGATTTGTCCATTCCTGTGCAGGATTGTTGACATAATTTGAATTAATTTCTACTAACTACTTCAACACAATTGAGAGCTTAGAGCAGAATTCCAAATTCCAATATACAGATGAATTACAGTTCAAGAAGCAGCACACAAAGGGATCAGCGGTAAAGTTGCATTAAAACTCCTATCGTACAAGAACACGTTGTAGGGGATTTGAAGGACAAAAAAACGTCAACCAAATTCAAAAGAGCAAAAAATGTACAGAGCTAGTAAGTCAACCATGGAATGCGCTGGCAAAGTGGGACTGCAAGCTTGTTGAGTAAAGGATTCCTGAAACCTTTTGCATCTGTACCAAAATTAATGTGAGTTTCTACTTTGCTGTTATGATCTGTTATTTTTTTATATCTGGGTTTTTAAGGGTCAATTATTCTAAAAATAATAATTTTTAAAAGCTGAAAATTATTACCATTATTCTGTGATGCCATATTTAATTTGTTTTAGGTTATGGCGCCATTTTGGAGCTTTACTATCAGGTTCTGCCTCTCAGAATTCCAAGATGCACAATGGATGTGACGTCATCAGCATGACCATATTTAGGCCGGTGTGGACATTTTTTCCAGATATATTTATGCGTGGAAATAATTTCTTTGTCCTCCTGGTATTTACAGTAGATTGTATTCTTCAGATATTGGTTTGTGATTGTTGGCTTGCAATTTCAATTTAATCCTTCTGATTGGTTTGATTTCTTGCTGTTTTTATTTCCTCGTCCTATTCATTAAATATATACAATACTGTCTCACTGGGTTGTTTTAAAACTTTTGACTGGTAGTGTATGAGGCATGACAATTTAATTCCCCAAATTGCCATTTAATGTCACCCATGCTACAAAGTACTACTGAAACACTGGAGCTGTTGAAAGTGACATATGGTGAGGATGCTATGGAAAAGTGTCATAAGAGGCTCAAGAAGATGTGATAGAAGAAGTGAACAAAGGCTCTAGAACTGGATCATCCAAGCCATATTGTGCTGAGTGTTTGAAACTTCTTGGCTAAGAAATCAATTGGCAAATTCAAACATCCACCCTATTTATTTAACGAGTAGTCCCTTGTGATTTCTATCTCTTCCTAAGAATAAAAGCTGCCATTAAAGACAAAGATTTTGAGACATTTCTGACATCCAATGTAAAGTGACAAAGGAGTTCAAGAGGATTGCAAAAACAGTTACATTTCCCGCAATGTCAACAGCATTTAACAACATATATAGCTGTGGAAGGAGATTACTTCAAAGGTGACAGTAACTAGTGAACTGATACATACAGATTTTTTCTACAGGTTCATTAAACTGTCGCACCTCATATATGTGTATTGCATTATGCTTCTCTGTTTATGTTCCAACTGTATATTTTCAGTTTATGTTACACATATTTTTTCATGCTGTATTTGTATTTATTGTATATTAATCTGGCCTTATAAGTGAAAGTGTGGTCCATAACAATAATTTTAAATAAACTGAATTTAATTATGGAAAATGAACAGGTGAAATGAATTTGTGTGGTAGTAAAGAAATTTCAGGTGTATATTTATCTTTCACCATATTTGGCAAGTGCTCAGTATTTGCTCAACTGCTGCAAGAGAATGACTGGCAGTATTCGCTACTAGTTTGGCTCTTGCTGACTTCTGCTAAGAGATTTAAAAGTGACACTGAGGTGTATTTACTGAATGTTGTCCTACAGCACTTTGCACCACAGATTAAACCACTCTATAAACATGAAATTAAACGCCTTTCATTGTCTCTGCTTAACTGACCAGAGTCAAAGCACTGCCTTCCACTTGACACTATCATGTGGGCTTTAGCAGACTGTGCAGCTCCACAAGCTTGTCTTATCTAGCAATGTTTGCACATAAACTGTATATTTTTCACTGAGCTAAAGAAGAGCAATAACATAAACAGGATTATCCTGACTGAGCACATCATCAAAATGGGATGTGTTTACTTATTTGAGATGACTCTAACATTTAGACACCACTCACTAAAACTTAATTAAAGTTGCAGAAGGAGAAAAGGCATCCTGTGGGTGGACAGCTTGCCACCAATCGGACTCAAGGTACTTGATCTGCAGCATGAATCCTGCAGACTGAGGGAGTGTCTGCCCACAAAGCCAGCTTTTGATCGGCTGTACCTCAACACGTCTTTGTCATCTCTTCAGATAGGTAATACACAAAATAAACATAAAGGAAAATTCCTCAGTAATATATTTTACACACCATTAAAAGAGAGTGTCCCTCTTTTGGAAAAATCTAATGGTTAAATTCCACACTTAATCTCAGTAGAGCTATATGCCACATTCTAGGAAGAGTCACATTTTGAATAATCTCATACAAAACACAATAAAAATTTGAATACTTAAATAATTTAGTAAGGTTCTGACAGACCTTAAGTCTGATATATTTACGTTAAATGAATGCTGGTCTGTGTTTTGCTACTGAGGTTTTACAATAAACTGTAAGAATGTGACTGAGAAGGAGAAAACTATGAAGAGTGCGGTAAGCAGAAAGACGCTGAGACAACAACAACATAGACATAGAATTAGTAGAGAATCTACAAACCTGCAATGGAAGGGATGAAGTAAG
Organism: Erpetoichthys calabaricus; assembly: GCF_900747795.2. Taxonomy (NCBI): domain Eukaryota; kingdom Metazoa; phylum Chordata; class Cladistia; order Polypteriformes; family Polypteridae; genus Erpetoichthys; species Erpetoichthys calabaricus. The sequence goes on from NC_041395.2 coordinate 105,122,416, forward strand.
GCAGGAGGGTACTGTCAAGGACAAAATGAATTCACAAGAAAGGGGAGAATGAGGCTTTCACTACAGGGCTTGAAATGGTGAAAGTGGGAAGGAGAGTGAACAATGAGGAGAATTCTGGGAAGAAAGAGTGAATTACTTAATTCCGTATATTTATATTGTGTTGCTTTGCAGTGTTATGTTGTTCACTTGTAATAATCTTTGTTCTGGAATGTTAACATAGCATAACATAATATTCACAGACTCACTGAATTAAATTCAGGGTTGCAAGAGCACTTCACATACACACAGTGGATTGAATTTAGATGATTTCTAAATTGTCCCTAGTGCGTGCTTGTTGCGTGGGTGTGGGTGTGTGTGTGTGTGTGTGTGCGTGCCCTGTGGTGGGCTGGTGCCCTGCCCTGGGTTTGTTTCCTGCCTTGCGCCCTGTGTTGGATGGGATTGGCTCCATCAGACCCCCGTGACCCTGTAGTTAGGATATAGCTGGTTGGATAATGGATGGATGGAGAACATACAGATTTCACTCAGACAACAACTCAAACTTAGTGTGTTGGATCTGTGAAGAAGCAACACTAACTACAGTATTATGTCACCAGGGGCCTCATGCATAACGCCGTGCGTAGAATTTTCACTATAACATGATGTAAGCACAAAAGCCGAAATGTGCTTATGCACAGAAAAATCCAGATGCAAGAATCTGTGCGTTCGCCAACTTCCGCGTTCTTCCGCTACATAAATCCCCCTCAGCGTGGAAATAAACGCACGTGCACGCACTTGCTGTCCCGCCCCAACTCCTCCCAGAATTACTCCTCTTTGAATATGCAAATCAATATAAATAGCCCTTAAACCCACCGTTCTGTGAAAAGGCATGACAAAAGTACGAGGAAAAATAGAAGAATTTCAGTGAATACCAAATGGAGGCAAAGAAAAACGTACTATTTGTTGGTTTAAACAGTTATATAAGCAACAAAAGGAAGTTGATTGAGTGACATAGCGTGTCGGAGAAACTCGAAAGCTCAAGTTCACAAAGTCGCATAGTGCCCGAAATAAAAAAGTTGTCACATATCAAAGTCGGCATGAAAAGGCGACTCGTAGCCCAACGTCTGAGTGTCATATGAAAGCTTATTAGGGTACAGTGAAAAAAAAGGCACACCGTGTGAAAAAAGCACGAAATGTCAACTTTAATCTCGAAATTTCCTCTTTAATCACGTAGTTTATTTTGTCATTAAAGTAGAACATCATAAACTTCATCTTAAAATCGTTTAATTTACTAGTTTCTCAAATCCCATTGTAACTAAAGTAGCACGTTAAATGCTTTGTTGTGTATTTGATCTTATATGTGCTCTATGTGCATGAATCACTACGTGCTCTTCCTCCGACAGGACACAGAATCCATTATATTCGTAATATTACAGCTCTCTGAGTAATTCCAATACTGAGAAGTATACGTGATATCATTTTCATGATGATATGAGTTAAAGCATGTTATTAAACATGGGAACACGGTGGCGCAGTGACTGTTTATGTCTTACAGCAAGATGCTTGCTGCGCCATGCGCGACCTTCGATGAAATACTTTATTACAGAAGTACTGTCTTTTTCAAACGTACTAACCCCCAATTCCCGTCCTTACTTTTCTTTCTCCAAATACCCAATCGCCACACAATCAGCTCTGTAATAGACGTTAAGCCATCTGTAAGCTTAGAACGCCGATTCGTCAAAACTTTTAAGGAACATCGAAATATCTTCATAATGTTTAATTATTCTATCCATCTATCTGTTCCAGTGTCACACCAGCCACAGCATGAATACAGCGTGAGGCAGGAACAAACTGTGAACAAAGCTCAAGCTCGCTAGTGCTGCGGCACCGTGTAGTTAAAGTTAAAGTTTTATCTGTATAATATAATCAACATATTTTGCTGCATTTCATCTTAAAAATGATATCGTCATCATATGTAAATACGCGCTTTATAAAGTGGCTCAGGTTGTGCAATATTATAACTGTATCATAAGTACAATTACCTCACAGTAACTTGCAAGTACAAACAGTTCTACAAGGAGCACTTGATGGACTGATTGAGTGTGTGTATAGTTCTTGGGATGAAACTGTTTGTGAACCGCAAGGTCTGAACAGGAAAGGCTGTGAAGCGTTGGTCGGATGAGAGCAGTTCAAATAGCGAATGGCTGAGGCAGCTAGTGCTTGATGCTGTATACCGATAATTCTCTTTCCAATCGCTGTAGATCTGTGATTCACACTCAGATACAGTGATATAAATTTCTCTGAGTGGTGCAGTGAGAGTAATATGGAAAAAGATGATCTGCTGTGGCAACCCCTAACGGGAGCGGCTGACAGAAGAAGAAGAAGGTGCAGTGAGAGTAACAACACTAAAGCAGTTATGGTATTTAGAATAGTTTGACAATTCTGTGGACCATTATATTGTTACAGGTTAATTACAATCAGATGCATTAAATTTATGAACGATATGCGGTTAATTTCAATGTATTTCATAAAGCCGCCGTCGTGGATGTGGATCTAAGAAAGGGTAACCACACAGGAACAGTAGCACTGCTTTGACGCTGGGTGCCGCCAGTCTGCAAAACCGAGCGGAGAACTTGCATACGACAGGGTATGAGGTACCGTCGAAAAGTGCGTGGCTTTACGCCAAGTGTAGGTTTTATACATCGCAATTTGAATGGGGAAATGTTCTTATGCAACATTTCTGTGCGTATGCACCGTTTATACATGAGGCCCCAGGTCTGGAGAGTGCTACATAAAATAAAAAAATATATACACTGAGGTGGACAAGAACACACAAGTGATGGAACTGGATGGAGAATGGACTAAACAGAAAAATATGAGGAGAATAAGAGAAATATGTGGAGTCCGTGAAAAAAGGTAGAACATGTTAGATTAAATTGAAAGGGTAAATCTTGCAAGAGTGGGAATGATAAACGAGGTCATTCGAGCACAGAAGACAGTAAGATGGGGCGTTAACTGGATGGCAAAAAGAGAAACAGGAACTGGGAAAATAGCAAGCAAGGACAGGAGAGATCCAGTGGGGAGGACAGAAGAGGAAAGGATGCAATAAGAAGAAAGGAAACCAATAGCAGGTTGGAATATAGTACAATATAGTGGACATATGACTAATTCAAAAGTGATAGCAGAGTCACATTAGTAACCTAGTGATGTGTAACTGGTTACCAGACTGGCAAGGGGCTGTCATGGCATAAGGAGTACAGAGGCATGTGTATTAAGTGGAAAGCCATTCCAAGTGCTAGTGTGGACAGATGATGTCCGGATCACATTCATATTTTGTTTTATATCATTCTTAAAATATTCTTCCTTATTAGTAGTAAATTTAGTGATGTTATTACATTTTATTTTTATTTTTCACAATGTCATAGTGGTGCCAGTTTGTTTACTATTTTTTCAATAAGCACTGACACTTTGTGCACTGTTTTCATGGGTTCCATCATATTGTTCATTCTGACTGGTGCCTGAATTTTGGATCTAAACAAAGGAACATTTTTGCAATAGTTCTTAACTATAGCATTTCTAAAATAAAAGGGACAATAACATTTTATTTGGCAATTACTTTCTTTTTAAATTCTGACTGTAAGTAAGTATGTTTGGACCAAACTTCTTTCCAAATGTTCACAACAAGTTTAATACAAATCCATTTTTTACGTAGGCACCAGGGAATTATTAACTGAAGTGGCAGAAAGGTTATAGGGGACTTGCTGAAGACCCAGAGGGCACTTCCAAAGGGATCTGGAGATAAAACATTGTTGGGAGTTCGCGTCAGGTGTAAGAGCCAGATCTCCTAAGTTAATGTTAATTCTAAATTTTATTTAGTTTGTGTTTACTTTACATTTGAATATACTGTAGCTTTTTACAATAGATAATGAACTACCCAGTTCCACCTCATATAGGTTAAAATTAATGGAATGTTCCTAATGTTAGCTTTGTGTGACAACAGAATAGTCCTTAGAGTGAAGCCAGACAGCTAGGAAGAAACATGAACTGTTAGACAGATAGGCATTAAAGGCATATAGTTTTCTGGCTATTAGGTCAAACATAAGTCCTACTGTATGTGATAACAGATAGAAACCTTAAGAAATGTAACAAAGATTATTAAGCCACAAGCAGAACTGCATAGACAAGAAGTTCCCCGTTATACCCATTTTTTGTATATATTTTCCTGGAACTGTTTGCTTTGAATTTTACTAAAATCTTTTTTAAGACAATTGGACTATGCAGTTTTTTTTTTGTTTGAACAATTTTGCACTATTTGGAAACCCTTGACAACTGTAGCTTCACCAAGGTAATACCAAAGAAAGCAAACTAATTTATCAAGTACAAAATGCAAGACAGAATCAAGGGTCTTAAAGACACAATGCAATTTCCAATAGTAAGAATTCTTTTTGCTATGAGTAGATTTGCATGCCAGCACTGCTTTAATCCTAATTTGGACATCCGGAGAGTCTTTCAGCTGACTTTTATACCGTCTAAATTATGACATTTTTCAAAATGAAAAATAAATATTTTCATACTTTTTTGGTTCAAAATCCCCTAATTGGACACTACGTATCAAAGAAAAAACAAGAGGTTGGGAGTATGCACTGATACAGTGCATTGCCGCACCCACAGTCAATGAACCATCTCAGGATTTCAAATTTGGACCCGAGTGCAGCCGTGTATTGGGTGACAACTCAGCACCACATTAGTTTGAATGGAATGGAACAATGTGAGTTTTTTTATAGTGGATTGAGTGCCAATTCTGCCACCAACCCCTGAGTTGGGAGGACCTGTTTGCAGGGCTGGATGCAGGTTAACGTCATACCCTGGAGGGAGCAATTGCAGGTTAAGGGACTTGCTCAATAGCCCAATGGAGTGAAATCAGTTTGCTTCTAGGAACGATTTATTTGCGCTAATCCAAGACAAAGGCAGCAGGCCAAGGGGAGGGGTAAGCGTGATGTTAGGTTTGGGGAGCCAGGTGGGGTCCCTCCTCACTCACGGGCCAGCCTCTGTTCGAGTCGGTCTACCTCTTGCCATTTATGGTATTCGAACTGCCAAAAATCAATTAATTAAAACTGCTCATATCAGTTACCATACATTATCTAATAAAGGCAGCCTTACAGTGTGCCTACACTTTTAGGTAGGCTTTCATTAATGAAGGGATATCAGCGGCCTTCAGAGGGATCTCTGTGGAGATGGCCCCAGGACCTTCAGAAGACAAGAAGGAATCCCAGAGTTAAATTTAAAAGGTTAATACTTGAAAGTAGTTCCTTATGTCTACAGTCAGAAGATAAGTTGGACCGAATGCAAACTTAACTAAAGAAAAGGACAGAGTTGAGAGAAAAAGTGTGAAAGATGAAGATTCAGGAGGTGGGGAATGGAGTGTTTTGGTGGTAATACAGGTTCACAGCAGCAGTGTTTTTTTTCTTTTTCTGTGTACTCCTTCATTTCCAACTTTTTGTATCTTTTTGTATCTTTCCCTTGAGTGTAGTTGATTGCCTCAAGTACTCCCACTTGTCAAAGATGTCTAACTCCTTAGCTAGTTGATGACAATGGACTATATGAGAACTATGTCCACATCTTTCACAGTTTCATTGCTTCACTCTCTCCCTTTACTCTTACTAAAAGAGAAGCTTTTTACTTTCTATTTCTTAAGATTCTTACTTTATATTGTAAATAATTATCTCAGTGTAAAAACTCAGAAAGTGCCTTCCCCTTGGGAAAAGAACATCATTTATAATTTATGAATATAAGAACATAAGAAATTTGACAAACAAAAGGAGACCATTTAGTTCATCAGGCTCATTTGTTTAGCTAAAAGCTAAGATGTCCCAATATCTTATCCATATTCTTCTTAAAGGAAATCAAGGTTTCTGCTTCCAGTACATGGGTCAGCAACTTGTTTCAGATTCCCTCAAGTCTTTGCATAAAGAACTCCCTGGCTTCAGTCTTAAACACACTTCCTCTTATTTTCCACTGATGCCTTCAAGTATATGATTCATCCACAAACTGAAAGAATTTGGATGGATCTACTTTATCCATGCCTTTAAGGATTTTGAAGACCTGGATTATGTCTCCACATAGTCTCCTCTACTTCAGACTGAACAGGATTAATTTTTTGAGTCTGTCAGAGTACAACTACTAGGATGCACATTGTTGCTCTCCTCTGCACAGCTTCAAGTCCTGCTATGTCTTACTTGTAGCAGGGTGACCAGAACTGCACACAGTACTCTAGATGGAGTCTCACTAGTACATTATATAATCTATAGTCCCTAATATTACCTACACATTTTATTTGCCTTCTTAAATGCTTCTGCACAGAGCTTAGACAATGAAAATATTGTGTCAACAAAGACTCCTAAATCCTTTTCAGAGGTTGCGTCCTGTATGACAGTGTCTCCCATCTTGTATTTATAACTGACTAGCTGTCCAATGCGGCTCCACCAATGTAGTAATGAAACAGGACAAACTTTAAAAACAGATAAACAAACAGGTATCGCTAAGTAAGCGGAGGCAAGGTATGCTCCAACATGTTGCATGTGGTAGACCGATTTGAACGGAGTCTGGCACGTGAGTGAGGAGGGCCCCATCTGGCTCCCCACTCCTGATGTCATGCTTCCCCCTCCCCTTGGCCTGCAGCCTTTGTCTCGTATTAGTGCAAATAAATCGCTCATGCAAGTGAACTATGATACTTAGCGCGATAAGAGAAATGACAAAATCAACCAGAATGTTCAAGCAAATTATAGAAAAAAACACATTCTAATCTGTTAAGTAGTTCTTTTGTGATAAGCAGACAGACATTGGATTTTATACATATAGATATTGTAACAGTGGAGGTATTGCTCCACCTCTTGAACCCTCAGGTACCACTCCAGACACCAGGTGAAAGTACAAGACTTCTTTATTTTCTTGTAAAATAGTGCACCAAGCACCCTCCTTTCCACACTACTCATAAATTACAATAAACTACTCACAAAACTCCTTCCTCCTCGCCCAGACACTTCGCCACCCTACCTCCCAGCTCAGCTTAGTGTCTGGGCTTTCCCACAGTCCTTTTATACACCCTGACCCGGAGGTGTTCCTGTCCAACAGTCCACAGTTCCTTATTCCTTCCGGGTCAGGGTAAACAGTCCTTTTCTTCAACCTGGGAGCTCGTCGTTTCTTCCTGTCACATGACCATGACGTACTCCCGGGTTATAGGGCACATAAGAGCCCACGAGCCCCCCTACAGCGACGCCTGGTGGCCCCCAAGGTATCCAGCAGGGCTGTGTATAAAAACTACATAGTCCATGACGCCCTGCTGGAACTCGGGGCACGTCCATGCTGTCCGGAGAGCTCCTCCTGGCGGCCTGGGGGTGAGGGCCGGAGTAAGAAGCCGGCAATCCACCACAATATGTTCCTTTAACCCATGAGCTGCACTTTGCATTTTTCAATATTTAAGTACATTTTACAGGTGTTCATCCAGTTCTGAAGGTTGTCCAGGGGCCTCATGTATAAACGGTGCGAACTCACAAAAATGTTGCATACTCCCATTTCCACGCTCAAATCTTGATGTATAAAAACTAAACTTGGCGTAAAGCCACACACATTTTCACAGTAGCTAAATGCTTGCCGTATGCAAGTTGTCTGCTCGGTTTTGCAAACTGGCGGCACCCAACGTCAAAGCAGTGCTACTGTTCCAGTGTGGTTTCCTTTTCTTTTTTAGATCCACATCTCTGATGCGGCTTTATCATATACACTGAAATTAACCGCGTATTGTTTATTAGTTTAAGGCATCTGATTGTAATTAACCTGTAACAGTATAATGGTCCACTGAATGTCCAAACTATTTCAAATACCATAGCTGCTTTAGCATTGTTACTCTCACTGCACTTTCTTCTTCTTCTTCTTTCAGCTGTTCCCGTTACGGGTTGTCACAGGACATCATCTTTTACAAATTACTTTCAGTGCACCACTCGGAGTATTTATATCACTGTATCTGAGTGTGGAATCACAGCTCTACAGCAGCTGATCGGAAAGAGAATTATCGGTATGCAGAATCAAGCACATGCTGCCTCAGCCATGCTGCCTATTTGAACTGCTCTCATACGGCAAATGCTTCAGAGCCTTTCCTGTATTGACCTCACGGTTCAGAAACAGTTTCATCTCAAGAACTATAAATGCACTCAATCAGTCCATCAAGTGCTCCTTGTAGAACTGTGTTTACCTATAAGTACAATTACCTCACTGTAAACGTGCGATACAGTTATAAACTTTATAAAGTGCATATTTACATATGATGACAATATCATTTTTAAGATGAAACGCAGCAAAATATGTTTATTATATTTTACAGATAAAACTTTAACTTTATTTAAATAATCTATATTGTTAATAATTAAACATGTGAAGATACAGTGTCGCAGTGCTAGCAAGGAGCTGGTGCCCCATTCACGGATTGTTCCTGCCTCGCACTGTATTCTTGTTGGGGCTGGCACGACACTGGAAGGATAGATGGATAGAATAATTAAAGATGTACTATGAAGATATTTCAATGTTCCTTAAAAGTTTTGAAGAATTGGCGTTCTAAGCTTACAGATGGCTTAACATCTATTTACAGAGCTGATTGTATGGCAATTGGGTATTTGGAGAAAGAAAAGGAAGGACAGGAATTGGAGGTTAGTATGTTTGAATGAGACAGTACTGCTGAAATAAATTATTTCATCGAAGGTTGCACATGGTGCAGCAAGCATCTTGCGGGAGGGCAGGAACAATCTCAGGACAGGGCGCCGGTTCGTCACTATCACTGCGCCACCGTGTTCCCATGTTTAATACATGCTTTAATTCCTATCATCATGAAAATGATATCAAGTATACATCTCAGTATTTTAATTATTCAGAGAGCTGTAATATCACGTAATGGATTCTGTGTCCAGTCGGAGGAAGAGAAAGCCCGTTTAAGAAGCACGTAGTGATTCACACACACATAGGGCACATAGAAGAACACATACAAAACAAAGCATTTAACGTGCTACTTTAGTTACGATGGGATTTGAGAAACTAGTAAATTAAATGATTTTAAGATGAAGTTTAAGATGTTCTACTTTAATGACAAAATAAATTACGTGATTAAAGTGGAAATTTCAAGATTAAAGTTGACATTTCAAGCTTTTTTCCCACTGTGTCCCTATTTTTTTTTCTTTTCTCTGTACCCTAAAGCTTTCATAGGACACTTAGACGGTGGGCTACGACTCGGCTTTTCATGCCGACTTTGATATCTGACTTCTTTTTTATTTTGGGCACTATGCAACTTTGTGAACATTAGCTTTTGAGTTTCTCTGACACTCTATGTCACTCGATCAACTCCTTTTTGTTGTTTATACCACTGTTTAAACCAACAAACAGTACGTTTTTCCTTGTTTCCACTTGGTATTTGCTGAAATTCTTCTATTTCCCCCGTGCTTTTGCCATTGCCTTTTCACAGATGCTGAGCTTAAGGGCTATTTATATTGATTTGCATATTGAAAGAGGCGTAATTCTGGGAGGAGTTTGGGAGTGGCAGCAGGCGCGTGCACGTGCTTTACTTTTCATGCTGACCGGGATTTATGGTGTTCACAAAGATTTTTGCATATATATATATATATATATATATATATATATATATATATGGTTGAAATAGTTTACTGTCAAATAAATGCAAAGAGTACACGACACGTGTTTCGCCCTCATTCTGGGCTCATCAGGTGTACACACTCCACTGCACACCCTCTCGGGTATATATATATATATATATATATATATATATTTATCTGGATTTTTTTGTGCGTACACACATTTCCGCTTTTGTCCTTACGCCATGTTTTAGTGTGAATTCTACGCACGCCATTATGCATGAGGCCCCAGGTGTTTTTGAAAAATATTTAAAGCCTCCTCAATGTCTGACATTCCTCAAATTTTAGTTTCATGTGTGAATTTCACAACTTTACTAATTATAACTACAGTAATCCCTCCTCCATCGCGGGGGTTGCGTTCCAGAGCCACCCGCGAAATAAGAAAATCCGCGAAGTAGAAACCATATGTTTATATGGTTATTTTTATATTCTCATGCATAGGTCACAGATTTGCGCAGAAACACATGAGGTTGTAGAGAGACAGGAACGTTATTCAAACACTGCAAACAAACATTTGTCTCTTTTTCAAAAGTTTAAACTGTGCTCAATGACAAGACAGAGATGACAGTTCAGTCTCACAATTAAAAGAATGCAAACATATCTTCCTCTTCAAAGGAGCAAAAAAATCAATAGGGCTGTTTGGCTTTTAAGTATGCGAAGCACCGCGGCACAAAGCTGTTGAAGGCGGCAGCTCACACCCCCTCCGTCAGGAGCAGAGAGAGAGTGAGAGTGAGAGAGAGAGAGACAGATAAAAAAAATCAATACGTGCCCTTTGAGCTTTTAAGTATGCGAAGCACCGTGCAGCATAGTTAATAGCTGCACACAGAAGGTAGCAACGTGAAGATAATCTTTCAGCATTTTCAGAGGAGTGTCCGTATCGTCTAGGTGTGCGAACAGCCCCCCTGCTCACACCCCCTACGTCAGGATCACAGATAGTCAGCGCAAGAGAGAGAGAAAGAAAAGTAAGCTGGGTAGCTTCTCAGCCATCTTCCAATAGCGTCCCTTGTATGAAATCAACTGGGCAAACCAACTGAGGAAGCATGTACCAGAAATTAAAAGACCCATTGTCCTCAGAAACCCGCGAAGCAGCGAAAAATCCGCGATATATATTTAAATATGCTTACATATAAAATCCGCGATGGAGTGAAGCCGCGAAAGACGAAGCGCGATATAGCGAGGGATTACTGTATAATCAATGTCATTAATTTAAATCAGAAAAAGTAATGGTCCAAGAACAGACCCCTGAAGGACTCCACTGATAACCTCACTGCATGTGGAGGATTCCCCTCCTATCTGTACTCTTTGTTTCCTGCTGGTTAACCAACTTGAGATCCAGTTTTGCAGGACGTTTGATGCTTACCGCTTCTAGTTTCAGAGATTATCTTTGGTGTGGGAACGTATCAAAGGCTTTTTGAAAGTCTAAATAAATTATATCATATGCTTTTTTTGTCTACTACTGTAGTTACTGCTTTCTTTCTATTATTCATTCATCTCAAACATCCATGCCATCCCTCCATCTACTCACTTCTTCCATTATAGGGTTACTAGTTGCCAGTACCTGATATGGCATAACAAGACCCTATAAATTAAGATTATCAGATAGGAAGAGATAAGAGCACTGACTTGGACCATGCTTTTTATGTTATGAAGCACTGTAGGAGCTGGCAGTCCAATGGACTGTAGATCTGCTCAACTCAACACTTTTTCAAAAGGGAGTATTTATAAGGCAGGAAGACACTCATTGAATAAATAAACAGGTTGTTTTAAAACTGACACATCCTGACATATGGTTTCCTTATTTATGCACATCAAAGAGTTTCCTGATATTGCCCTCACACAGGACATGCCCTGAAGCATTATATGCTGTTTTATTTTTTACAACTGTCTAATTGCATGCTTTTAAGTTCTGCATTTAGAAATTTGAACATTTAAATTAGTCCAGTAACAATTTATCACCAGGTTTTACAATTTCCTTCAATAACATGAGGTACAAAACAGAGTTCATCAGTGGGTGTTATGACAATCCGTCTCAGGTGTGTACATGCTTATTCATATTAGAATGATTTTAGAATTTGGATGCAAAAATTGAGTACTTAGTGTTTTGTCTTGGTAGACCTTTGTATTATTAATGTGTAGCCTTTGTCAGAATGCCTCAAATCTCACAGACTTACCACTGTTTATAAGGTATTGTACCATATAACTCCCCACCTTCCCTTCTACATTTATAACCTCAGGCAATTAGGTGTAGTAAAAGACAGGCAGGAGTTTAGTTACAATTTAAAAAATGTATTATTGATAACATTAACAAATAATGACAATATGGAAAGTTCATTTGAATATTGGCAACTATACAACCTGATAAATGGTGATGTGTAGTTTCAGGCGGCACATAGACTTTTTAGTTAGTTAAAATATCTCTAATTAAGGCATCATTTTGTTGTCAGCTTTCTTCAGAACAGGCCGCATGCCTGTCTCAATATGGCTGCCGAACTGTGCTCTTCATTGTGTTGTCCTTTTCAGTTCTTGCATCAGTTTGGTAAGAGAGAGAGAGTGAGGGAGTGAGCAAATTTATAGATTCTCTGTCCAACCCCTAGAGCCAATAGGGTGTCATAGTACTTAAAGACTTCTGATACAAGCCAGTCCCAAACAGCCATACTTCAGACCAATGGGGGGATAGAACACCTTCACACCTGCCATCCCCCAAAACCATATGTTAAGATAAAGCTTGGCAGTTAGGAAGTCTGACTTACCTATGGGGGTTGACTGAGAGACTTCAGAGAAACATTAGCCAAACTTGTTTAAGGCACTTCCCCCCAACTCTGTCGTAAAATTCAAAGAGACCCATTCCTGAAAGTGTGTGTGTGGGGGGGGGGGGGGGGGGGGGTTGTTGGGGGGTTCTCACTAATGTAACACTAATATTACATTGCTTTGCCTAAGTTACAAATAGAGACATACAAAATTTTTATCAACTTATATGCAAAATGGGGCGGCACGGTGGCACAGTGGGTAGCGCTGCTACCTCGCAGTTGGGAGACCTGGGGACCTGGGTTCGCTTCCCGGGTCCTCCCTGCGTGGAATTTGCATGTTCTCCCCGTGTCTGCGTGGGTTTCCTCCGGGCGCTCCGGTTTCCTCCCACAGTCCAAAGACATGCAGGTTAGGTGAATTGGCGATTCTAAATTGGCCCTCGTGTGTGCTTGGTGTGTGGGTGTGTTTGTGTGTATGTCCTGCGGTGGGTTGGCACCCTGCCCAGGATTGGTTCCTGCCTTGTGCCCTGTGTTGGCTGGGATTGGCTCCAGCAGACCCCCGTGACCCTGTGTTCGGATTCAGCGGGTTGGAAAATGGATGGATGGATATATGCAAAATCTCACATCACAACACTTAGAGAAAGTCACTATGATATAGAGAAAGCAAAAAAATTCCAGAGAGAGGAAAAAGGCTGGATACGTATCCCACATCCTGTAGGCTATCAGTAGTCATGCAAACTACATTTCTGCCTTGTAGTCTTAGACAGTGTTTACCTGTTCAGCCATTCAGAATTGGCAGGTCCATCACTGGCGCCCTGTGCTTTTCACAGATGACAGCAGGTTCACCCTGAGCACATGTGACAGACTTGATAGGGTCTGCAGAAGCCATAGCATCCTGCAGCATGACTGGTTTGGTGGTGGGTCAGTGATGGCCATATCCATGGACGGAGGCACAAACATCTACAGGCTAGACTGCCATTAGGTAGTGGGATGAAATCCTTGGACCCATTGTCAGAACCTATGCTGGTGCTATGGGTCCTGGGTTCCTCCTGGTGCACGACAATGCCTGGCCTCATGTGGTGAGAATATGCAGGCAGTTCTTGGAGGATGAAGGAAGTGATACCATTAACTTGCCCCCACACTTGCCTGACCTAAATTAAATAGAACACTTCTGAGACATTATGTGTCAGTCCATCCGACGTGGCCAGGTTGCACCTCAGACTGTCCTGGTGCTCAGTGATGCCCTGGTCCAGATCTGGGAGGAGATCCCCCAGGACACCATCCATCGTCTCATTAGGAGCATGCCCCGACGTTGTCAGGCATGCATACAAGCACGTGGGGGCCATACAAACTATTGAGTATGATTTGGAGTTGCTTAAATGAAATTTCCGCAAAATGCAATAGCCTGCAGCATAATTTTTTCACTTTGATTTTCGGGGTGTCTTTGAATTCAACCCTCTGTAGGTTGATAATTTTAATATTCATCAAACGATGTGGCATCCTTTCTTTCCTAACACATTACCCAGTCCATATCAGTATACATATCCATCATGATTTTTTTTCCATTGAGATCTGATATATTTTCAAAGTGTTCCTTTACTTTTTTTGGGCAGTTTATAAGAACCAAAAACCAGTATGGTACATTAGTCCATCACAGGTTGCACTCACAAGCACATTTAAACTCATGCCAATTAATGTTAACATGAAAATAATGTCTTTAGAGAAAATGAATGTGAACGTGGGGTGAGCATGAAAACTGCACATAGACAGTAACCTTGTTGCCATCCTTCTTCTCAAGTAGAAAAACTGTAAAATAACTGATGTGATTACTCTGAAAATTAAGGGATTTTGTATTTAATGAGTAATTACTTTATATTCATTTCATAATAATAAAAGCATCTGGAAGCATATAGTTGCTTATTTTAAAAATATTGACTTACTAAGGACAACCAAAGAGTACAACACACTGTAGTCAGTATTCATGGTATACTGAAGGAATACTGGTCATTGGTACACTTGTATGATTCTGGGAAATATAATATAAAAAAAAATGCAGATTACTGATGCTAAAAACAGACTCCCTTTTGTTATTCTACAGAAGTAATTGTTTCATTTTAACAAATAAGGAGTAACTGATTTGCTTTCATTGAGAAACTGTCCTCCCAAAGCAGCACTTTACTGTCATACCACATATTAAATTTAGAAACTATTCCCACACCTAAAATGGGAAGCTGTGATCTTGCTTCTAATATTGCATGTCTTGCGGCTTACTTTTATAAATCTCATAATCCGTCTACATCAGAGGCGCTGCGGGAAAAAGAAGCACAACTTTTACACTTCACGTGTCAATTATTTCACCTGGTGATGTCAGCTAAAAACAAGTTAGCTTTGGCGTCAAAGGCGGCCAAAAGATTTTAACTCTTTTTGCTCCTTAAATATGATTATTTTCTCTTTAATAAAATGTAAAGTTCTGATATTTTCTTTCTAAACACAGGTGCCAGATATTATAAGTTTGTGGTCCAAATTGGATCTGCTGCATAGCATTTTAAAAATTACTGCCCAAATAGTAGTGATAACTATCATTACATGAGCATCGTCTTGAATTTAAACCTTTCAGTCAGTGGGCTAATCAGCCCACAAAAAAGACACATAGGAGTGATTTGACTTAGCAACACACTGGGAGTCAGTTAATGTGCTCAGCGTTGGACTTGAAAGTCTGTTGGCTTGAAATTCTTTAGCCACTGGGCCATATGGCTTTCCCTGAAGCACAAGAGGCTCAGAGACACACAGGAGACTAGTGGCTGTGCTGGGATTTTAACATTTGGCTTAATGCAGAAGACTTTCATCCTAACTTTCATTAAATTAATAGATCTGCATATGTTACCCATAATGAAGATTAAAAAAGTAGCTTGTCTATAACTTCATTTGACATAGATGGGCCTGTAAAAGATAGGCCTGGAATTAAGCATTATTTTGAATCACAGTGTAAAATTTGTCATGAAAGTGTATGGGTTTTTCTCTTACATCCTTTAGATATGTGTGTTAGGTTAAAATGTACAAGTGTGATTGTGGGTTTATCTGTGAGTGTGCATCAAGCTGGCATTTGTCTTACATCCATTGCTAACTGGGATAGGCTCTGGTCCCCTGTGACCCTGAATGGATTGAAAGGTCCTGAGAATGTTTGCCCCAATGCCCACCAAGCCCTTACTCAAACCCCTACCTGATAGTTTGTGCCTGCTCTGGAATAAGATTGCATAGTAGAAGGGTGAATAATATACTAGCGTGTGAGTGTGCAAATGACTATCAAGTCAGCACCCTTGTGAAGTTTAATGTAAAGCTTGTTTTCTGCAGGGCCTGGGGGATGCTAATCTCAAAAAATGGATACTAGTCTCAACAGTTTTGCTGTGATTGTTTGGCACAGTATTCGAAACACTTTCTTATTTAAAGAAAAAAAGTGTTGTATCTTAGACAAGCACATCAACAGCTACCACATGACTTCCAGCAGTTACGTTTTAAGCTCATCTTTTTCCGTTTCTTCTTGCAAAATAAAGCTAAACTACTTCTCCCTGTCCTTTCAATCATTCTTGCTCTACGGCGCTACCCTTCATAACATCAGCCCATAGCTTTTTAACCCAATCTGTCTTAGCTGAAATGGATACAGATTTGGCCTTTCTAACCCTAATATATGGTATCACCCATCCATTTTCTTCATAATCTCATTTAATTGTTATTCTTTCATTATAGGTTTTAATTTTACTAACCTTCATCCTGTGAAGGGTTTACTGGATGCTAACTTTGCAGGCTTTGTTGAACATGATGTTAATAGATTTCTGATAAATCCTAGTATTTCATTTTCTTCTACTTTCCATTTTTTTCTTTCATTACAAGTGCCTAACAATGCTTTTCTTGGTAAATTTGCAGATCTGTTGTTATTCATTGTGCCATTTGTCCACTTGGACTCTTCTGTTGTGTGTGTGTGCTTATAACTAATCTACTAGCTGTTCTGCACATTACAACAGCAATTCAGAGGACAGTGAATGCCAAAGTGAAGAAATTCAGTGACATACAGGTAAATTGCAGGAGTAACTGTGACTCTCTACACTCTCTGCCTCTAATTAGTGACATGCATGATTGAATGAGCGAGATTCCCACTGTCTCTACTTACTATCTAGCAAAGCCACAGCCAGGAAATAGGCCTGGCACAATCAGTGAGGAGTGAAGAACATGTTGAGATTTACATGAGAGGCACAGAATAAGTGGGAGGTCCCTGCCCACCCAGACTTGGGATGCCTCTGGTAAAATACTTCTACCATTTTTTTTTACTTACGTGGTGAGGAGGAAGGGGAGCCTTGCAGAACTCTTGCCTCTGGCATCAAGCGCCCACCCAGGTAAGACCCGTTCTGGGAACAGTGGCAGGCGGGGCGGTACACCTGTCACACCATAATGCTGGTGTCTCAAAGATAGCCCAGGGTGGCAAGAAACCTCCTATGAAGAGGAAGAGCACAGGATTGCTTGATCTTAATATTCAGTACAAGCACAGACAGCCTCACGATACTCCTGGCTTTTTGGGTTTTAGGACAAGGAGTCAGAAAAGTTAGCAAAGTTATAATTGACTTGTGATGGTCAAGCATTCATACCTATATTGCTTTTGATCTTTCAATGGCGGCTGTTCATATCAATATAAGACAGAATTGACCAAGCATAGGATTTGTGAACTGGTGTTAGACTATCATGGCACAGGTTCGTTTTATCCTGCTTTTTCCATATTAACAAACAGTAAATTATACAAAAATATTGGATCCAAGTCAGTAAAATTTGCTAAAGACACAAAACTTGGAGATTCAGTTTGCACTTCCATTACTACTGCTTTGGAAGGCAGAATTGCTGCAGAGAAGGGACTGGAAGAAAGACATGGAAAATATGGATTATCAATAAGATAATGCATTTGGGAACATAGCATTTTAATAAAAAAAAAGAATAGTTTGCTTATGGTAGCCCCGTATGAGAATTTTCTAGTGTTAGTGGAGGACCAATCTATAATGGTATTCCTGTATGAGAGCTATTTATGGTAGTGGTGGACCAATCTCTGTTTGACCCTAGACAGTATGTAGAGGCCACTAAAGAGATAAATCATACATTCTAGGAATGTATTTTAAACTGATGTAATGTAATCACAATGATCAATGTCATACTCATTTGATATAATCTTGATACGATTGAAGTAGATTAACACATTTCAAACCATGTACTACATTCTTGTTTTGGTGGGAGAAACAGGAGACAAACATCTCATAGTTAATATGCCTCTGCCAGTCAACAACTTGGTCAGTCACTTGAGATGATTCACAACATCCTAAAAAATCTTTTTATACTATTCAAGCACTTATTCAGTTCTATCCATCCATCCATCCATTATCCAACCCGCTATACCCTAACTACAGGGTCACGGGGGTCTGCTGGAGCCAATCCCAGCCAACACAGGGCGCAAGGCAGGAAACAAACCCTAGGCAGGGTACCAGCCCACCGCAGGGCTATTCAGTTCTATAATATCCCAATTTCTTACATTTTCACTTGTTTCCTCCTGCTCCTTTAATTTGATGCTGTCATTCCAGGTATCAATTATTTTAGTTCTTGAAATGTGTTTCACTTCATTTTATGCCAGCTTGACGAACCTTATTTTTTTCCTTTTGCCTGATCAAGATGCTTTTTTGAAGGCATTTCAAATTTGTTTCCTTCTACATTCAAGGTAGCGAGACCAAATGCAAAACAAAGTGAAACCACCAATGCTGCGTCATTTTCTTTGTGAGTCTCTTCCTACTGTATGTCATTAAATGAAACTTCTTTAGTCTCAGCATTTACATTTTCAATCTGGGACCAGAAATTTTTATCTCTTTATTGCTTCGTATTCCAACTTCATCTGCCTGATTTGATCATTCTATTGCAACATCTTTATTTACAAATTTTTTTTCTGTTATAAAGTCATACGGGCTAGACTCCTTTTGAATTGTGTCAGTCTGAATGTTGTACAAGCGGTTTTTACAGAATATTTGTGATGAATAGCACTATGAAAATGGCATAATGTTTAAGCAATAAGCCCCACTTTAGGAACCTGAAATCCTAGCATATCAATCAAATTGGATATATTTAATTTCCAAAAGTAGAAAGCACCATTACTTCAGCCTGCTTCTAGTCAAACTGTGATTTACAGGACATTGAGAGATGTGCTTTGCAATAATCATTGAGGAGCAAGCATTGCTTTCTCAATTATTAACAGGAGACCCGCAAATCATACCACTTGTGGATATTGCTCCCTGTAACTTTCCAGCATCACATTTCAAGGGCATCATTTGTTTACAGCTGACTGGTTTCCCTTCTTCCAGCTATTTAAATATAATTTGTTCCAATTTCAACTAATTGGGTAAGTGTGCCGTCACTGAGCTGTACCCTGAGATGGAAAATCACACTAATGGCAGTGGAATTCTTCATTCTAAGTGAGTGGCACTAATTTTTCTCTTATTGTGGATAAGTGGTGATCATGTTTGTTTGTGATTGAATGATTGTGTTGTACATCAACCAAACTGATGAAAAATCAGCAAACTGTAAAAAGATAGCTGGAAGGCAGCTGTTATTCTCTGAAAGGCAGTGCTGATTTTTAATATGCTAACCTGCAATAAAATAAAAAAGATAGTAGAAAAGCAATCAAATTTTATTGTTTGTGATTTAGATGGCTAACAAAGATTAATGACAAGGAAAAACTAAAGCATATTTACAAATTAATTTGACTAAAGCTAAATAACGTAACAAAAATAATGTTTTCTTAATTATCTTAGTTTCAATCTCTTAGATCGATCTAATGGGAATTGCCATGAGTTCCACCATTCCTGCTGTATGTGTTTAAATTAATGTTCAACTCTTAACCACCATTAACTGTGAATCAAGTTTTGTGAAAAACCAAAGAAGAGACTTACCTAGTAGGTAATATGGAACTTCAGGTTCTAGAACCGCCTGCCTAGGAGAAACTCCATCTTTTGATGTACAATAAAGAAGGCTCCATTTCAGAGATCACTTATTTGGGTTGAGATCTGTTTGGATATGGCCATGGACTATTGTTTACAGAAGTACCAGGACCTTTAAGTTACTCATTTGCCACGACAGCATTATGGAAGTTTCAGCAGCTATCCAGAAAGAAATGCTTTACCACAGGACGAACGGGATTGCTCAAGTTTGCTTTCTATAATTATCTTGCCCTCTGAGGAAGTCTTTGGACCCAAAGAATTTCAGGGAAAATGTACCCAATTAAAAAAAGCAACACAAAAATCCTTCCTTGTGAAAGACAACAATTCAGGGCTGTAGATAAGTTACTATTCAACAGCTTGTACGGAAAAAAAGGTGAGCCCAACCAACCAAAAGGAAACATTTAGTGTAATAAATGGATTTGTGCGTGCCATCCTGACCATAGTATCTGTCTTTAGGAAGTCCCTGGCAGACCGTTGATGGCAAAACTTCTTTCTCCCATTTTGAATTAATGTTTACATTCAAGTGATCCAGGGTTACTTGTCTGATTTTTCTTGCACCTCAAATTAATGTCTCAACATCACAGTCAAGGAGTTTGCTCCTTCCACCAGTTGTTCATCCTTGCTGATGATGTTTTTCTTTCCGACTTCTATGCCAAGAGCACTTTAGCCACTGTTCCTCATGAAATATCATTAATCTGAGGAGTTCTGTCACTAAATCTCCTGCCAAACACAGTATGCCATAACAACCAGACCTCTCTCAAGGTCACTGAGGCACTGCAGCCAATATACTGCATACTTTATTTATTACTTTAAGTATTAGACTCTGTTAACTGCTCAGTTATTGTAATGATCAAAGACATGTGTAAGCACTTGCTTTCATTATATCATAGCATTTCATATCATGTCATTTTTAACCTAGGTTAATCCTATTTAGGGTTGCAGAGGGACCAGCGACTATTCTGACAGCACTGGGTACAAGGCTGGAAAAAACCCTGGATAGGGCAGCCATACACAGGGGTCAGTTTGGAGCTGCCAATAGACCTAAACTGTACGTCTTTTTAGATGTGAGAGAAAAGTGCAACTCCCCTTTTGGAATGAGGGATACAAATACAGGAGGCTGGAATTGTGCAGCAGCTGAACTAACCACAGTACTTCTGTGCAACCTGCTCTGAATATAATTTATTTATAAGTATTTTCTTTATTTAGTCAGTTACCTGTCTATCAATATAATTAAACTGGAGGGGGAATAAAAGGCTAAAAGGAAACCAAAGCATGCCAAGGTTTAGGTTTTTATGTGCCACTCCTACAGTGCACAATACATGAGGTGTCTGTTGCCAAGCAACATTACCGTGCTATAAAAACTATAAACTATAACATTAAAGTGTAGTTTGTTTAGAAGAAGCATGCTTCCCAGATGTCATATAATGAATAGCAGTGAAGGTGAATTCAAATTTCCACCTGCTTTTTTGGCACTTTGTCCAATGTCCAACTTTGCAGACACCAGGCAAAGAGCTTTAAAACCTACCTGACTGTGCCCACCCTGGGGACATGACCTATGTTCTTTACTCAAGAGAGCTTTGCTGCCTCTTTACTATCTAACACCACTGAATGCAGAAGATTATGTATTTGACTTTAAAATACTGCTTATGATTTACAAAGCCTTAAATAATCTTGCTCCATCCTATATTTCAGCCACCTTACACTCCAAATTGTAACCTTAAATCTTCAAATGAGTGCCTGCTTATAATTCCAAGACCTAAACTTAAAAGAAATGGTGAGGCAGCCTTCTGCTGCTATGCACCTAAAATCTGGAACAGCTTACCAATAGAAATTTGCCAGGCTAACACGGTGGAGCACTTTAAAAAAATGCTAAAAACTCATTATTTTAACATGGCATATTTTAATATGCATTTAATTATCATTATCATTCTTGGTGGCTTCAAAATCCATACTAACCCCTACTTTCTCTGCTGTTCTATTTCCAGTTTTCTGTAGTGGCGATCTGCGCCGCCACCACCCAATCAAAGCACCGTGCTGCCCCTACATTGATGGATTGAAGGCCAGAGGTCCACATGAGCATCATCGTCAAATTCTTCCATGTGAAGTCTGAAAACCATGAGGAGATACCATTGAGATCATTTATGTTAAGTAGAATGCCTAGAGGGAGCTGGGCGGTCTCATGGCCTGGAACCCCTGCTGATTTTGTTTTTTCTTCTCCAGCCGTCTGGAGTTGTTTCTTTTGTTTTTTTCTGTCCTCCCTGGTCATCAGACCTTACTTTTATTCTATGTTAATTAGTATTGCCTAACTTTTTTTCTGTAGTTTGTCTTTTTTCTCTTTCTTCATCCTGTATAGCAGAGGTTCTCAGTGTAGGTCCTGGGGGCCCACTGTGGCTGCAGGTTTTTGTTCCAACCAGCTTCTATTTTTAATTGGACTCCTGGGCTAATTAAGTGAACTGTTATTTGTCAAATTCTGTGTTTTGGGAAAAATGTAGAAATTAGAAAACTAAGTTTGGCATATTAAAATGTACCAAGCAGTTATATTGGAATAATGTATTTTGTTTTCTTTTTAACAATATTTTCATCTTGATTTTCATTCTGTTTTTTGCAGAGTGTTCTAATTGTTTAATAAATTCATTATTTTCTAATTACTGGGTCTTACGCTGAAGTAGTTGCAGCCTTGTTGTTTGCCTGGCTGTCTGCTCCGCTGATTGTCATTATTAGGATACAATGAAGGGTGCAAACTGCACAGAGAAAGGGCAAAATAGAATGAAATCAACAAAAGGTTGTTAAGCATTTAAATCTCTAGCAAAAGCAGAAATATTCCTAACTGTCTTATAAATGTAAAACATGCTGCGGTGCTTTCTTAATGTAAGAATAAGTGAAGAGAAATAAAAATGTCTGCTAATTAATTGAGCTCAGTCTTATCAGATGTTGTCACTGATTAGGAATCTGGTTGGAACAAAAACCTGAAGTCACAGTGGGCCCCCAGGACCGACATTGAGAACCCCTGCTGTAAAGCACCTTGAGCTACATCTTTTGTATGAAAATGTGCTATATAAATAAATGTTGTTGTTATTTGACAGGAAGCCAATGTAGCTGTGATTGACCACTGTTATATTTGGCGTCAGGAACTTTTGAATTTTTTGTGGTCTATTATTACATTGTAAAAGAAGGTCACTATTGAAGGATTTTCAGTAATCCAGACAGAGGACAATAAAGCTATGATAAAGGACTGAAGCATCAACCCAAGACTTTACAAAAAGAAGTTTTTTCCTGAACCAGAGATATGTGAAAGTGTAAACTGTGCAATATAACATCAAGGCTGATGGATCAATTTGACAAAATCCAAATATTCTTCAGTTGTGCTTATAAACAAACATGCAACAGATCTTAAGATCCCAAGCATAATTTCTTAGTATTATCAGCTTGTACTTAATATTTATAAGGTAAGAAAAGGTAAACCAGAGGAATTCAAGCAGAGAATCTCAAGGACACCACTAATCAAAGAAAAGTGGAAAGTATACCCATCATTCAGAAGAGAGACGGACTTCCTGCAGGTATTGAGAAATATTATTAGCTGTTGATTGGTTAATGTTATATAAAATTGGGTATCTATTGGTTAAGCTCTCCTCTATATTCTCTTTTATATTTAGTGCAGTATCTGTATTACAAAAATATAACCACTGTCATACACGCGCGATTAGGGGGCAGCCAACTGGCCCGACAGAGCGCAAAAAGATGTGGGATGGGGGAATAGGAAAGTGTAATAATGCCTTTCTCTCTTCCTTACCAGAAAACCCGAAGATCCGATGTCCAAAAATGCATAAGAAGATGTTCCAAAGATGACCTCTCGACAACAAAAGCCAATGCACTTCCGCATCGCTTACAGTCCTCTCGTGATGATGTCATCTCCGGTCCCTTACTGTTGTCCTCACTTCTGGCTTCCTTGATGACGTTGCCTCTGTCCCACTCTGTTTACGTCACCCTCAGTTCCTCTGCATCTGTAATCCTTCTGGTTCCAACACTATAAAACCTCCCTCTGTCAACTACTCATTGTCTTTTGTGCAGTTTGTATACCAACGAATAGTGGCTGAGTTGTTTTCACTGCCTGAGTTGCTTACAGTATATGGGGACAGTTCCCCAATCCAATCTATTTCTCTCTGCATTTTGTTCTTCACACCATTCAAAGCTGATATTAGCTGTTAGGTTTTAGTAACCTTGGAATCAAACCTAGCTTATATTTTGTTCTGAGCTTACACTAGTGATGGTTACTGTTGTGAGCTTGTCCTGTAACACCTGTTCCCATGCCTACTTGATTATGTTGATCTCTTTTGTAAGTCACTTTGGATAAAAGTGTCTGCTAAGCAAATAAATGTAAAGCGCACACACACTCCCATTGTTCCCTGTGAGGTAATGACTTAGACATATGGATCACATGCATTAATGAATTAAAGATATCCACACAATTTCAGTAAGTATGGAGTGATATGCATTCTAAGAGTTTGCCCAGGTCTCTGAAAGGTTGCAAAAGGCAAAGACAACAGAAGAATGGTGCAGGACATGAGAAGAACAGTCAGAAGGGAACACACAATGTAAAATTGTACAGCACCTCTACATGACAGTAAGGGCAGAGCAGACATTACCAGCAGTGGAGTCCATCTGGGCAGGTTTGACCATGGTACATAATGCATTGAATGATCAGCCCAGAAGCTCATATTAGGTCCATGTCATTTAAAAGCACAGAATATGAGAGAAAGAGAGAGAGGTCACTCTAGATCAAGAGATCTGGTTACAGAGCATTGCTCTGCACTGACATGAAAACAAAATAGCAGCATACAGAAAATTTATATTACTAAATCACTCTAACTTCTGGGATATTTCTTTCCTTACTCTATTCCTTATGTACTGTTGCATCATTTACACTTTTGGATTAAATATATGCTTTATAGTGAGACTTTAGTTTGGTTTTAGTACGTATTCAATTTCTTAAGCCAAGGGATGTGCTTTATTTTAGTGAATGAGTGATAGACAGTTTGATCAAAACACAGACAAATAATATGCCAGCAAACGTCCTATTTAGTCTCTCTGATACTATTATAAGTGTCTGCAACCCTCTTGGGTAACAAAAATCTCAATTTCTAGTCCCGCTTCTCTGGGGTAGCATCCTTATTGATGAAACCTCACTGGAGCCTTTCCTTCTTGGGAGTGCCCAGAAGTGAACTGGCATTGTTCTGTCTTATTGTATTTTATTAGGGTTGAATGACCACCAAATGACATCCCACTTTCAGTAGACAATAGGCTGTGTGGTGAATAATCTTCTTGGGTGTATCTTTTAGTAGATTTACAGTTCTCTCTTTCAAAGAGAAAAAACTCATTGTTTTGCCTAAAGTTTTCTTTGTGCTCCTTACTTGTACTTGACCAGAAATCAGTGTGAACCATGACAGCAGAAATTATGTTTTTTTTTTTTGTAAAACAAGTTAGATGTTTGAAGGTATAGTGTCCGGGTGGCTTGGTTCAGAGAAAAGATTGAAAAAATGGATGGTTCAGTGAGTTAAGGAGTACATCAGGTGAGCTGACATGATAATATTCTTGTTTATCATGGCATGAGACAGTGGCAATGTGTTGCATGTTAGTCCGGCTTACAAGTAAGTTGTTCACTGGATTTTGTACATGGGACAATACTGTAGAACTACAACACGGTCACCAATCAACACGCATATACTCCCACACCCACAAAGCCACATATGATTGCTTACCTTTTCTTGAAGTTATAAATTACGCAGATTCCAAATACTGTGCACAGTTCGCTTTTTGAGGTTTAAGGATTTTCATCTGAAATCAACATATTGGTATACCCTCCATCTCACAATTTGTCTTAAACCTCCCCGATTTGAAGACCTGAAATAATTTCCATGCTTGTACTAGGAGAGCAATAGGAGCACAAACTTTATATTTGGGTGATCGATGCTGGCATTTTGGATTCTAACTTTAAGTTGCATGTAAAACATACATGTGCTTTTTATTTGGCCTTTAACATTGAGAATTAGCAGCTCCTAAGGCTTTACTATTAACAAGATGAATCACTCTCCTGAGTATTACGGTGACTAATTTGGCAGGATCTATTTAATTGTGCAAGATGATTTGATTAACTTTGAGCACACCTGCTTGTTTCTTAGTATATTTTTCTGCTTTTGGAGGGCAGGATCACCTTCTCTGAGTTGACCTTGCTGGACTATCTGACAACCCTTAAAATAAATATACATGAGTATGCTCTATTAAATGTTTCAAATGCACCCCTTATAAACTGTCCTCTGGAGTTTATTACTATTTGTTAGAAGATCATGAAACACCTTAGCTTTCAGAAATGCTGTTATTTACCAAATGAATAAGTTAACTGAGCGTTACCTCTTGGATGAAAGCCCATTTCAGAGAAGCCAATGTCCTCTGCATATTTACTTATATATATATATATATATATATATATATATATATATATATATATATATATATATATATACATATATATATATATATATATATATACATATATATATATATATATATATATATACATATATATATATATATATATATATATATATATATATATATATATATTCCAAGACTGATGTTTTTAAACATATCTGAGGCTTTCATAACATGGCATTTTCTCATTTATAAATATATTCAGCTTTGCTGTGTTTTATACATTAAAAAAATGTCATAGCACTTCATTGTAAATGCCCTATTTATTTCTCTTTACATACAAGACATGCTTTAATTTTTATTATCTCTCATATTAGTGCTAAAGGTCTGGACAATTTCTTTAGGCGACAGTACAAGTCCACACTTTGCATTTCTCATTCCGTTTCTTCCTTTCTGTTCTTTTCATCCTTTTGCTTACTTTCTTCAAGACTGGCTATTCTGTTATGGGTTTTGAATCGTGATGGGACATTTACAGCTTTGCTAATCAATGTTGAGTGTGCTGCCATGCAGACACTTCAGTGTTCCACACCTAAAAGTTGGCATTCATTAGCTGGGGGACTGTTAGGGAAAAAGAAAAGTCATGTGTCGCCACTACAAATGAACCCAGAGATATACGTCTTTATCACAACAAGCTTGAAGGGATTGACTCAGAGCACTCCATCAGTTCACTAAAGCTAATTTACTAAAATGATAAAATAACGGTCTAAAATGCAGTAGGTTAATTTACATAACCACCAATCAAATGGCAGATAAAAGGTATATCATAATGTCATATCTATGTATTTAATATTATCCAAAGATGCCAAAATAGTTACATGTTAAAAGTATTCGATACACACATTTTCTCTAAAGAGGAGCTTCTTATTTATAAATTCTTAAACAATAAAATATATTTAATTGTAATGATCTCATCACTACCTTGGTGCAGTAGTTGTTGAGGACATGATGGGTATAGAATATCTTGGTTTCACAGGAAAGACACACCCTGAACTCTTATAAATTCACAGAGAAATAACAAAACACACAGGGATACATTTTTTGTTTTTTTTCTGCTACTACAACTCATTAAAAGATATCCCCTAGATTGCTACTTTCAAAAGACAGATATCTTTCTCCATTTTAAAGTTATGTAAGGACACTGTGCGTTGACTAATGCTCTTCTGTTATGATTTCTTCCCTTGCTTATGTTTTCCCTATATTAATTTTTTTTCTTCTCTGTTTGCATAAATATATACTATTTATTTTGAAGCAGATCATTATGATTTTTATTACTTAAAGCCGTTCCAATTTTGTGTCAGGGTTGCTGTTTCACATCAATTGTTGCCATTAAGAGTGATCTTGGAGGTTATATGAATTGCATTATCATCAGAACAGTATAAAGCTTGGCACAACAGAACAATAATTATACAAACTGACAGATTCTGATTAAAAACTTTATGAGTTTTCTTTCATTAATCTCTGCTAAAGACTTCTTGGTTACTGACTTTCACCTTAACATTTTTGATTATAATTTTTGTATTGCGTTTTAGGTTTGACAGTCACTATTAGTCTCCTGGTTCCAATCCCTTGCTTGTTAAATAACTCTTCTCCTGGTCATTCCATTAAGTTTGGTTGAATTTTAATGTCAGCTTTAACATTTTTACCATTAAATTAAAACACAGAAAAATTTTAAGCCTTGTAGTAAAAAGTCAAAGGCAATTAGACTTGCTGTTAATCTTGAACATGTTTTACCATTCGGCTCCATAAGCAGGCTTTGGGAGTCGCATCCTGTCATGGCATAGCAAAAAGATATTACCTGCTGTCTGATCCGCTTGCAGTGGTACTGGTACCATAATTATACATCCTTTTCTCTTCTCTGCCACTTTCTGTTTATGTTTTAATGACAATTATACACTTACAGTATATGTGTATGTGTGGAAGAAATTAAATTAGTAACATTTTCCTTATTTTTTTTACTATTCTAAAGGAGACTGTTTAACATTATACCCTTGGTTTATTGGTATTGTTATTATTGCATTAGGGTTTACTATGCTTATCCAGGGCGACTTTTTAACACCATTCCCCGGGTTTACTATCTTAATATTTCAAGACTGTTGAAGATTATATTTTATGCTTATAATATTTAGACTTTATCGGCAATAGATATCTCAATTTTTAATCCTCAAATGCCGCTGCTGGGGGGCTTGTTTTGTTTTGGACATGCTCTGTCTCTAGATATGTCAGAGGACTGGGACTTTGTGAAGTGGGGTCTAGCCTCACGTGGGGAGGCAAAATGGGAGGGTGGGGGGATAAGGGGGGTAGAGAAAGAGAGCAAGCTATATCTAATCTATCCTTTTAATCCTTATAATTATAATTACCAACGTAACAATAGGCTGCATGTCAATAACTCCTGGGAAAATTGGAAACGAAGGTCAAAGCTCCAGCCTCACTGGGTCACATGTTTTGGGCCTGCACCAAATTAACATCATTCTGGACCAAAATCTTTACTGTAAATACCTTTCAGACAGCCTTGGAGTCACAATCCCTCCTAACCCATTAACAGCTGTGTTTGGTGTACTTCCAGATTGGCTTAAAGTGGAGATGGGCAAACAAACTGTAATTGCCTTTACTACACTATTGACACGTAGACTTATCTTGCTCAACTGGAAGAATCCTGACTCTCCTCTTTTAAGTCAGTGGGTAACTGATGTTTTATACTATTTGAAATTGAAAAAAAATCTTATTCTCACTTAGAGGATCTATGCAGAACTTTTTCAAAAACATTAAACAGCGGTTACGGAAAACCGATATCAGATACAGCCTCTTGTATCCTGCCAAACCTGGCAGGATCTAATCAATAAAATCAATAAAATTTTAGTTTAAGCTCTTAAAGCACTGAGGAAGCAGATTCTCTTGCCATTTCTTTTTCGTCTCCATTTATCTTTATCCACTTATTAAACTTATCAATTTACTTATTTTTAATAGCTTTAAGTTTTACTCTGTTGCAAATGCTCTCTTTCTCAGGGGTGGGGGTTGATTTGTTTTCAATCCCATTTTTGTAAAAATGTATCTATTTGTATGGAATGATTACAATAAAATCAATAAAATTAAAAAAAAAAGAAATGCTAATAATAATTTAAAGAGTTCATGTATGGGTACTTGACTCCACGCTGGCCCTTTTTTTCACTTGCTTTGTTTGGTCCATCATCAGAATTTTTTTGCTACACTGGTCCTGGTTTGGCCACATGATAAAAATGGAAAGAAAAATAAATGCGAGTTTTTTTTTTTTTTTAAGAAAGCCAAAATCATTTCAACATAGAGACATGGCAATCTGATAAAGAACCTGACCACAAAGTCTCATAAATGGTAGCAATTGTGTCTAGAATTGAGTTAAAATAAAGCTCAGCGAGAGTTATTGGGTGTTTTTTTTAATATGCTCAGTCTTGATGCATTTCTGGTTCTTTAAATGAGTATGCAATACTGGCCAAGCCATCGGAGGTTGCTTTCTCAATTAAGGCCCCAGTATCTTAGAACACTATCAGCAACTTGTCTGTGGAGTCTTCAAAGTGATAAACGGAGTTCAGAGGCACATTGTGACTTGGAGCAAGGCCTGAATGGCAGGAAAGTAGAACATCTAGAAGTGGTTAGAGATCAGGACTGGGGTTCGCAGAGTATATGTTTAACTTTCTAAGATATACAAGTAGGCAGGCATGTTTATATAAATAAAATGTAATAATACAATTATTGTAATGGGGCTGGACAAGTTACATCAGCCAGGGATGAGTCACCAAAAGAATGAGCTGGTATTACGTCATCAATAGCAGGAGCGCCTATAAAACAGCAACTCTGAACAGTTGCAC
Organism: Erpetoichthys calabaricus; assembly: GCF_900747795.2. Taxonomy (NCBI): domain Eukaryota; kingdom Metazoa; phylum Chordata; class Cladistia; order Polypteriformes; family Polypteridae; genus Erpetoichthys; species Erpetoichthys calabaricus. The sequence goes on from NC_041395.2 coordinate 105,152,166, forward strand.
ATGCTTTTCCAACTAGTGCAGCAAAAAGCAAGCAGTCCTTTTAAGGAAAGCGAGCCACCTCAAAGAGCCATGTAAAGAGCAGAGAATCCATCAGTTGTGGCACTTGGCGCTGACACTCCATTGGTGTCAGTAGCGGGATGTGAAGAAGACCTACAGTTCGACTTAGCACAGTGCAGCGTGCTTTGGAGACCTAAAACAAACCTGCTTGGCTCTTTGGAGGTGGTGCTGGAGAGTCTTGAGGCTCACATCTGTAATCTGGAGTGCCATTTGCAGCAGCAGTACAGGGCTGGATACAGCTGAGGCACTGACAGCTCTGCAGACTCATAGAGCTGGGGCAAAGTGTGGCAGATCGAGTTGCCACTGAGCCCAAGTGAGCTGTGAGAAGCAGGGCTGGTGGTAAAAATGCACAGGTAAAGGACAAGGCAGATCGTAGAGGCGTTGTGAAGTGGCAGTGAAGAGATAGTCTCAAAGCTAAGATCCAGACCTGGAAGCAGTGCAGTATGCAGGATCCCTGCTACACCATCTGACAAAGAGTGTTCCCTTGTCACCAGCTGCATGACTAAAGCGGGAGAGAAGACCACTCTGCTGTTTCGAGAAGTTTTGTGTGCCTTTGCAAAGAGTTGGAAGAGGCTGCTGGGGACAGCAACTTTGAAGCGAGGGCTATGCAATGGCACTGGACAAGTTATATCAGCCAGGGATGAGTCACCAAAAGAATGAGCTGACATTTCATCATCAATAGCAGAAGCACCTATGAAAACGGCACAGTCACATATGCTTTTCTGAACTAGTGGCAAAGGATAGCGAGCCACGGCAAAGAGCCATGTAAAGAGCAGAGAATCCATCCATTGTGGCACTTAGTGCTGACACTACATTATTATCACGAAAAAGAACATAAACTGATTTAGATAAACCTAGCCATGCAAGAAAATTTTCCGTCTTTATTCTGTTTTATATTCTTCTCAATTCACCTTCACTTGTCATATAATAAATCCAAATTATTATTTTTCTTTGTTGATTTAACATTTTTTAGGCTTGAAAGTATCAACACAATATACTGAAGCCAAAAACTTAGATGCAGATACATACTGAGTGCTCCATCTAATGGTCATATACCAAACCTCCTTCCCCACCAGTTGAGAGACAGTAAGAGGAAGTTAGTCAGAAGTACTGGAAAGTGGTGAAACGATTGCCATGTTTAACCATGTTCAGTGATTACTTTAAAGAGTATTAGTGAAGGATGACATTGATGCCATTTATTAAAACATATTATTCCTTGTAGTATAAGTTACATGTTAGTTGTAATTTCAAGCAGTATAAGACAACCCATTGCTACTGGTCCGGATTCCCAGCTACTGTACGGTTTACTGCAGTGCTCTCCACAGGCTGGACTTAACGAATGAGCATTCCTGCAAACTGGAGACACAGTGATAGGATGTTCCATTGATTCTTACCACTCTTTTTCTTGACCTGTCCAAATCCCTTTCCTCACAGTGTGACAGGAGGACTGTAGACAGGACAAGACAAGGGCAGGACAGATCAGGGCATTGCAAGACTCCAAGAAAGAGAGGGAAGAATGCCCTGACAGTGATGATGCATGTTGTTAAGCCAGGGTACCTCCAGGGGACATTATTGTCTTTTTGTATATGGCTTTCAGCAGGGAAAACTAAGGACAGGGCCACCTAAATGATACATAGTAAGATTCAGAATGTGATGCTGAATAAGGAATGCAAGGCTCTCTTCATAAAAAGACCAAGAAATGTCACAGATGGCTTACATAAAATGGAAGGAACGCCAGGCTAAAGGAAGGCACCACATAGTTCAGGCAGTGAGTTGCCCTTTAAAGTGTCAAGGCAGCAGGGTGCCCTGGAGATGTAGCTCTCTTAAGCTGATGGCTCAGGGTACAGGGATATTGGGGCTATTAAAGGAAACAATATTGTTGCAATACTGTAGTAGGTCTGCTCCAACCCTGGAAGTGTAAGATCAGTCTTGCCTGGAGGTGACACTTGGAAGCTGATTAAACCCTCATTGAGTCCACAGCCTTGCTGAGTTTTAAGCCAGGAGTTAAGTTAGAAACAACAGCTTAACTGGCTAGAGGACAAAGGAGGCCAGGATATACAGTAGACAGAGGCAAATACATAAATCGAGAAAGAGAGAAAGGCAAGAAGTGAGACTATGAGAACAAGTGGAGAAAAGCATTAAACACTTGTATTGAAGGTCTCAGAGGGTCCACAGACTTTGATGTTTTACAAGCTAATTCTTTGCCACTCCTCATACACCCTATTTTTATCCCTCACTAGTTGTTAGCTATCGAATTAGTCTCTTCTATTGGTGTACCTTGTAAAGCTTTATTCTTTGCATGAGAGGTGCCACCATTGTGCCCACTCTTTTATTCAAGTTGCATAGTATGTTATGTGAAGTTTGTTAATAAAAATCACTTCTTTCAGCATCACATTCTCCAGTCTCATTCAAGCTTCTTCATTTGTAGTCAATTTAAGAGCAATGAAATGACTATGGGAGTTAAACTGAATATAGAGGGCATAGAAGATTCTTGCACTTTAAAGAGTATTAAGGGAGAAAAAGATACATGCAGAATGAAATCAATTTAGACATTGGTAAAAGACATTTAAGCTTGGCTAGGCTTTTAAGCAAAGGTGACAAGCTTGGTAAATGTCTTGAGCTTGAGCACCCAACACTTTGATGGCAACAAACATGGCTTAAATGACCGCAGCTGAAAGTCCCCATAAGGATAGCACTGGAGATTTACCTGACACAGTTCAATGGGTGATAATCAGAAAGTCGGAAGGCTACCTTATAACATAATTGGAGGTATAAACCAGCAAAGAACCTTTTCAGCCAGAGGAAAGTAAAAAGAACAGCTTGGTGGAGATATGCCAGAAGCAACAGGATTATTGCAGACTGTCACACACATATGCATGGGAGGCAGCTAAAGGGCCTGAATTAGAATAATTCCACGCCAGACCAGGGGGTGACGGAGTGCACTGACTTGTTATCTTACTTCTCTGCAGACCAGTTGTGGGAAATTCTGCCTGGCCCTGATGATGTCACTTCCGGTTCTGGTCCTAATGACACCAATTCTGGTTCCGGGCCCATTGATGACATCACTTCTGGTCCCGGCCCCGATGACACGACTTCCGGTTCTGGCCCTCTTGATGTCATCACTTTCTCTGCTTGCCTTTAAAACCGCCATTTTGACCATCTCAAATCAGTCCTGTTGTGGACTCTAATCTATAATACATTTATTAAGCCAATTTTGCAGCCAGGAAAAAAATATACAGATGGCTGCCCTAAACTCTTTTTGTGTCTCTTTGTCAAGTTTATGACAAGATTCATCAACATTTCCAAACACAGACTGATAAGGTACTGTATATGAAAGCAGACTGAAGGAAAGTTGGAACCAGCAGTGGAAGACACAGTTGGTCTGCCATACATCCATCTTTTATCAAACTTTTCCAGTTCATGATCATAGAAGAACATGTGTTAGCAGTAGTAAGTACAAAATGGAAAGAAAAAGCTCTCACAAGCTTTCACAACAGTTCATTGCAAAGCACAACCACCCATACACCCATGTTCACTCACACTGAGCTAGAGTGGCCAATCAACCTAACCTCTAACTCTATTGGCGTTCTATTATGAAAACTGGAGTTCCAGAGAAACTGAAGTTTCTGGCTGGAATTCATGTCAACAAACAATTTACTTTTGACCTTCTTTATCATGCAGACATGATGTGGATACATTCTGTAGTATGTTACTAGGCCTTTGTCTTCCAGACAAAAACTGATTTGGTGAGGAAAAGTGATTTTGCTGCATTTGTGGCTTTATAAAGAGAGCAAGATGCACACAACCCAAGTAGAAAAAAATCACTGGTATACAATTAGGGGAAATGCACTAAGAGGTGCATTGTCATGTCCATGAATTTTGCTAAATCAGATGTCAAAACATTAATATGTTGATCAATATTAACTTCACCATCTCATATTGTTTAAACTCTACAGTGACTACTAAGTTGTAGAATTATACCTCAGGTTCACCACAAAAGAGTATCCTCCGCTGGGTGAAGAATGTGGCACTTTAGAATCACCAACCCACTAACATGAAGGAATGCTTGACAAGGACTGAAATCATTACATTTCAAGTTCAAGTTGATTGTCATGAATACATAGTACGAGGGAATTCTTATTGCAGACATCCCACAGACTAGTCTTCCATATGTACCCTGAGCTGACTCTTCAGAACTATTTATTCAGATATGCCTGAGAGGAGTTGATCTTAAACTTAACCGCAAACATTAAAAACTGATGTATTGGGAGGTGAAGTTCTAGGAAGCAATCTCTGTTCACAATAAGTAAAAGCTCGATATCCCACTGTTATTTTATTAATCCTTATTAATTTTATTAATCACAAGCAGAGTGGCATCTTGAGATCTTAATGAGTGCTCTGGATTGTAAGTAATGAAACCAGGGTGAGTTTCTATGTGTTTTGATTACTTTTATGTTTTGATTACTTTTATTTTAAGGGAAGCCACTGCGTCCAAAGCCTTTCTAAAGGTCATATTATAATCTGATTTTAGCTGATCTAAATTGTAATCCACTATTACACTTGACTTACTCAAAATATCTACAGATTTTGAAGCAGAGTTACAATCTAGATGTCACAATGTCATTGTTTTAAACTGTGAATGTATTGGTAAGGGCACAACTAAATTAAACGTAATTAAGTAGTAATCAGAAATAACTCAATTTAATTAATTTAATGGATTAATATTTATTTTTTTAATTTCAACTCAGTGAGTTATAATTTAATCTAATGTATGGTTATGAATATGAGTTGGACCATTGACAATCTGACAAAATCCTACTAAATTTAACAAATAAGTGAAACATTTGCTAAAATGTTTTCAGATCAATGTGCACATTAATATTGCCCATCAACACTGCACAATCATAATATATAGCCACATCAGTCCTAAACAATGAATATGGCCCTGGTGGTCTGTAGACTAGCACAACAATTGTGATGGAATCTGTTTTAATGTTTAAAACGAGTGCCTGAAAGTCTGTGAATTTCCCTATATTTTTAGAAGTGGTTTGCACTTTGTCACAATGAGCTATTCTAAGGCCACCTCCCACTTCAACCAGTATCTTTAGATTTATGACGGAATGTGTAGCCATCTTTTTGGCAGTGTTGTTCTTATGTGCGAGTGGACGTTTCTTGTGGGGAGGGCTTCTGTTCTCTTTCTCCGATGTAAAACCCGCATCCTCACCTGAGTTCACCTCTGTTATAGCACTTCTTTATTTGAAAACCAACAGTGTCAGATCAGGGGAATCGTGAACATGACTGAAAGAATAAAAGTGAATAATAAAACAAAACACTAACTTTTACAAGTACCATACATTTACACCAGCTGTTACAGACACAAATAAATAAAATGTATGTTTTTATTCTGTAATAACAATAATAATAGCTGCTCACTACTCTAAACAGTTAACTTGTGAATGCCCTGGGTTCGAACCTGCAACCTCTCTACTTGGAGACAACAGTTCTTACCTCTGCACCAGCCAATCAGACGTATGTGTGTGTGTGTCGTACCCTATCCCAATTTCTTTCATTTTGGTTAAATTCTAGAAAAAAGTGCACTTGTTTTGCTATATCTGTGTCTTTTGTGAAAGTGTTTATTTGATATTTGGACTTCAGACTTTACACATTGCACACTTCACTTCAGCATTTTGCCAATTAGTAATAAAACAAGAAAAAAAATTCTGTTTTAGTTATGTGTTCAACTTTTCTTGCCTCACATTTCCTGTCATCCAACATTTACACAGATCGTTCTAGACACAGAACACACATGAAATGTATGTGTTCCAAATAATGATATATTATTTACCCTATACAATTCAAGGCACCTCACACCCAGATAAATAGACTTGAGCTGGGAGAACTTTGTGTACGACTAAAGCTGCGTTGGTGTGGGGATAGAATAGCAGGCTGCCTGCTGCTAGTGCTGATCAACACATTTGTAAAACAAAAGACGCTGATGAGGAAGTGCGAGGGAATTTAAGGTGGCCAGGGATTATGAGTTTTTTCGTAGGCTTCAGGGATTCTAGTGTTAATACCTCATATTGCTGTAAATAAATATTGTTAGTGCAAATATGCAGTAATAAGGTAGATGCTTCATTATTGGCCAGAAGATGCAGTTTAGCTTCAATTGTAACGGCTGACCCCTTACCCAGCCGGCAACTACACCTCCAAGACCTGTGGCCTGGATAAACTACTGAGCTGAATCTTAATAACAAGCCGTACCTCTTAACAAATGAAAATTTTCCCCACAATCGATGGTTTAATCAAGCACGCCAAAAACAGATATGTAAAAATAGGTAATTCATTTTATTAAATGAAACAATAACAAGAAAAATAGCAAAATAAATAAATGTATATATCCCTCCACCAAAGCAACAACGTGACAACACCATATATATATACACACAATAAACCCTCCCTTGCCCTTGTAACATATAACAGACAACACGAATAACAAAAATGAATGAGATATGGAAATGAATGGCCGTGAACTTGAGTCCGAGTAACAATTGTCCTGAATGCAGATGCCTGGTTAACCAATATGTGGAGTGTTTGTATTTCCCGGAACAAAATGGAACAGCCTCACTGTGAATCCTTGGCGCATGGTGGATGATGAAGTCCGACTCCGGGGTCTCTCGTGATGAGGGTATTGGAGCAAGTCCGGCGGAATGAAAAACAAACTGGATGCAAATGCGCGATGTGGAATGCAGCAGGTACAGATGGTTCGTGGTTGTGAAAATGAAAGTCTATTTCTCTCTCCTCTCTTCCTCATTTCCTCCTGATTGCTTAAATAGTCCTTTGCTAGATGTAATTGATTGATAGTTAACAGGTGTTTTCCAATTTGGGGCTGCGGTTTCTTTCCATCATCTGTCCCCCTTTACGGGGACGACATTCACGGACACACACATAAACAGCAAACGAGACGATGGAAACAAGACGCACTCAGACTAACACTGACAACACTATTACTACTATGTAGCCCTGCCACACAATGTTAGATGCTTTCCACCCTGTGAGGCATTTAACATTAACTGCTAGATTAACATAGTTTGGAATTCCAATATTGCACACTATGAAGTCTCCAATTATGAGCACTTTATTGTACTCAGGCTCCACAAGTGCACTGCAGAGTTTTGGGTTTGAATTGGTGACCTGGGTGTCGAAGCACAATATTTTGGCTTCTTAGTCTCTAGTCTCACAGTTACTCACTTGCCCTGTGGCCGAATTGGTGCTGGTAATTGTGGCCACACACTGACTACAGTGGGACCTGGAGAGACTAAAGCCAAATCAGAAGTAGTCGAATTGTCTAAACAAACCGAGTTGGTCCAATTTTTGTTTTGCCTAATCACTATCAACTTCCTAATGCGGTCCTCCAAATCGTGTATTTTCCCGAACAACTCTAAGCTTACTAAGCATTTTTGGCAGGTGAAGCTGTCTGTATTGTCGGCCGGAAAACCTGAACTCTACATGCTGTAGGACACACAACATATAAATGTGCCAGAGAGGATATTCAACTTAGCTTTGGTGCTTTCTGGATTCAGCTGAATTGCTAGGAGACCGTCGGCTTTAAATGTTGTGCTGTAGCCACACCAGACTTAACTATAACCAGACTCCCATGTACTGCCGTATACTGTACTTGAGGCAACAAAGAACCTCAAAGCTTTCTATTAAAAAATGAGTTAGTGAGTGGATGAAACTATCACTCAAGGGCATGACAAAAATACTTGTAAGAAAGACAAACAAAAATGTTTTCACCCTCATTCAATTCGAATTATTGATAAACTGGAATGAATAAGTTAAAGGTCTGAATAATTCAATACTGTAACTATTTCATGTTATGAACACTTAAGTTCACCCTAAACTGGAATAAACAGGTTTGAATAGGTACTACCTTAACTTAACACACCATAACATAATAGGGGACAACATTCTCCAGACAACTTAATCAAGTTTTAAGGTCGCAACAGGCCAGCGCATATCACAACAACATTGAGTGTAAAGTAAGAAGCAACTCTGGACAGGATATATATGGACATCTGTTATTATGATGTTTGCGTTTGGATGGGTGTTTATTACAAGATAATTCTGGGGGAATGTGGTGATATTATTTAGTGCAAAAGAACTGTGTAGCTTGCAGTGGACTAGTTCTCTAACTATGGTTGCTTTTTGACTTTCATCTGATGCTAGCAGGAAAGACAAAATTGGTTTGAGCATATTCAAAAAAATGATGAATGGTTGAAAATATTTTTATTTAGTGTGCAGAGCGCCACCAAGTAATCTATGTGTCAATGAATAAGTTGCACTCATTGTCGAAGAAATACAATATTTAAGCCCTAAATCCCATATTATAAAAATTTATACAAAGTTAAAAGCACTGTGCTTCATTCAACCATCCATCCAAACATTTCTAAATCTACTTAACCAAATTCACAATTGCAGGGGGGTAGAACCTGTCCAGGTAGCATCAGGTGCACTGCAGGGGCGTGCCTACTCTGGACAGTCCGTTACAATAACCCTCACGCTAGACCAGTTTAAAGTCAGAAATTAACCTAACATGATGTATATGAGAGTAAAAGCACAATCACACTGTGAGAAAGGGCCAAATTCATATATTGGCTGGGCCCAAAAGTCTCCTGATAATGTTAGGTAAACCCTCAGTCATTCATAAAATGGCAAAAACAGTAAGAGTAACTAGAAACTTTCAAATAATTTACATTTGCAATTAACCCAATTTTAGATTTATTATGTTTACAGTAGATATTTTCTTGGGAAATAATCATTTGAATGGACAAAATGAACGAGTACCCAAGAAGGAATCTTTATATCATTTGTCACACATGTGCACATGGGAGGCAACTAAAGGGTCAGAATAAAGACTATTTCATGCCTGACAAGGGGGTGGCAAAGTGCGCTGACTTTTTCTCTCAATCCTCTGCAGACCATTCACGGGAAATCACACAGGATTCTGGCACCCGTGATGACATGGGGTGCCCTTGATCACTTCACCTCTGGTTCCCGTGGCCATGATGACATAATTTCTGGTACAGGTACCTATGATGATGTCACTTCCTGTCCCGATGACATCACTTCAGGTCCAGACCTTTAAAGCCGCCATCTTTGCCACATGTCTTCAGTTCTGTTTTGGACTTGAACTGGAGCACAACTCATCTTAAACAAACCCATTTTGCAGCCAAGGCATAATATACGGGTGGCTGCCCCAAACCTTTTTGATATCTTCTGTCTATTCTTGTGACACATTGTATACTGTATATACATTGTGTATATATATATATATATATATATATATATATATATATATATATATATATATATATATATATATATATACAGTAATCCCTCCTCCATCGCAGGGGTTGCGTTCCAGAGCCACCCGCGAAATAAGAAAATCCGCGAAGTAGAAACCATATGTTTATATGGTTATTTTTATATTGTCATGCTTGGGTCACAGATTTGCACAGAAACACAGGAAGTTGTAGAGAGACAGGAACGTTATTCAAACACTGCAAACAAACATTTGTCTCTTTTTCAAAAGTTTAAACTGTGCTCCATGACAAGACAGAGATGACAGTTCCGTCTCACAATTAAAAGAATGCAAACATATCTTCCTCTTCAAAGGAGTGCGTGTCAGGAGCAGTGACTGTCACAGAGATAGAGAAAAGCAAACAAATCAATAGGGCTGTTTGGCTTAAGTATGCAAAGCACCGCGGCACAAAGCTGTTGAAGGCGGCAGCTCACACCCCCTCCGTCAGGAGCAGACAAAGAGAGAGAGAGAGAGAGAGTTAGTGAGAGACAGAGTTTGTTTTTCAAGCACAAATCAATACGTGCCCTTCGAGCTTTTAAGTATGCGAAGCACCGTGCAGCATGTCGTTTCAGGAAGCAGCTGAACAAAAGATAGCAATGTGAAGATAATCTTTCAGCATTTTTAGACGAGCGTCCGTATCGTCTAGGTGTGCGAACAGCCCCCCTGCTCAATCCCCCTACGTCAGGATCAGAGAAAGTCAGCGCAAGACAAAGAGAAAAGTAAGCTGGGTAGCTTCTCAGCCATCTGCCAATAGCGTCCCTTGTATGAAATCAACTGGGCAAACCAACTGAGGAAGCATGTACCAGAAATTAAAAGACCCATTGTCCGCAGAAACCCGCGAAGCAGCGAAAAATCCGCGATGTATATTTAAATATGCTTACATATAAAATCCGCGATGGAGTGAAGCCGCGAAAGGCGAAGCGCGATATAGCAAGGGATTACTGTATATATATATATATATATATATATATATATATATATATATATACACTGTATATATGTGTTTTTTGTAATCTTATATATATATCTCCACACTTAATAAAAGGATAAGTGTCTGTCCACTTGTTATGTCTTTGTCATTCCAATTTATTGTACATCACAAACATTAACAATGCTTTTATGAATCACATGCTAAATGGCATATAACCATGACATATGGATTGCTTGGTGCTATTTAAATGTCAACGGTGAAGTCTACGTTGATTCAATTTCAACTGATATATATATACACTGTGTATATATATATATATATATATATATATATATATATATAGAGAGAGAGAGAGAGAGAGAGAGAGAGAGAGTACAAGAAAGAGAGGACACCCCGTATATTTGGAGGCAGTGACATTTAAAAAAAAGCACGTAAAATGTTGCGCCGTCGTTTCTACAGATGTGAGTTCAAAACAGAACTGTTCCAAGATGGCAGAGTTTCATGTTTTGGGCCTTTCTGGCAGAAAGAGGTGGTTCCAGGTGGATGAACACTCTAAGTGATGTCAGAGGTGTTCTAGCAGTCAAGAAACCGGCCTGCAGAGGGAGAAGGGGAAAGAGGCATTAGGACACAGCACCAATCCCTGGAGTGGTAGTAGAATTGCAGGCAATAGGGCCCTTTAGCTGTGCCCCAAGTATACACGCATTACTATTTATGTGTATGTATATATACATAGTATATACAGAATATATAGCAATGAGATTTTGTGGGCTTTTGAAAGTTTTTTTTTCATTCATAGTGGCAGTTTCAGCCTCACGCCACTATTTGGGGTCTAGGTTAATGCTATTGGTAACACCATATTTTCTCACTTTTCCCAACTCTGTAAGCCAATCCAAGCCAGGACCTTTCAGCAGGCTAATGGATTTTAGCAGACACAAAGTGCTCTCCAGTCATACTCCTCTTTCCATGCTCTATGCCATAATAACTGAGTCATGCTTTTGAACATGGAGAAAACGGTTGAAGATGAAAAGAAAATGTGTGATAATGGTACAAACTTTGCATATGGTGTTAACACAGTTTGTGTGAAGTTGAACTCTACAAATCACTACAAATTTTATTTAAAGTGAATCATTTTTCTCATCACTATATACAGTAAATGTGCAGTATACCTTAATAGAAAACTTGAGAAATGCAGGATGCTCGGGGTGGTCATGTTTTAATGATTTAGTATATCCAAGGCAATAAAATTGCATTTTTTGGAAACTACAAATGGGTAAAAATGAAATGGATATTTAGGCTCAAATTCTATTTTTCATTATTTTTTGCTGTCCATACTGAAGTGCTGCCAGTTACATCTCCAACTGAACAGCATTCATAAACATGTTTTACTCTGGACTCTAACTTCTGTAAGAAGAATTCCTTCCACCCTTGTTACCAGACTAAATAAGAGCCGATAAGACACTTTGCTTCTCATCTGACTGCTCATCATCAAGTGTAACATATAAACAAATTATTCTCATGCTGTATCCTACTCAGAGTCATGGCAGAGTGCAGCCTATCTCAGCAAAATCAGGTGGAAAGAAGGAACCAGCTTTAGAGAGGCTGCCTGTTCACACATGCCTTAACTCAAAATTCACAGTTCAGTTAACCTAAGTATAATGTCATGTGGGAGAAACAGGAGGACAGGAGGAGAAATGTATAAGGACAGCTAGGAGGCACAAGGACAGAGTTGGATCAGCACTGTCATATTTAAATATACGTAATTAAATCTACAGAAGTAATGAAATGAATCAATTAAATAAATAAACAGGTGTAGCATTACATCCTTATGGTTTGGTACCTGTTTACCTATAAAATGCAGCTAATGTTCATCTATTATGTAGTAAGGAAGGAATGATAGTGGATCTATAATTATAATGGAAATATGTTGTCATACTCTGAACTGGATTAAGCAGGTCCTTTAATGGTTGGATATTTTGTCAGAAAATTTGGATCAATTTTCAATGAGCTCAACTAATGTAATGAGTTAATCAATCATTAGGACCTGAACTTTGCAGATGGCTGCCTCTGGGGACATGTCTAGTAAGTCTGTCTGGAAATGCCCTAAAGTTAAGAGTGCTGCCCAGTGTTAATTGCTCTGGAATTACTTTGTTGTGGGGACATTTTATAAAATCTGGTGTGCAATAGCAATAGATGGTTGCCTCTGCATGCCTGTGGGTAATATTTAAAAAAAAGAAGAGAAATTAACTAATAATGTGTGTCTTGTCCAACTTTTCACAAAAACACCAATTGCATCCTGGTTGTAACTGAACCATAAGCAGCTTTGTTTAAACCATTGATTAATTACTAGAATTGCTTTTCTGAATATGCTAAAAGAATGCAGATTCTCTATTGTACTTAAATAATAGTGTTCATTATTTAATCATGCAGCCATTCACTTTTTGATTAACAATCTGCTAACAGTGTTTGATGTATGACTCTGTTACAATCAAATAATGAATTTCTGTAAACAATGACATCTGAGTCAACAGAAATGTACTTCAGTTCACATGGTTGGTTACTGATGCATTTGGGTAACAGTGTACTTTAGAAAATGATGACCAGTGCTCATTTTAAGGTGGAGGACAACTCATAATGGTTGTTTAGGACAGCGATAACTTCAGTTGCAATGATTTCTTTCATTGAGAACAGTGAATTCAGGTGGGAGAAGAGTATAATTGAGGACAGTCTGCACACTGGTGACAGAACCATCCGACAGACAACACAATCTCAGATGATCTTATGTACAGAACTCAGCTGGGTTTCTTGTGTTTCAAGTCCACATTGGAAGTAGTTTCAATGATTGGTTGAGTGTTAATTATGAGCAGCGTCTTAGTAATAATACATTTTTAAAAATTCTCTAACACTCTTATTTATAGAGGTTATTTGCAACCACAACAATTTTCCGATATTTTAGTTTTGGGGTAAAGTCAATTCATTGCTAATCAATATACCATTTGTAATTTCCTTAATTTGCTCTATAACTAGATTATAACTCTATATACTGTATAACTGTTAATGTCCTGCATCACACATATGCATATGGGAGACAACTTCAGGGCTCATCTGCTGAAATTGCACTTTAAACTACAGGGTGACACAGTTGCTTAATGCTTTTTCTCTTCCTCAAACTTCAGAATGGATGATTGATGGATGTTCAACTCTGATGTCACTTCTGATTTCTGCCCTCCTGAACTCTCCCCTTCCAGGTCAAATTGCAGAGAATATTCAGCAGCTCAGGATACACCAAGTAGTCCAAAAAACTGGTCAAAAGACAACCCGTAGTGGATTAGACAATGATTTTATATGGCCATCCTTTTCTTCTAGACCACTCTTCAAGTATATCTTCATGGAACTGTCAATCATTGGAGACACTGAGATGTTCACTGTTGCATGCCATTCTTGTCTGTCATTTGTTCACTTCTAAGTTAAGTAACTCTGTAGACTTTGTCTACGCTTCTTAACTAAATGTTCTGCATCTTGCATTCTTTGTTGCATCTAATGAACATATCACCATTAGGCTGGTTTAAACCAAGAGATGTGCAGAGTTCATTTGTAGGCCGCCCCTTCTGTGTCACATTCCTGAAAACTGGCTCCACCGCCATCTTGGATAAGTTATAACAAGACACTAGTTTGAAGAAGATGTCTCAGCAATTACTGCATGAATTTTCAATCTTTAAATGTCTTTCAGCTAGGTGTCCCAGCCCTTTATGACTGGCTGTCTTATTGATTTATACCTGCTATTATTATTTTGTTTTTATTTACACAGACCAGTGATGAAAAGGGAAGAGAGAAGGTGTCCACAATGACACTGTTATTCACAGCAAGAGAGTTCAGTATAACACTTTATGATATATGTTGCTAATTATAACATAACACAGCATTCTGAAACCCAGCAGCTGATTACATTGTCCACTTCCACACACCCATAGTCACAATTTCAAAAATGAACTTAACACGGAATATGAGAAAAAAAAAAAACACCACACCCAAATGAAGAACTCACATAGATAAAGGGAGAGCATGTAAATAGATGGAAAAATTACAATACATTTGATTGCAGGATAATGGACCCAAAAGGAAATATTGTTAACCACTGTGCAACCATGCTGCCTGCTGCTAATCATTATACGTTTAAATTGTTATTAGTAGAACACCTATAGTGCCAATATCTGAAATGGAGTTCAAGGTCCATAACTTGTTGCAAGTCCTGTTGTTTATGAGTGGTTCTTCTCAGGTATTGTACTTCACAATCCATGTCAGAGTTAGTCATATTAGGTCTGGCTATACCACAAAAAGAAAGAGAAGAAAGTCTGATTTGAAAAACCAAACTCAGTGGAGTTTACTGTTGGTTATCCCCCACCCTCAAAACAGCCTTGTATCATATTTAAAGGGAACTTCCAGGGTCTCTAGCTGAACCCAAAGGGAACAGTTCCACTAGCTTGTGCACTGACCTGATATATACAGTGTCATCAAGATGGGACTTTAGCAGATGCTTCAAACAGCTGATCAGACTACACAGAGCTGCAGTCCTACTTCAGTATACCGGCTGGAATGACAGAATGACATGTTTTTGCCTTGTAACAAACACTTATTTTCCTACTATAATCTCTTTTCCTAAAAAATTGTCAGTTATTCGATTAACTTAATTTGGGACATTAGACATCAGCCGGAGCTCAAGCCTCAGTTTCATGTCTTTGAAATGCAAATGAAAAAAAAAGGACAGTTAAAGGGTGTTAATCTTTTTTTATCTACTAATCTCCGGCTATAAGAAAAAAACAGGGGTGATTGCTTGTGCGCCAAACAAAGTGGTTGTGCCATATGATGCTGTGAAATTGAGAAATGAATCTGCATTAAATGTGAGCTACATACCAGAGGAATCAATAATTTGTAATGTTCTGACTTGAAAACTCGCACTGTGGCTCTTATTAGACTTCTAACTGCTTTAGGCCTCCCTTTCCTTAACCCACCACCCACTGGTGACCTATGAGTCACCAGCCATTTCTACTGTATGCTAAACCTTTATTAAATTACTAAAAATCCAAAGCCTCAAGTCATTGGAGGAGCTGAAAGGGGCTTTTTTTCTGCTGTGAGTCCACATCAGCATGAGTGCATGAGTTTGCTTTGTGTATGTCTAACAGGGGAGGATTAGTTTTGTTATAAACTGTTGTGTTCAGTCAAATATGGTCTGCTTGTGAGCCAGAGCTGCTACATGACACATGTCCCTCAGCACAAGCAGCTACAGAGGCACAATATACGCAGCCCATGACCGTCAGTGTAGGCGCTGAGCAAAAGCAACCTGCTTGGATAAGTGAAGCTTCTGACTTTGTTTTCACACTGAAGTTCTCATGTCTGTGTTTATTTTACTTGGCTGCACTATCTCATGCAAGATGCCCATCTGGCCTGCAAAGTTATTCAAACCAAGGCTACTGCCCTGTGAATGTATTGTGTTGCCATCTCCTACTGCTACTCCTTATTAGATTAATCCCTGCTTATGGGAAAGCAGAAGAAATGAAGTGAGAATGATAGCATAAGTAGTCAACTTAGGAAAAAGCAGGGGAAAATGTAAGAAGAAAAGAAATAAAATGAATAAACTGAACCCATACAAGTTACTGCCCATCCATCCATCCATTTTCTGAGCTTATTCCACTTCAGAATTCTTAGCTGCACGTACTTGTGATGAACTGTGCAATGGCACCCAGACAGACATCTGTAGTCATAACCCAACGTCTAGTTGGTGAGAGTTTCTGACTCAGACATTATAGACAACCCCTAGTGGTTTAGACCATGCTTTTATATGGCCATCCTTTTCCTCTGGGCCAATCCTCATATACGTCATTCCTGGAACTCAATCATAGAAGATGTTGATATTTGCACTGTGCATCAGTCTCTGATCAGGTGTATGTTCTCTTTTTCTCCCTTCACTGTTGCATGCAATTGCACTCTTGTTTTGTGTATTTTTTTACCCCATTTTTTGGACACTAATTGCATGTCCAGACCTATCTGGATAGGAGTCTCTTGTCTTCTTAGGGAGTCAAGGCTGGAGGGCTGTCAAAATACAGGGCCTGTTAAAGCCCAATGCGGAACTCCTTGTGTGATTTTGGGCTATGCAGGAAATAAATTGTTGTTGTTTTCTGTCATTCTTTCACTTCAATGGTAAGTAACTCTTTGAATTACTTTTATTCCCTTGTGAACTTTATGTACGCTTCTTAACTAAACATTCTACATCGTCCTTATATCCATAGCATCTGATGACCGCCTCAGGATCAAGCTGGTTTAAACCCAGAGGTGCACATAGCTCATTTGTAGGGCTCCAACTGACCGTTGTGCACATAGCGAACCGAACACCAGTATGAGCAATTTGCAATTGCAATTTCCCTCATTGCGAGTGCGAATATAACAAGTAAGTGCATTTTCCCACAATAACTATTTATATTTTTAATAATAAGCCATGAATAGCTATTAAATTCTTCTACAGAAACTAATCGGTGACTCAGCTTGTCACAAAGCTGAAGAACAGTAACAAATTAATGCATGCTACACTCACGTACATGGGCCTAATTGAGAGAATCAGCAAAAACCTAATACTGTATGTCTAGTTTGGAATACAGGAGGAAACCAGAGTAATCAAAAGAAAACAAGGACAGGGGAGAATGTGAAAATTCTTCTCAAGTAAATAATGGCCATGGAATCAAACCAGGCTCTCTGAATTTGTAAGGAAGCATTGTTAACCACTGCATCACTAAACCACATTATAATGACTATAGATTTTGCATATTTGAAAGCAAATGGAGAATAACACTATCCATGAAGAGCATAGTGGAAAGAAGAGAACCATTTCTTTTTTTCACCTCTTCTAGAAAATATAAAGGGGGAAAAACTGAACTGGAGAAAGGGATGACAACTAAGGCTTCGACCAGACAATCCAGAAAGGAAAACCTGTTCTTAAGTAACAGGTAGGGATGAAGAATTTTCTATTTGCTCAAGAAAAATAATCTTGACTCCTCTTTGACAATTTTAGACCAATTTCTAACCCGCCTTTCTTAAGTAAAATTCTAGAAAAGGCAGTTATTAAGCATCTTAATGATTACTTGAATAAACATTATATTCTTGATAAGTTTTAGTCAGGTTTTTGAACAAACCATAGTACAGAAACTGTGCAGGTTAAAATAATAAATAATTTGCGGGTTAATGCATAAAGAGGACATATATCTGTTCTTGTTCTCTTAGACTTGAGTGTAGCATTTGACACTATAGACCACAGTATTCTTATAAGTCAACTTAGTTAGTGGTTTGGCCTCTCTGGAAGTGTCTTAAATTGGTTTCAGTCTTACTTAAAAGGTAGAAAACTCTTTGTTAGTTGTGGTGATTGTACTTCAGTGTCCCATGATATTGTATGTTGTAACACAAGGATCCATTCTGGGTCTGCTGCTCTTTTCAATCTGCATTCTTCCATTAGGTCTGATTATCTCAAAGCACAGCCTGAGCTACCACAGCTATGTTGGTGACACATAGCTTTATTTACCAATAGTGCCTGATGACCCTAATGCTCCTGGCTCTTGGATCCAATGTCTTAGCAGTATTTCTGAATGAACGAGTAATAACTTTTTCAAACTAAATAAAGAAAAAAACAGAAATCTTAGTCATTAGAACATTAGAACACTTTAGACGAGAACAGGCCATTTAGCCCAACAAAGCTTGGCAGTCCCATCCACTTATTTCTTCTAAAAAAACATCAAGTCAAGTTTTGAAAGTCCCCAACATCTTACTGTCAACCACACTACTTGGTTGCTTATTCCAAGTGTCTATTGTTCTTTGTGTAAAGAAAAACTTCCTAATGTTTGTGCAAAATTTAACGTTAACAAGTTTCCAACTGTGTCCCCATGTTCTTGATGAACTAATTTTAAAATAACACTCTCGATCCACTGTACTAATTACCTTCATAATTTTAAACACTTCAATCATGTCACCTCTTAATCTTCTTTTGCTTAAACTGTATAGGCTCAGCTCTTTTAATCTTTCCTCATAATTCAACCCCTGTAGCCCTGGAATCAGCCTAGTCACTCTTCTCTGGACATTTTCTAGTGCTGCTATGTCCTTTTTGTAGCCTGGAGACCAAAACTGCACACAGTACTCAAGATGAGGCCTCACCAGTGCATTATAAAGGTTGAGCATAACCTCCTTGGACTTGTGCTCCACACATCGTGCTATATAACCTAACATTCTGTTTGCCTTCTTAATGGCTTCTGGACACTGTCGGGAAGCTTAGAGTCCACAATGACTCCTAAATCCTTTTCATAAGGTGTACTCTCAATTTTCTGACCGCCCATTGTGTATTCAAACCTAACATTTTTACTTCCTATGTGTAATACTTTTAATTTTTAATACATTTACTGACATTAAATTTCATTTGCCACAAATCTGCCCAAGCCTTTATGCTATCCAAGTCTTTCTGTAATGACATAACAGATTCCAAATTATCTGCTAATCCACCTATCTTGGTATCATCAGCAAACTTAACCAGCTTGTTACTTATATTCCTATTTAAATCATTTATATATATTAAAAATAGCAGCAGCCCTAGCACTGACCCCTGTGGAACACCACTCTTAACATCGGCCAGTTCTGATGAGGTTCCTCGCACCATCACCCTCTGCATCCTGTGTCTGAGCCAATTCTGTACTCATCCAAACACATCACCCTGAACTCCCACTTCTTTTATTTTGATGCCCATCCTCTCATGTGGCACCTTATCAAATGTTTTCTGAAAGTCCAGATAAATAATATCATAAGCTCCACTTTGATCGTATCCTTTTGTTGCCTCCTCATAGAATTCCAGCATGTTAGTAAAACACGATCTCCCTCATCTGAACCCATGCTGACTCTTCAGAATAACTCATGTCCTTGCCAGGTGTTTCTCAATCTTATCCTTAATAATTCCTTCCATTAATTTTCCTGTGATGCATGTTAAGCTTACTGGCCTATAGTTGCTTGGACCTGCCCTGTGACCCTTTTTATATAATTTGATGATATTTGCCATTTTCCAGTCCTTTGGAATCTCTCTAGTGCGCAATGACTTCTTAAAAATATGTGTCAAGGGTTTATATATGTACTCACTAACCTCCTTAAGAACACGAGGATAAATATTATGTGGTCCTGGTGATTTGTTTGATTTCACCTTATTTAATCTGAGCATCACTTCTCCCTCTACAATTTCCAAATCTCTCAGTACCTCCTTAGTAACCCTTTTAGCACTGAAAGGTTATCTACTTGTAATACTATCTATCTATCTTCCTTCCGTCTATCTACTTCCGCACATGTGAATACCTCAGAAAAATGTCTATTTAGGGTATCTGCTATTTCACTGTCTGTACCTTTTAATTCCCCTTTACTATTCCTGATGCACTTGATCTCCTCCTTGACTGTTCTTTTACTACTAAAATACTGAAAGAATCTCTTAGGGTCTTCTTTCGCCTTATCTGCTATATTCCTCTCCAACTGTCTTTTAGCCTCCCTGATATCCTTCTTAATGTTTGCCATCATGTTCTCATACGCTCTACGATTCACTTTACAGCCATTAGTCTTATATGCCTTATACAGCAGTTTTTTCCTTTGCAACTTCTTTTTTAAATCTTTATTAATCCACCGTGGAGTTTTTTTTAGTTTCCTATTAATTCCAAATTTAGGTATGTATCTGTCCAGCATTACATGTAAAACATTTTTAAACCCATTCCACTGCTCCTCGACTGTCTCCACACTTAAAAGCTTATCCCAGTGTATCCTACTTAGACATTGTCGCATCTGCTCAAAATTAGCCCTACCAAAGTTCAACTTAACAATTTTAGTCTTTGCATTTGTACTCTTACAAAATACTGAGAACTGCATTACATTATGGTCACTTGACCCTAGTGGTTTAATCACCTCTACACCCTCAATTCTATCCTGATTATTACAAAATACTAAATCCAGACAGGCTTCACCCCGTGTTAGTGCTTTAACATGCTGTGTTAAAAAACAGTCACTAATAACTTCTAAAAACTCCTTCTCCTCCATCTGCAAGGTTATCCCAGTTAATATTTGGATAATTAAAGTCCCCCATGACTATAATATCTCCCTGTAAACTTGCCTTTTTGATATTACTAAAAAGATGTGTGTTGAAATTACTGTCTGAATTGGGTGGTCTATAATACACTCCTAAAATAAGAGCTCTTTCCCTAATATTTTCCAGACAAAGCCACATGTCCTCACTAAGATGGGACTCATCATCCAACTGAAGAGGACTTACATTTAAATTCTGTTTGACATAAACAGCAACTCCACCTCCTTTTCTGTTTTGTCTATCCTTCCTAAAAAATGTGTATTCTATGTTACACTCATCCCCATCTTTGTTATTTAGCCAGGTTTCCGCTATTGCTATATCATTGTCAAGTATGGATATAGCGAGGGCATTAGAAATAAACTTGATCCTTTAGATTTAAAAATCAACATGGAGGCAAAGAATTTAGGAGTAATCATTGACGTTGACTTTGACATAAACTTCAAATCACATATTAACCAGATTATGATGACTACATTTTTTCACTTAAGAAAAATAGCAAAAGTTAGACCTCTTATAACTTCACAAGAGGCTGAAAAATTAATTCACACTTTTGTTTTTAGTCGACTGGATTACAGTAATGCATTCCTAACAGGACTATCTAAGAAAAACATCAATCAGTTGCAATTAGTGCAGAAAGCAGCAGCAAGAATCTTAACTAGAAAAATAAAATTTGAGCATATCTAACCAGTTGTAGATTTGTTACATTGGTTACTGGTGTGCCATTCAGAATTGACATTAAAATACCACTAAATAAAGCCTGTATAAAAGCCTTGTATAAAGCCTTAAACAATCTTGCTCCATCCAATATTTTGGAATGCCTGTCCCACTATACTCCAAGTCGTAACCTTAGACCTTCGAATGGAGTTCTGCTTATAATTCCAAGAGCCAAGCTTAAAAGTAGTGGTGAGGCAGCCTTTTGCTGTTATGCACCTAAAGTCTGGAGTATTTTAGCAATAGAAACTTGCAATGCTAATACTATGGAACACTTTAAAAAACTGCTAAAATCCCATTATTTAAATATGGCTTTTTCAAATACATTTCAGTTGTATTCTTAATAGACTATATGGGTATAGAATTATCATATTCTTTGGGGATTTGGAATCTGTAATAATCCCCACTATTCTCTGCTGTCTTTTCCAGTTCTTCTGTTCCAACACCATCTGATGAAGGCACTATGCAGTCCCTTGTGATGATGGAATGAAGGCGAGTGTCTTATTTGTCCACAAGACCAACATCATCAAATCCTATCATGTGTAGCATGAAAACAAAGAGGACTGATTTTGGAACATTTATGTTAGGTAGAATGCTCAGTTAGGGCTAGGCATTCATTTGGCCTTGGAACCCCTGCAGATTTAGTTATTTTCTCCAACCTAACAACAGTTTTTTTTTCTGTCCTCCTGGCCATGTACCTTACTTATTCTTTAATATTATTTTCTTATCTTAATTGCTTTTCTTTTCTTGTAATTTTCTCTTTGTCACCCTGTAAAAGCACTTTGAGCTACATTGTTGTATGAAAATGTGCTATATAAATAAATGTTGTTGTTATTGTTATTGTATAAAGTCATGCTTCTTAGTTTACTGTGCCCTATGTCAGCAGTCACTATGTTTAGATAGATAGATAGATAGATAGATAGATAGATAGATAGATAGATAGATAGATAGATAGATAGATAGATAGATAGATAGATAGATAGATAGATAGATAGTGTGGGAGTACCAAGCTGGCACTGCCGGCTGAACCCGACACAGACACACATGGGACACAAGTTCACGGCAAACAGGTTTTATTTTTCCTTTTTCCCTTGTATAACACAGTCCCAGCACAAGCACAGCTTACAGTATGATCCGTCTCTTCTCTTTATCTTTCTCCCACTTCACTCCTCGGGTCAAGCTTCATCGCTCCTCCTCCCGATTCTGGCTCCCCGAGTAGTGGCTGCTGGCTCCTTTTATAGCCCACCCGGAAGTGCTTCCAGGTGTGGCGGAAGAACTGCCCATAAGGGCTCAGCAGCTCCTGCTGCAGCACCCCCTGGCGGTGACTGTGGATCCCAACAGGGCTGCACCAGACTCCAACTCCCATGCAGCCCTGCAGAAGTCCGAGGCACCACTGCAACCCAGGGGGGCTGCCATCTAGCATCCTGGGGTTTGGGGGGTAATGCTCTGGCCACACTTGCTCCCCCGGTCTTCTCAGCGTGGAGGCATCCCAGCCGGGCAAGAGCCCCGGCCGCATGCTACACTGCTCTTCCCTGAGCTGAGCCTTGTGGTGCAAAGTAGCCTGTCCCACGAGGGCTGTTTATCTCCAAGACAGGGAGTCAATGCTGTCGGGTCCATGGCTTCTCCCTGCAACAACACAAGACAAGTACGGGGAGGTACTGTGCCGATGCCATCTCCCGGTGTCTACTACCGTTTTTAAAAGGACAATACCTCCAGACGTGGCCCTAATTCCCACAGTTATAACAGCGTCGCCCCCTGTTTTGCTCCCGTGCCCTGCGGGCATGAAAACAGGACGGGAAGCCCCGCTTCACCTCGCACGCAGCCAAGGTGGGTGTTTCTCTTCGTCTCCTCACAGCGAATCCCTCCGCTACACCTGAGTGGACGGGCTTTTGCTCTGTGCTGTTAGGTGACCTGGTTTTCCCTTTCCAGGTTTTCCTCTTGCTTTTGGGTGAAACAACAGTCCGGGTCTCTCTATGTGAACAGCAGAGAGCCTGCGCTGTCTGCACCCCTTTGGACTTGAGTGAGATTGCCGCCGGCCTTTTGGGCGTGTCGCTCTGGCTGCCGCTACTTACAAGCCGGCACCTCACACCCAGCTCTGCCGTATCTGCCCCCACCACACGATCGATCCTCACACCTGCCTCCTCTGTCGGAGCTCTAGCTACCTGCATTCCCTCAGGTGTTATATCAGGATGCAATTCGCTTAGATCTTCATGCTTATTTATGGTACAGGAAACACCCACCTGTACCACGGTATCACATTGGCCGGAGAGTCTAGCGTCACGGCTCCTCTGCTCTTCTTGCGGTTCCTTCAGGGGCACCTCAGCCATCCTCTCCAGCCGCTCTATTCTCTGCCTCAGCAGAGCCAGTCCCTGCAAGAAAGACTGTATGGGCTGGAGCATATTCTCCAGCTCGCGTATAGCCCACAACAGGTTAATACATTCGGCCGGCAGTGGACGCAGACTTACATCGTTCAGCTCTGCTGGCCGCGAGCCATTGGTGCCGTGAGCTTCCAGCGCAGGGCCCATCGTGTGTCCTCGGAGATTAGAGAGAAGGTTCACCGTTCCTGCCTCCAACCTTTTAGCATCGGGACTCTGGCACACATCCTCCCACCTCTTACCTGCTTCATGGAGAGCTATCCCGCCCTCCACCACCCCCTCCTCCGTCGGAATGACACCGTCGCATTGAGCCTCCTCCCACCGTTGTCTCTCAACGAGCAGCAGGCCCAGGTTGAAGTCACTCTCACTCGAGCTTGTCCTGCCATCGTCCCAGGGATCGGCGTGCTTAGGCCAGCAATGCGGATCCGGTATTTCGCCATCTAAGAGGTATGCATATGGAATGGATGAAAAACACTCCCAGGGCAAATCATCCCTGGGGCCAGCGCCTACCTCTTTGCGGACCCCGTCTCCCGGAGGTTCCACCTTCCGGGTGGCCTCTCTCAGCAGCATGTTGATCCAGGCTTCGTTCTCGACAGCGGGCGTGTCGGTGCCCGCTGCCTTAGGAGCCCTCCTGGATCTCTTCTTCCCCATTGAGTAGGAGCAGTGTCTTAGTGAGCCTCTTTAGCAGCTCCCCCTTTTTTTTTTTTTCCTTTTTCAAGTGCGTCCTCAGTGCGTGCTTCCGAAGCCATGTGCAGCGGTGCTTCCTCGTGTGTGCGCCTTGGGGTGCTGTGCTGGGCCCTTACATGAATTTTTAAACAGTTCCCGGACCGACTGGACAGACTGGAATCCTGCCGACTACGCCAGTGTAGGAGTACCAAGCTGGCACTGCCAGCTGAACCCAACACAGACACGCGTGATTCACAAGCTCACAGCACACAGGTTTTATTTTTCCTTTTTCCCTTGTTGGAAACGCCTTCCCCGTTCCCCACAAGTATAACACAGTTCCAACACAGTCCCAGCACAAGCACACCTTACAATATGATCCGTCTCTTCTCTTTATCTTTCTCTCACTTCACTCCTCGGGTCAAGCTTCATTGCTCCTCCTCCCGATACTGGCTCCAGGTGCCCTGCAGGAGTCCAAGGCACCGCTGCAACCCAGGGGGGCTGCCATCTAGCATCCTGGGGGAGGTAATGCTCTGGCCACACTTGCTCCCCCGGTCTTCGCAGCATGGAGGCATCCCAGCCGGGCAAGATCCCCGGCCGCACGCTACAATAGATAGATAGATCTTTATTTGTTTCCAGGGAAAATCTGGCTTTTAAAAAGTTCTTTAAAAAAACACAAATAGATAAATATATACATATTCACACACCATTTGGTCTGAACACAGACCAGAATGACTTAAAGGGAAGAAAATTTAAGAAGAAAACAAAACTTGTAACTTGGCTGTCATAGTCACATTGAGGCATTATGCAGGCGTATTGTTGTTGGTATAAAGGAGCCCCAGTAGCGTTTCTTGACACACTTCTGCTGAATAATTTGTTGGCTGAAAGTACTGTCAGAAAGAGGATGTGCAGCATTGTTCATACAATACATAATATAACATAATAAAATGCTGAGACCATCTCAATCTGACAGAGGGTGTGGGTGTGGTGTGTAGGCAGGTTCTGTAATGATTTGTGTCCTGTTCAGGTTGGTTCCTGCCTTGCAACAATACTGCCAGGAAATGCTACTGGATCCAATGACCCTGACTCAATATGTATATTTTGTGTTGTCACACATGTGTGCATGGGAGGCAGCTAAAGGGTAACGAATGAGGGTAATTCCATGTCGGACCAGGGGAGGGCAGAGTACATTAACCCTTTCTCTTTTTTTCCTGCAGATCAGTCATGGGAAATCCCTCCTGGCCTAGATGATGCCACTTCTGGTTCTGGGCCCCGACGACACCATTTCCGGTTCAGGCCCCGGAGATGTCACTTCCGGTTCCAGGGCCGTTGACACCACTTCTGGTTATGGGGCCTGACGACATCATTTCCTCTGCCTAACTTTAAAACCACCATTTTGTCACCGATGCATCAGTTCCATATTGAACTCAGTTGAAATTCATTTTTCTTTGCTTGACCAGCAGCAACCCACAATATACGGGGTGGCTACCCCAAAACCTTTTTTGGCTCTCTCATCCTTTTTTGTTCTGACAGCGTATACATTAAAAATATATGTACAATGTTTATATATATTAGGGCTGGCAAACAATTAAAATTTTTAATCACAATTAATTTCAAAATGTTACTCGATTATCTCAATTAATCACATTTACTAAGGTAGTTCAGCATTGTCCAGTACTGAATTTGACTGTTGCACAACTTCTTAGCTGCTCAAACTTAGCTATATCTGTAGAACAGAGTATTAATTAAACCAGTTATGAAATAGTCTTACTGCTTGCATGAACTATTAGATATGTTCGCAAATAGAAGATGGAATGCAGTTTTCTGACCATGTTTAACTTGTTTAACATGCCTCAAGTACAACTGAATGACCAAACATAGGGAAACGAAACAAGATATACAGTATAAGCCATAAACAGAACTTTTTTTAAATAAGGAGTTTTCCTTTCTTTAATACCAATTTTCCTCAATTTAGTGTTAAAGGTTTTGCTTTTCAGTTTTACTAAAACTTTTAAAACAAAGTATATTTTATCTGTGGACTTATTTGAACACGCGTCACACTGGTGCTTGAATCATCCTATGAAGCAAACTAAACGCTCCAATACTTTTTAATTTTGGATAAATGTACCTACAGGGTGGAAGCATGAGTGACCTATTTGCTCAGTGGCAATGTGAGCACTAAAAGATGCAGGTGTTGCACATGAAAGAGAAGAGGAGCGGAGTTGTGAGGAAAGGCAGGAGTGGAGTCTCTTAGCCGGTCCACCTTGAGACTGACCATTAGAATTGAAGCACAGCTAAGCATGGAGACTTGGTTCAGCTGATGTGTAACCAAATGTCCTTTTAACTCCTGCTTTTTACCCCTTTATTCATTTTTTATTTGCTTGTATACAACCTGACAGCTGTTTGTATACTGCATACTGATATACAACTACTTTTATGTAACAACCGAAAAAGACCTATATATTTATTTAAAAACTAGGCAATTTATATTGATCTTTTTAAATAATATCAACCTTGACAGGGCCATGGCATCTATATACAAAACAAAAAGAAACAAAATGAAGGACTAATGTGGTCTGGCTATAACTGGTCTTTAGTTGCTTCTGTAGTACGAGGTCTATCACCATCAGTCACTGTTTCAGTAAACACTGACTTCTGGGGCACCAAGACATTAGCAGCAGATCATTTAAGTCCTGTAAGTTACAAGGTGAGTCCTCACTGGATCAGACTTATTTTCCCAGCACATCTCATAGATGCTTCATCAGATTGAAATCTGGGGAATTTGGAGGACAAGT
Source organism: Erpetoichthys calabaricus (assembly GCF_900747795.2). Lineage (NCBI taxonomy): Eukaryota > Metazoa > Chordata > Cladistia > Polypteriformes > Polypteridae > Erpetoichthys > Erpetoichthys calabaricus. The sequence continues at coordinate 105,179,194 of NC_041395.2, forward strand.
CAACACCTTAAAATCTTTATCTTGTTCCTGAAACCATTCCTGAAAGTTTTTGCAGTGTGATCCTGCTGAAAGAGGCCACTGCCATCAGGGAATACTATTACCAAGAAGGGGTGTACGTGATCTGCAACAATCTTTAGGTAGGCGGTACATGTCAAAGTAACTATCATCCAGCAGAAAATTGCCCAGCGCATCATACTGCTTCTGCCGGTTTGCCTTCTTCCCATAGTGCATCCTGATGCCATCTCTTCCCCAGGTAAATGACGCACATGCACCTGGCTATCAACATGATCTAATGTGATTCATCAATCCAGGTCACTTTCTTCCATTGCTCCATGGTTCCGTTCTGATGCTCACGTGTCCATTATAGCCACTTTCAGTGGTGTACAGGGGTCAGCATGGACACTGACCAGTCTGCCATAGATGCAGCCTCATACACAACAAGCTGCGATGCACTGTGTGTTTTGACACCTTTCTCTCATGGCTAGCATTACATTTTTCATCATTTTGTGCTACAGTAGTGGGATCAGACCAGACAGGCTAGTTTTCGCTCCACACGTACAACACTCATGATTTTGTCATTGGCTCACCAGTTGTCCTACAATGAATAACTTTGGTAGGTAATAACCAAACGCCTTATAAGACCTACCACTTTAGAGATTTTTTGATCCAGTCATCTAACTATCACCATTTCACCCTTGTCAAAGTCACTCAGATCCTTACACTTACCATTTTTCCTCCTTACAACACATCACCTTCAAGAATTGACTGTTCACTTGCTACCTAATATATCTCACCCCTTGACAGATGCCATTGTGTATCAGATGCCATAATCAATGTTATTTACTTCATCTGTTTTAATGCTCTGGGTGATCAGTGTATGAATATATATATATATATATATATATATATATATATATATATATATATATATATATATATATATGTAGTTCTAGGGTGTTGTACCGTGTTAACCATTATGAATGTAGAGAAAAGCCAAGCAAAAATGACACCTTTTATTGGCTAACTAAAAAGATTACAATATGCAAGCTTTCGAGGCAAATCAGGCCCCTTCTTCAGGCAAGATGGGCCTGAGTTGCCTCGAAAGCTTGCATATTGTAATCTTTTTAGTTAGCCAATAAAAGGTGTCATTTTGCTTGGCTTTTATATATATATATATATATATATATATATATATATATATATATATATATATATATATATATGTATATATATATATATATATATATATATATATATATATATATATACACACACACACGCATACGCATACGCATACGCATATATATATACATGCACATAGCCTTTATCAAATTTACAAATACATTTCTTACAAGTAGAACATAAGAAGCTTAGTACTACATTTAGTCCCTACAGAAGGAGGAAATCTAGCAGTCTAACAAAGCCACAATTACCAGACAATGGATGGGGTCAATAAAGCCGTAGAGTCAAATAGAGAAAGAATCAAAAGCTTAAGCAGTACAAGTAAATGGTAACCATTCAATAGGCATTTGGATATTAGGAGGCTGATGGCAGTTCAAATGCTCAGAGTATGCTCATTTCACAGCTTGGAGGGAAATAAGTTAGAAACTGTATACATTTTCTGCTTGTCTGGTAAGATGAGGCACATTTAGTAGGCAGTTTAAAGTGAAATGGAGACTTTGTGGTGGGACATATGAAAAGGATAGAAACTGGAGGTGTGAGAAACAGAAGAGAACAGTGCAAGGTCATGTTCAATTTCTGAACTGGATCCTAGCAGCAATTTGAAGTGGAGGAGTAGTGTGGGTGAAGTTAAGAACAAAATGCACCAGTTGGACAGGAATATTCTAGATGACTTGGTGAAGTTAGACAGCACTTGCTGAGCGGTCTGCTAGTAGATTTGAGACAATGACAGCCTGAACAAGAAATTGATTGGCACAAATGTTGAAAATAAAAAGTCTTCTTTCTCTGGTTCCCACAAAAAAACCCAATTTACAGAACAGCCTGAACAGCGCTATGCTTCAAACAGAGGCTGGTAAGAAATAAAAAGTAATATGAATTTGCAATCAGCATTTTTTAGCCCAAATCTCAACACATCTAACATTTTCTCAGAACATCCTTGTTAATATAAATACACTTTGCCTGTTCAATAGTTGTAGGACATAACTAGTAATAATTTGCTACTGGGAAAATAGCTGGGAAAACAGGACTTCTGGCAATTTGTCATGAAGTATGCCTTTCAGGCCTAGATATGTACACAATTTAAAGAAGAGAAAAAATCCCCCTCTGGCTCTTTGTCTTCTCTTCAGTCAGATTAAAGTGACATTTTCTCAAGGAATGCTAAAAATAATGATAAGTGAAGCAAAATGCTAGTTAACTGTGCATTCCTTTGAAATATTTTAGTAAACTTACTATAACAGTAAAAACCCTGAAGGTTTTGCTCCAAGTACTGTTGTATACTGGAAGAAATCAATATGAATACACTAAACTACGACATCAAGATAACCAGTTATTAGTTTGTTTGAAATAAAAAAAATCACTGACAGGGCAATGCAAATCATTCATTTTATTCAAAATGAATCCACAAATTTGGATGGGGAACTGTCATAATTCTCTGCAAAGTTCAGTCTTGTAAGGAACCAGCCATGACTTTACATTGGTGTTTAAAATGTTCTGCCCCTTTGAATTCATCAGTTTTCATGGACACAGCTGTGTGCATTGCTTAATGTATGGGAAAGCACGGGTTCTATAAAGAAAGGCATTTTTAGTTAAACTTCCATTTCCATACTTTCTAAAAGAATTCCAGACCCCTGGTCCTTCTGTAATGTTTACTGACTTTATGACTGCTATAAAGTCATCTTCCTCATCTTTTTCTACTTACTGGCAAGCCCATCTCAAACATGTCTCATCCAATGCTAATATACTGTATTCCTTGTAGATCTACGGAATTAGCTTACCGTAGCCATTCAATCCTGTCTGAATTCTCAGTCTCCGTTCTTTCCATACAGTGCCTAGTCAGGAATTACATAGCAGGTGTTAGAAATCTGAATAGTATATTAGGACCTATTAGCACTTTCTCAAACTGTAGCTGGGCTATTTCATGAAATGGCCCACATACTGTATACCAAGTATAGTTTGGAAGTTTTTTATGTGTTGTAAGGGGGTGTCTGGAGGCTTAATTGTGTAGAGTCACCAATGCTTTAGCTGGATGAATCTGTAATCCATGTAGGGCAGATGTTAACCTTAGAGTGATCACAGTATGACGTTTAAATCTACCTATGGATAAAGGTTTCACACCACTCAAATGATGACAAAAATTAATTATTTGGAACAGAAGACTAAACATGGGTACATTGGTTTAACTGAAAATCAAGTAATGTCCTACTCATATCTCTACTGAATTCTAAATTCAACATAGTTTTGCCTTTTATATGACTGTTGTATACCCCTCATTAGGGCAATGTCTGTCACAAGTGAAAATGTATAGCCATCAGAACACAGGAGTCCAAATACTTACATAATCAACAGATTTACGTTTTTGACTTTCTTCAAGATTTGCTCAAAAATAATTCAGCTTTTTCTTGCCAGTTTTCTCTTTATGGTTTTTGGGTTTGGAGAGAGTCTGTAGCAGAGACTCAACTAGTGGGAGAAATAGAGGCCAGGATAAAAATTGAAAAGAATAAGAGGAGGAACAGCAGGTGGAAATTACATTCTTCGATAGTGTGGTTTGAATGTGAGCAAACCACCCTACCAGGAAAAATAAAAAATTAAAACTTATATAGTGAGACAAAGAGAAAGAACAGGTTTTTGTATAGTTTGTGTTTATGGTTAATTTTGTGTGATCCCTGTGTTCATTAAGACATTATAGTCTGTTTGTTTTTGTTTGTTTTTTTTTCTGGCTGCAGACAACTGCCATGAAGTTCCTTTCATTCACGAGAATGTGAATCATTTTTCTAGAAATTCTCTGATGCACAATCACTAAAATGGAAAAAATCATTTAAAATTAAACCTGAGCATATACACACAGGTGGCATTTTGGGAATTGAACTCATATCAGAACTGAGACTGTTTACACAGCTGGGAGAAAAAATTAATCTGTCAGGTATGCCAAAAATCAGAATTAAGTCAGATGGAATTGGCGGTGAAGAGGTAGCCATAGATTGGCAGCATGAGGTTTGGACAAAGAAGCAAACATAGTCAAGAGATGTGTTGAGCTGGAGCACAATTAAAAAAAATGTTGGGTACTGAGGTGAAAAATATAAATAAATAAGGTTTCTTGTCTATCTAGAACTAAAATACGAATAAATGTACTGCTGTGTCACCTGGTTTTAGTCAGTGAAAGAGATACAAAAATATAGTAGATGAGGAATCGGTACAAAACCCCAACAGGCCCTAACACTAGTTTCAGATATGTGGCCACACAGGTGAATGTCGACAATGTGACCACAGTCACCAAGTGATGTGATCATCCTTTGTGATGTCATGATGTGGATGCCATATTGAATGCATAGAGGCAAAGCCCAGGTAACAAAACAAAAACAAGTGTCAAAAATCGGGAGTGGTCTCTCCTAGACTTTCTCATATACTTAGATAGGGAGGAGTAAACTGCAAGACAATGATTATATTTTTATATTATGCACATTAAAGAACTACCAACAACAAATCAAATCTAATTAATAATATATTGAACAATTATTATAAAAGTAAAGTTGAATAAATTGGGCTCTGCAGCTGCATGAATAAAAGGTAAAGTACCACTTACGGTTAACGGAAATAGCCCAAAAGTTGATATAAATCTACGTTTTGCACCTAATACTTGTATGTAAAATTTGGTTGACCTAAGTGAAAGCATACTCAAGTTATTGTCTTTACATACATACACACACATGCACACACAGACATAATTCCTAAAATGGTATTTTCGGACTCAGGGTGGTCTAAAATGTCGAGATTCATCAAAATCTCAAAATTTAATTTTTGGAGGATTCCAATACTTTACCTATACTTTGTATACAAGAAAGTCAGGGAGGTCTAAAACGTCAAGATTCATCAAAATCTCAGCATTGAATCTTCGGACTATTACAGTACTTTCCCTATACTTTGTATATGAGAAAGTAAAAATGCAAAAAAAAAAAAATAAAGTTTAAAATAAAATTAAATATTTGAATAAGTGACCAGACAGAGATGTAATGACTGAAGCTGAAGTAAATTCAGTAGTCACTAAATATTTAAATGAATTAGAATTACATTTAAAAAAGGAATCAGAATGGGATTATTTGAGCACGGTCACAAGGGTCAGAACTTAAAAAAATATTTATACACATATGGGACAACATCACAATACTGTTTGCTTAAGTAATGAACCCTCATTGAAAATTACATTTAAAAGAGTTTGCAGATTTTTGCAAAATATACACATTTACTTTGTGTGGCTGCTTTGTAGGGCCACCTACCTAATAGTAAGTTTGCACTCAACATATCCTCAAGCTAACTCTTGTCAGTTTCAAAGAGGATGTAATTTAGCAGGTGGACAATCTCTACTATGAAAAGGTCTTTCCAATGCATTGTATGAATACTTCATAAAATCAAAAGTTTGTGATAAACATGCCAGTAAACTAAGCAGAATTCACTACAATGCTCCTAGAATGATTATCCAGGGCTTTGTTGCTGAGAGAGGAAAGTTTCATATGAACACATTCTGCACTCTGCATTCTGCAATGATGCCCATATAGTGGCATTTAAATATTGCTAAATGAAAAACCAACAGACTTTGATACCCAGAAGAACAGATACATCAACTCATTGGGATATCACTGTATCTGATGCTCACATTGCAAGTTTATATTTTTCACTTCTAATAGACTTTGTTTAATTAACGATCAAGTTCCAAGCACAGTAATGACAGACTATTATATCTGCTTGTGGCTGATTATCATGTGTGCTGTGGGATATGGACGGCCTGTCACCCTGGCCAACACCCCCAGGCCGCCAGATGGAGCTGTCCCTGCTGCATGGAAGTGCCCCGAATACCAGCAGGGAATCATGGACAATGGAGTTTTCCTTTACAGCCCTGCTGGATATCACAGGGGCCAACAGATGATGCTGCAGGGAGGCCCAGAGAGTTGTTTGTGCCCTATAACCCGGAAGTTCGTCGTAGGCAAGTTCCGGGTTGAAGAAAAGGACTTTTTATCTGACCCGGAAGTGATAAGAAATCACATGGACTGGAGGATGGGAAACACTTCTGGGTCAGGGAATATAAAAGGACTATGGGAAATCCCAGACGTTGAGCTGAGCTGGGTGGAAGGAGGGCAACGCGTCTGGGAGTGGAGGATTGTGTATTGTTATTTGATTATTGATTTATTACTGAGTATTGTGGAGAGGAGGGTGCTTTGTGCACTACTATTATTATTATTATTATTAAACCATTATTTGGACTTTTACCTGGTGTCTGACGTCTAGTCTGAGGGTTCAAGGGGTCACGGAGACCTCAATCTATCACAGTGCTTATGATCCTGATAGGCATAAAACCCCCAGCTGGATTGCTGTTCTTATACCTACACTATACTGTATTCAAAGCCACTTAAATCATAAAACCGCTAATATGGCTTACCAAGGGCTGAGCAGGAATGGTTAATGCAAGAGTAGATGTCCTTGTGGGCCATACGTGTAACGACAATAGACAGTAAGTGGAAAGCTACAAGGACAGAGATAAACAAGTCAGAAGATGAAGTGTAAGTAAATAAATGTGCAGCAGTCAAAATCAGAAAACTGATCTTATCTTTGACCAAACCTAAACGTAACCCAAAATCATTGTAACATCTCAGTCGCTAATTAGTTTGCCAAAAGACAGAGAACAAAAGACACACAACATTTTGATAGAAAGTATCCTCAATATTGGACATCAGGAACTTCATGCTACTGGAATTGTCTCTCCAATGACTTTACTCTGCACAGGTTTGTTTAACAATCCTTTCATCTAAAAACCCGGAGGAGCATGCTAAACTATGGGTGCTCATTGCAGCAGTACCCAAAAACAAAGCAAATGTTATGCTACAGTAGTTTACAAGAAACATACAAGAAAAAATCATTTCTATACTATACACTAATTAATAATAGCAATAAGCACATAAATATACAATCCTTATGTTTCAGAGCCTAAAAACTGTCCAGAAGTTAAGAAAAGTTTGTAATGTTGGAAAAAAGAAAAAATTGTTGTGGCAAAATGAGAACAGTACCACAATTTCCAGTGATACTAGGCCGCTCTGTCCCAAAGTAATTGATTTCCAAATTTATTAATAGGCCCTAAAATGGAGAGTGATCAAGAGTTAATTAATCCAGAGACATAGATCTGGATAGAAGACTATAGTGGATCACAGAATTTAGTATGGGTGTCCACCAATCCATGAAATGGCAACAAGGAGACCTGGCAATTTGTTACTCAGAATTACAGGGGCACCTGTGCCTGCTATGGTACTTTCTTGCAGGATGGACCATGGTGTTCCACAGGTCATTTCTGATCCTGTAAGTGATATATCAGCTACTTATGCTATCAGCAGCATATTTATTTAATTTGTTTGTCTTCTCGATAGAAGTTATAAATCAATTCTGTTTTTGACACGTATTTCAAATTTTATCCTTATATCTTGTTTCAAAGCAGCTTTAAGCTAGCTGAAATATTTCAGACTTATTCCACAACACCATTTGGGAATTCTGTGGGAGCTGCTGGCATGTTTATTGTTGCTACCTGGTTGCTACAGGTGCTGAAGTTATGTAGAGTTTGACGTCAAAGAAACAAGGTCTGCAATACGCATTTCTTCACTACTCGAGTTTGCAGATAACAATTTGACAGAGAGTTTCATTATTGTTTGTTTTTATGTTTAACAATTCTTTGGCTTCAAACTTTCAACTAAGACACAGATTTAGTATTTGGTTTTGAAGAAAGATAGGGCAGCTTCCCATTGTGACTTTTACCGATTCTTTGATGATGCCTTTTTCCCAATAAATATCAAACTTAATCAGGAAAATGAACAGGCCATTCATCTCAACAAAGCTCACCAGTCTTATCCACTTAATTCTTCTAAAAAAATCATCAAGTCTAGCTTTCAAAGTCCCTAACATCCTACTTTCTACCACATTACTTGGTAGCTTATTCCATATGTCTGTGGTTATCTGTATAAAGAAAAACTTCCTAATATTTGTGCAAAATTTACCCGTAACAAGTATCCAACTGTGTCCCTGTGTTCTTGATGATCTCATTTTAAAATAACAGCCTTGATCCACTGTACAAATTCCCTTCATAATTTTAAACAATTGAATCATGTCTCCACTTATTCTTCTTTTGCTTAAACTGAAAAGGCTCAGCTCTTTTAATCTACCCTCATAATGTATCCTTTTTGGCCTAGAATCAGTCTAGGTACCCTTCTCTGGACTTTTTCTAGCGCTGCTGTGTCTTTTTTGTAGGCTGGAACTGTACACAGTAATCAAAATGAGGCCTAATCAGTGCATTATAAAGCCTGAACATAACTTCCTTGGACTTGTACTCTACACATCATGCTGTATAATATAACATTCTGTTAGCCCTCTTAATGGCTTCTGAACACTGTCTGGAAGTTAATAGTGTTGAGTCCACCATGACTCCTAAATCCTTCTCATAAGGTGTACTTCAATTCTCAGACATCCTATTGTGTTTTCAAATCCTACATTTCCTACATGCAATACTTTATATTCACTGACATTAAATTACATCTGCCACAAATCTGCTCAAGCCTGTATGCTGTCCAAGTCACTTTGGAATAGTTCAATGGATTTGAGATTATCTTGCAATTCACCTAGCCTGGTATCATCTTCTGACTTAACCAGCTTGTTACTTGTATTCTTATCCAAATCATTTATATATTTTAAAAATAGCAGCAGCCCTAACACTGACCCCTGTGGAACACCACTCTTAACATCAGCCAATTCTGATAAGGTTTCTCAAACCATCACTCTCTGCTTCTTGTGTCTGGGTCAATTTTACACCCATCTACAAACAACACCCTGAATTCCCTTCTTTTATTTTGACACGCAACCTCTCTTGTGGCACCTTATGAAATGCTTTCTGAAAGTTAAAATAAATAATATAACCTTCACTTTGATCATATCCTTTTGTTGCTTCCTCATTGAATTCCAGCATATTGGTAAAACATGACCCCCCTCTTCTAAACCCATGCTTGACTGTTCAGTAAAACTCTTGTCCTTGCCATGTGATGCTCAATCATATCCTTAATAATTCCTTCCATTAATCTTCCTGTGGTACATATTAAGCTTAGTGGCCAATAGCTGCTTGGCTCTCCCTGGTCACCCTTTTTATATAACAGGTTGATATCTGCCATTTTCCAATCTTTCTGAATGTCCCCAGTGCACAGTGACTTCTTAAAAATATGTGTCAAGCGTTTACATATGTACTTGCTAACCTCCTTAAGAACTCAAGGGTAAGTATTATCTGGTCCTGGTGATTTGTTTGATTTCAGCTTATTTAATCTGAGCAGCACTTCTCCCTCTCCAATTTCCAAATCCCTCAGTACCTCCTTAGTAGTCCCTTTTACTGCTGGGAGGTTATCCACTTCCTCAGTTGTGAAGACCTCAGAAAAATGAAAGTTTGAGCATCTGTTATTTCACTGTCTGCAGTCTGTCTGACACCCTAGGATTCACATTGGAGTTATTAGCTTTATACACCTTATTTGTCTGTTTTTTCCTCTGCAGCTTCTTTTTCAATGCTTTATTAACTTTATTTAAAGTTCTACTAATTCTAATTGTAGGTATGTATCTTTTTAAACCTGTTTCACTGCTCCTCAACTGCCTTCACACTTAAAAAGCTTATCCCAGTCCACCCACCTTAGACTTTGCAGCATCTGCTCAAAAATTGCCCTACCAAAGTTAACAGTTTTGGTCTTTGCATCCTCACTCTTCCAAAACACTGAGAACTGTATTATATTATTGTCACTTGACCCAGTGGTGCAATCACTTTTACACCCTCAATTCTATCCTGATTACTAAAAAAATATTAAATCCAGACAGGCTTCACCCCGTGTTGGGACTTTAACATACTGTGTTAAAAAACCATCACTACTAAAAACTCCTGCTGCTCTTGTGCTCTGCTATTGTCAAGGTTATCCCAGTTAATACACAGGTAGTTAAAGTCCCCCATGACTACAATATCTCCCTGTAAACTTGCCTTTTTAATATTACTGAAAAGATGTGCATTGATTGTGCATTACTGTCTGCATTAGGTGGTTTTTTAAAACATTCGTAAAATAAGACATCTTTCCCTAAAGGTTTACATTATATTTTGTTTACATTTTGTTAGGTCACATCAACATAATGCCATTTTATTTTCCAGATGCCTCCATTTTGTGTTTGTTTTTTGCAGCTGTGGCTATATTGTTTACTGTTATGCTGCATGCATGTGCCTGTTTAGAGTCCCCACTTGTGACGTTTCATCCTACCATTTTGTTACATTCACATTTTTGGAAGAAATACATCTCTGTTGAGTTGCTACTTGAATCACAAAAAACAATAAAATGTGTCATGTTATTCTAAATGCAATTTAAACACGAAAATGCATTTCTGCGTGTATTTTATATGATTGACTGTGGTGAAAGGTCAACATTGTCAAAATTAGTAGAACTCACACACTGAATGAGAGTAAAGCCATAAAAACAGGGATGTTTCTTTAACAATAAATGACTCATAGCCATATATTCTGAGGTGTAATCTTCCCTCTGCTATGGCCATGGAAATGTCTCGTAAAGTAACATAGCAGTAGAGTGTTGTACCATGTTAGCCATAGATTGATACAGGAGAAAGCAGGGTGAAATTACACGTTTTATTGGCTAACTAAACAGATTACAAATAGAAGCTTTCGAGGCAGCTAAGGCCCCTTTATCAGTTAAATCTTGTCTGACGAAAGGGCCTTAGCTGCCTCGAAAGCTTCCATTTGCAATCTATTTAGTTAGCCAATAAAACGTGTCATTTCACCCTACTTTCTCTCGTAAAGTAACAGTTACTGAAACTAGCCTTGGCTACTCTTGCACTGTTTCTAAAGTCACTTTCACCCTTCTAGTGTTCCTGATAGTCTTCCATAGTTGCACGACAAGTTTGTCATTCTCTGCGATATCCTCTTATCTTCTTCAAGGATTGACAGCATTTATCCAGTGCTCCAGGAGTCTCCACCTGCCTTCTTGAACTTTTCTTATAAATTGTAACAAGAATGTTTCAGGGGTTTATAGAATTCAGAGCTCAGCATACCAGTGTGACATTTCACTGTCAATCACCCATCCAAACCCTGCTTATTTTCAGGGTAATATGCTGGCTACTACAGAACAATTTGCATCCATGACCAGCTGTGTGCGGTTACTGTGCTCATTCAGACTCAGGGCAGTGATCTTTAAATACATTCCAGTTTTCTTGAATGCAGCTTGATTTCACATTTCCTCATGTGAACTGGTAGTGAAATGTATGAATTTGCATATTATCCCATGCATTGTAAGGATGTTCCAAGTTTGGTGCAAAATTCGAGAAATTCTTGTCTATGGCATACCCAAATTATTGCTGTTGCAAAGCTGCATTTTATATATAACGTTACCAGTACTTTCATTTTGGATAACAGCTTATGGCCTCTCCGCATAGATAGATTAACTTACAAGATTTGTTACATCTTGCCTGAAGAAGGGGCCTGAGTTGCCACGAAAGCTTGCATATTGTAATCTTTTTAGTTAGCCAATAAAAGGTGTCATTTTGCTTGGCTTTTCTCTACATTCATAATGGCTAACACAGTACAACACCCTAGTACTAAAGATTTGTTACAAATATTACTCCATCTATGTCCCAGAAACACCATCTTCTGGTGGTGAAGTTTGGAGTAGTTTCCTAAATTAGGAAAACTGATGAAAAAAAAACACTTTAACTCCTACTCCTTAGAATAGGATCAAATTTGCACTACTTTGAGACTTTTTAAGGACAGTTTTCCTACTCTGAGACTCTTAATAAATACGGGTCCTGGTCTTTGTTCTTTTTTCTGACACATTTTACATTTTCTAAAAAGTAGAAAAGTGGACCAGCCATGAAGAAGATGAAACCTTGTTACGTTATGCCAAATGTGGCTTTAGGTTTATTACTTTTTTACTTATTGTTTAGTACTGTGGTCTTCCATACCTTGTATCCTTCTCTTTTGTTTGTACTTTAGTTTCCTTTCCCTTACCAACTACAGTATATGCAATTTATGCTGATGGATGACTGCAAAATTACAATACATGAGTTTCAGTAGTTGTATGTAAGTGCGCCCTGCGATGGATTGGCATGCCACTCATCCTTTTACCCAATGTAGTCCATTATCTGAAATTGAACAAGCAAGCTATGGAAATGGATAAATCGAATGACATTAAGAGCACACAATTAATTAATATGACAAACTGGACCAAGAAAGTGGAGAAGCATGTAGCTTAAGGGCCTTTATGAATGACAAAAGTCGTTTTTGCCTGCCAAGCATTCTTTTGTAGTGAAAAATAGCCCTTCATTGATTATTTTATATGCTGTAGAATCCAATTTCCACCTCCTTGCTGAAGTGGAAAGCCCTTTTATTGACAAGTTAAACAATAATATAACACATCTTATGATAACAATATACCAGCTAATGTCATTAGGCCCTTTTGTAATGAGGTGTACAGCTGTTTATATGCAACCAGGACTCTAACGCGTTTAAATCAATTTTTAACATCACCAAGCAAGCCAAAGAGAGAGCTTCCATTGATTAAATGAGACACATTAAAAAGTTATCAATTGACACCAATTACAAGTCACGCCACTAGAGATGTAGAAATGAGGGGGAGTCATCCATGTGCATGTGCAGTACTGGAAATACTGACACTTAAGCATTCTAAGGACTTCACTGTATGAAAGTAGCTTTTGTGTAAACCAACACAATAATAAACTGATCATCAAAAGAATAACAAAACTATGAGAAAGCTATTATTAATATTTATTTGCCAGGAGTCACTATTGAAATCTCAACAGTAATATCTGAAAAAACCTAAACAGGGTGCCAGACCTTCACAGGGCACACACACACACATAATTTTAATGGGGTAACTTAATGTAATGCATCTTAAATGACAGAAACTGGAGCACATAGGAGAAAACAAACACAGGCATGGGAGAATGTGTGGACTAAACACAGAGAACAACCAGGTATGGCATTCAAATCCAGGATGCTAGATCTATGAGACAACAACTCTGTCTATTGTGCAATCATGGCGTCTAATATACTGTATATTGCATATAGTTTTTTGTGATTCTTGTGTTCAATAGTACTGGAAATCTGCTTGATTCCCCCTACATAAACAAATGCTTGTTGACTATAGATGGGTGAACACCAAGTGTCCCTTGTATTTAAGCCAGTTTCACAAGTCAGCCTTTTCCAAAGTTTATGGATAACTAAAAAAAAAAGACTTTAATAAGTGATTACTATTAGGTTCTTTGACAGAGCAGTGGTCATTTAACAAGCTAATTAAGAGGGCAGGCTCAGTTACAGGACAGATACTGGACCTCCTGGTGGTAGTAGTAGCAAAGGAGATTATTAAAACAAAACTGAGTGCCATTAAGAACAATATTGCACATTCTCTCTCTGACACACTAACACCGAGTACTTTCAACCAATCAATTATTCAGCAGAAGTGTATCAAGAAACACTACTGGGACTTCATTATACCAACAGCAATACCTCTGCATAATGCCTCACTGTGACTGGGACTGCCATGTTAGATGTTTTTCTTACTTTTTAATTTTCTTCATTTTTAGTCATTCTGAGATTTGTGCATGTATATATGAACAAGTGTGGAAATATGCTTGAGTGGGACCTGGAATGAACTGACTCTCTGATCATAGTTGACTCTTGCCTTCTACCTACGTCAGCAGGCTCTTGATGGACGAGCGGTAGAAGGTCAGTAGCAGGTTGGAGTCCAGGTTGTGCTTTCTGAGGACCCTCAGGAAGTGTAACCGCTGCTGAGCCTTCTTGATGACTGCTGTGATGTTGTCTGTCCAGGAGATGTCAGGGAGATAAGGACGCCAAGAAACCGGAAGGTATGGACCCTCTCCACACACTTGCCATTGATGTAAAGGGGGGCTAGGTTGGTGCTGTGCCTCCTGAAGTCGACAATGATCTCCTTGGTTTTCCTGGTGTTCAGAGCCAGATTGTTCTTTGAACATCAGGCTGCCAACTTCAGGACCTCCTCTCTGTAAGCTGCCTCATCTCCCTTTGAGATGAGTCCGACCACTGTGGTGTCATCAGCAAACTTGATGATGGTTGTTGTTGTGGGCCGGACTGCAGTCATGGGTGTAGAGACAGTACAGAAGGGGGCTCAGCACACAGCCTTGTGTTCAGTGTGCGAATGGAGGAGTGGTGGGGGTCCCACTCTCCTCATACAAATGGATTCATTGTCAGTCTTTGAATTTTATACATATGACCTATTACTTTTGTGACTTTTTTAACATTTTTACAACTGGTCAGAATGGTGATGTGGGATCTGTCCATGGTTTTACATTTTTTATTTCCTATGTTTGACTCCTTTTTCTTTGCCAGTTATTTCAGTATGTTTATACCTATGCCAAATGTTTTTAATTAACTTCCTACACTATTTGTTAATTACTCTAATTTAGTGAATTAATGTGTTTTATTATGTACATGTAATTTAGTTTATTTTCATTTAACTAAATCTAGGAAGGCGAGGCCCCATAATCATTCAGGTGTGCCACTGCTGGAGGCAGTCATAGGAGATGTCATATTTAAATCCTTTTTCAGACCTGCCAGCCCAGATGCTAAGGTACTGAGTGTCAGGATTACTCTGGGTTTTGTGTTTTACTGAATTTCTACTTGTTTGTTTCCTTTTACTTTGCTAATGGTGTCAATGTTTCTGAGTTTAATTTTGCTTTTTAGTTCCTGCATTGTTGTTTGCTGAAATTACCTTAGTCTCAATAATTTCATTTTTTTTTGTAATTTAGATAATTATATTTGACTATTGCCTACAAAAAAACTCATAATCCCAGCCACCTTAAATTCCTTCGCATCTCTCCATTAATGTCTTTTGTTTTGCAAATTTGTCGATGAGCACAAGCAGCAAGCAGCCTGCTATCCCATCCCACTACGGCAGCAGCACAAGTCGGACAAAAAGTTCTGTCAGCTCAAGTCTGTTTATCTGTGTGTGAGGTGCTTGGATTTGTAGAGGGTAAATAATATATCATTATTTGGAACACATGCATTTCATGTGTGTTCTGTGTCTACAACAATCTATGTAAAAGTACAGCAGGATGACAGCAAATGCAGGGCAAGAAATGTTATATAAAAAACATTTATATGTTACTTATATAAAAGCCAGATCAAACGTTATTTACCTATTTATCTTTATATCTTTTATCTATATATCTTATATATATTTATCTATATCTTTCCCACAAAAATAAACTGGAAACCAAGAAGGTGTCAGAGTTAATTAGCTTGTTTAATGTGAATTTTTGGATCATTTCTAAAGTTTCTTAGGGTAAGTCTGGGTTTTTTTTTTTTTTTTGAGAAAGTAGGTTGTGACTCACTAAATTATAATTTGGTGTCTTACAATTAATGTTAAAAACGTCTGGAATTTTTATTATTATTGGATACTGTACTTAGATTTAGTAAAGTCTTTATTATCTTTTTTAGAAAGTCTTACTTTTTTTCAATAATTAATTCAGTTTTGTCTTGGGTCCTTGTAATTGTGGTTTGTTATGGAATGTTTTTATTATTAATTGTTGATCCAGTTTTCAATAAATTATTTGTTAAACATTTGGTGCCAGTCCCCTCTTTTCCTCCCTTCCAAACAGCCAAAACAATGTGCACTTGATAATAATGCCACCTATTGAATTTTACATTAATTGCACTAGTTTTGAATTTATGTACTTTTTATTTGGAATCCATCATTCCCAACAGCTGCTGCTTAGACCTGTAGGGGTTTCAGTTGTCTGCAGCCAAGTCTCCAGGATTTTACTCTCACTCTAGAACAGGGCTATTCAATTACAAATTCAGTTGGGCCATATTTTCAAACCCAAAAATTTAACTGGGCTAGACATTTTCAGTGGCCGGTAAGCAGCAGGTAATGATAAATATTAAATCAACACAAATGAATATATTTAAAAACAGGTAAAGTTTATTCATTGTTTCCCTTTTAAATTTGGTCACATCTGACACAGGCACGTCAAAAAATGTATAAAAACAACAACAAAAATCTATAACTGAACTGAATCTGAGGTAGTCGTGTGACAATGCGGATTCTGCTTCACGCTCCCACTTCTCTTTTGGGAGCCTTTTGAACCCGATACCATAGGTATTGTAACCGGATGAGCTGGAAAATGAGGACACCAAACAAAGCAAGGGGAAGGTGCAAAGTGCAAACAGTGCTTTTATTAAAAATGAACAAAACAAATCCAAATAGTGTTCAAAAGAAAGTGCAGTGCTTCAAAAGTCAATAAACAATCCATAAAACCAAGGTGAAACGTGGAGGTGAAAATAATCCAATAAATATTCCATTTAAAAATGAGATTAAAACAACAATGGCTGGAAGCAGTCTTTTAAAAACCCGGTGCCTTCTTTAGCTGGCGGCTCCCCTGCTTCTCCCATTCAGGCCCTGCACCAGGAGAGTCACCCTACCTGCAGCTGACCTTCTCCTTCTGGTCTAGTAGCCTTTCAATCCCTGGCTCTGTAGGGCTTTTGCCAGACCGAAAACTCAGCAGGGTTGACCCGATTTATCTGCCCCCGGATGCCAGCCAAACACCCCACTAGGGCTTGCATCCCAGCTTCCACTACTCATTAAAGCAAACCCGTGCTTGCTTACTCGCTGCTATACCGGCTTTTTTGGCTCCTGCCTTCTTCCCAGTTAACCTCCATCTTTCTTTCTTTCTTTCTCTCTCCCCTCCGCACTCATACTCCTACTATATATAATGGGGATGTGGCACAGGTGCAGCAATTAGCAGCTCCCAGCATCAATCGACGGAGATGGGAGATCCCACACATGTGCACTTCAGTGTGGAAACAACCAAGCCTGCATCACGCCCGGTAACCACTCCAGCCACACTACCATGCCCCCTGTTTAAGCTGCGGTGATTAATTATTTGAAAGCTGGCTTTTTTTTCTAAGCCGTGGACCCGCTATACGACAAGTAGCAATACTTTTTTTCCACTTTTGAAATAAAAAAATAAACATTTTGCACATGTCTGACCCTGGCACATCACAAAGTGCATACAAATAAAAAAGGTGCACAGTATTAGCAATAGCATTTGTTTTCCTTTTGAAATATGAGATCCTCCCCGAATTTAAGGGGGTGGTCATGACAGGCAAGGGATTTTTTTTTTCCATAGAACTTAAGCTATTTCATTCACACGGTTTTAATCACTCATATGACAGAGGTTAAATTTGAGTTCCAAAACACAATGCCTTTTCCATGGAAAACTACCTGAGTAAATGTTTAAGACAAGGCTGCATGTATGGTGTGAAAGTGGATTAGTATATTTATTGAAAAATGTCTTTGTACAGAGTTCTTAAGTTTCAAGTAATGAATCATTAATTATAACTATTACTATTATTATTTTTACTAAATCATTTTCCATGTTTCTTTGTTGATGAGCTCCCATTGAAGAATTTATTGGTAATAGAACATATTTTGCGCATGCCAAAATGACTGAAGTAACAACTAACGAAGTGGCATTTTTCGATACCATTTTAATAAAGTTTACTGTCCCCTTGACAATCACAGAGCAGCCCAGTAAAGTGACAGTAATATACCTGCAACTTTAAAACGCAGACTTCATCACATCGCTGTGTTTGACAAAACAGCGGGAAGGCGACTGCTTGTTTGTTTACTCATGGACAGGCTGGCATTTTGCATGAGGTACGAGTCAAATCAAAAGAGAAACAGCAGGCAAAGGTGTGTGAACACAAAGAGATTGGTGACAACCACACCTTATTGTGCCTCAAATCAGAAGGGACAAATGAGTTCCACGGGGCACAGATGTCTTCATAACAGAGGACCTACATGATAACCAGTTGCATCACATTTAGCTCTTTGTTCATTATTCTGGTACAAGTGTAACCAGCCTCTCAGCAGCGGCGTGTACAAAAAAATATTTTCACGTGTGCGTCTCCACCTTGAACATCATTTTCGTGGTGACTCCCTCACACCCAACGGGAGATATAAACCAGTCTTTATGCGGCACATTACCGACACATATGTTAACGGTACATACTGTACACTAAACAATAAAAAAAATGCCTTTTGCATCTGTTACAATATAATAGTTTAAAGTTTCAATGATTTCATTCATAACTGGCGAACTAAGTAGAAATGATAATCGCTGAAGCCTATTTTTGGTTGCATTTGAGACCATTTTAGTTGCAATCTGGAGCTCTGGCGGGACCATGGGCTGGACCACTCAGAGGTTGCTTCTGGCCCACAGGACGCCATTTGAATATGCCTGTTCTAGAACAATCAGTTGACTCTACAAATGGATTGGGTAAAGACACCTCAAGATAAAGAGACAGTAGTCCTTTAGTTAGACTTACCTGATGCCTTCTAATGCAATGTGGGAATCCAACACGTCACCATACAGAGTACTAATGTCAGTGTCAAATCATCACGACTGCTCACAAATAACACTTTTTTGTCTAGCAAGGTCCAAAGTTTGAAAAATGAGGTCACAGTATATGAAAGTTTCAGTGTAGGAAAAGAGAAGACCAAGGGGGCAATAGACCATAAGCATTGAAATGTTGCACAGTTAATACAGCAATTATTCCATGGGCACAAAAATGAAAGGGTTATATTGAAAATACCATGTGTGTCTGGCTCTTTAAGGGTAATCTGGAAGCAGGGATATCTGAGACTACCCAATGGAGCACTAGTAGGACAAGCCCATGACTTCTAAAGGGCATTCCTAATTGTTGAAGTAACTGCATGGATTGCTTCGAAATTAATCTTGGTGTGAGGTTTAAAGTTTTCTCTTTGTCCTTGAGTTGACTGGCATGAGGGTAGTGTGGGCAGAGTGGTGAGAGTAGAAGAGCATGAAGGGCAGAGATGTGACTGAGCCAGTCTAACTTATTATGATCAAGTAAGTATTACCTTCCATTTATCTGTTAAATTTGTTAGCCTTGTAATCATACTACTTTGTGTCATTTTTACAACTACATCGATGTTTAATAAAGTTTTAGGTTTTGCCACTTTTTCTTCTGAGAAGCATAGCATACAGAGAAGACTTGATCACAAAATGTATTCTAGCTGAACAACTGTGCTGTGATTGAAAGTTAGATAATTTACTTACTTGAACTTCTGATTTTTCAGTGCATAAAATAAATATATTCAGCAGAAGTGAAAAACTTTACTTAAAAGGCTTGGCATTAAAGCAGACAGGCACTGCAGCACAAGTGCTTTAAGAAGTGATTTTTTTTCGAATCCTTTGGTATAGTCTGGGATCATTTTGACTTTTAATAAGGAACGAGATAGTGCTTAAAACCAAAGCCACATGAAATGTTTTGTGATCATTCCGCAGTAGGGATTTTTTTCTTTGTTTTTTCTCCAGTATTCTTTTTGTTTTGCTTTCGGTTTGTATTACCTCTTTGCTTGAATGTCCATGCATATACTGTAAGTGTTTATATCTTCTCAATGGTGTAACTGAATTCTCTGTTCACATGAACTGTGCAAACAATGAATTTTAATACTACCTCAGAATCAGGTTTTCCTTTTTCTGATACTTCACATTGTCTGTCTTTCACAATTAAAATATCTCTGGCTCTCTGTATTGCTCTATTATTCCATCTAGCTAAAAGTTCCTTTCACGGCAGAATTATTTATAGTGGATGTCCAATACTCAGTTGCAAAGCCAAAAAACCTAAATATCAGGAGCCGTGATCGGGCAGCATAGAGTGGAAGGAATTATTACAGAAAAAAAACTGAGCAACACGTGGCAAGAACAGGAGTGTTAGTGAACAGTCATGATGGATTCAGATAAGGGAGGTAGTGTTTTACTAACATGGCAGAACTCTACAAGAAAGCAACAAAAGAATACGGTCAGTGAGGCTCATATGATATTATTTATCTTGATTTTCACAAAGAATTTGATAAGGTAACACATAAATGGTTAGGTATCAGAATTAAAGGAGTGAAAGTTAAGGGTTTAGTGTTTAGATGGACGCAGAATTAGCTAAAAGAAAGGAAGCAGAGGGTTATGGTGCAAGGAATTGTTAGAATTAGGTAAAGTTACTTCTTCCTTAGGGGTCAGTACCGGGGTTGCTGTTGTTTTAATACATACCGTAGATACTCGCGTATAAGTCGAAAAATGTATGCCTTAAAATTCATTAAAAAAACAGAATCGACTTATCCGCGGGGCAACACAATTGTCCATAGAATTTGGATAATGACATTGTACACTCAACGCTTCACGGTGTTAAGTCACCGGTCATCTGCCGTTTCCCATGGTCTTTGAAATAATTATAAGCCAGCAATACTATTGCTAATTAGCTAGTTTTTTTCTAATTTCATTAAATAATTCTTTAAACTGTGAAATACTTGAATTTGAGCATTAGCTTTTGCAGGTTTTGGATAACAAACATACCATTAGCTGCCACGTGCAACCAGATTTGGAATCAAAAGAACCAAGGCAACGCAGGCTATCAATGCGATGCAAGTGCAGCCCGCGATTCAAAAAATTTCTCTGCCTACCTGTTTGTCTCGTCTGACAGTAGCTGAAAAGCAGCATCAGGAGAGAGCAGCCTAAAGTAGTCCAGCAGCGGGTGATCTGTCGTGTCCAACAGCAAGCCACGCTGTCTTGTGAAGTCCGGTAGCTGCATCAGCTGAGCGAATGCGATCAGCTGGCGCGGCATTGGCTGGTGTATTGATCAGCTAATGCTGGCTTCTCACTCTCTTGCTCGATTCCTGATCACTGTCAATAAAATACGATTCTGAAAAATCAGAGTCCGACTCAGCGATAATGTGCAAAACATCGTCTGCCGAGTGTTTTCTTTTCTGCACTCGCTTCGCTCCCTTGTTACATATCGATGCCATCTTGCCTTTGTTTAAATTTGTTTACATTTAGCAACTCACGCACACACAAGGATTAGTTGCCGAGTCAACGGGTCTAGCATTTCTCCAAGCACAGAGGGAATGCCTGTGACGTGACAGTGAGTTTTGTCGCCATTAACAGCTGATTGTCGCCCTCTATCTCTGCCTACCTGTTTGTCTCATCTGACAGTAGCTGAAAAGCAGCATCAGGAGAGAGCAGCCTGAAGTAGTCCAGCAGCGGGTGATCTGTCGTGTCCTACAGCAAGCCATGCTGTCTTGTGAACTCCGGTAGCCAGTTCGGATCAATGTCTGGGTATTCCTCCCACGTGAACCTTGCCGTAGCTGCATCGGCGAATGTGTTCAGCTGGCAGCCGATCAGCTGGGGCGGCATTGGCTGGTGTCTAATCAGCTGATGCCGGCTTCTCACTCTCTTGCTCGATTCCTGCTCACTGTCAATAAAATCCGATTCTGAAAAATCAGAGTCCAACTCAGCAATAATGTGCAAAACATCATCTGTCGAGTGTTTTCTTTTCTGCACTCGCTTCGCTCCCTTGTGACATATCGACGCCATCTTGCCTTTGTTTACATTTCGCAACTCACGCACACGCAAGGATTAGTTGCAGAGTCAACGAGTCTAGCATTCCTCCAAGCACAGAGGGGAATGCCTGTGACATGACAGTGAGTTTTGTCGCCATTAACAGCTGATTGTCGCCCTCTGTCTCTGATAGCTCTCAAGTTTTACCCTCGAGTTATACGCGGGTCATAACAAATTTCGTAATTTTCAGCTTAAACAATACACTCGACTTATCTGCGAGATCGACTAATACGCGAGTATCTACGGTAAGTGGTTTGGATAGGAATATAAGTAACAAGCTGGTTAAGTTTGTAGATGAAACCAAGCCAGGCAGATTAGCATATAATCTAGAATGTGTTGAATCATTACAGAGGGATTTGGACAGCACACAGGCTTGGGCAGTTTTGTGGCAGATTAAATTTAATTTGCTTTTGAATACACAATGGGAGGATTTGAAAACTGAAATTACTGCTTATGAGAAGGATTTAGGAGTTGTAGTGGACTCATCACTATTAACTTCCAGACAGTATTCAGAAGCCATCTAGTAGTCTAACAGAATGATACGTTGCAAATGTAATGTTGCAAAAGGTTATAAGGAGGTGACATGGCTGAATTGTTTAAAATTTTTCAAATGTTGTATTTTTTTTCTAAAATGTGTTGAGAAAGCAGATATGATATACTGAAAGAAGCTAATGCAATTGCCAATGAAGGTTATAAATAATCCTAATGGGTTAGTAAAGTATCATGAATTATGAGGGCCAGGGCCTATACTGGCAGCATCCAGTATAATATGTCAACAATTGGGAACATTTGCTGTTTTGTTATTGTTTATTTTGTGCCATTTTTAGAGATTCTGTTAATGACATCTTGTTTTGTATTTATGTTTCTGTGATGCTGTGCATGGGGTGTGCCCGACATATATTTTTGTACGTGTAATATTAAGAGGTATGACCACGTGGTCACGGCAGCCGTATTTATAAGAGAAACTGTCTGCACTTTGTTCAAAGAGAAAAGATTCATCAGCTCAAGCCGGTTAGCTTCTTAAGTAGCTTCATTGGTTTTCAGATTTTCTGTTTTTTTTCTTGCTTGCTTGAAACACTCATATTTTCTGCTTTTTGATTTTGTTTGCTAACCTTACTGCTTATTGACCCAGCCTGTCTCATTACTCTTTTAAATTGCTTTACAAATCTCTTGTCACTTTAAATATAAACAGATAAAATACATAAATAAAAATGTGCTGTGTTCATTTTCACAAGCATAACATTACACAGGAAACAACACATTCACACTTACTCATATCTTAGCCCATTTAAAGTCTCTGTTTGACCTGGATTGCATGTTTTTGCGGGAATAAATTCCATGTATGTTTAGAAAAACATATGCAGTGACATGTGGAAAATATGAAAACTTCATAGGGCTTGCATTGGGGCCAGGATTCAAGCCTAATTTCCTGGAGCTGTTAGACAGCAGCTCTAGTTATTGTGCCACCCATAATTTGCATTTTAAATCTGAAATACACTCATTTAGAGCATACTGAAATGAGCATGCAGTCCATAAAGAAAAACAGAAAATATGCCCACTGAAGGCTAAACTAAAGGAAGAAAGCAAAAAGAATATTTGAAAGCAGGCAAAAACAAGTCAAAAACTATACATACTTTCCTTATTTAACCTGCTAAGCAAAAGAGTCATTTGTTAAATGTGGATGTCAGGCTTATCACTCCGTCCTGTTATATACTAAATATGTAATGATGTCACACATAATGACAATGGTGGTCCCATGGCAGAAGCTGACAACATTCCTACACAAAACATGACTCTCCATGGAGAAGATCACCAATGAACTAGCTATTCTTCCAATAATTCGAAGCACAAAAATTACAATAGAGTGACAACAATAAAATAAATAAATTATTGTAAAAGCTAAAAAACAGCAAGTAAAATAAATCAGATAGCACTTGATTTATCCCAAGAGGTTCATTTATCATATGACA
The DNA here is from genome assembly GCF_900747795.2 of Erpetoichthys calabaricus. Classification (NCBI taxonomy): domain Eukaryota; kingdom Metazoa; phylum Chordata; class Cladistia; order Polypteriformes; family Polypteridae; genus Erpetoichthys; species Erpetoichthys calabaricus. The sequence continues at coordinate 105,202,860 of NC_041395.2, forward strand.
AAATAAGTTAAATAATATCTCTAACAATTGAGAGATTTGTATATGCTTTGCTTTATGGCAAAAACACATATTGTCAAGCTTGGGCCACAAAGTTTCACAAGAGAGTTCAGCAGGTTTTCCAAGGAGTAGAAACTATTGCTTTTCTTCCAGATACAAACACAAGTCTCTTACAGAGGCGATCCGGCCTTACAAGGAACAGCTGTCAAACTTGATGCTTTGGCCCCGACCCCTGCCCAAAAGAACACAAAGTCTTCTTCATCAAGGGGATCCAGCAGCGGGGCAGAGGGAGTCTGGGGGAAGAGAGACAGGAGAGTGACATCTCAGGATGGCTGCAGCTCAGTCTTTTAAATGTTTTTAGCTCATTGTGCAGCGAGCCAGCAGCTGTTCCCGCAAAAAGGAGGTGTAAGAGTGAGTTTGCTTCCCATTGAAAAACTGTTTAAGAGGGGGTATCCAAGGGCTGCTGCGTCCCCGTGCAGCAGCGGTCACAATATAGTTAAAAGTTAATTTTACAAAGTAAAAAAAGAGAAAGTGAAGATGGAAGATAATTTTATTTAGTAATTCCTACAAACAATATGTGAAGAGTTAGTTATCTTTCATGAAAGAGCACTCAAACCAAAACCAAGCTAGCCTGTTCAGTATTTTAGTTTAACTTTGGAAATATGCACATGACCCTAAACAGAGTAAAACTGAAAGACATGGTTTGTGGAATCAAGAAAGACTGCGGTCATGGTAGATTGGTATCTGAAATTGAAATGCCGCTGTAGAAGGAACTAAAGTTGGTAATCGCTATTGAAAATGCAAAGAGCAATGTGAAACACTTTCCTATGCATAGCAAATGGAGCAAGCTTCCAGAAAATAACAAAATGGTGATACCTTGAAGACACAGTAAAGTAGCAAAAAAAAAATAATTCAAGATGTAACTATAAAACATTTTCCAGGGCAAAGTTGTGGGGTAGCTGGAATCTATGATAGCAATCATCGGGCACAAGGCAGGAACAATACCTGGACTGGGTGCCAGTTCATTGCAGGGCAAACACACACACACACACTTGGGCCACTTTAGCAATACCAGTTTGTTATTACTGTGTATTATTTGAGCATGCACCTGTCAGTTGTTACAGTCATGGCAGAACATAACCGCTTCAGAAACAACTGCAGAAGCAAAAGTAGCATTAACAGCAGAATATAACTTGGTGTTGGGAGCTTCCTGGCTTGTCATAACAACTCCTCCAATGGTGGCTGTGAACAGACAAGCGAGTAGAAAATGAGCTCAAAGAATCCGTGATAACTATTTCTAGTTTAATTTTGTTATCACAATGATGCCTTACAAACACGTAACGTGTATTTTCTTAAATTGAAACCTTTTGTGCTTCAAAGTGGATATATTTGGTGAGTATTACGGCTAAGTTTCAAGGCTACAAGTGTGTTGATAATTATGAAGATCATTATCAAGAAAAAGCTTAGGAAGCAATTAAGCGCTGGTAGAAGCAGAGTCAAACTAACTTGATTAAATTAACGCATTTAGGTGTTGCATTGAATAGATTATTGCAAAAATTTCTAATGCGTTAATTGCACGCATTAATGTTGATTAATCATAAGCCCTAATAAATATATACTATAAATTCAGTATACAGTATTATACACTAAAACCTTTGGAAATACATTATTATATGTCAGTTGATTTGTTTTGTTTCTCAAAAAAAAAATCCATAAATATTAATGTAAAATGGTAATCTGGGTGTTGCACCATACTCAATTTAATCTGTAAATCGATTGGTCAGGTCAGGAACAGGTCAAACATAATTAAGTAGTTTACTGAGATAATTTCCTTTTGTGGTGTAATACTTAAGTTTTGAATCTAAACTCCATAACTAAACGTTATATGATTATTTTGCTCATGTATGACTCTGATTATGACAATGAGTTGGACCATCTCCATGTCTCTGTTTTTCCTTTGGGCTTTTAAAAAAATAGACTTGCCACTTTTATCTCTTTCTGTATCTTTATTTATTCACTGCTTTAATATATGCAGACAAAACTTTTTGTCATCTGTGTCCTCACTTACTGACACTACATATCTTTCATTTGTATTCTTAGTCCTTGTATAGTCCAAATGCATAACCCAGCATACTTTCAGTGGAATTATTTAAAAAGCTATAGCAAACCTCTCTAATCTGGGTGTCACTCTATGACAACTGATTATTTCTTCACCATTTATCCAGCGTCCTTCTTAAAGGTTCAATGTACTAATATATTAAACATAGGCACTTCTTTTATTTACAAGCAGCCTGGTATGAGAAAAAGAAATATCTCTCCAGCAGAAAAAGTCTAAAATTAAATGAATATGAATTAATTTGTTTTTTGCTAGTTAAACAATTTTACTCCTCTAATTAGAACCATTGGTGATTGTAACGTTTTGTACAAAAATAACAAAAGGTTAAGTAATTTATTGACAAAATGTGTCATACATTATTTAGAACATAGATCAGTAAGTGTAACTTTGTATTAATTGCTTCCCCACTGTTATTTTGTGGCCATGGCAGTAATGCACAGAATTTTAATGAGATTAATATTGGAGTTGTTTAGATTTGAGTCAGTGAGAGAAAATGAACAGGATAGAGGATTTGGATTAAATTTCTGTCATATTATTTCTGATAAAGGTGGCAAAACATCATTAGAGGTTGTTATATAACTGTCGTCAGTACTCATGCTAATTCGGCAGCATATATTGCAAGATGAGTAAATCTAGGAATTCAAAGATTGTGATCATGTATAACACATAAAACAATGTCCTTTACCCTTATAACACTGTATAATGTCAAATTCACTCTTTGACCCTTTCCATTAGGTGTTTGCATATTAGCTGTTGTGTGGTAGTCCCGTTTGTATACCTATCTTATTCTGTGTTAATGGGTGCAAGATCAGAATGGAGGACATTGCACATTGCACTGGGGTACTGTAGAGGCTCCCCATTACCTTGTTTCCAGTTATTCTGCCCAGTGGTAAGCAGCAGGTCTGATTTATTATACAGCCAGTAAAGATTACTAAGTATTGAACTTGGTGATTACTGGAGTGAAATAGAGAAACATATTTGGAGTGAATTGTGTGAACATTTAAAATATTTTCAAATTAGCATCATCTAATTTGTAAAAGCTTTCTCTTACCATAACCCTTTGTTTCTCAAGTTTAAGATAATTTTACATTAATTTTCACACTGCCTTGTATTCACAAGTGATTTAGTTGGATCAAAAGCTTCTCATACAGGACTTTAGCAAAAGCAGGATAAATATCAAATGTACCACTTTGACCATATGCTTTTGTTGCTTCCTCAGACAATCCAAGAACATTAGTGAAACACAATCTCCCACATCTAAACCCATGTTGACTATTCATTAATACACCTGTTCTAGACTTGTGCTGCTTCACCTATTCTTTAAAAATTGTTTCCATTAATGTGCTTATGATGAATGTTAAACTTACTGACCTATAGTTACTTGGATTGGTCCATTTAATAGCTTCCACAGTATGCAGTGATTTTGAGAAATGCTAAGGGTTTATATTTGTACTTTCTAAATTCCCAGGAGGAGGAGGTGGAGGTTGGAAGCATGTGCCGATAGCGTGTTGCTGCACCCACCTGGATTGGGACCTGCAGCAGGTGACACCTCTAGAACAATGCAGAATAAATGTAATCTGGGCCTGGCAATTTATTTCATTTCAACCTTTTTAATCAAAGCAGCATTTTTTTCTTTATAAATGCTGCAATACTTAGACCCTTCTTAACAGTCCCTGTTCCTCTTGGAAGGTTATTAACACTTCCATTTGTGAAAACTTGAGAAAAAATGTAAATCTATAAAATTATTGATCTCAATTATCTGTATAATTAAGTTTGTCCATATTGTTCTTGACACAGTAAACCTCTTCCTTGACTTATTCTTTACTACTAAAATCCTGGAAGAATATCTTTGGTCAACTTTTGTACCCACTGTATCTTTAGCTTTACCAATGTCCTTTTCAACTGTTTGCTGTCACGTGCCCATAAGTCATACAGTTAATACTGCAGTTAGCTGCTATGTACGTATAACTTTCCTTCTATCACAATTTCATTTTTAACTATTTATTTATTCATTAGCCACAATACCTGTCAAATACAGGTAAAAGAATAATTTTAAAATATTTGCTCTCTTTGGGTCCCAATCAAGGTGGTTCATCGTGGGGTGGGTTCAACAATGTGCTATCAGTGCATGCTCCCAGCTAGCAGCCGTGTTTTACCATATGTGTACCTTCTGTTCCTTTCTTCTGTATCCACGTGTGTCTGAACCTCTCTTGACCAGAGCTACCTCTCTTGAGCACGTTCCTATAAAGCCTGCTTCTCAGACTCTGATAAATTTGCCATGGCTATACACAGGAAGCCCTGGTATATTTGTGTCTGAATTACATTGGTGTGTGAATTTGCAACACCAAAAACAGTACATTTATCCTGAAGAGGGTGCTTTCTACTGCTCCTGGTATTAAAGCCACACAAGCTCCTAACATGTCCGTTTTTGCTTTGGACGATCATACTCCCACTGATACTTACATCTGTTTGTCATTTCCAGCAGGTGTAGGTGAAATATGATTATTTGTTGAATCGCACATGCCTTGATTTGTACAGATAACAAATCTATCAATGATAATCACTTCACCATACAGTATTCTGCGCATTTTGACAAACTGCAAGTAAACAGGGATTTCATGCTTCAGTCCTTATCTTATCTAAGCCTATCAGCAGTAGACGTTTATAATGGTGGCATGACATGCCTGTTGTCAGCACATGTCAAAATCCATTAAAAATTGGCTGACATGTATTTGTTTAATTTCTTTGTGAATACCTATATTTCTGGAGTGAAGGATGCCAGCCAGATGAGTGTATGTAAGTCCTTGATCTTTTGGCAAGCAGATGACCTGAGGCTGCCTAATCTAATTTGATTGGACAATTGTTGACGCACTATGTCATGTTGACGTCATTGGTTCACAGTTCACACACATCTTTAACGTTACATAACTGCAAATGAGCAAGCGAAACTTCAGAAATCAAAGAGAATTCAGTTATTTCTTTAATGAAACACCTCATTCACTTGAAGAAAATAAGAAGATAAAGGACCTTCAACCGGACTGACCTGACTTAAGAATTCAGCAGAAGGCAAGGGATCGAAGATGAGCTTACATGCTGACTTTATCCAGCTCTTGTTATGACACACCATAAGGTAACTATGAATACAGAGAGGTCAGGTCTTTGTGTGTGTATTATTTACAAGGAAATCAATTCCTGAGTTTTTAATGCTGCTTTTAGGGTTATTTTATGTAAGTGGTAACTTTTCTAAACTATGCTTTAAAACATGCCTAAAGGTGCCTAAACCTGTAATGTAACAACAGTTGCCTCAATAACAAAGGGCCTTCTTTTACTATGCATTCTACAGCTCCTGCACCTATAAGCATTCAAAATAACCACATTGAGTAATCGCAGAAGCAACTCAATGCTGTGCTAAGTTAAGTTATTTATTTCATAAAACAGAAATTAAATATTAATAAATACAAACAGAAAAACTATTTTCATAAAGCCTGACAATAGACGTGTGATATGATTCAGGTGGTTTGTTATTCTTGTAAGCATTTCAAAATCAGTCTTTGATGCTCTTAATAATAATAATTCTTTGCATTTATATAGCGCTTTCCTCACTACTCAAAGCGCTCAGCAATTGCAGTTTATGGGCTTTGCTCAAGGGCCCAACAGAGTCCGTATTGGCATTTATGGATTTGAACCGGCAACCTTCCAATTGCCAGTGCAGATCCCTAGCCTCAGAGCCATGCTGTTCCATGCTGCTTTGTACAGCTGCCTTTTTACCTTTTTCATATTGTACACTATGGCATCTGAAAATGTGAATAAATTTGTGTACCTTAGTGACTTGTTGAAATGTTAATAAGGAAAAATAATGATAATAGTGGCCTTGAGCAATGTTACAGACATATCCAAAATATTGTGATTTGTTTGTCATAATTTTGACAATAAATTTAATTTCTGAAATCCTCTTAGAATTCATTCCAGTGTATCACGATGCTGACATTTTTGTTTGTTTATGTTTTCGCATCATCGTGACATCGTACTTTTAGTTTTCTTTTTATAATATCTTTCAAGGATACATTTTTATTTTTAACGGCTGGGTCTTTGAATTTATGTGTGCACATCATCCAACATTGTGTGCAATAGAGGATCTCCCTAATTTGACTGCTGATGGTCAAGTTCTATAAACTTTGGGTGAAACTTTATTCACCCACCTAGTTTCATATTAGGGCAGAGTGGTGGCTCTGAGGTAGTGATCTGTACGGGTAATCGGAAGGTAAACACCAAAAGTGACTCTACTTCGTTGGGCCATTGAGCAAGGCCCTTAGCCTGCAATATCTCTGTCCTGGGTATGATGTTAATCTGTATCCGGCCCAGCAGGTAGGCCCTCCAGCCTGTAGGGGGTTGGTGGCAGAATTGGCACTCCAGCCACCATAACAAAAACCTCACACTGTTCCATTTCATCTGAACTAGTGTGGTGCTGAGGTGTCACCCATTGCATGGCTGCACTCAGGTCCTAATCTGGGATTATGAGTTGATTTGTCGTGTGGTTTGTTGCGGCAATGTGCTGTATCAGCGTGTCCTCCTAACCTCTCTTTCTCTCTAGTTTCATATATGGCCACCCACCATCACATATATGACTATGCTACTAATAATAGTAATTGTGTATGAGTTTTTTCTTTTCTTTTCTCCTGAGCTATTAAGGGCTGCTTCAATATGCCCCTCCAAAACCTGCGCCCACATCAACATTGTTTTTACCAGCTGCCACTGCCCATCAGTATAGGTTTTTCAAAGAGTTAAGATCAGTGAGACACACATAACAGAAAAAAAATCAACGCAGACCAAGTTTACTGGCAGCCGCTGTAGGACTATTGTAAAGTTTGATTCCTGATTCAGATATAATTAAGGAAGCAAACTCCATCAGTTCTCTGCAGATTTTACTGGTCGCCGACTGAAGGACTGGCATAAATTTTGATTCCTGATTCAGATGCAATTATGAAAACAAACTCCACAGAAAAATGAATTAAAAAAGCATTTAAGGATTTAGAAAAATACAGAATTGCTTAAGTTTCCTGTAAGTATAAATATGACATTACTACATTTTTCTAAATGCAAAAGAAAGAATATATCAGCTAATTACATAATGAGGTCAAATAAATATAACAAGGACTGACTGAATGAGAAACTGGTTGGAACAAGAACCTGCAGCCAGGGACACTGTAATGGTGTAGAAAGTTACTACTTTTTTGGCAAAAGTAGCAATCAATACTTCTTATTGTATTTCCCCTCGCTCTTTTATCTAGAATGGTTCAATCCATTCCTTATGCGCTTGAATTATACAGTGGTAAAATCCACAGACTTGTTAACCAATGTTAAATCTGTTGCTGCTTTGATTAATTAAAACATTAAAGCAAATTTGAGTTCGAGAAAAAAAAGGCTTGAACAAGAGATGAGAGGGCAGCAGTTGGTCACTCAATTTATTTCTCAGGGAAGGGTCAGTTTATTAACATTAGTCTATTCTCCATGCTTGGTGCAAATGAACTTGTTTGTAGGATCATCTATTCTACTCCAAAAACTAAAAAATCAAAAAATTCAATTAAAAACCAATTCAAATACTCTTTAAGAGATATGGCAACTTGATTTGTGTATTGGCAAAAATTTGTTAGGATTCATATATCTTTATCGAATCAGATTAATTCAAGAGTGCATAGTTTATGGGGGCCAATATTAAGATAAAATTAATTAGCAGAAAACTTGGTTAATTGCTAAGCATTACCTTCATTTACCAAAGGTTTGCGAAATCCAATGTAAAATTCTTCATAAAATGTACTCTGTAAATTATAAGTAAAATGTTTCCAGATGTACAGTAGTTATTAATTTCACATTTAGTCTGTCACAATCAAAAATTTTTATTTGATTATCCTGTCTCTAGAAACCTATAGAAAGAAATGTGTACTTAGATTGCCCAAAAATTGCTTTTTTTAAATTACAAAATATTATTTTGTTTTATGAGAACAAATCTATTAATTATATCACTTTATTTATGATCAATATTTTAATATTATTTGGAAAATATTCCATTCATAAGTGTAAAAAGATCAGGGGCCTCATGTATAAACAGTGCGTACGCACAGAAATGTTGCGTACGAACGTTTCCACGCTCAAATCGCGATGTATAAAACCTAAACTTGGCGTAAAGCCACGCACATTTCCATGGTACCTCATACCCTGGCGTGCGCAATTTCTCCGCTCGGTTTTGCAGACTGGCGGCACCCAGCGTCGAAGCAGTACTACTGTTCCTGTGTGGTCACCCATTCTTTCTTAGATCCACATTCCTGACGCTCTTTATAAATACACTGAAACTAACTGCATATTGTTTATTAGTGTAATGCACCTGGTTGTAATTAACCTGCAGCAATATAATGGTCCAGGGAATAGCCATAGTATTCCAAATACCATAACTGCTTTAGCGTTGTTACTCTCACTGCATCTTCTTCTTCTTTCAGCTGCTCCCGTTAAGGGTTGCCACAGCAGATCATCTTTTTCCATATTACTCTCACTGTACTACTCGGAGATATTTATATCACTGTATCTGAGTGGGGAATCACAGCAGCAGCTGATTGGAAAGAGAATTATCGGTATACAGCATGAAGCAGACCCTGCCTCAGCTACAGCAAAACGCTTCAAAGACTTTCCTGTACAGACTTCGCGGTTTAGAAAAAGTTTCATCCCAAGAACTATAAACGCACTAAATCAGTCCATCAAGTGCTCCTTGTAGAACTGTTTGTACTTATAAGTACAATTACCTCACTGTAAACTTGCACTACAGTTATAATATTGCAAAACCTGCGCCACTTTATAAAGCGCGTATTTACATATGATGACGATATCATTTTTAAGATGAAATGCAGCAAAACATGTTGATTATATTATACAGATAAAACTTTAACTTCATTTAAATAATCTGTATTGTTAATAATTAAACATGTGAGGACACGGTGCCGCAGCGCTAGCTAGTTCAGGGATTGTTCCTGCATTGTGTTGTATTCCTGCTGGTGCTGACGCGACACTGGAAGGATAGATGGATAGAATAATTAAACATGTACTATGAAGATATTTCAATGTTCCTTAAAATTGTTGAAGAATCGGCGTTCTAAGGTTACAAATGGCTTCATGTCTATTACAGAGCTGATTGTGTAGTGATTGGGTATTTGGAGAAAGAAAAGTAAGGACAGAAATTGGAGGTTAGTACGTTTGAAAGAGACAGTACTTCTGTAGTAAATTATTTCATCGAAGGTCGCGCATGGTGCAGCAAGCCTCTTGCGTGAGACATGAACAAGCACTGCGCCACCGTGTTCCCATGTTTAATAACATGCTTTCATTTCTATCATCATGAAAAAGATATCACGTATACATCTCAGTATTTTAATTATTCAGAGAGCTGTAATATCATGAATGTAATGGATTATGTGTCCTGTTGGAGAAAGAGAAAGCCCATTTAAGAAGCAGATAGTAGAGTTGGTCTCGTCCATTATAGGAGATGGACATCTGAAGCAGAGCTCCACTAGCAGCGGCTTTATTTTCCCATGTATTTCATATTATTTAGAGGTATCCTGTATTTAACCCGACCAAAGAACTTCCACTACAATATACAAGCATGAGTAACAAGAAGAAAAGTCAGAAAGAACCGGAAAAGAAACTTAAAGCTGCTTCAAAGTCTGGACAGACATCCAGCCCGAGTGCAAGGTATGGCCTCTCGGAGACTGACCTGGAATAGGCAGACGAATGGCAGATTTTCTAGGGCCCTGCTCCATTGTATCGTCTCCAGTCGAGAGTGAAAATGGGACCGAAGGTGCAAGTGATACAGGTTGCGATGGATCGCCGATTTCTGGAGATTATTTGAGACTAGAAAAGGCCCTGCAGGATGTGCTCTCATCTACTCATCGCGAGCCCGCAGCACCTGCTGTAACAGGAGCTGCATTTCCACTCGCGGAGCACGAAATCCGAAACAAACTGTCCAAACTGAAAGAGATGATCGCTACACTGGCCACTGCCATGGTTACGGCCATAAATGAGCTTAAGAAGGATAACAAGAATGAGCTTAAGAAGTCTAACATTGAGCTTAAGAAGGATAACAAAGACAGGGAACGCGTCTATTTAAATGTTTTGACGTGACCTTTAAAAGCATGTTGGAGAAATTAGAGGAACACATCGAAGAAAATAGATCCAAACTGAAAAAACTTGCTGACCAGATGAATGACGTTACAGATCAGCTGGATGATGTTAAGCAGGCATTCACGGCTCGAGTTGAAACAACAGAACAATTGGTGTCTAACGCCGATGAAAAAGCTGCAGCTGCGAATTCCGAATGCAAAAAACTCGGTGACAGACTTGCGGCCCTGGAAGATGGGTGCAGAAGAAATAATATAAGAATTGAAGGTATACCTGAGAAACGAGAAAGCTCAAACCCAGTGAAATTTGCAGTAGAATTACTCTCTAAAATAATTGGAGATGATTTTAAACTCGACATTGAGATAGCAGCAGCTTATCGCATATACAGATCAAGCACCTTTAAACCTAGGTCTTTTATTGTCCGCTTCGAGCGATTACAATGTAAGCTTGATGTGATGGCACTTCTCAGACACTAGCAAGAGATTATATTTGAAAATAATCTTATTTGTATTTCCCCGACTTCTCGCTATTAACAGCTGCAAAACGTGCAGCCTACTTTAACATTATACATCCTTTTCTTTTCTTGGACATTGTATGTTTATGTCTTAATTACAGTTATAGAGGTGAGTGTGTGGAAGTAATTAAAGTAGGGTTTGGTTTTGGTTTTTTTTTAACTACCTTAAAGTAGACTGTTTAACATCATACTCTTGGTTTATTGCTATTTCTACTATTACATTAGAATTTACTATGTTTATCCTAGACTACTTTTTAAAATCATTCCCAGGTTTCATTCTTTTATTATCTTAATATATTAAAATTGCTGAAGATTATTTTAAGCTTAAAGACTGTTAATGATTATATTTTTGGCAGATAGTATTTAGAATTCAGCTGCAATAGATATCTCTTTGATTTAATTCTCAAACGTCGCTGCGGGGTGGGGTTTGTTTTGTTTGGGACTTGCTCTGTGTCTCTGTATGTCAGAGGACTGGGGCATTGCTAAGTGGGATCAAGCCTCATGTGGGGAGGCAAAATGGGGGGGTGGGGGGATAAAGGGAGGAGAGAAGGAGAGCAGGCTATATCTAATCTATTCTTCTAATCCTTATAACTATAAATATCAATGCAATAACTCATGGGGAATTTTGAAATTAAGATTAAAACTGCCTCACTACCATTTAAGACTATAAAATGACATTAAAAACTCAGAATCAATGTTTCCATGATGGGAGTTAACTTTGTGAGCTGGAATGTTAAAGGCCTGAATCACGAATTAAAGAGAAAGAAAGTATGCTCTCACTTAACAGGCTTAAACGCTAAAATAGTATTTTTACAGGAGACCCACTTACTAAGCAAGGATCAGTTCAGACTACAAAAAGACTGGACTGGCCAAATGTTCCATTCTAGCTTTATAAAGAAAACTAGAGGGGTGGGAATTCTCATACACAGAACAGTTCCATTTGTAGCATCAGATGTAGTATCGGACCCTGAAGGGAGATATGTGATGGTCATGGGCAACTTATTTAATAGTAAAATGATTTTGATAAATGTGTATGCATCCAATGTCGATGATAAGGAATTCATGCAAAATCTATTTGCATCCATTCCCAATGTGAACACTCATAAAATTATAATGGCTGGGGACTTTAATTGTGTTTTAAATCCACTCTTAGATAGGACTCCTGTGACAGGGGGACGACATCTAACACTCCAAAGACAATTACACAGTTTTTAACTGACCACAACTTATCAGACCCCTGGAGGTTTCTTAATCCAAACTCAAGATCATATTCGTTCTACTCACCAGTGCATCATAGCTACTCAAGAATTGATTATTTTTTTATAGATAATAATTTACTGCCTACGATTAAATTGTGCAAATACGACACAATTGTTATCTCCGACCATGCCCCTCTAGTCTTGGAGCTAAAATCATTAAGCCCCTCACACTCACCTCGTAGATGGCGTCTTAACCCTCTTCTATTAGCAGACGAGAACTGCACAGAATTTATATCCAAACAAATCAGCTTCTTCCTAGAGACAAACACGCCCACAGAGGTTTCGGCAGGAACACTCTGGGAAACTCTAAAGGCCTTCTTAAGAGGACAGATTATTTCATATCTTTCCCACAGAAATAAATTAGAAACCAAGAAAGTGTCAGAGCTAAGAAGCGAAATTACTAGAATAGATGAAGAACAAGCCAGGTGTCCAAGTGAAGCTCTTCACAGGAAAAGGCAGGCCCTGCATACAGAACTCAACATCTTAACAACTAAAGAAACTGAACAACTTACTTATAAGTCAAGACATCATTAGTATGGACACGGAGAAAAAAGCTAATAAGCTTTTAGCTCAACAAATTCACAAACAAGAAGTTCGCAATGCAATACCAGTAATCACCAACACGAATGGAGAAGAAATCATTGACCATAAAAATATAATGCACGCATTTAGAGATTATTATAAATCCTTATATTCTACTGAGTTCAAAGAAGACAACACACAATCTAATGCATTTCTGGATACATTACAGACACCACAAATAGATGCTTTAAGTGCTGAGGAACTGGATAAACCTCTGATGCTATCAGAATTACTAGATGCTATAAAATCGCTTCAAAGCGGGAAATCAGCAGGCCATGATGGTTACCCCGTAGAATTTTATAAGAAATTCTCCACTCAACTAGCACCCCTCTTATTGGCAACATTTACAGAAGCTAGAGACAGCCAAATACTACCTCAAACATTTCGTCAAGCATTAATCACCGTCTTTCCTAAACAAAATAAGGACTTGTTACAATGTGCATCATACAGTCCAATTTCACTCCTGAATAATGATGTTAAGATACTCTCAAAAATTCTAGCTAGAAGGATGGAGAAAGTGCTGCCCTCGGTAATATCACAGGATCAAACTGGATTTATTAAAGGCCGACACCTATCTTCCAATCTCCGACGCCTGTTTAATGTAATATATTCACCAGCAAAATCAAACACCCCAGAGATATTACTATCATTAGACACAGAAAAAGCATTTGATATGATTGAATGGAACTACCTTTTCACTGCATTGGAGAAATTTGGGTTTGGCCCGAATATTTGTGCATGGATCAAACTACTGTATACCAATCCAGAAGCTTCAGTTTGTATTAACAACATTTGTTCAGACTACTTTAAGCTAGAACGTGGTACCAGACAAGGATGTCCCTTGTCACCACTGCTGTTTGCAATTGCCATTGAACCACTGGCAGTTCACTGTCAAAATTCTTATCAGATAAAGGGGATTATCAGAGAAGGACTGGAACAGAAAATTTCTCTATATGTAGATGATATGGTTTTATATATATCAGACCCAGAAAACACTGTGCCTGCAGTTTTAACAGCACTCACAGAATTTCAAAAGATATCTGGTCTCAGAATTAATCTGAATAAAAGTATACTCTTTCCAGTGAATTCACAAGCATATAATATTAGATTGGACACCCTACCTTTTACCATAGTAGATCAGTTTAAATACCTAGGGGTAAATATCAAAAGTAAACATAAAGCTCTTTATCAACAAAATTTTGCCATCTGTATGGAAAAAATTAAGCAAGACTTGCATAGATGGTCAACCCTTCATCTCACTCTAGCCGGAAGAATTAATGTTGTTAAGATGAATATCCTTCCTAAACTTCTTTTTTTATTTCAAAACATTCCAATATATATCAATAAATCGTTTCTTAAGCAATTAGATTCAACAATAACCTCATTCATTTGGAACTCAAAACACCCACGTATCCGAAGAGCGACCCTACAAAGACCTCAGGCAGAAGGTGGCATGGCTTTACCTAATTTTCAGTTTTATTACTGGGAAGCAAACATACAAGCCATAAAAACCTGGACACAAAAAAATGAACATACACAGGCTTGGTTCGCAATAGAAGTAAAATCCTGTAGTACTTCTTTATACTCCCTGCACTGCGCTCCAATATCGCAAATATACTAATAACCCAATTGTGCTTTACTCACTCAGAATATGGAACCAACTTAGAAAGCATTTTAAGATGGAAAATCTTTTATCTGTGGCACCTCTGCAAGAGAATCACCTCTTTCAACCCTCGCAAACATATCCAGTTTATAATACCTGGAAAAGTTTTGGGATTAAAATGCTCAGAGATCTTTATATAGACAACATTTTTGCATCTTTTGAACAATTATGTTCCAAATTCAACCTCCCAGCTACACATTTCTTTCACTATCTTCAAATTAGAAATTTTGTTAAACAGAAACTGCCCGATTTTCCTCGCCTCGTACCCTCCACCATGCTGGAAAAAATACTGCTCAATTTCGAGGAATTAAACACCATTTCCGCCAGTCCCTACCTTTCAAAGACCCAAGAGAACATTGGGAAGAAGATCTTTTAATCAATATATCAGAAAAGGAATGGAAGGTAGCAAAGCAGAGAATTCACTCGAGCTCCATATGCATAAAGCATAGAATTATTCAACTAAAAATTATATATCAAGCTCATCTGTCTTGCTTAAAACTGTCCAAAATGTTTCCAGGGCAAGATCCAACCTGTGAACGCTGCAACCAAGCTCCTGCCTCACTGGGTCACATGTTTTGGGCCGGCACCAAACTAACATCATGTTCGGTGTTCTTCCAGACAGACTTGAAGTGGAGAAGGACAAGCAAACGGTGATTGCATTCACTACACTTTTGGCACGCAGACTTATTGTGTTAAATTGGAAAAATCCTAACTCTCCTCTGATAAGTCAGTAGGAAACTGATGTCTTATATTATTTGAAATTGGAAAAAATCAAATTCTCAGTTAGAGGATCTGTACAGAATTTTTTCAAAACCTGGCAGGATCTAATCAATATTATTTTAGAATAAGAGAAATAACTATTACCGCATTTATTTCCTTTCTCCATTTTTTTATTTACCTATATATATTTCTTCCTTTCTTTTGTTTATTGTTGCCTTATTAAAAAGCCCTAAGCAATTCTCCTTTGGCTAAGCTCTCCTTCTCAAGGGTGGGGTTTGATATGTCTTCAACTCTTTTTTGTTATAAATTAATCTATTTGTATGGAATGATTACAATAAAATTAATAAATAAAATTAAAAAAAAAAAAAAGAAGCAGGTAGTGATTCACACACATAGAGCACATAGAAGATCAAATACAGAACAAAGCATTTAACGTGCTACTTTAGTTACAATGGGATTTGAGAAACTAGTAAATTAAACGATTTTAAGATGAAGTTTATGATGTTCTACTTTAATGACAAAATAAACTACATGATTAAAGTGGAAATTTCGAGATTAAAGTTGACATTTCGTGCTTTTTTCCCACTGTGTGCCTATTTTTTTGTCTGTACCCTAATGAGCTTTCATATGACACTCAGACGGTTGGCTACGACTCGCCTTTTCATGGCAACTTTGATATGTGACTTCTTTTTTATTTCGGGCACTGTGCGACTTTGTGAACTTGAGCTTTCGAGTTTCTCCAACACTCTGTCACTCGATCAACTTCCTTTTGTTGATTATACCACTGTTTAAACCAACAAATAGTATGTTTTTCCCTTGCCTCCACTTGGTATTCGCTGAAATTCTTATATTTTCCCCAGTGCTTTTCCCATTGTCTTTTCACAGAAGGCTATTTATATTGATTTGCATATTCAAAGTGGCGTAATTCTGGGAGGAGTTGGGGCGGGACAGAAGGCGCGTGCACGTGCGTTACTTTTCACGCTGATCGGGATTTATGTAGTGTAAGAACGTGGAAGTTTAAGTACGTACAGATTCCTGCATCTGGATTTTTCTTTGTGTACGCACATTCCCGATTTTGAGCTTACGCCATGTTATAGTGTGAGTTCTACGCATGACGTTATACATGAGGCACAAGGTGTAGTCACTTATCGTACCTTTTCCCTACTGAATATTTGATATATGTGAAGTTTCTCAATTTACTTAAGGCCGGAATTTATACTTCACACAACGCATACTGCAGCGGACGCTCCTGCTACACAAGCGTTGCAGTGTTTATACTTGTGCCTGTACTTTATGTAAATCTGGAGGAATCTGCCAGGTGGCAGTGCGAGATATTATCATGGTATCATCATGTTCGGCTTCTCTGTGTTGTGAATTGCCTAGAACACCCATTAAATTCCGATGACACTTTACCGCAATATCTCTGAAAAGGATGTTTATTGATTAAATCCAGGGATGTGTCCATTCCAGCAAGCACTGGGCACGAGTGAGAATACCTGGACGAGGCCTCAGCTCATCGCAAGGTGAATACAAGCACACACATACACTAGCGTCATTTTAGCGGCACCAAATCCCCAAATCTGCATATCTTTGGAAGGAAACTGGAGCACACTGAGGAAACCCAGCAGGAAAACATGTAAACTCCAGGCAGGGAATATCAGCGACGTGACTCCCTGCAAGACAGCAGCGCTAACGCTCCGCCACTGTGTCACCCCATGTGTGTTATTATTAATAGTATTCATTATTTAAACGAAATTACCGATTTATCTGTAAAATGTAATATACATACTTTAATGCTTTTCATCATGAAAGTGATATCAAGTATAAATGTAAGGATTCTAAATGTGCAGAGAGTTGGAATGTCATACATTTAACGCGCTCAGTGCGGCGATCTATTGCTGGCGATCCGCTGCTGTCAGGACCAGAGGAAGCCCTAGAAAAAAGATGGCACAGAAGACGGTATGTGAGACTTTTAAAATGTATCGTGTCATTACGATCAGGAATACGCGACACTTGAATATAAAAGCACCACGAATACATCCATATGTCCGCATTTTGCTTCACCACATCGAACCATTTATCAAACATCGAAGCGCGCACACCGATCTCGTAGGATCCGCAAAGCGGCTTTCTGTCACATGTAGATAGTACAACTTTTAGCACACTGCGCCCCCCGACTTTTTGCTGGTCATGCAACTCGCGCACGCGTCGCGTTAATTTCCGAGGACTTGCTAAGAGGATGCATCAAATGAACGCTGAAGTAAAACTTTAGTATTTAAATAACTAAAGCAGCGGCAAAATACTGCTTTAAAATTGTTATTAAGAAGAAAAGTAAACATTTTTAAACTGAGGGAAAATATACAAATAATTATTTGTTAAGGATCTCTTTGTATACCACGTTGTCAGTTCGGCCCTCCGGTTGTAATATGACCAAGCTGTGCACTGAGCTTACTCTTGAGCATGCAACATACAGCTGGCCATGTGAAAAGCAATCTTGCCTCAAATCAATGCTAACCTTTTGTAGGGTTTGTCCCTGAGACTTAATTGTCATTGCAAAGCAGAGCCTTACTGAAAATTGGAGGCGTTTGAATTGAAATGGGACATCAGACGGTATAACGTGGATGCGAGGAATAAAAAGCTCTCCCCTGAGCCACTGCCAGTAAAAATAGTTGCCTCAATTAGATTCTTTTGCAGACACGTGACCTGAAGTCTTGTGCCATTACAAAGTTTCGGTGGCTGTACGCAAATCCACAATCGGGTTTTTTGAGCCAAACCTGTTGTTTTTGTATGAGCCGCTTTTTATTATTGGGATCGTACCTTGAAACAGAAGCTCTATTAACTTGTGGATTTGCGTGCGAATATTTAGCGGCAGCGTCCCTATTAACTTGTGGATTTCCCTGCAAGTATTTAGCGACAACGTGTCTATGAACTTGTGGATTTGCCTGCGAGTATTTAGCGACAGCGTGTCTATTAACTTGTGGATTTTTCTGTGAGTATTTGGCGGCAGCGTCACGAAGTTGCATCAGAAAATGTACCACGACGTCTGACACGCCTCCTTTTTACTGTTTTCTCACAGTTTGGATTGCTGCTGTCATAATCGGTTTCAATCGAGTTTCATGGTTTGTTTCAATTACGTTAGTATTTGCAGGACTTGTTGTGTTGAAGTGACATTCGGCATCTGTCAAGTGTTGTAAGCATACAGCCGGTTTCATCGATAACTTCGCATTCAGCTTTTGAGAGTTGAAACATTCATAAACATCAAAGTGTCCACTACTCAAATCGTCACCTGTGAATCTAAGATGTTTAAGAGGCATTGGCGGTTCTTTACCCGTGTAAAATAGGCAGGCAGCCAACTACGGGGAGGTGTGGGGATGGGGGACTCAATATAGGCAGGCAGCCAACTATGTGGGAGGCCAGGGGACGCAGGATGCAACCCCGCCTCACACAGCGACTGAGCTGCAGGCTATGGACGTATATACAGTATGTACGTAAGTAGGATTCAGTTATGACCGTTACGCGTAGAATTTCGAAATGAAACCTGCTTAACTTTTGTAATTAAGCTGTAAGGAATGAGCCTGCCAAATTTCAGCCTTCTACCTAACATGGGAAGTTGGAGAATTAGTGATGAGTGAGTCAGTGAGGGCTTTGCCTTTCGTCGTGTTGCAAAAGTCAATGAATGACTGCTAATAAAGTGACCAAGTTAGAAGAAGTAAGGCAGGACAAAATTTCTTTGTATACAGATCTAAAAATAGCCTACCTAATCTCCAAGAACGCGCACAAAAGCAAGGCAACGATGGGAGCACCAGAACTCTGCTCACATCGCGTCGCTTCGTACCGCAAGCCGCAAGTAGTAAGTCTGTGATAAGCGGAATACCGCTATGCTTTGCACTCACGGGACGGAAGGACAATCCCGACCGCTTTTATATAGTGTCTTGATCATAATATGCTGTATATCATTGCAATGCAACATTTAATGCATTCAGTTACTTTATTTGGGAGACATGATCACTGACGTCATCTGTCACAGTGCCTCCATTTATATAAAAGAGACAGTCTTCTGGCTACAACAAGTGAAAAGGTTGGGGAAAAATAAAATAACGACAGCATTTGTTTAAACAATCCTGAGTAATTTCAACTGGACTTAATATGTAAAGTTTTCTTTTTGATCACACCATTTAGTACACACAGGTGTTTTCTAGCACCTTTTTCATTTGAAGGCCATAGCATCTATGCACTAGTGTCATAAGAAATTCATGCTTTGCAGATGTACCACAAGTTAAAAAAGTTAAAATATGAATAATAATGTAGCAAACTGCGGTGCCAGTGTGTGGCTTGCAAGGGTTTAAGCTCCTTTTCGTGGCCAATTTTATAGCTGGATCTCTTAAAAAGTTGTTGCTTACCCAGCTACCAGTCCTAGACTGTAGACAAGATGGCTGTGCAGATGCTTCTCTTTCAGTGCTAGTAAGCATGGGACTCAAGTACAGCTGTAACATTCTGCATAGGTAAAGTTGTGAAAAGCATTCAATGATTTTTGTTTTTTGGTTATTTTTATTGTGTTGACACAGCCATTGCACATGGTTGGTTTAGTCAGGGTGAGGGGCCTAATACGATGTTCTTTCATGGGCCCCAAAATCTATAGTGGCGCCTCTGCCTGCAGCCACAGGGAGCCCTGACAACTGAATGTTGAGAACCACAGCTTTTGATATATTAAAAGAAAAGTGTGTTTAAAGATCACACACTTTATCTGTTTTGTGATTGTTGTAAATTGACGTACCTGTTGACTGTGTTATGTAAATGAACCTAATTTATTTAAGACCAATAGTTTGATATTTTAGTCTTGTGGCAGACTCCATCAGGCGTGATGTAATAAAGAACATTCATCTTGAATTTTTTGTTAACAGTGACTCATGACTACTTTTTTACAGGGTATTTTCCCTTACACTATGTTTTATTCTGATAGTTCATCACAGTGTTGCCTATTACCTTTGTACTTTATCGGAATGACTGATAACACTTACTTCTTTTCTGCGGTGGGCTGGCACCATGCCCGGGGTTTGTTTCCTGCCTTGCACCCTGTATTGGCTGGGATTGGCTCCAGCAGACCCCCGTGACCCTGTAGCTAGGATATAGCGGGTTGGATAATGAATGGATGGATGGATTTACTTCTTTTTTAAAAGAAAAAAAAAACATATATGTGTGCTCCAGTTCATGGTCCTACTGAAAATCCCAATCTTTGTCCCCTCATGACATGTTCAATTAAATACTATGTGGTCTTTTTCAAAAAATTGTCTTTGATAGTATGTAGAACACTTTCCTATGAAAAAACTCTAAAAAAAAAAACGGTGCTTGAAAAAACTCAAAAAAAGAAAGTACAGCATGAGAATGATACAAGTACAAGTCAATCATTTCTGTCATTTCTGGGATTCACAAAGCATAAAGCTCATCTCCCTCCATCTCTTGTTGAATACTTCATACTGAATACTTTTACCACGTTTCATGGCTTATCCATATCATGGGCACCATTTCATGTGGCATCTCATTGCCAGTCATAGCTGTGCTGTGAAATAACACTTGCACTGAAGCTATAATGCACATGGCCTGTGCCTCACTGCTTTGACAAACTGCATGGAACCCACTTGGACTCTGCATCTAAATGCACGCCGTATGTAATGTATACAAACACAATCTTGATGTGTTTTTCATTTTGTGCCACCTGGCAGCTGGTGAAGTGGGTTTTTATTTTGTCAGGGAGTTTTTTTTTTTCCCTAACTCTCTTCACCACAACAGTACTTCTGCAGATGGCTAAATGCTAATGGCATATTGACAAACCACTGCGTTCTTCACTTCTTGCAGCTGACTACAAAGTAATTGAACAGCGCTATAACCTTACCTGAGCCCACAGGACCTTCCCTGAAGGCTCTGTCTACATAGAAATGGCCTGGTGGGAGAAAATGAAATAAATATAAAAAGCAAAACTCAACAGATATCAATCTTTTTTCCACATAAAACTCCTGCTGCTCTGTCCTCCTACACTTCTTATGAGATGTTTCTAAGGCTTGTTAAGCTAACAAGCAGCAGCAGACAGAAAGAGAGAGAGAGAGAGAGAGAGAGAGAGAGTGCAAGAGAGACTGAAAATGATATTGTAATAAACTTGTTCTTGACGAGAACTGATGGCTCCTAATGACTCACATCCCTGTGGCTTCTTCCCCTGATTTACGTACTAATCCTATTATCATATTTAATTATTTTTTAATATTTTATAAGCCACAGAGATATCAGTGGCACAAAGAGAAATCACATCCCAGAACATGCTCCTTTTTCTTCTTTTCTTTTTTTTTATAAGCATGTGAACCAATTTCCTGGAACAGAAGCCATTTTCCCTCCAACTGGCAAAACACAATGAAATCCCTCAATTACTATGAAATAAAGACATCCGCAGCTTTAATATTTGAACTGCTTCAGTTCTAAATAAATCTTCCTGTTTAGAGGTTATAAGCTTTGCCCATGTGAATATGTACGTGTGAGTGTGTGTGCGCGTGTGTGTGTGTGCATGTTTTGCATTTTATTTCTCTTTGGACTGGGGATGCTTTTGCCTTTCTTCACACACATCACTGTCAGATTTCTCTATCAGCCATTAGGAGATAAAGTCCGGCTACAGATCAAAGCTAATTGTTAGCAGAGGTTCCTGTTTTATTTAGCTCTAATTCCCTTTACAAGCTTTAATGATTTGACATCAGGGAAACTGAAATACTTCTTGTTTCTTAATTACATTTATAATAGAAGGCATCGATTATCCACTGCATGTTAAGGTTGCAAGAGGCGGCCCATCTTTTAATGTCTGACAGCCTGAGTGGAGTCCAACGGAGGCCTTAAAACCAGTACACATTGCTTCCTGCTGCATCAAGGGAAAACGTAAAAGGAAGAACACTAATATTGCATTGTATTGCCCCCAGGACAAAGCTGATTTAACTAATCCATTACAGTGTACTTCCTGTAAACTCCACAAGGGAAAAACCTGTGAGTCACAGCTCTGGACCAGATCTATATATGTAAATTTATAAAATGAAGTAGGAATATACTTAACATTAATCGTTAGTTCATATTGTCATGTATACAGTGTACAGGGAAATACTTACATGAATGCCTGACTAACACGCAACATTTTGACATTTTCCAGTGACATATAAAACAAGAATGTGTTAAAACATATAACTTCATTTAATTTAACAGAAAATACTCCTCAGCTTACCTGATGTACTCCGTACTGCAGCATCCATTATCGCCAGTCTATTAACAAATATAGATAAACATTTATTTAAAGACTGTCTTCACTTT
This sequence comes from Erpetoichthys calabaricus, assembly GCF_900747795.2. Classification (NCBI taxonomy): domain Eukaryota; kingdom Metazoa; phylum Chordata; class Cladistia; order Polypteriformes; family Polypteridae; genus Erpetoichthys; species Erpetoichthys calabaricus. The sequence continues at coordinate 105,225,203 of NC_041395.2, forward strand.
ATAGTTATATATCTTGATGTATTTTATTACAATGTGATGTTTTGCGTAAGGCTTTTCTCCTGAGGTGTTGCCTTTACCAAGGAGCTGGTCACTGGTCATTCAGTATGAGACTTTCTGTCTCTCAGCATTGGTCTGAGATAATTCTTCATATTTACTCTTCAGACCTAAAACTATACCTGTTAAAGGTCTGCTTGTTCTGGTACCAAGTGCCCTTCCTCTGGATTGCCATCATTCTGTATTCTCTGAATGATGGGTCTCTTTCACTTCTCAGTACCCTTTCTAATCCCACTTTTCCTTTACCTGTCTCCAAATATCAAGGCTTTTTATTTACCACCATTTATGTACAGTGAAATTCTTACTTTCATGTGTTGATCAACATGCAAGTCTTCACATTCGTGAGTATAATTGTTTCACCTTGAAACATTTTGTCTTTCTTATTTTAAAGTACTACTTTTCATCCAAACTTTTGTTTTCTTAACTAAAAATTATCAGTTTTATGTGTTTACCCTGATTTTAAAATGTTCAGTATTTGAATATTCTGTATCTGTGGTGCGTTTCCCAAACATGATCGATCTTACTGAATAATGAACAAGATGACTAGACATAAGTAAAGAATGAGTGAGTTTTGCAAGTGTTTTCTGAAATGTTTTTGTTATTCAATATTTAACAGATGGCATTAAATTATTCTTTGTTGGCACCACCCCAGAGTCCACGTCAGAAAAGCACAGACTGTGGATAACAGAAATGTCAATCTCATGTATTTCAGGGATCAAATTAAATGTTATATTGTCACACCAGACATGTGCAGACTTAAAAAAGTAATAAAAATCAATCAAAACATGCGAAAATGCTCAAAGTAAGGAAAGTAAAATTTCAACTAATAAGTGAAATTGATTTAACTTATTAGTTGAAAACCTTTAAATACGTCATGAATACTCCGAGGCTGCTTGACTACAATGTCAAAGTTTTTGATGGGTGCACATTGCCTGAATATTTAGCGTCATGAACTATTTTCGACAGGTATGGATGGGATTATGAATAGCGATGAGAATTCCATGCACTGCACCTACAAAGTCAAGTATGCCTGCAATAGAATAAAAAAACATTTTAGTGTCATGAAAGGCATTGTAATTTTACTATTTACTGATTTGGTTGACACCTTTATCCAAGGTGACTTTTGACATACATTTAGGTTGCAGTTCTTTTCTCTTTCCATTTGGAGCACAGGCAGGTAAAGTGAATTGCTTATGGTTAGCAGTAGCAGGATTTGAAAACACAGCCTCGGGGTTTGCTGTGTCCATATCACAATGGTAATCTGCTCTCTGCATGCGCAGGTTTGGACAGGGCAGCCTTACTGAGGCCACGTGTATCACCAACGGTGTGCTGAAATCCTCTGATGGCATAGAAATGGAGAGCTGTCAGAAGCTGCACAGTGGGACTAAAGGAAGAATTTGGATGTGTTCCTCCTTCCAGTTCATCCTGCTTTAGACCAAGGAGTGTTATTATTTCACCCCTGGGCAGCCTGGATTTCTCTTTTAGTTGTTGATTACAGAAATGGTTGATGAAGGGTTTTTGGAAACACTAATTAACAAACAATCTTAAGTATGAGATAATGAAGTAATTAGCGTTATGAAGCTTTGGGGAAAAGCACCCCTGAGCATGAAAAAAACTGAACCCTGTGTTTCAATTAATGAGTTATTTCTGGCTCAGTTTTGTACAATCGTGCAAACTATTCTGAACCATCTGTGCCTCACGTAAACAGTGGGAAAGAACATCATAATAATTTGTATTTACCGTGTGTTTTTCATGTTTTACATATACTACTACATTACATCAGGTTGTATTTCTTCAGAGAAAGTTGGTTATTGTAGAGGTATCTGTAGAAGAAACAGATTCACTGCAGACAAATGCAATTCGCCATATTCAGTTCATTTTGATTTCTACTTCATCTTTGTCACCTTCCACCTTTTGATTTCCAGCTCTCCCTTCTCTTACTTTCTCCTACTGCCACTTGACACCTTCTAACTCCTCCTCTTACTATCACCTCACTTTACCGCTCTTATTTGTGTCATACTGCCTTCTGATAAGGCTGTTGCTTCATTATTGGACCTAATCTCTAATGTTATTTTATGTACTGTAATTGTTTATTGTATAACTGTTGTTAAACATTTCAGTTTCTTGAGTGTTTTAGGGGTTCAGTGTAACTGTGTACCAGTGGGACTGGACTATTGTTGATAACTCCTTCTGTTCCCAGGACAGAGGAAGTCCCACTAGAAGATACTTGACATCACCTCAGTTTCTCCATGGCTCCACATCCTCCACCTCAGCCACATTAAAAATAGACTTTACCAGAAGAGTAGCATCATTTGACTAAAGAATGGAGCACCAACAGAGCAGCACTTGACAAAAACAAAAAATTCTTCTTGAGACTTACATCTCCCATAATATTGCATTGAAAATATTTTTTTTCCCAACTGGTACCATAACACTCTTTATGATTCATTGACCTTATTTTTACAGCATGTATAACACTCTTTATGATTCATTGACCTTATTTTTACAGCATGTATACCATGATACTCTAGCCCACCATCTATTATGTTGTCTATTTGCATAAGAACAAAACATCTACTTGGCCTTACTATGATTACTTCACAGTATTTGTTGGCTTCTGTGATAAGAAATGTGTTCATTAGTAAGTTTACAATAATGTTTTTTATGGTATTTTAGGTTTAGTGTGATGTCTGAGTTAATCTGAGTTAATAGACTTTTTCCTTAAGAAATTATTAGAGCAGTTTTCCTTATCTTAATTCTTCCAAGTATGTTCCCTGAAAAATGTTAGGTCCATGAATTTGGATATGGGTGTAGGTGTCATGTGACCTCTGATGATCTGTGCTCAACAAGCACTGCTATCCCTTGATGACCTCCATTTGTATTTCACATTTGAGCCAGTTACCAGTTTTAAATGGCATGTATCCAAGTAAACACACAGACAATTCTAGACTAGGCCCAGCATGTCACAATCTTCAGGTTATGTCAGTTGTTAATAATAACAATAATAGTAGTAATTGTAATAATAATAATATATTTTATTTATACAGTTATCAGTTTCCCTTTCTGACCTACATACCCAACACTGATAGGTAACTTTATGACATATATCAGTCCAGAGGAAAGCTTTAATTATTGGAACTTGGCTTTAACAAGGTGGTAATAGTATGACCCTAGGATGCTGATATATTTTTTTTACTAGTTGCAAAATGATTAATGCCAGAGATGATCACTTAGGTCTGTCATTTGGCAAGTGGAGAGGTCACTGCATTAAGATGAATCCAGAATAATTTTTAGACATACTTTTGAATTTAGCATTATCTGGCTGACATAGACCATTCTCAGATGGGTACATTACTGCACTTGCTCAATAACCATGTTCAGATATTAAAGGGCATTGAAAATTTATGTTACTTGCATCAAAAGATATGTGCTGAGTAGACAAATCCCATATTATTACACTTAAAGAGTGAGTTTGCTTGATGGTTCCTGGATTGATGGAGTCATGGGCTTATAATATGTATACAAGTGTATTCTTTAGTGTACTGCCATATCTCATTTTTGAAAAAGTAAGCTCAGTTGTATATTCTGATACTGGTCTTTTTGTGACACTGTTGTACTCTACTTTTACTTGCCTGACTGATTGTACAGCCAGTCTTTTACTTTGCACAAGCCATTAGCACTTCCACCAACCCCTTAAATCAACATTCTTTCTATAATCAAAAGATTAACTAAATATTTTTGCATATTCTGCAAATACCTGCGATGCTGCCACGCATGAGATCCACTGGAGGCTACTTTTTCTAATGCAGCTTCACAATAGTTTCTGAGTTGCCCATTTTGCCTTTGAATTGTACACTTGCATGTGCAATACTGTCTGTCTACTTTACATACTATTGTTCATACATTTGATGCTAACATTTTAAAATTACTGTTTCTGTGTTGTCACATATGCGTGACAGAGGGCTCCCCAATCAGCTCAGCTGAGGTAAGTAGTTCCACTTCCGGGTGAGAGAGGGTGTTGTCGCTGACTGTCTCATCTCATTTTTCCACAACCCAGAAAACATGAGGACAAAACAGTGAGGACAACCAAGCCCAACAGTAAGGTCAGAAAAAAATCCTGCCCCTTCCAGTCCTGGGGAGTGAGAACCTTGGGAAGGTGATATCATCTTGAGAAAACCACAGAGGAGGACAAGTGCCTGGACAAGTACTTACATATTTACAAGCAAGATTTACATTATGACCATTTCCGTTCCTCTGAAGCCTATGTTATTTTATTTGTGAGACTGTTTTTGTTGTCATTTTCACCTTTCTTTTGAGTTAAGAAGTAAATAGGGTTATCGGGGTGATACCCCCAATTTTCACATTGTCTCTTGCCTACATCCTGGCTGCCGGTTAAAACATATCTATGCATATGTATAATTGAATAGAAAAGGGTACTTCTGAGTCAACTCCAAACACAGAATAATACCAATGAAGCAAAAAGTAATTTAGTAATAAAGTTAGTCAAATACAGTAAATGATAAGGCAAAGGAGGAGCCTTAACAATAATAAAATAATAACAATAACAAAATAATTCAGAAAATAACAAACACATCAATGTCCTTCAGGGCATTGCTGAACAACAAGCAATCTCCTTTAATGAGATAGGATGCCTAAAACACTTACCAACCGCCAGTTCACAATAATACCTTCTCCTCACTTTCTCCACCTCTGTCATCTGGACTCACTATCTCTTGACAGTTGAGCACTTCCAAAAACCTATCCATTTGACTACACAGTCAGTGCTAAATTGACTGAAAGGGACTTTTAAAACCCTGGCCAACTCTTGCTTCCAGTTACTTCAGAGGAATAACTAGCAGGATGCTGTGTAAATGTGTTGGGGCTCTCTGTAAGGAACTCCGTCTAGATGCTTAAGGCGTCTCCGCATTCTTACACCATAAAGATATCTTCGTTCCAGACAAACTGAAGAACATGCATGTGCTAGAAAAGAGAAGAACAGGCTTCAACATATTGTCTGGAGTTTTGCACTGTCTGACTTTTGGGTCCTAAACTGGCTAAAATGGTGACACTACCTCAGAACCGTCAAGAAATATGAGGGTAAGTCAATAATTATCCACACTTTTGGATAATTTTATTTGGGTTGGTTGACCAGCTTTCCTTGTGAAAACCTGTGTCTGTGGGGCAGCAAAAGAATGGGAAAGTTGAGGAATGTTCAAAAAACACCTGTTTTGAACATTCCACAGGTGAACAGGTTAATTGGAAACAGGTGTTTGTCATGATTGGGTATAAAAGGAGCATTCCCAAAAGGCTCAGTCGTTCACAAGCAAGGATGGGGCGAGGTTCACCACTTTGTGAACAACTGCGTGGGCAAATAGTCCAGCAATTTAAAAATAACGTTTCTCAATGTACAATTGCAAGGAATCTAGGGATTTCATCATCTATTGTCCATCAAAACATTCAGAGAATCTGGAGAAATCTCTGCACGTAAGCGGCAAGGCTGAATACCAACACTGGATGCCCCTGACCTTCGATCCCTCAGGCGACACTGCATTAAAAACCGACATCATTCTGTAAAGGATATTACCACGTGGGCTCAGGAATACTTCAGAAAACCATTGTCAGTTAACACAGTTCGTCGCTACATCTACAAGTGCAAGTTAAAACTCTACCATGGAAAGCGAAAGCCATATATCAACAACACCCAGAAACGCCGCCGGAGTTCATCTGAGATGGACTGACGCAAAGTGGAAAAATGTGCTGTGGTCTGACGAGTCCACATTTCAAATTGTTTTTGGAAATCATGGATGTCGTGTCCTCCGGGCCAAAGAGGAAAAGGACCATCCGGAGTGTTCAAAGTTCAGCTCAAAGTTCAAAAGCCAGCATCTGTGATGGTATTGGGGTGTGTTAGTGCCCATGGCATGGGTAATTTGCACATCTGTGAAGGCACCATTAATGCTGAAAGGTACATACAGGTTTTGGAGCAACATATGCTGCCATCCAAGCAATGTCTTTTTCAGGGACGTCCCTGCTTATTTCAGCAGGACAATGCGAAGCCACATTCTGCATGTGTTACAGCAGCGTGGCTTCGTAGTAAAAGAGTGCAGGTACTAGACTGGCCTGCATGCAGTCCAGACCTGTCACCATTGAAAATGTGTGGCGCATTATGAAGCGCAAAATATGACAACGGAGACCCCGGACTGTTGAGCAACTGAAGTTGTACATCAACCAAGAATGGGAAAGAATTCTACCTACACAGCTTCAACAATTAGTGTCCCAAACGCTTATTGAGTGTTGTTAAAAAGAAAGGTGATATAACACAGTGGTAAACATGCCCCTGTCCCAGCTTTTTTGGAACGTGTTGAAGGCATCAAATTCAAAATGAGTAAAGATTTGCAAAACAACAATAAAGTTTATCAGTTTGAACATTCGATATCTTGTCTTTGTAGTGTATTCAATTGAATATAGGTTGAAAGGGATTTGCAAATCATTGTATTCTGTTTTTATTTATGTTTTACACAACGTCCCAACTTCATTGGAAATGGGGTTGTAGTTTGGACTTGTTTAACTTTGTCGTCAGTTGTGGACATGGACGGGTGTCCCATTCCTTCTTCATGCTTAACACTTGTATGACTATTTTTGAACTTTGTAAACACCCTGCCACAATAAAACACCATCTCCGTATTAAGTGGATAGCTTTTTGTCTCTGGTTCACCTTCAGGCCATAAAAAGCATATCACTGTTCGCTGCTCTTTTTTGGTGTAAACTGAGAGTATAGTGGCCATATTTATTCTAGAAAACAACAAGAGAAATCTACTGATAGTAGTCATGGAGACTGAAGTTGTTGCCATTTCATTCCAGGCAAAAAATGAAATCTTTATACTGGTGGACAAGTAGGTGAGCTAGTATGTAGAACCAGGTTGGCATGACTGTTCTTGACGACTTCTGGTCTATGGAGGTAACAGAAAAATATGTCACTACCAGTGATATCGACACCAGACCCCTTTGTTGACTTTTAGTCCCTGTAAACTGAACTGAAAACATCATTCATCACTACTACATTTATATATGTAGAGAGATGAAGAGTACAGTGTAGATTATGTATTGTAATAAGAGTGCAAAGGGAGAAATTAAAGTAGCAAAATATTAATTAAATCTGCTGTCCCTCTTAACCATGAATGTATCTATTACAGCCTGTTGTTTCACTTGAAATGACTAATTCCCTTTGCAACTTCACAAGCACAATAAAAGCCCAGTTCCTTTTTTCTCTCCTTTTTTCACAACCCTGGCTTCTTTCTCCTATCAGTGAACTTTTTCTCATCCTTACTATAGACTGATTTTGAAATCTGTGCTATGAAATCTTTCATTCCCTCCCAGATAACAACCTTAGATACCTTCTTTAGGTTATTAGTTTTCAATTCACTGTTTAGTCCTTGCTAGTTTACAAAGTGGTGCACACTTGGCAGTTTCTCGATTTGTTAGGGGGTTCTGGGATGAGTTACTCTTGTTTATTTTCCCAAACTCTATGTATTTAAACCTCTGCCAGTCCCAAAAATGTATATATTGTATACTGGAGGGCCCCCTTAAATCACTTCTATCAAGGAGTTCCCTAAGTATCTGAAAACAGAATGCATAAACTATTTTTAATAAAGCAAACAAGTGAGACAATAAAACAAAATTAGTGTTTAAAAAATGATACAACAGAAATCAAAACCCTGTTGTCAGTTTGGGCCAAGCTATCACAGGATTCTCATCTAATGTCTGAGAGATGGAAACGTTCAACGATTTGTTAGACTCCCAAGTGATACCAATAGTTCTCATTTTTTGTCACCACCAGTCTGCTTCTTATGACTTCTTATGGTTTTTGATCCATATGTTAAGTGATCTTCAGGGGATATTTCAGAACCAAACAATGGAAACACTCTGAGGTCCAGGCTATCCACTTTCAGGTGGTAGTGCCTCTTGCTTTTTGAAGGAAAGACAGGAAAGCAGTAATGTTGTCACAAAAAAGCCTCATCAGAGTAAAGCTTACACCAGTGTTAAATGAACATAAATTATTTGCTTAGCTCTGAAAAATGTTTGGCCTTATATAAAATTCTGAGTTGAAGGGAAATGGTAAGTTTTACCATCCATACATCCATCCATCCATCCTCTTCCGCTTATCCGAGGTCGGGTCACGGGGGCAGCAGCTTGAGCAGAGATACCCAGACTTCCCTCTCCCCGGCCACTTCTTCTAGCTCTTCCGGGAGAATCCTGAGGTGTTCCCAGGCCAGCCGGGAGACATAGTCCCTCCAGCGTGTCCTGGGTCTTCCCCGGGGCCTCCTCCCTGTTGGATGTGCCTGGAACACCTCACCAGGGAGGCGTACAGGAGGCATCCTGATCAGATACCCGAGCCACCTCATCTGACTCCTCTCGATGCAGGTGAGCAGCGGTTCTACTCTGAGCCCCTCCCGGATGACTGAGCTTCTCACCCTATCTTTAAGGGAGAGCCCAGACACCCTGCGAAGGAAACTCATTTCAGCCGCTTGTATTCACGATCTCGTTCTTTCAGTCACTACCCATAGCTCATGACCATAGGCGAGGGTAGGAACATAGATCGACTGGTTAATTGAGAGCTTTGCCTTACGGCTCAGCTCCTTTTTCACCACGACAGACCGATGCAGAGCCCGCATCACTGCGGACGCCGCACTGATCCGCCTGTCAATCTCACGCTCCATTCTTCCCTCACTTGTGAAAAAGACCCCGAGATACTTGAACTCCTCCACTTGAGGCAGGATCTCGCTCCCAAACCTGAGTCTCGGAATTTGGAGGTGCTGATTCCCGTCCCAGCCGCTTCACACTCAGCTGCGAATTGATCCAGAGAGAGCTGAAGATCACGGCCTGATGAAGCAAACAGGACAACATCATCTGTAAAAAGCAGTGACCCAATCCTGAGTCCACCAAACCAGACCCCCCCCAACACCCTGGCTGCGCCTAGAAATTCTGTCCGTAAAAATTATGAACCGAATCGGTGATAAAGGTACCCCATACTCCTGGAGCACCCTCCACAGGATTCCTCGAGGGACACGGTTGAACGCCTTTTCCAAGTCCACCCTCCAGGACTCTGCTAAGGGTGTAGAGCTGGTCCACTGTTCCGCGACCAGGATGAAAACCACACTGTTCCTCCTGAATCCAAGGTTCGACTATCCGACGGACCCTCCTCTCCAGAACCCCCGAATAGACTTTTCCAGGGAGGCTGAGGAGTGTGATCCCTCTGTAGTTGGAACACACCCTCCGGTCCCCCTTCTTAAAGAGGGGGACCACCACCCTGGTCTGCCAGTCCAGAGGCACTGTCCCTGATGTCCATGCGATGTTGCAGAGACGTGTCAACCAAGACAGCTCTACAACATCCAGAGCCTTGAGGAACTTCGGGCGTATCTCATCCACCCCCAGGGCCCTGCCACCAAGGAGTTTTTTGACCACCTCGGTGACCTCAGTCCCAGAGATGGGGGAGCCCACCTCCGAGTCCCCAGGCTCTGCTTCCTCATTGGAAGGCATGTTAGTGGGATTGAGGAGCTCTTCGAAGTACTCCCCCCACCGACCCACAACATCCCGAGTTGAGGTCAGCAGCGCACCATCCCCACCATATACAGTGTTGACACTGCACTGCTTCCCCCTTCTGAGACGGTGGACCAGAATCTCCTCTTAGCCGTCCGAAAGTTGTTCTCCATGGCCCCCTCCTCCCGTGCCCGAGTTTTTGCCTCAGCAACCACCGAAGCTGCATTCCGCTTGGCCTGCCGGTACCTATTAGCTGCCTCCAGAGTCCCACAGGACAAAAGGGACCGGTAGGACTCCTTCAGCTTGACAGCATCCCTCACTGCCGGTGTCCACCAATGGGTTCGGGGATTGCCGCCACGATAGGCACCGACCACCTTACGGCCACAGCTCTGGTCAGCCGCCTCAACAATAGAGTCACGGAACATGGCCCATTCGGACTCAATGTCCCCCACCTCCCTTGGGACATGGTCGAAGTTCTGCCGGAGGTGGGAGTTAAAGCTACTTCTGACAGGGTCTCTGCCAGACGTTCCCAGCAGACCCTCACAACACGTTTGGGCCTACCAGGCCTCCACCGGCATCCTCCCCCACCATCGAAGCCAACTCACCACCAGGTGGTGATCAGTTGACAGCTCCACCCCTCTCTTCACCCGAGTGTCCAAGACATGTAGCCGCAAGTCCGATGACACGACCACAAAGTCAATCATCAAACTGAGGCCTAGGGTGTAGGATGTTGAATGGGAAATGGTAAGTTTTACCCATAAAAGATAATATGTAAATGGAATATTCCTGTCACCTTGCTATAATTCTGATGTAACAGTAAAAACAGATTCAGTTTGTTTGCTTACTTGCGAAAGGAAAGGTACTGTTTGAGAGTATACAGCTTTCTGAGCATATCTTAATATAATGCAATATAAAATAAGCAACTGAAATATAATAATGTAATGAAATGCAATGCCGATGAAAAAGCCTGAAACCGAAACACCATAGGTAAGAAGTATTTTTCTTTGTGTGTTAATGAACTTTCATTCAATAATTTGTGACTTACTTTTTCTTTGAATTTTACTAAATCTTGATGACAAAGTTACTTTGATTGTGGAATCACTTGTGCTTGAACCATTGACATCTCCATAGCTCTGCTGTCTGGGAACATTATAAAACACAGCTACAAGGATATGTAAAAAGCATTTCCCCTTTAATTTTCAGAGTAACTGCACATTTTCTACAATATAAGCTATTAAATCCTCAACCAAAACCTAATATTAGATAAAGGGTGCAATGTTCTAATAAGCTAACCAGAAAAAAATGTGTTACCCCTGGCAAAATCTTACATAATAGCATGAAACTCTTTTGTGAGACTAATGAACAGCTGCAATTCTGTCTGGCACTGATGCCACCACTTTGTGGATGTGGGCAACATCCATTTTCATCCAGTCTTCCAGCAACAAATTTCACAGTTTGGCTGCTGGCATTTCACTTATTTCTCTATAAAGTCCCACAGATTTTCTATGGGATTTAAATTGGGGGATTTTGCTGGCCAGCTGAGACATGAGAATGCTTCAGAATGATCTTTGTGCCAGTCACATACAGTTTTAACCAATTTTGGGAGACTGGGGTAGCCATTTTGTGTTCACTATGGAGATGAAGATCAAAAGATAACGTAGTTTGTTCCAATACTGTTCATACACAAGCAGACAGTATATAAATAAAAAATAAAAGTTGGTGCACCTGTAGGAATCATTTTCTGTACTGCACACCTGCAAAAGCGGCAACTTCCTGTATGTATACTATGGCCAAACTCTATAACCCCTTTCCTCCAATCTTTCTCGACTGTCATGTGACCAATTTTTCACAAAGAGAACCAAAACACACATGACACACCACTGCTCTTCACTTCTCTACGAACCCTGTAGCACATGATACAGCTGTTTGCAGGATGGTATTCCTACTAGGGTGCCCTCTGTTGATATCTGAAGTATGGGTCACCTCTTACATGGGCAGTGACAATTTTTTTATCCAGTGAGTTTTTTTTTTTATTTACCTATTAAAGAATGTTATGCAGTTAATGCACAGTGTCCCATGTAGAAGGGTAAGCTGCTTCCTTGAACTCATTTACTGTTTGTGCCACCTTCAGCAGTAATAGTTGTATCCAGATACTTGCAATAGTCACTGTTCAGTTCCCCAGAGAACTTTGGAAGAATGTTGTCCTAATTTGTATTGCATAAATGCTTCAACTCTTTGGTGGACTTTCCAGCATGGACTTCTTATTTGAGGTCTTGCCTCAACAGCTGAGTTGGTTTAAATCATTCCAAAGCCATAATTTTATTTTTATCAAGTATTTTGATATAGACATGCTTGTATATTTTGAATCATCATCTTGCCGGATACTAACAGATAGATGATCTTCTGTTTTCCCAAATCCTCTGATACAATGCAATACAATACAACTTATTTTTTCTATACAACTTATTTTTTCTTCACTGAGTGCAGGTTCAGAGCGCTGTGAACGATTCTGTTAAGATACAAGTATAGATGATAAGAGTTACTAAATATAGAACTGCTGCACAGATTTCTTAAAACACAGAGAATAATGTAAAATTCTCTGATTAAACATAGTTTAATGGTTTCTGATTAAACATAAATAGAAACCAACAATATCTGTCAATTAATTAATTGATTAATTATGGGCAGTTGACAATATAGATTAATATTGTAAAAGAGAAAGTCAAAAATAAAGACACAGTGTCCAAATGGCTGCCTACCCCCTCCTGGGATTTCTATATTTGAGTCTATGCTGGTTGTCCAGTCTGAAAAGAGGATCTTTCCATCTGATGATTTCAATGCTGCGTCATCTGAGTTGACTTTTCCATATGCTGGACAGCAGCTTGACAGTGGAGCAATGTCACCAAGTGCCATGTCCAGATACCGAGAAGAGAAACAGAATAGAGGATGGTTAGTAATGGTTTAAAATATTGTATTACTTACATCTCTGTGTAAACAACTAACGAACTTATATGCAGTATACACAGCTAATCAGCAGCTCTAGTCAGGGTATGCTAGACTAAAGTAGTAAGTCTTCAGCTGGGACTTAATATAAGAGATGCCCCTTCACTCTCAGCTTTTATCAGTCAGATCATTCCACAGCTTCAGAGCCCTGTAACTAAAAGTTCAACCTCCCACTGTAATTTTATTAATCCTAGGAATCTTAAGTAGGCCAGAATCGTGAGATCTCAATGTTTGTTCTGGTTTGTAAGTAATGATAAACTCAGATATTTAGGCAGGGTACTGGTCATTTAATGGATTATAAGTTAAAAGAAGGACTGATACTGAACAGATTTAAAATTTCTTTCAGATATGGCAGGTTGTTCTTGGCTTGACATGGTAAATCATTCCAAATCAAGATACTGTCACCATGCTTAGCCCTTTGTATGAGGTTCTCGTTCCAGAAGGCAATGTCAAATTTGGTGTAAACATAGGCAATGTTAAATTTGTATGAACATAATTGGCACACATCTGACAAAATATTTCATTAATGACTCAGCTGTCAATACTTCATTGCTCCAAAACTCTTAAGATTTGTTCAAGTTTTTTCCTGCCATTTGAGGGAAGTACATATGCTTGTATTAGTAAAGAGTGTTTTTTCCTTGCTAATGTGCCTTGGATCCTTGTTTAGTGAGAATGAAAAAAAGATGTTTAATGCATTGATGGAAGGAAAAATGTCTATGTTGAACAACAAGCAAAAATCTAATTTTGTCAGCTTTTCAGCAATTGAAACTGGAACTTCTAGGTGTGTTCCCTATAAAAACCATTCTAAACTAGCATAGTATGAATGAATATAGTAGACTGGCATCACATCCAGATCTGGTTCCTGCCTTGTAATAGGTATTAGTGGAACAGGATTTATCTCCTGCAAAGCTGCAAAGGAACAGATTTATAATGTGCATGAATGTATAGACCCTTAAAAAAATAATTTGCAATTTACTTTATTTACTTTTTTAATATAAATTACAGTGATCCCTCGCTATATCGCGCTTCGGCTTTCGCGGCTTCACTCCATCGTGGATTTTATATTTAAGCATATTTAAATATATATCGCGGATTTTTTGCTGCTTCGCGGGTTTCTGCGGACAATAGGTCTTTTAATTTCTGGTACATGCTTCCTCAGTTGGTTTGCCCAGTTGATTTCATACAAGGGACGCTATTGGCAGATGGCTGAGAAGCTATCCAGCTTACTTTCTCTCTCTCTCTCTCTCTCTCTCTCTCTCTCTCTTGCGCTGACGTAGGGGGGTGTGAGCAGGGGGGCTGTGTGCAGCTGCTTCCTGAAGGACATGCTGCACGGAGCTTCGCATACTTAAAAGCTCAAAGGGCACGTATTGATTTTTCTCTGTCTCTGTCTCTCTATCTCTCTCTATCTCTCTTCCTGCTCCTGACAGAGGGGGTGTGAGCTGCCGCCTTCAACAGCTTTGTACCGGCGGTGCTTCGCATACTTAAAAGCCAAAAAGCCCTATTGATTTTTTTTTGACTGCTTGCTTTGCACTCCTTTGAAAAGGAAGATATGTTTGCATTCTTTTAATTGTGAGACTGAACTGTCATCTCTGTCTTGTCATGGAGCACAGTTTAAACTTTTGAAAAAGAGACAAATGTTTGTTTGCAGTGTTTGAATAACGTTCCTGTCTCTCTACAACCTCCTGTGTTTCTGCGCAAATCTGTGACCCAAGCATGACAATATAAAAATAACCATATAAACATATGGTTTCTACTTCGCGGATTTTCTTATTTCGCGGGTGGCTCTGGAACGCAACCCCCGCGATGGAGGAGGGATTACTGTATTTTACTTATAACCGATTTATTCTGAGTTGGAATAAGACAATAAGAATTTTAATGAAATGGTTCAGGAGATCAAAATATAGTCAGTAGTTTGTGATGGAGTTGATATCATAGAATACAAACCAATTGATTGTCAGGTTCAATAAGCAAGGCATAACCAAAACTCTGCAGCAACAAAGCTGATTTGAACAGCAGAAAGTTTTTTCGTTAGAAATAGAATTGCATATCAACAAAGTTTTTATCCAAAACTTGGATACATAAATAATGTCAACTCTTCTATGGTCACTTCGGTAATGTCACACTCCATGCATTCCTGGGCGGTCTCAGGATATATAGTCATGGTAGTGGGCGATGTGATCGCTCCAAATTGGCGGTGCCAGTAACAAAACAAATACAGAGTTGTGGCAAAACTGTAATTATTTTCCACTTCATTAAATTGGCATAAAGTGAAAAACTAATGTTATTTTTGGATTCCTTAATGTTTAAAACTCCTAAATGGATGCATACTTATTGAAATTCATCAAGGAAAGCCTACAAAAAATTAATGAAGTCTGCTATTTATAGCATTTTTATTCTGTTTAGTATAGTTAATATTAACATAAGTATATCCTAGAAGTAATATTTATTTGTTCTATGTTTTATTAAAAATATTAAACATAAACCTTAAAACTATCAGTAGAATTGACAAAACAATTTGTGCATTATAATTAATGTGCATGCAACCTCCAAGGTGCAGAGTGATCATACTAATTTGTCATCCTGTCAAATTGTCTTTATGTTATACATTTAAGTGTCAAATATTAAATATCTAATTTTTTTTTAATGAAAAAATAACATTATAGGTGTAGTATCATTAAACCGAAAAAAACTGGTACTAAAATTATTTTAGATTTCGGTATATTTTTGGATTTTGTAATATTTGCATATACATAATGAGATATCTTAGGGGCACTTTTGATCAAGTTGGCCAATGCAGCCAAAACAGGTAAATGACAAGTCAATATGTACAATAATTCATATCACCGAGCCACTATTATAATGTGTGTTGATGTGACAAACATATTATACTTCAAAAGTGGTGAATATCATGTACAGACTATATTTTATTTACCTTTATGAAGAGCCAATGCTGCCTATTTGCAGTGAAGAACATTTTTTATTTTTTTGCCACTTTGTATCAACTACCTGTTGTCACTTCTCAGGGAACTGGCTAACCGGTCTGGAATGTCTTGGCCAAGCTTAATTCTATCATGCCCGCTGTGCTGGAAGCCATTAACCGATATATGAGTCATTACATTCAGTTCTTGTATCTTGTGAGTGTACATACATAACATAAAAAATTGCCAAAATAAATAGGCAATTTGTCGGTTTTCCTAACATAATCAAAGCAATTGAGTGCACTCATATTACAAAAAGGGCACCTAGTGAGAAGGAAGATACTTTTGTCATCCATTAACACTCAAGTCATCTACAGTTTTAATGGTGCCATGCAGCAATTTTGAACACAGGTGTTATTGTGTCCATAAACTAGGGACAAGCTCATTGACTGTGTTTTCTTGCTTAATGCTAAAGGCTTCATGGGTACCCCCCACTGTCAACTGTATGTCATTTTCTTGCTGCATTCGATTCTTCATGGGAGCCCAGCTGCCCTACCACTGGATCCCCAATCATGTGCAGTTGCTTCATGGTGCTCTAAGCTTCACAGGGGACACCCCACCTACTCCATCCTGCTCTGAAAGGATTAATCCATTTTGAATCTGTACATATGTTTATCACATCCACTATTTGGCATAAGCATATTTTTTTGCTCAAATCCAAGTAACGTGTTTATGAAAGAGATCCCAACATGTGGCATCATGTTGAACTCAGAAAGTTTCAGATTTTGGAGCATTTTGGAATTTAAGATTAGGGATACTCAACCGATGGTCGAAGAATGAGATAAAGAATTGAATTGAAGAATTAGGGCTCAGTTTCAAAATATATGGAGAAAAATATCAAGGGCATTAAGCAAACATAAGAAGCAGTAGGGATCAGTGACTACACACGTAGCAGATTTAGTGGTTTAAAATACAGATTGTGTACAAGCTTAAACTAGGGATGTAGGTAATTAGGGTTTTTAGAGGAAAATTAGTTTTTTTTTCAAAATAGTGCTCCAGGATAAAGGTAGAGAGGATAGGAGATCACATTTTCAAACAATTATATTGATAAAAGTCTGCAAATTCATTGATTTCTTATTTTCTATCACCAGGATTTTAATTCTCAAATTTTGTATGAAAAACTGCCAGTTATTTTGCCTTAGTGTCCAGCAAAGAAAAAAAAATAGCACAAAATGTGTCCAGGCCAAACTAGGGTTCCATTAGGTATGGGCCTCAGCCCACGCAGCCTCACCTCAAATTCAAATGGCAAGTTTACTTCCCTGTATTGCCTGAAACTAGGGCACAAGGTTTTAAAGTTCAATAATTTCAAAATACCCAAAAATGTTTTTCAGAGGGAGAGAGTAACTGTAAACTTGTAGCCCTCAGGGAAAAATTAAAGAATATTCTTTTATATTTTAATAATTTATTAAATAAAGGAAAGGAAGAACAATGAGTCAAGATAGAAGAAAGGAAGCACAAAAGTAATCAAAAAGGGTTTGCTTAAAAAGGCAACCTAAAGGGCAGACCTTCAGCAATGATGTCATGGTGGATCTGCATTTCAGTGCTCCACCCACACAATATACAATACGTAAATACTAAAAAAAAATTTACACCAAACAATGTTAGACACAGAAATTTACGGATGACAAAAAGTAATACAGATCTAAAATAATAATTTAAAAACAGAAATGAACAAAAAAGGAAAACATGCTTATGGTAGGGATCAGACCTTGACTGAAACTTAATACTTACATTCCTTCGAAGTTTTTCAACTCCTGATTATAGTAGTTAGAACTTTTTAATATGTAAGTTTTTATCTGATTTGGGGGTTTTATACCTAAGGAATTTTTTATGTTAATTTCAGGTTTTGATTAGTATTTAGAGTATTGTTTTTTGTTACCATTTTATTTTGCTCAACACCATTTTGTGACAGTACCATGCATAAGGTTAAGGATATGAATACTGCAGCATATACTGGTTTGACTGGATCAATGTAGGTGACAACACATAATGGAGGTGGTGGCTCTATGGAAATGACAGCATACACTGCAAATACAGAGGAGGTGACAGCACACCTTGGAGTCAGCAACTCAAAAGTGGCTTTCATGTTCTTATAAATTTTTAAATGTGATTAATGACAACAAATTCTTTTGTCAATGGATTACAACTTTTGTCTTACCATTTTGGCTCAGGTTATGTGAAATAATTTTGGTTTTTAAATTCTTTTGCTATGTTCATTGATTTGAGATTTTGGGCTTTGTTATTAGAGTAATATCCTCCAGGTATCAACCACTGCTTGTTAACAAAACCAAAATCTGCCTTCTGATTCCATTTCTATTTAAATACACTGGAGTTAGTACACAAAAAAGTGAAAATCCTATTGATTTTAAGAAAGGAGAGGGAAACCAAAGAACCCCAGTACAATAAAAACACTAAGCCTTTAAAGAAAATTGTTATTAAAGATAAAGGACAAAATACAAAAGTTAACTCAAAAGGGGGAACTCAGAAATAAACAAAGCCAATCATGAAATCAAAATAGCAAAACCTTAAACAATAGTTAGAAATCCAAAAACTATAGGATTAAATACAGGTCTCCATGCTAGGTTCCCAGCTGTCCCTCGTCCTATGTGTTCAACCCTTGCAGTGGGTTAGGCATGCCCAGCTATTGTAGCAATGACTGCATTCTAACATACTAGAGGATTTGGTACCCTTTCGTTCTTCATCACCGCTTTGTATCTCCCTTTTGTGCTGGTACTCTTGGAAGTTTCAACTACAGTATATTTTACATGATGGCAGTGTTGATCTCTCCCTACAAAAATTAATCTTGCTACCATATGGACATTGGTTGCAAGACTTTAATAGATTCTGTCCCATGCAGGTGATAATTTTGTTCATGTAAGCTGTTGCCAGCCAATCACCAGACACCATATGATGAAATATTAGTTTAACTTGAAAACATACAGCATGTTCTGGGGACTTCTTGGTGACCTCAATATAAGACTATGTTAGACAGTGTGGACACTTTTGTGACTGAAGACAGAGAAGAAAATTAAAATTAGTCAAAACCTTTTATTGATACATACCAGGCAAGGGTAAAATGTCAGAGAAACACAGTCCTAGGACACCGCGCTTCATCTGCCTCGAGCGCAGATGTCCTTGTTCTTTTATACCTTTCTAATCTCCTGATCGTTGACCACGTAAGCAATAAAAATAGCGTCCTGACTCATTGTACTTTTCCAATTTTGTAAAGTCATTACCCTAAAGGTATATTTTCTTGTCACACACATCATCAAAAGAAAACTTCCAGAAAGTATACATACTTCTTGTCACGTACGCAAACCACAAACAAGTTTCATCATTCTGTCCTATTTTCTGTACACACATACATTTTGTTCAATTACATTATTTTATGTTTTTACACTCCTCCCTTTTTGAACAAAATGATGTGGGCAATATAATTCTATCTTGAAATGGTTGATGAAGGGGAAGGGGGGGAGAAAATGGAAGAAGCTACACGAGACATGCGCTCCTCATGTAGCATATATGCCCTTTCCATAGAGGCGGTAAAGTACTTAGATATTATATAGCGAAACAAAGGGATAATACAACAACCAACCAGGAGGAGGAGACAAAATGCCACAACCAAAGAAATGAAAACAGATCTTATCCATTGTCCCCAGGATCCGAAGGAGGATGTAAACCACTGATCCCAGGGATTTGTAATGCCAGAATTAGTGGAAAGTTCTTTAGAGAGAGCAGTGAGGCCTGTCAATGCACGAGTTATTGATCCATCTGGCGCGGTATTATTTGGAATATATGTACAACAAGCATCACCAAACATAGCACAGACACCTCCCTTTTCCGCAAGTAACATGTCCAAGGCTAGACGATTTTGCCAAGTCATCAGAGAAGTACGATCAAGCTGTTCATGTATGCCTTCAATAGCGTCTTTGGTGAAGTTAAGGAAACGTTGTTGGTTCCCACAGTTGATAATAGAGCAGAAATCAAACTGCACTGATGTGGTAATTCCTAACGGGAAAGTCAAGGTGACCAGGGCAGTAGACAAGGGAAAAGAAAAGCATAGTAGCACAGCAATCAAGGGTGCCATCTCTTGCAATGTGAGGCGTGAATCCAGGCAGGCAGTCCTTCAACTTTCACGGCATGTGGTGTGGATAGAAGAATTTGGAATGGTCCTCTCCACCTAGGCTGATGCCAGTGTTTCCTTCGAGTATCTCGAACCAGGATCCAGGTGCCCAAAGGAATTGGTAAATCCTTGGAAAGGGGGCTGGTCCTCCAGGCTTGATTAACCTGCTGGTGGATTTCCTTCAACGAGGTTCGCAGACCTGCAAGACTAGAGAGAAGATCATTGTCCACAGTATGCAAATTCACATTTCCTACAACCATGCCAATAGGCATGGGACGTCCGGTCAGAATCTCAAACGGCGATAGTCCCAGTTGTCGGTGTGTCCGTCCCCTTAGTCCCATTAAAGCTAAGGGTAGTGCATCCGGCCATGATAAATTAGTTTGTTCACAAATTTTTTTTTTTTTTTTTTTTCGAGTTTAGCTTTTAAAGTGCCATTGCATCGTTCTACGATGCCTCCGCTTTGGGGATGGTATTTACAATAATGGTGCACATTAATTTGGAGCCAGGTGGTTAATTCATTTATAACTGAGTTCACAAAATGAGTGCCATTATCTGTTTGTAACTTTTGAGGGATACCCCATCTTGGAATAATCTCTTTAATTAGTGCTTTAGCTACTGTTTTGGCATCGTTGTGTTTTGAAGGGAAAGCCTCTATTCATCGGGAGAACACATCGACAATCACAAGACAATATCGGTACCCTTTAGACGGGGTTAGTTCAATGAAATCCATTTGGAGGTGTTCAAACGGACCCATTGGATTAGGGGTAACGGCGGGACTTACCTGGGTACCTTTTCCCACATTAAACTTTTGACATATTGCACAGCATCTGCAAAATTGCTCTGCATATGTAGAGAAACCTACAGCTTCCAATGTTTTTCAACATCTCGAACCATGGCATTTCTTCCTGCGTGATCGAGGCCATGGGCGATTTTTGCCATTCCTGGGAAAGAGGCTTTTGGGAGAAAAGGTTTGTTAGTGTGTTTATGAGTCCAGACTCCATCAGAGAGGGACCCTTCTTTGGACCATTTTCTCCTTTCGATATCCGTGGCTGCACTCTGTAAAGAAATAATTTGATTATCAGGGTCCTGGTCATTTCTCTGTTGGAATAAAGAAATTGGTGTGTTATTATATGCAGCCTCTTTAGCAAAGTGGTCAGCTAATTCATTTCCTTTGCTAACAGGATCCTGTTTTCCTGTGTGAGCTATCATTTAACAATCGCTAGCTTCGATGGTTTGGTTATAGCTTCTAAAAGGGATTCGATCAATTTCTGATGTTGGATGGGTTTGCCAGTACTGGTCTTAAATCCCCTTAGTTTCCATAGTGCTCCATGAACATGGCAGACTCCAAAAGCATACCTGGAATCTGTATAAATTGTTACGATCTTCCCTTCGGACAGCTGACATGCTCGAGTGAGTGCTACGAGTTCAGCTGTTTGTGCACTTAAGCTTGATGAAATTCGATTTGCTTCCAGCAGGCGGTCCCCTTGGACCACTGCGTAACTAGTTGAGATGTGAAGTTTTGGCTTGTACTAGGATAGAATGTACAGCGTGAGGCACTTTAACTGTTAGGGGGCTCATGAGAACTACATCCGTGCTTGCTAATACAGCTTCTGTTGTTACAGCCACAGCACGAAGACACGGAGGAAGTGCTGCGGCCACTGGATCCAGTTTTTTAGAAAAATAAGCCACCGGTCTTTGTTTATCTCCATGTGGATGGGTCAGTACTGCATTCATAAATCCCTGCTTTTCGTCCACGAACAAAGTGAATGGACGAGAATGATCAGGCAAACCTAGCGCGGGCGCAGATAGAAAAGCAGCTTTGAGGTCACAGAGAGCCTTCTCAGCCAGTTGTTGCAACGGCTGTGCTCTTTCAGTAAAATTTAGAACCCACTGTCTGCAGTAGCCCAGAATACCTAAAACAGACATAACCTGTTGTTTTGTGACCGGTCTAGGAAGATTTTGGATGGCTGTAATGCAATCGCTAGAGAGAACCTGTTGTTTTGATTAGCTGCAGCTTAACTTTAGAAACTTTATGGCCATTGTCCCCCAAAAACAGCAACAATTTCTGGGTATCTATTGTACAATTTTCTTCCGTAGCGCTACATATCATTTCCATCTACATACTGTATCAATGTACTACTTCCGGCCAAACGCCGTCTAAATTTACTACTTCCGGCCAAACGCCGTCTAAATTTTGGGCAAGAGCTTGTCCATATACACAAGGGGCTTCTCTGTATCCCTGAGGCATGACGGTCTATGTCTAACGGCGGTACCGCGTTTGACAAGATCGGGATGTACGGCGGAGATGCCAGCCTCTGCTTCGGGAGACAGAGGATATTGGGCACGGTGCGGGCGGAAGGAGGATTTCGGGTGGATCACCAGAGGCTCACAATGGGCTATCCTTTGAAACACTACTTTA
This sequence comes from Erpetoichthys calabaricus, assembly GCF_900747795.2. Classification (NCBI taxonomy): domain Eukaryota; kingdom Metazoa; phylum Chordata; class Cladistia; order Polypteriformes; family Polypteridae; genus Erpetoichthys; species Erpetoichthys calabaricus. The sequence continues at coordinate 105,247,314 of NC_041395.2, forward strand.
GTTATTAAATGGTCAGGAGTATCAAAAATACCTGGAGTAACTTGTAACCAGTCTGTTCTTTCAAGGCATTTTTCCACCCATGGTCCTATTTCTCCCATTTAACAGTGCGTGATTTTGCTAAGGAAATATGAGGCACTATGCCGCCAAGATAATATATGTGCTGTGAGCATGTAAAATGAACAGAAGCAGCTGCCTTTGTGGATGAAATAAAAACACAGGAGATGTGAAGGGTTTCGGGGCAAATACCAGAAGTAAGGAAAGATTCTAGCCAGGTGGTGTCTACTTCTATAGGGAAGTATTGGGCAGTACAGTGTAAAATGTCAGGGGCCTGTAAATTGGGAAAAAGACAAGGGGAAAAAGAGTGTAGGGCTTTGAGGAGAATGGTGTGTGGGGAAATATCTAAAGTCATGCTGCAAAAGAGGGTTTGGGGTAAGGGGTAATTTGACACAACAACTTTTGGGGTTGAACAAAGTATGTCCGCCAGGACGTGACTGGACTTGAAGAGGTTTTGATACTTGAAGAAGGTGAGGTTGTCCAGAAGCAGTAAGCACAGTAACAGTTTCGTTTGAGGCAGGGACCTTTGCCAGCAAGAGGGTAGATCGAGTGGCACCAGTGTCGATTAAGAAAACAGTCTCAGTGCCATCAACGAACAATGTTAGTAAAGGATCAGTCTCTGAATTATGGGTGAGCAAAGGTAGTTGAAAAGAGTGGCTGGAGGTCCCAGCGTTTTCCTATGGCCAGTATTGTGACACTTTTGTGACTGAAGACAGAGAAGAAAATTAAAATTAGTCAAAACCTTTTATTGATACATACCAGGCAAGGGTAAAATGTCAGAGAAACACAGTCCTAGGACACCGCGCTTCATCTGCCTCGAGCGCAGATGTCCTTGTTCTTTTATACCTTTCTAATCTCCTGATCGTTGACCACGTAAGCAATAAAAATAGCGTCCTGACTCATTGTACTTTTCCAATTTTGTAAAGTCATTACCCTAAAGGTATATTTTCTTGTCACACACATCATCAAAAGAAAACTTCCAGAAAGTATACATACTTCTTGTCACGTACGCAAACCACAAACAAGTTTCATCATTCTGTCCTATTTTCTGTACACACATACATTTTGTTCAATTACATTATTTTATGTTTTTACAACAGTATAGGGGCAGCACGGTGGCACAGTGGTAGCACTGCTGCCTCGCAGTAAGGAGACCAGGGTCTGTGTCCTATGTTCTCCCAGTGTGGAGTTTGCATGTTCACCCCAAGTCTGTGTGGGTTTCCTCTCACAGCTCAAAGACATGCAGGTTAGGTGAATTGGCGATCCCAAATTGACTGTAGTATGCAGTTGGGATGCTTGTGTGTGTGTGTGTATGTTCACACTGTCCATGGTTTGTTCCTGCCTTGTGCCCTACTCTACTTGGGATATTCTCCAGCTCCTCCCGCAAGCCTGTTCGGGACTACGCAGGTTAGAAAATGACTGCGTAGACAGTATGGCTAAAGCTATATTCCAAGAATATATTTCTTATGAGGAATAAGAATGTTAAATGTTGTGTTCAAGTTTTAAGTGCACCACATGATGCAAGAAGGACTAATTTGACATAAATTGCATGGTGTTGCTTTTTTTTTTGGTTGCTCTTCACTACCCACTATTTTCCCCCCTTTTCATTGTCAGTCTTCTACATCAGGATGCTATACATATTTTTTTAATTCCACTTTGTAACAGAGAAAAAAAACAGAGTAATCATTTTTAAGAAGGGAATAGAAATTAGCGTTCATTCTGACAAGCTATTTTGGCTAGGCGCTATAAGTGATTACCAGCATTTCATCCAAAGTACCTCTTTCAGCAATGAGATCAACATGTGTGTCAGCCATTCTATTCTAGCCTCTTTTAAGGAGAGTAAACTGAAAGCAAAAATGACAAATGCAGGTTTACTCCCTCAAGTGTGTGAGACAGATCTTGGACCTTGCATCGGCATGGATTTCAGAGATGAGATTCCCATTCATTAATTCAAGTATTTAAAATTGTGTTTGTATGCATTTTGTGCAGGTGTTTTGTGTATGTTGTGTATGTACATCTTGTTTGGATGTGTTTCTAAAGCAGGTAAATGTATCGATGGCTTCAAAAAGAGAAGAAAAAAAAAACTCTTGTGTAGCTGAGTCACACTGCAGATCAAGCAGCACCAGGAAGGAAGGATTAGATTACAAATAAATGCTTTCAGTTTTTTCATTTCATTGAAGAATTGTGTTGACTTTCTGTCTGCCACTAGCATTTAAAATGCAGCATTAGCTTAGGCTCAGGGAACAATATCCTCACAAGTAAATAACAGGTTGAATTGGAAGATGAATGAAGGACGATTTAGCTGCCAGGATTTCAAACTAATCTGTTTCAGCCATAATATGGAATAAATGTTTAAAAGCACACTGAGCGGGGTTGTAGAATGCATCTGTTATATCCATTTTGAGAGGCAACATCAAACAACATGCAGTATTCTTTTAATTTATTAATTTTTACCATTTACTTTAACTTTTTCATGTCTTTTTAATACTGCCAATGCTGTTGAAAACCAAGAAATATGAATTGATTTCTGTTCTGTTTGTATCACTTGATGGTTAAATGGTATGGATTGTTCTCATAAATGGTTGACAATGAAATGATGTAAATCTTAATGTACATTTAAAGGCACTTTACAATCTACATGCATGTCAGATTAGATTATTAAGGCCTTCACTAACCTGAATTAACATTAGGGTGGACAACACATTAAACACATACCTGCTTTTAATGCCACGTAAATTTAGGCAGGTAGCTTATCCTGCTGGTGTTTCACATACATACCCCATTCAGCTGTGGGGTGCTAGTCAAATAAAAAGCTTTAGTAGTGCCAAAAGCGTTAGTGCTGAGCGTTACTCGGGCAACAGTATAAGTGTTTCTTGTGTAAGCGCCAGGCTCGAGCATTACCCAGGCAATGATGTAGATGCATCATCTACTAGCCTCATAATGGCGTCTAAGAAATGCCTCTCATCAGTAGTGATGAAGATGTGAATCTGTCTGCAGACAGTGAAATTGAAATGGTCAGTGAAACTGAAGGTGATTCTGGTGAATCCAAAAGTGACGCTTACGTCATTCACACATGTGTAGTGTGCTGTTCATATTATTGCTATTATTATTATTATTCATTGGTATTATTATTAATTATATCATTATTATATCTTCTGACTTTATACTTTCAATGTTTTTTCACATTTTACAGTAGAAAGATGAGATTTAATAAATATTTTATTTTTCAAGCTAAAAAATGCAATGCTTTTTTCAAGTTTTTTGAGAACAACTGCAATGCTGAGGAGGATATTCTAAATTGTGATTGCTAGAGCATGCTGAGCCATAGATATGATAGCAGCGATAATATGGAAATTCAGCCACGAATGTAATATATATAACAATAGCCATGATACCTGAAACTGACAGGTAATAGAATAATTTAAAAATAGTTGCTATCTCTTACCCAACATGTATCTTCAGCACTCTTCCTCCTTATTCATACGCATGTGTGAACACCTCTTCACCAGATCTCCCTCTTTTGAGTGCATTCCTATAAAGCCGGTTTCTCATACTTTGTCATTATTTGTGAGGCACCTTTCTTGCCTCCTGTTTCGTTTCCTATTTAGTCATGTCACCAAAGCCAAACTGACCACTCTGAGAGACTGGACACACAGACCTTATATATACAGTGTATACATATATGTGAAGGATACAATGAATTCCAAGCATGTGACTTAGTGATGTATTCCAGAGTAGCCATCCGCACTGACTTTCTGCTCTTTGCTGTTGTAAAGTGGAGTCCCTCAAAACTGAAAATTAAGCTTCACACTTCAAAAAGACCCTGAACTACAAAGTAAGCATTCCTCGAGAGTCAAATTCAGGCATCATGGTCTGCACATTTAAACAAGGCTATGCTGAAGCATCTCTAGAAGGGAGAGGAGAACCACAAAAATCCCTCAGCCAAAGAACACAACAGAATTTCTATAATGACTATTTATTCAAACAGGAATTTTTTAAAAAGTTCACAAAGTCATTAACCAAGAGCAGAGGAGAAAAGCACAGAAATCAAAAGTGCTAAAAGCCAGAACTTACAATAAAGAGAATTCGAGAAATGTATCCAAAATAGTGAGCCAAACAACATGAGCAGGGGTTGATGTCTCAGCAATAAGCTGAGGCATCTCAGGCTTTTATGTAACATCAAGGGGTCCTGTCCCCTTTGGCTCAATAAACAGGGCACAAAGAAAACAAAAAGACATAAACGAACCTAAACTGACATTTTTAACAAATACACAAGAGTATAAAAATGATATAGTAACAGAAAGAAAGCAACAACATATTCAGTAATATTAAACAAAATATACACAAAATAAACAAATACAGAGAAAAAAAATCTAAAGCCAGGGCCTAGGGGCTCTTGCCAAATGTTTACACTTACAGATAGTGTCATGAACTGCTCTTCCACTTCAGTGATCTCTTTTTATAGCTTTTTTTGTAGGAAGAACACAAAGTGGTTGTTATTTTGTAAATCACTCTTCTTGAATTTTGACACAGTGAAAAAGATATTATTTATAGGATCAGGAGGTGAAAAAATACAAAATGGGTTCTTTACCAAAAAAAGACAACTTGATCTTTCACCAACCTAGAAACATAAGACAAGAATCAGAAAATGTAGCAAAGAAAGTCAGAATACCAAGATTAAAAAAAGCTCATTAAATCGCACAAAAGTATTTTTATCCAAAGAAGGATAAATAAGAGTTGCAAACACTGGAACTTATAGGTCAATCTGATGATGATATGTGTTGCACACTCCAACAGAACTCTGGGAGAGTTACCTAGGCAATGGCTAACGCTCATGCGGGAGAGAGGGAGGAGAGGGATTTGATTCTGCTTTCTTGTTGTTTGAAATTGTGTTTCTCAGGTATTCAATCAGAACAAAGGTAATGGTGGTGACCTTAATGCAGACACTAAATAAGCATATATTATTATCTTCATCTGTCTATTGCAGTCACACATGGTTATTTTTTTAAAGGGTGAGTTTATGTCCGAAGATGGCTAATAACATGGACGCAAGACCTTTAGGCTGTTCTGGTTGAACAGGTGTTCCTAAGTCTAAAGAGAGTGACGAACTGTGTGTATACATCATAGCATGCACAACAGTAACTCAAGAAGCAATGCCAGTAAGATACAAATCAGTCTTGTATGTGATTTTGAAAGTTCTTCTTCTTTCTCCTACATGGAATTTGTTTGACATAGGGACAGCATAGCTAGTACAATGATTCTGATGGTTAAATGGCATAGCCTCAAAGCATGTGGTGTCAACTTGTGAGCAAATGCTGTGTCAGCCTACACACAAAGCAGGTTATACATTAGACTTAGTAATTAATAAAGGACTAAAAGTTGATGTGAAGCAGATCATTGATATTGGTCTATCAGACCATTTTCTCTTACTATTTAATATAGAAATAATGATAGAAAATATTCACAAGAAGCACATTGTTAAAAAACGCTTCTTTGATTCATCAGCAGCTTCAAAATTTACAAACATTTTAAGCAACCAGTTCATTTGTAGTGCTTAATACAATAGTGAGAATAATGTAAATAGTAATGTGGAAAATTTTAATACTAAAGTGAGAGCTGCTGCTGACATAGACACACCTGAAAAGACAGTTATAAAATCGTCTAGCACTGTTATACCATGGAAGACCCAAAGGGTGTCCGATCTAAAGAGAACGTGCTGGAGAGCTGAGCGTAAATGGAGAAAAACTAAACTGATTGTCCACTATGAGATATTGAATGTTAAAATAACAGGATAGATAGATAGATAGATAGATAGATAGATAGATAGATAGATAGATAGATAGATAGATAGATAGATAGATAGATAGATAGATAGATAGATAGATACTTTATTAATCCATCCATCCATTATCCAACCCGCTATATCCTAACTACAGGGTCACGGGGGTCTGCTGGAGCCAATCCCAGCCAACACAGGGCGCAAGGCAGGAAACAAACCCCAGGTAGGGCGCCAGCCCACCACAGTGCTTTATTAATCCCAAGGGGAAATTCACATACTCCAGCAGCAGCATATTGATAAAAAACAATATTAAATTAAAGAGTGATAAAAATGCAGGTATAACAGACAATAACTTTGTATAATGTTAATGTTTACCCCCTCGAGTGGAATTGAAGAATCGTATAGTGTGGGGGAGAAACGATCTCCTCAATCTGTCAGTGGAGCAGGACAGTGACAGCAGTCTGTCGCTGAAGCTGCTCCTCTGTCTGGAGATGATACTGTTTAGTGGATGCAGTGGATTCTCCATGATTGACAGCAGACTGCTCAGCTCCCATCCCTCTGCCATGGATGTCAAACTGTCCAGCTCTGTGTCTACAATAGAGCCTGCTTTCCTCACCAGTTTGTCCAGGCGTGAGGCATCCCTCTTCTTTATGCTGCCTCCCCAGTACACCACCGCGTAGAAGAGGGCGCTCACCACAACCGTCTGATAGAACATCTGCAGCATCTTATTGCAGATGTTGAAAGACGCCAGCCTTCTAAGGAAGTATAGAATACAAGAACATAGTCCGTCTTGAGAGGCGCTGCTATTTCTCTGGAATTATAAATAACAATGCTAGTGATCCCAGAGTCTTATTCTCTATGATTGATCGTCTGCTAAACCCAGGTCACTCAATGGAATGCCTCCAAAATACTTCCAGTGAAACTTGTGAGGCTTTTGCTGTATTTTTTAATCAAAAAATTAATGATATTAGAAATAATATAGTACATCTCCCCAATACTGATCCTCTTAAACCCCGGTACTCCATTATAAACAAATTAAATTCTTTCACCAGGATAGATTTACCTGATTTATATAAAGTAATTTCTCAACTGAGAACCTTCACCTGCGTCCTTGACCCAATGCCAACAGGTTTTTTCAAAGAAGTATCTGGCGTACTAATTGATAATATTCTTGACATAGTAAACTCGTCATTAGATACGGGGGCCTTCCCAGACTGTCTTAAGACTGCTGTAGTTAAACCCCTACTTAAGAAAAATAATCTTGACTCCTCTGCTTTGGAAAATTTTAGACCTATTTCTAACCTGCCTTTCTTAAGTAAAATTCTAGAGAAGACAGTCATTATGCAGCTTAATGACCACCTCAGTAAACATGCTTTTCTTGATAAGTTTCAGTCGGTTTCAGAACAAATCACAATACAGAAACTGCACTCGTTAAAGTAGTAAATGACTTGCGGGTAAATGCAGACAGAGGCTGTTTATCTGTTCTCATCCTCTTAGATCTGAGTGCCGCATTTGATACCATTGATCACAATATTCTTAGAAATCACCTTAGTCAATGGGTGGGCCTCTCTGGCAGTGTCTTAAATTGGTTTGAATCCTACCTGGTAGGCAGAAAATTCTTTGTTAGTTGTGGTAATTATACTTCAAAGACACATGATATTCTATATGGTGTTCCACAATGCTCTATCCTGGGTCCGCTGCTCTTTTCAATTTACATACTTCCGTCAGGTCAGATTATCTCAAGGCATAACGTGAGCTACCACAGCTATGCTGATGACATACAGCAGTATTTGTCAATAGCACCTGACGACCCCAACACTCTTGATTCACTGATACAATGTCTCACTTGTGTTACTGAATGGATGAGTAATAATTTTCTCAAACTAAATAGAGAGAAAACAGAAATTTTAGTGATTGGCAATAATGGATATAATGAGGTTATTAGAAATTAACTTGATGCATTAGGATTAAAAGTCAAGACGGAGGTAAAGAATTTAGGGGTAACTATTGACTCTGACCTGAATTTTAAATCACACATTAATCAGATCACTAGGACAGCATTTTTTCACTTAAGAAATATAGCAAATGTTAGACCTCTTATAACATTGCAAGATGCTGAAAAAATAGTTCACGCTTTTGTTTTCAGTCAGCTAGATTACTGTAACGCACTCCTCTCAGGACTACCAAAAAAAGACATCAATCAATTGCAACTAGTGCAGAATGCAGCTGCTAGAATCTTAACTTGGAAAAGAAAATCCGAGCACATCACTCCAGTTTTGATGTCACTACATTGGTTACCTGTGCCATTTAGAATTGACTTTAAAATACTGCTTATGGTTTACAAATCCTTAAATAATCTTGCTCCATCTTATATTTCGGAATGTCTTACACCATACAATCCAAATTGTAACCTTAGATCTTCAAATGAGTGTCTACTTAGAATTCTAAGAGCTAAACTTAAAAGAAGTGGTGAGGCGGCCTTCTGCTGTTATGCATCTAAAATCTGGAATAGCTTGCCAATAGGAATTCGCCAGGCTAATACAGTGAAGCACTTTAAAACACTGCTGAAAACACATTACTTTAACATGGCTTTCTCATAGCTTCATCTTAGTTAAATCCTGATACTCTGTATATTGAATTAATTATCATTATTATTCATGGTGGCTCCAAAATCCGTACTAACCCCTACTTTCTCTTCTGTTCTTTTTCCGGTTTTCTGTGGTGGCGATCTGCGCCACCACCTCCTAATCAAAGCACCGTGATGTCCCTACATTGATGGATTAAAGGCCAGAAGTCCACATGACCATCATCATGAAATTCTTCCATGTGAACCCTGAATACAATGAGGACTGATTGATGTCATTTATATTAGGTAGAATGCCTAGAGGGGGCTGGGCGGTCTCGTGGTCTGGAACCCCTGCAAATTTTATTTTTTTTCTCCAGCTGTCTGGAGTTTTTTTTGTTTTTTCTGTCCTCCCTAGCCATCGGACCTTAATTTTATTCTATGTTAATTAGTGTTCCCTAATTTTAATTATTTATTTTGTCTTTTTACCCTTTCTTCATCATGTAAAGCACTTTGAGCTATACCATTTGTATGAAAATGTGCTATAGAAATAAATGTTGTCATTGTTGTTGTTGTTGTAAGAGTTAACAGTTCTCTGTTATTAACACAGGGAATCTTTCATGAGCACTGTTCATAAGTTAAGTGCTATCAAGTGTTCTTGTTCATTGTTTATGTTACAGCTCCATATTGGTAAGTGGAAATCACAACTACATGGTAAAGCATACAAAATGTTAGAAGACCAAAAACTGCACAGCAGACTAAAGATACTGGTGAAATTCCTCATGAATGGCTTCCACCTGTACTGATGACTTTCAGTATATCCAGGGGCCTCATGTATAACACCGTGCGTAGAACTCACACTATAACATGGCGTAAGCACAAAAGCGGGAATGTGCATACGCACAGAAAAATCCAGATGCAGGAATCTGTATGTACGCAAACTTCCACGTTCTTCCACTAAATAAATCCCAATCAGCGTGGAAAGTAACGCACGTGCACGCTCCTTCTGTCCTGCCCCAACTCCTCTCAGAATTACGCCTCTTTGAATATGCAAATCAATATAAATAGCCTTCTGTGAAAAGACAATGGGAAAAGCACTGGGGAAAATATAAGAATTTCAGCGAATACCAAGTGGAGGCAAAGGAAAAACGTACTGTTTGTTGGTTTAAACAGTAGTATAATCAACAAAAGGAAGTTGATCGAGTGACAGAGTGTCGGAGAAACTCGAAGGCTGAAGTTCACAAAGTTGCACAGTGCCCGAAATAAAAAAGAAATCACATGCAGTGAAAAGGCGAGTCACAGCCCACCGTCTGAGTGTCATATGAAAGCTTATTAGGGTACAGACAAAAAAAATAGGCACACAGTGGGGAAAAAAGCACGAAATGTCAACTTTAATATAGAAATTTCCACTTTAATCACGTAGTTTATTTTGCCATTAAATTAGAATATCATAAACTTCATCTTAAAATCGTTTAATTTACTAGTTTCTCAAATCCCATTGTAACTAAAGTGGCATGTTAAATGCTTTGTTCTGTATTTGATCTTCTATGTGCTCTATGTGTGTGAATCACTACCTGCTTCTTAAACGGGCTTTCTCTTTCTCCGACAGGACACATAATCCATTACATTCGTGATATTACAGCTCTCTGAATAATTAAAATACTGAGATGTATACGTGATATCTTTTTCATGATGATAGGAATGAAAGCATGTTATTAAACATGGAAACACGGTGGCGCAGTGCTTGTTCATGTCTCATGCAAGAGACTTGCTGCGCCATGCGCGACCTTCAATGAAATAATTTATCACAGCAGTACTGTCTCTTTCAAACGTACTAACAAACTAACCTCCAATTCCTGCCCTTACTTTTCTTTCTCCAAAAACCCAATCGCCACACAATCAGCTCTGTAATAGACGTGAAGCCATTTGTAAGCTTAAAACGCAGATTCTTCAAAACTTTTAAGGAACATTGAAATATCTTCGTAGTACATGTTTAATTATTCTATCCGTCTATCCTTACAGTTTCGCGTCAGCACCAGTAACAATACAACGCAATGCAGGAACAATCCCTGAACTAGCTAACGCTGCGGCACCGTGTCCTCACATGTTTAATTATTAACAATACAGATTATTTAAATGAAGTTAAAGTTTTATCTGTATAATATAATCAACATATTTTGCTGTATTTCATCTTAAAAATGATATCGTCATCATATGTAAATACGCGCTTTATAAAGTGACGCAGGTTGTGCAATATTATAACTGTAGTTAAAGTTTACAGTGAGGTAATTGTACTTATAAGTACAAACAGTTCTACAAGGAGCACTTGATGGACTGATTGAGTGCGTTTATAGTTCTTGTGATGAAATTTTTTTTTTCTAAACCACGAAGTCTGTACAGGGAAGTCGCTGAAGCGTTTTGCCATGGCTCAGGCAGCGTCTGCTTCATGCAGTGTACCGATAATTCTCTTTCCGATCAGCTGCTGCTGTGATTCCCCTCTCAGATACAGTGATATAAATACTCCGAGTGGTGCAGTGAGAGTAATCTGGAAAAAGATGATCTGCTGTGGCAATCCTTAACGAGAGCAGCTGAAAGAAGAAGATGCATTGAGAGTAACAACGCTAAAGCAGTTATGGTATTTGGAATACTATGGCTATTCCCTGGACCATTATATTGCTGCAGGTTAATTACAATCAGATGCATTACACTAATAAACAATATGCAGTTAGTTTCAGAGTATTTATAAAGCCGCGTCAGGAATGTGGATCTAAGAAAGAAAGGGAATCACACAGGAACAGTAGCACTGCTTTGACTCTGGGTGCCGCCAGTCTGCAAAACCGAGTGGAGAAATTGCGTACGCCATGGTATGAGGTACTGTGGAAATGTGTGTGGCTTTACGCCAAGTTTAGGTTTTATACACCGCGATTTGAGCGTGGAAACATTCATACGCAACATTTCTGTGCGTACGCACCATTTATACATGAGGCCCCAGGTCTTAATCAGCTCATGACAACCAGGAAACTCAAAAAGTGTTAGTTATGTTGGTGATGACCTTTTGCAGATAAACAAACTTGTAGAGGACCATCCAGGATGAGTGAAGTGCTTTGAGAAGGTCAGAGCAGTTCTCTGTTTTGTTCCTGACATTTGTTTGTGGTGTCAACAAGCAATAAAACGCATGTCAATTCATGTCTCTCTTTGAACTTATGTTGATATTTATCGTGAAAGTCTTCATGGAAAACAAAAAATTCAGTTTCGATTTTCCTGTTGTTTTACTTGTGACAGACAATGGGGCAATTACCTACTAAATTTCACAATTACATATGTATGAAAACAGTCTCAGCCACAACATCTGTGAGTTAATTTATGATTTACTCTTTTTTTTTTTTCCGAATATGAAAAGTAAAAAAAATGGCCATGCCACTATGATGCTAGCCCACATCTCCCATGGTTTGATCTTCAAGATCTTCTAATGTCTGACAAACACCAACTCTCAAGAAACATCTAGTTCTTTTTAATGGATATTAGCAATTATATTAATGTTTGGAAAAAATATTAATTCTTTATACTTTTACCTTTTGTTTGCTTAGACCTCATTTTTTGCACAATCTTAGAACATTTTCTTGGTCTCGAGTGGTTTAACTGTTGCTCAGAAAAGCACAAATCCATTTTCTTTGCACATCTGTCTAGAATTTGTTTTGATTATAATTTCAGTGTAGAAAACAGAAGTAATCCATTTAGACATTTTGGCTAGTACCTGGTATTCTGACAAAATTAAATGCAGATGCTAAGTGAATATTTTGCATAGTTTAAATGCTGATTTAATACTTTTTAATGGTTTTGAAAAAAATAGCCCATACAAATTATATTAATTTGAAGTATTTTCTTGAAAAAGCAACCATTTGAAGAACTTCAAACACTTAAAATACTCTCTCAAAGACACACTTTTCAAATACATTTCAAAATCTTTTTGGTCTTACATATCATTCAAGTGTTGCTAAATTCACAAACATTATAAAGTAATGGGGTTCAAACTTGAATTTTATCGAGGGTCAAAAATACCACTATATACGCAATGTGGGCAAGGGGCATATCAACAATCAACTTTTGCCAAAGTTTCTTTACAAACAGGACACACAGGTACCTCTCTGCTCATCACACTTGCTTATTCCATGTCACATCTTTCTTGAAATTGTTTTCCATCTTTATCAGCTTTCCTTTTCTTGGACATTGTGGGTTAGGAAAGCTACCAGCATACATGAGGCTGAAATCAGCATTGAGTGAAAGTCTTATTGTGAAAGAATCCACTAAAGGCACTATACTAGCCTCCAAGGGTCTATTTGTATTGATGAACAAATAGAAATATCCTCATACAGTACTATTGCTTAGCTTATTAACCTTACTTTACATGTGCACCCTGCAATACTCACCCCTGCAAACCTTAGCAATGACAGACCATCTCACTGCCAGTACCACAAATCATGGTCTGCTTCTTGTTTACCACCACTGAAATAACTGAGCGAGAGCGTCTCCCAATTGTTCTAGTGAAACCTGGGTTAGAATCTCCCAGCATCTGGCCGATTGCTAGTGTCAGTGAGCCATACGGTAGTTTCAGTTAGATAAAAATAAGCATTTATATTGCATATAAACTTTAATTTATTTACAGAGATGTCAGGTACATCAAACAGGAATTAAAATAAAAGAAAACATATAATTAGAACATTTAAGACAAAGTCCATACAGTAAGCTTTGCATCAGATAGTTCACCTTGAGCAGTGTTAGCCAAATGATATATCTGCATGCAGAGGCCTCTTTCTTCTCAATCCAGCTAAGGTGTTCAAGTAATGGTCCCATCTTTGTCCTCTTAGGTGAGTTGTGATGCTTGAGAGCATTAGGGCGATATTGCAAGTGGTTAGTCTGGCAATGGTGTAAAATAAAGTGCTCTTTTATACAGTGACTTGGTGACTGATCACTCAAAAATTACAAAAACAAAGCAATAGTTGGATCAGCTGAAATCAGACAGCTGATAATTTTCCCAATGGTCTTGTTGCTTGTTAGTGAAGCTACACATCATTTTAAGTAAAAGGTCCCAAGCATTTCACATCTTTTTACAAGCACCCACATTTATTTGTGCATAAAGCTGGTACAATCTAACAGTTATAATACTGTATCAGTAGATGCTTAAGGATGCTTTTTCATATTTGCATACATCTTAAAATAACAGCCTATTTGCATACATCCCATCAACCTATTCACCGGCCTTCTTCCTGGAAGCCACTTACTCATCCTTATGAGCACATAGGCTTCTTCTAAAAAGTCCTGTAGTCCTATATTAACACATCACACAAATTAAATATTGTAAGTTTTATTATTGTATGTTTAAACACAATACAGTGAAAAAAATAATTCAGTGTATAAAGTTGAGTAAGAGGGGCAATCTGGACACATACAAGAATTTACAGCCAAAGCAAAGTCCATTTATTAACATCTGCATTAACATTCATGATGATTGGATGGCACTTGACCAGGTTAAAAAAATGGATGTAAATGTGTTGGCAGTGGATAACACAGACCTCACATTTATTACAACTAGAAATACAAATGCATTTTCTACCCACATACAACATTCTGAGTCAGCAGAATAAACAAGAGAATTATATTGGGCAGTGGCAGCAGTCAAGTAAGCAACAGAAGGGGGTCCAAAATGTGACATCTGTGCAGCATTAAAAGGTGAGTGCAGCAGCTGCAGTGTATATGAAATTTGAGGTCTTTACGTAATGCTAAAACACTAAAGTTCTTTAGATAATGTGGCATGTTGCCATCATTTTTGCTTTTTTGCATGTTCTACACAGTTAAATGTGAGTGGACACTGTAGATGCATATTAATGCCAGGTGTAGATGTAATTCAGTGAAAGTATATCCTGTAAAAGGCGCTATATAGTGGCCGACCCGGCACAGACTGACACAGAGTCACGTGTAAAAACACACAAGCACTTTTATTTTTCTTTAGGTGGAGTGCACGTCTTCCCCGTTATCACTCCAGCCACAACACAGTCCCAAATAAAGCACTTAAGATCAACTACGCAATCCAATCCTTCCTCTGGCACCACCACTCCTCCCAGGCAACCTCATCCTGTTCCTCCCGATTCTTGCTCCTGAGTGGTGGATGCTGGCCCTTTTTATAGCCCACCCGGAGGTGCTCCTGGTGCTTAATCACCTGTTGCTAATTGCACTTCCGAGCAGGGCTGTAGAGGTGTCCAGGTTGGCTCCGGGATTCATGCAGCACCCCCTGGCGGCCACCCCAGATCCCCACAGGGTTGTAGAGAACTCCATCTTCCATGGACGTGGACTGACGTGGATCCGGGCAGTCCCTGCCTACAACGCACAAAACGCGTGCAGCCCTCCATGTTTAATTATTAACAATATAGATTATTTCAATGAAGTTAAAGTTTAACCTGTATAATATAATAAACATATTTTTGCTGCATTTCATCTTAAAAATGATATCGTTATCATATGCAAATACACCCTTTATAAAGTGGCTCAAGTTGTGCAATATTATAACTGTATTGCAAGTTTATAGTGAGGTAATTGTACTTAAAATTACAAACAGTTCTACAAGGAGCACTTGATGGACTGATTGAGTGCGTTTATAGTTCTTGGGATGAAACTGTTTCTGAACCGTGACATCCCTACAGGAAAGGTTTTGAAGTGTTTGTCGCATGAGAGCAGTTCAAATAGGCAGCATGGCTGAGGCAGCGTGTGCTAGATGCTGTACTGTATACCAAAAATTCACTTTCCAATCAGCTGCTGTAGAGCTGTGATTCCCCACTCAGATACAGTGATATACTCTGAGTGGTGCAGTGAGAGTAATATGGAAAAAGATGATCCGCTGTGGCAACACCTAACGGGAGCAGCTGAAAGAAGAAGAAGAAGGTGCAGTGAGAGTAACAACGCTAAAGCAGCTATGGTATTTAGAATAGTTTGACCATTCTGTGGACCATTATGTTGTTACAGGTTAATTACAATCAGATGCATTAAACTAATAAAGAATATGTGGTTAATTTGAGTGTATTTATAAAGCCGCATCAGGGATGTGGATCTAAAAAAGAAAGGAAAACCACACTGGAACAGTAGTACTGCTTTGATGTTGGGTGCTGCAAAACGGAGCAGAGAACTTGCGTACGCCAGGGTTTTAGCTAGCGTGAAAATGTGTGTGGCTGTACGCCAAGTCTAGGTTTTATACATCGCGATTTGAGCATGGAAACAGGCTTACACAACATTTTTGTGCATATGCACTGTTTATACATGAGGCCCCAGATCTGGCCATGAGTTTGACATCCCAGTATAAAGCAAAAACATAAAGAAAAACATTACAAAATTACTAGCTCATCGAATATCTTTTCAGTGTTCTCCCGTGTCTTCTTTATGTTGCATAGAAATGCAGAAGGTTTGCATATGGCAAAAGCCAGAACAAACTGGAAGTACACATCAAAAAGAAATTAAATATCAAAAGAAGGGAATATTAAATTTGCATTTTTATTGCGATAGAAAGTAGCATATAGTATTCAAAGTGCAAGATTTCTGGGAAAGATTTTTTTTCCATTTAAATGGGCAGTTTATTGACAGTGCTGTCTATTCTAAGCATTACCAAATGATAATTAATCCATAACGTCTTTCTTAGGAGGGGCACAATTATAGCACCAGATTTCATTGACACAGTTGCTTTGGAAAATGTTATTGATTCGAGTTGACTGGAAAAGATGTTCTATAATTAATGGGATGCAATTGTTTACTAAGTATATCATTCAATTCAATTTATTCTTATACGTTTAGCACTGTACTCTGAAAGCAGAGTCAGAGTACATCCCTGACATTTAATAGTAAAGATAATAACAAATTACAATATACAAAGCACAGACACATGTAAAAATATATTATGAAAGTCTCCAAAGGCTTATGTAAGGCAAGATAAAGAAAATGTTTGTTGATGTACAAAAATGCAAAATTAAAACTGTAAATGAAACTGATACTTCTGGTCCTTTTGAAACTGATCAGATTCTAGCTCACCTAAGACAAATGGCTGACCTGCACCCAGTCTGTAAATTACAATGCACCCAAGTAAAGGCTAGTGTGAAAGAATTTAGTGGAATCATATGATTGTTTATCATTGCTAAGGCAATTAATTTTCATCTACCCTTAAAACCAGTTTCAAGGCCAGCAGAAGGAAAGAACTGTGAAGAAAAGGAGAAATGGAAAAAAGGCTTCTAGTAACTGTTAAGACACTTGCCTCAGTTTTAATCTGGATAGCTGCTGGACACACCATCAGTGCTAAAAAAGAATTATATTTTTAATTATTCCAGAACTCTAACACCTACAGAATATTAATTTATTCCTGCAACTTAAAGAAGACACATGACTTGAGAATGCAGTGTATGTGCTGCTGCATGCAGATCTTGTAAGAAATACAAAACTGAAGCCTTTCCTGGATTAATGATGATTTTTACACTGACTCTAAATTTAACTGGAAGCCAATGTTATAATGTCAGGAATGAAGAAATATGGTTGACTTTTCTACTTGCAGAATTCTGAGTTTTACTTCAAGCTAATAGTACTGTATAGTAATTTTCATTACCTAAGAAAAGAGCGTGACAATGTTAAAATCCTATTGAAACAAATAAATGAACTCATTTTCTGTATTGAGCAAATTATGGTCACAAGTATATTTAGAAAGGTTTTGTCACTGCAGCATATTTGAAGAGAACACAAAACAGTGTGGAGCCAACAGCTAGAAGTCTTCTTCAGCTTTTCTCTCCTCAGTTACCAACCACCCTCAGAAGACTAGAGCCCTGAGCTGCCCTTATAATATGGACATCATTCTACAGGCATAAAAAATACCTGGTATGTGAAAAATGGCAGAATACTATTTGTGCCAATTAAATAAATAAAATGGCAATTATGAAATAAATAACCACATAAAAAAACTACAGCAAGTGGCTTCTGGTGTTACTTTAGTCAGAAGGAGGCAGTGCTTTTTTGGCAAAATGTGAATAACCACACAAAACTAATTGTAAGTTGGCTGTAACTTGCCTTTAGCTCTAACTTTTCATTGTTCTAAGGTGATATAAGTGATTATGCTTAGTTTATTCCACAAGCATGCTAAAATTGAAAAAGAATGCATGATTAAGTAATCTCATTTCTATGAAATACAACATAATCATTTTATTTTGCTTCAACATTATATCTCCTAGCTGCCGAATGCCAATGGATTCTTGCATTTTACATTGATCTTTAAATAGGGTTCCTCTTCTTAAAAGGACCACTTGCTGTTGTGGCACAAGTTGGAATTCTTTTGTGACTTTTTTTTTTCTTTTTTTTCAGCAGCAGCAGCAGCTGGTTTGTCATTTTTATAGGCTCCACTACAGATGGCTCTGAAGCTGCTCATTTCAATGAGTAGAGAAAAGGCTAATACTATTGATGGCTCATCATCAGTGCTGTTACAATATCTTTATTTTTATTTAACAATGGGATTTTTCCAAATGGCACATTTCTAAATGGGTCTATTCTGCATCTTCTATTAACTTCAAAATGCCTCTTTTTATGGTGATACTGTGAATTGTCAGTTAAGATAAAGACTACCAGGAAGAGGGCCTTCCCATAGGGATCTAGTCCCTTGAATATCCTGCATGTAATGATGATGGGATCTCAGTATTTTCTCCATGGTCTTAACCCTGGTAGGACAGATGTGGTGGTTCTAAGGCTAGGGATCTGTGCTGGCAATAAGAAGGTTGCCGGTTCTTACTCCCATAAATGTCAGAAGTGACTCTACTCTGTTGGGTCCTTCAGCAAGGCCCTTAACCTACAATTGCTTTGTCCTGGGTATGACATTAATCTGCAAGCAGGTCTTACAAATTACAGGGAAAATTTGGGGGTTGGTAGCAGGATTGGAACTCCATCCAGAATTTTGCAGGTCCTCCAACTTACAGGGAAAACTTGGGGGTTATTGGCAGGATTGGCACTCAGGCCACCATAAAAACCAGTGTGGTACTGAGGTGTCACCCGCTGCACTCAGGTTCCAATTCAGGTTGTTTGTTGTGTGGTGGGTGCAGCAACGTGATATCAGTGCATGCTCCCAACCTCTCTCTCTCTCTACCAGACTTAACATGTTCCTATTGGTAAACTCTTTGCTTTAATTAACTTCTAATTATAGGCGATAGCCTACAGAAGATCTTTAGCACTACTTACATTCCAACTGGCAAAGACATGGAGGCAGTTCAAAGTTGGGTTAGTTAGCTTTGCAGATGAAATAGAAAGAGATAATTTAACACATGGTGCTATTTTGAGGGCAGAGTGGTGTCTTTGAGGCTATGGACTTGCACTGGTAATAATACATATTATTTATATAGTGCCATTCCCATGCTCAAGGCACTTACAGAATATAATAATGAATGGCAGGGTATACAGTATATAGCATTGTACAAACCAGATAAATAAATAAAGAAGATTACGACAGTGAATTCAGAGTAAAAAAGACTAACAGATAACATAATTGATGGTGGCGGCACGGTGGCGCAGTGGGTAGCGCTGCTGCCTCGCAGTTGGGAGATCTGGGGACCTGGGTTCGATTCCCGGGTCCTCCCTGCGTGGAGTTTGCATGTTCTCCCCGTGTCTGCGTGGGTTTCCTCCGGGCGCTCCAGTTTCCTCCCACAGTCCAAAGACATGCAGGTTAGGTGGATTGGTGATTCTAAATTGGCCCTAGTGTGTGCTTGGTGTGTGGGTGTGTTTGTGTGTGTCCTGTGGTGGGTTGGCACCCTACCGAGGATTGTTTCCTGCCTTGTGCCCTGTGTTGGCTGGGATTGGCTCCAGCAGACCCCCGTGACCCTGTGTTTGGATTCAGCGGGTTGGAAAATGGATGGATGGATAATTGATGGTCTAGCACACACACATACAGGTTACATGAGCATCTTGACAGAGAAGTAAACTGAGAGAAGGGTAATAAAGTCAAGTAGAGCTAAAAGCCTTCCTGAACAGATGAGTTTTGAGTTGTTTTTTAAAAGAATTCATGGAGTCAGCTGATCTAATTAATTTCGGTAGGTCATTCCAGAGTCTGGGTGCCATACAGCTGAAAGGTTGCCGGTTCAAGTCCCATTACTAGCAGAAAGGATCCTATTCTGTTTGGTGTTTAACCTGAAAATTGCTCCGGGGCACATTACAATGACTGACCCTGTGCTCTGAACCCTAAAGGTCATTCAAAAAGACAATTTCCTCTTGGGGATTAATATAGTATATCAAATTTTAAAAAAATACAACATTTGTTCCATGTCTATGCAACATCCGTGTCTAAGATTAGAGTTTCTGAAATATACCTAGGACTGGATTTCCCAGACAGAGGTACTATCAGACTCCATTAGCCACATGTTTAGGCAGTGTGACGTGGTGGTTAAGACTTTGGACTTCAAATCCTGAGGTTGTGGGTTCAAATCCTGCCACTGACACAGTGTGTCATTTCATCTGCCTATACTCCAATTGGAAAAAGAAATGTAACCAATTGTATCTCAAATTCTGTCAGTTGCCTTGGATAAAGGTGCCAACCAAGTAAACAAATGTAAAATAAGACAAATTGGTGATATACTGTATTAAAAAACAAATGTAAAATGAGACAAATTGGTGATATATTAGAAAAGCTAAGGCAAACAAATGTTGATGAAGAAGTCATTAATAGTTTAAGACTGACTGAGCACCATGTCAGAAGTTGCAAATGAAGAAATTACATGCTTCCAGATGACCTTCTGTGCAGACATGGTGTTGAATTGATCTTAAACTACTGATAATCTCTTCATCAGTGTAAACCTTTGAAGAGCACTTATCCATTCTAGCATTCCCAATATATCACCAATTTGCCTTAAAATAGCACTATATTATGGCCAACAAATTGGTCTTTAGATTGAAAAGGGTAAATGCTTGAGTGGCTGTAATCCATTAGAAAAGATGCCCCTGAATTCCACAAGCTTCAAGAACATTCAAGAAGATAGGTAGAGACTTTCACAGAGGGGATACATCCTGTGCAAAGGCTGGGCTGTTTTTAGTGTCTTGTCAAGAGTGTGAGACAGAGAGAGCAACAATATGAAAAGACGATTAAAGATACCTGCAGTATTACAGTAAGGAGGGAGAACATTTGGGGACTAGCAGCATCCTGTCCATGGCATGTGTTTGTTGCTTTACAAGAAATTTCCCATGGATTGTAACAGCGAGAAAATGTAACTAGGTTTTTGGACTTTTAAAGTACAGCTTATTATTGTTTCATAAACACACCTATTATTCAGTTAAAATGTGCTTTATTATCTTTATACTAGCTGTGTAAGCCTGTGCTGTAAAAAGCCCGGGTTCCTATAAACCATGGATTCTGGCACCTCAATCAATCAATCGCATCAGTTGTGCATTAGCAGCCAAGTGAGGTTCTCTCTCCTTGGAGGTTTTGCTTTGTCAATGTGCTTGTCTTGCTTCTGTATTAGCAGCTAAGTGAGTTTCTCTTTTCTTGGCAGTTTTTTACGTTGGCGACAGAGTCGATTTCCTTGAGCTTCATGCTGTATCCTCGCACTTCCAGGCTGGACAGACACACACACACACACACACTTCCACACATAGATGTTTATATATAAGATAATAGGGTAAACTAAGGCAACCTATTGCCCTAATAGGGCAACTTTATATAACTAGGGCAACCTTTACTGCCTCATTGTTTTTTTTCCAGTTTGAGTGTGAATAAAGTAGTGCTAAAGATCTTTAGTTACCTACAACTAACAATCAGGCAAAAGTAGTAGACATAGAGTGATTAACTCTGTGGACGGGTGGAAGAAATGTTCTTAGACCTTGTGAAGTGTTGGGGTGCCAACTGGGTTGCTTCTTTTTTTCTTGTAGCATACAAAATAAATAGGCCCTCGATGGCACTGAAATAAAGAGTAAATTGCCTGAATTACTATAGCAATTAATGCACTCAAAAGGTCTGGGTAGTTGACTGACATTTGGAAGTGTCTCCTTTTTATAACTGTTCCGCCAGAAGGGACGTGGTCAGTTATACTTGGGGGGGGGGGGGGGGGTCTTCTCTAGACTAAAGAAAAGAAGAGACAATCCTGTTAGCGGCAGTGCACCCCTCTTGCCCCAGTGGGGTATCACATACCGGGGATGAGTCTTTGAGGTGTCCCTCAAACGCATATGCTTGATAACACATACAAATAGGTTCATTCCATTGGTTTTGACTGACAATTGATAAAACCATCATGAAAAGTGGCATTCTGAAATGCATAACTGTGTTATGTCAAGTGACATTCGGAAATGTGCCAAATGTGTCAGCAGTAGTTAAGTGTAAAGTAACTACACATTGTTGAAACAAAATAAAATAATGACTTTTAATTCATGTTTTGTTCACAATTTAATGACTTATTTATATACTGGACTTTTTCATGTGATTATTTAATTCAGAATTGCCATTTTATTGGCTTCATTTTGGTAAAAATGATATTCTAAAAAAAAAAAAAAAAAACCTGAGCTAAAACCATTCCAGATGACGACACTTCCGGGTCTCTGCGGCCAGGGCCTGAGAAGATCACCCAGGAGTGCTTCTTTCTGTTTTCACTGTTTTTGAAGCACCCTCATGTGCTTTTTATTTTTTTTTTTCTGATCCACCTGCATTAAATAGGGGCCCACTGGTTCCGCAACCCTTTTTGTTGCTTCCCAAACTCTTCATTATTCACACTTTGCATAGCTTTGTGTTCTGCTTTAGTTTAAAGCATATATCTTTCCTGTAGGCAAGGGTGCATCTGGAAGTAATTCAATTGAGCAATCACACATGTAATGTGAGGAGTAATTCCTGTGATAAATCTTTTCTAAATACATACTTAAAGTCAATGTAATCATCAGGTAAAGGATTAAGTTTTACGCTCCCACTCCTTTTATTGGCATGTGTACACATTCATCAAAGCAATAT
Source organism: Erpetoichthys calabaricus (assembly GCF_900747795.2). Lineage (NCBI taxonomy): Eukaryota > Metazoa > Chordata > Cladistia > Polypteriformes > Polypteridae > Erpetoichthys > Erpetoichthys calabaricus. The sequence goes on from NC_041395.2 coordinate 105,269,691, forward strand.
TGACTCCACTTTTTAATATCTTTCTCTAGCCAGTTTATTTCTGGGTTGTAGTAAATTCTAACAAACCAATGCCAATGGGTTTACCATCGATTGGCAGTACTCTGGGTTTAAATTTCAGAGAAATAGCAGTAATAATAAGTGACTTTAGTAAGAGTGTACTAATAAAACTTTCTGCAGCTCCACTATCAATCATAGCTTTGACTTAGTATTATTTATCATAGCAGGAACAAATAGTAAATTTTTAAACATGACATTAGAACAAGTGCCCACTCCACCAACCCTTAAATGAAGCTTTGGACAGTTGTGCATATCCACAATAAAAACAAGCTGTTCTTCTGGTCCCTACTTTGAGTCCAACACCCTACAGTGGATTCAGAAAGTATTCAGACCCCTTCACTTTCTGCACAGCTTCATTGTGCTGTAGATTTTATTTTAAATAGATAAATGTACTATTTCTGCCCATTAATCTTCACTCAAAAGCCTAGTTTTTCAAAGAGAGAAAATATTTTCGGAAAGGTTTTCAAATTTTTTAAAAAACAAAAACTGAAATCTCTCATTCATTTAAGAATTCAGACTCCTTAATTCAGTACATTATAAAATTACAGCCACCTAGATGAGAACAGGTCATTCAGCCCAACAAAGATCACCAATGTTATACACTTAATACTTCTAAAATAACCTCAAGTCAAGTTTTGAAATGTCCCTAAAGTCTTACTGTCTACCACACTACTTAGTAGCTTATTCCAATGTGTCTATGGTTCTCTATGTAAAGCAAGGCTTCTTAATGTTTGTGTGAATTTACTCTTAACAGGTTTCTAATTTTAAAAAAATAGTCTAATCCACTGTAATTTTTCCAAATGCTATCCCAAACTGCTTTTGCTGCTGTGAGGGCAAAAAAAAAATGCAATAAACCCTTCTAAAGGGAAAAATGTTTTAAAAATTGACATACGGCTCCTTAGTAGCAACCAAAACACAAAGTTTTTAGAGGCAAAATGTACAGAATTTGTTAATTACTTTAAGAACTTTGTAGAAGCCTCTTTGGGCACAAATACAGATTTGAGTCATCTTAGATAAGTCTTAGCAAGGTTTGAACAACTGGATTTGGGCAAGTTATTACATTCTTCCTGGCAGATCCACTAAAACTCTCTTAGATTTGATTGGAAACATCTGTAAATTAACATCTGTAAACTTCCATCTTAAGGTCTCACCACCGATGTTCTATAGGGATTTAAGTCTCGGCTTTTTCTCGATTGCTCAAGGACTTGTCCCAAAGTCACTCCAACTTTGTCTTGGCTGTATGATTCAGGCAACTGTTTAGCTAAAAGGTAAACCATCACTCTAGCCTGAGGTCATTTGCACTCTGAAGCAGGTTTTCTTCTCTCTGTATTTCCTATAGAATGCTGCTGCCACACCCATGTTTAACCATAGGTATTGTATTACACCGATGATGACCTTTGCCTGGTCTTCACCAGATATGGTGCTTGGAGTTCAATGTTTGTCTAATCTGACCAGTGAACCTTTTTCCTCATGATCTCAGAGTCCTTTAAATGGTGTTTGACAAGCTCCAGTTACAGTTTTCTTGTCTCTAGGGAGAGAGAAAAGACAGATGCATTTAACTTAGACTGAGTCATCTGTCAATTTTTATTTTCTCTTGTAATATATTCTTCCCAAGGAGTGGACCCATTGCCCTATTCATGACCATGTACACTCATCCACTGACTTATGGTTTCATTTGGGACCGGCCATTTAGCCATATGTCAAATTGACTGTACAGTATGTCAGCCACAAAGTGTACAGTTTAATTGCAATTAATGCACTGGTGTTTGTCAATGGTACAAATATTTTGCCAGTACAGAGTAACACAAACCAATTTTTGAGTCTCCATAGCCACATATCGGGCCCATGTAAGGCAGTGTTTCTCATTGGTTGCCATTGTTGGCTCCGAATTGGGTCACGGTAGGTTTCCTGAGCCAGTGTTTCTCAACCACTGCATCACAAATTGGGTTGCCACCAGTAGGTTGCAGGTTGAGGTCGTTGGTTCATGAGTGGGTCACCCAAGCAGGCGACATTGACATGCATATGTCTCCCCATATCCAAGTGAATTTGTTTCACCAAGAGGCGACCCACTACAGCACTTGTTTCACCAAGGGTGTAGTGCAATTGCTGCTAGTGGGTCATTAATGAATTTAAAAAATAAAAATCTGGGTCGCAGGACCATAAAGTTTGAGAGACACAGGTGTAAGGAAGGCAGTATGGGCAGAATGCTTAAGAATTAACCAACATGAAGCATCTACAATCAAAACAAACCTTAAAAGACTCTTCAAGACTCAGAAAATATGAGACCCTATAAAATAATGATAATAATAACAAAAGATGTATTACTGCAACTGGTTTTGCCAATTTCTAGAACATTATCACCCTATTGTTTCCCTTTGGCCCTTGACTGCAAGTCCGAATCACCTCAATTAGATTGCCATAAATTGATGCATGACTGATTTTAAATATTGATCATTTTTAACAAATTTAGATTAGGGAAAATATTAAAATCAATAATTGCCACAGATTTCAATTGTTTAAATCATTTCATACTCTCAGACATAGAAAATCTGAAAAACTTTTCCTCCAAATTTTACTAATTTACTAATCATTACAAATCTCCTAAGGTCAATCTTTAAACTTGCTTTTAGAAACATTTGTGCTAACACAAAGCCTGCGATCTGAGCAATCCTGAAGTTTAGGATGATCATAATTTGAGCGCTAATCCTTCTAGTCACTTTACACATTTCTAAAGTGACTGAATGCCAAAGAGACTTGTCACAATCAAAATGAACACATTTTATATTTTGTCATATATAATTAATGTGATAGGCACCAATGAAACTGGCAGTCCATACTGAGAGACAAAAAGTATGTCTGAGAAAGAAAAGGGAGCCAATTTTATATGCCGACTTTGCATACAAATGTTGAATTTCTTACTCAGCTTAAGAATACTTCTACTTAGTACAAATTTTTACTTCTTCTTAATGGAAAAGCCAGATGTCTCTTTTTGATATTTGAATACTGCCATATCTTTTGTGTATTTTTGTTGCATGTCAAACAGCTGAATTAAGCTCATGTCAGTATCGCTTTTAGTAAGGCAAGCCATCAGGCTGATGCACAAAGGAAACAAGCTGGCAAATGCTTACTTCACACCATTTGTATAATAATTAACTAATTATTATATAAAGAATGTTTATGTCAGTTAATTGAAGCTCAATCACGTAAATCACTTGCTAAATCACTTGCTAAATTGGCTAGATGGGGGTATGCTTCGCTGGCACTGCAATCAGGGTTAGTTCAGACTTGCACCCGATGCTTTTGGGAAAGGCTATGGCACCAGCAACTCTGAAATATACTGAAGGAGTTTGGCAATGGGTGAATGGATAGTTGAAGGAACAGTACATGAATGGAAGTGTAGTTTAGGTGTACATCAGCTAGAAATTTTATAATCTGTTGTACACTGTAATAGAATGGGCACTGGTCTTACAGGTTTTCAGAAATGAAGCTTTAATGTTGAAGTGAGGGTGAGAAAAGAGAATTATTCTAAATTACAAAACCAAATCAAAATTCAGGGACATTGAATTTAACAATGACAATCAAAATCCAATATGTTCAAAGATTAGTCTGTTCCATTCTCTAGCCTTCAGACAAATGTAAAAAAAGAAATATGAAATATTAACTGACATTAACAACTGGTGAGAACACTAATGCAATAATTGTTTTTTCTCTGGTACTTACGTAACTCATTTGTCAGATAAATGTATTATATACATCATAAACATGTTAATGTGCTGCAAGGAAAATGAAACAATATTATTATTGTAAGCAATTTTTCATTAGAAGAGAAGACAAATGTATTTTGGAGTCTACACTAACCAATTTTAATGCATCTAATACTTAATTTAAATATGTAGCCAATATGTAAAGGATGTGCTCCATGAGATACTCCTTATTTGAACCCGGGTCACTTGGGCTAACTTACATAGAGGAAGTATCAAACCAATAGGTTATTTTTCTTTTAGGTGAAAACAAAGTTTGAATTGTAATACTATAAGTGTTGTTCATTTTCTATTCTGTCCATGTCTCTTAATGTATGTAGGAGAAACAATTACAGTATGTGCATGAGATTTGTAGGACATAAGAATGACATGAGAGTTTGCTGAAGTAAACATCTGATTTTGAGGCATTTTAAACAATGCAATCAAACAGTAAATGATCTCAAATTCACAGTTCTAGAAGTTGTTGAGTGAGGATATAATCAACTCAATTGTTACACAAGGCAGCATTATGGTTTTTTTAAATGTAGCATGATAACACTCTGAGTACTAAATAATTCAACCCTGTTTTCCAATTCCTATTAAAAACAACTTTTTTAGGTCTTATTCCTCATTGATATTGTTTGATACTGTGAGTGAATCAATAAATAAGTCCTGCTATGTACTGCTGGAAGCATTTGCTAGCATATGTACAGTATATGCAGTATAATCAGGACTCTTCAACTGGTGGCCCATGGGCCACAACTAGCCTGTAAAAAAATTATCTGACCTATTAAAATTAATTTATCACCACAGATAAACTTGTTTTTGAGCATAAACGCACTGATTTCAAATTCATCAAACAGAAAATGTCTTGTTCTCTTTGCTCCTCCCCTTGCTGTCACGTGTTAGTGTGTGCTCTGAAGTTTCAATAGGCGCTGAGATTCCACGACTCTCCTTTTCCAGCTAGAAAATATCTACAAACATGTCTTTCTCAAACATAAAAAAGAGAAGAGTTGACAATGAAAATAGACAGGTTAATAATGATTAGAGTTAGAAATATCTATTTGTACTTGTTTTAACAAAACCAGTCTACTCTGTAACGAGTCTGTTACTGTCAAGAAAGAAAAAAAATGTGAGAAGGCACCTTAATACAAAGCGCTCAAACTTTGACACAAATTTTCCAGCAGGTTCGGATGTTTTTGTCCTAAAGTGCAAAGCCTAGTAATGAGCTATGAAAACAGACAAGCTATCCTGGTTGGATTATGTTCTGAGCAGGAAAAGGCTACAACCCCCTCCCTCTGTGTATCATGGATTCTTGGAAAAAAAGTTCACTAACTTAGCGACTGTCAATGAATGCATGTTAGCTATTAGAGAGGAGGTAGTGACAGATGACAAAGTAAGGAAGAGCCTAACTTCATCCATTCAGAAAATACAAATGTCCGATACAACAACCATGAGAAGAGTTGAAGTACTAGCAAGTGATGTTTTCAGAACCCTTTTAGAGAGATTGAAAAATGCTGATGTAATTTCACTAGCTGTTGACGATTTGCACAACTATATCTGTTGTGACGCATGGCTGGGGCCCCCCTGGGTTGCATCGGGGCCACAGGCATGGGACTTTGGAGCTCAGCCTTGTTGGACTCCGTGGCCACCGACAGGGGGAGCTGCATGGCTTAATGAGCCTATGTGGGCGGGAATGCAGCCACACCCAGAAGTGCAGCCTTAATTAGGTTAATTATCACCTGAAGCACTACCGTGTGGGCTATATAAGGAGCCAGAGTCGGGAGGATGGAGATAAAGCTGCTAAGAAGGAGTGGAGGACTTAAAGGTGTATTTGTGCTTGTGATTTTATGTTTTGTGGGACTGTGTTGTGGCTGAAAGACACGGGGAAGACGTGGTCCCCCAGCTGAAGAAGGAAAAATAAATTCTTTTTGGTTGCATTTTAACGTGCCTCCATTGTCAGTCTGTGTCGGGTCGGGCACACATAAAGCGTTTTATCACACTGTACATAAGCTTTTCGCATATGAATGCAATAAAAACAAACACTCATTACCCCCATTACAAGCACCCACCTCCATGAATGTCTAATAATTGCACTCACTTTATACAAACCTAACTTTAATGCTCTTGCAATGTCAAGTAAGTGCAATTTCAGTCATTAGAAAACTAATATAGTACTGGTTGTTAAACGTGTATCATATATAAACAGGTAAAAGAGAAGTAAGGAGAAACATAATGAGTGTTAATTGATATTGGGAAGATTTTGTTATTTAATATGTGGTCCTGTGGATGTATTCTGATTTCTTAAAATTAAAAATGATAGTAACAAAAGTGTAAAATGTAATAAAAAACAATAGTATCAAGGGACTGATAGTCCAGACCATTGTTAAATGGCATTCCAAGGTAAACTTGAGAGATTTTTTTGTGGCTGTGTAATTCAAATCAATTAAAAATAATAATATCAGTAAGCACCCACTGACACACAGTGTTATATTTAGGGTTGTTCATCTCATTCACATGTGAATGCTGAGAGCCAAGAATTATGCTTGGCCCTCCCAACATAAAGTTTAACATTTGATAATCTGGCCCTCAAAAGAAAGTAGTTGAAGAACCCTGAAGCATATTACAGTGGTTTACCGTATCGAAAGGACAAATGTAATCTTCTGCTTTCCTTCATGTTTCCTTTATATTTCCTTTGTGGTTATATGTAGGTTTTGAAATATTAATTATCCCTTTTGAAGTGAAAGATTGAGAAGTTTGAGTCCCTATAGAAGGGACTGTAATGGTCCTGAAATGCATCGATTATAGCATTTATTATTTATATTACAAAGATGGAGAAGCAAGATGGACAATGGATACCTACAACTGTACTGTTCACACATTTTGTTTCTTCTTTCTAGTGCTGAAAAAAGATATGTGAATACGTTGCATTATTGTCTGGAAGCTCTTCACTCCACCAATACAATGGATTTTAGACAGTTGATTCTTTTTGTATCTTCTGGTATGAATTTAATGTTATTTTCTGAAGATAGGTCATTAAAATAACTCTCATCAGGGTTTTATTTTGGGGCCTGGTCTGTATATTTCTTTTGTGTATAATATAGGTTTATTAGTGATTTTTAAGAATAAAATACAAGTGAGCAGATAGATCAGGTAGATAAATAGAACTTTGTAGATAGATAGAAGTTTATTTATCCCCAGGGCTTTTAACAGAAGCTATTTAAACAAATAAATAAATGCCTAATTAGCCAGCTAAGTATGTAAATAAATAAATAAATAATCACAGACACACACTTTGTTCTGAACACACGCCAGGATGAGTATAAAGCAGGAAACTTAAAAAGAAAAAAGTTCTGACTTGGTTATCCCAGTCATAGTGAGGCATTATACAGAAGTATTACTGTTGGTATAAAGGAGTCCCAGTAGCGTTTCTTGATACACTTCTGCTGAATGATTTGTTGTCTGAAAGTCCTCATGTTAGTGTGTCAGAGAGAGGATGTACAGTATTGTTCATTAATGGCACTCAGTTTTGTTTTATTTCTCTTCTTCATTTTTGAGTGAGTCCTATAACTGAATCTGCCCTTTCAATTAGCTTGTTGATTCAGTGGGCCTCTGTGGAAGTGATGTTACCAGCCCAGCACACCACAGCATAGGAAATCGCACTGGCCAGCCATCATAGAGTTATAGACGATGTGAAGGATATCATTTCCCATAGTACCTAGGAATATATATGCATTACTGTTGTGGTTTAAGTTGACATTCCATGCATGATTTATTCACATATACTGTACATAATTAGCCTGTCTTACCGAATAACAACCTCGGCTTATTGTGTGGGTTAGTATAGCAATTTTGTCAGCTGCCCTTCTTTGTGCACTTATAATAAACACAGCCACTTGGATCAGTAGCTCTAGAAAGTTTTTTTTTTTCTAAAAAGAACTGTTCTGATAAAATTTGCTTCATTTTCAGCTGTATGTAGGAGTTGCTCTGTTTTAACTTTATGGTTGTATTATGCTAGTTCTGAAATCACTTGAATGAATAACTTAAATAAAATTGAAATACTTTCTGCAGATAGTTAATAAAGTGATAGCTTGGAAGACATTTTCCATGAAGTAAGATGCTACATTGTAAATCATATAATCAGAAGTTTAAATTTTGCATTTAGTTCAACACAAGTGAATGTGCCATTCATTCATCCATTTTTTGGTTATCCAAATAAGAACAAAGCAAATACTAATTATGGAAGAGATGTCAGCTCATTGCATTGCTTATTATTACACTGTCCATGTGGCTTGCTCTATAATATGGCTTATTGGAAAATGTGTTTAATAAAGTTAATTTGTTATCTGTAACTCTATAGCTACTACAATTAATTCATACTGTGGCGATGTACAACCTTCAAGTTCAAAGAAGCAAGTAGAATATAGGGAGTTTCAGGTTTAAATTGCTCTTAGAAGAACATGTGCTGTAAGTTTGGTCATATCTAGCTTGAAAGCTTTTAATACAAGAAGAGGGGAGTTATAAACAAGATTTTTATTTTTGAAATCATAGCAGCCAATTATAAAGGCAATTCCAGAAGTTCTCCCACAAGCTGTGTCATACAGGAAGTGTGTGTTTTAAAACATATGTTGCAGAGGAGTAAAGGCTTGCAGGGTACAGGTTAGGCCTACGTGCCTACATTGCAGGGTATCACCAGGGCAACACGCCCCTGCTTTTTTTTCCTCTCTCCTTTTTAAATGCTAACACGCTGCTGGATTTTACAAAGTACATAGAAAGGTGATTCATTTCAGAAAATCAGATTTCAGAAGTCCACTATCTTTTGCTGAAATCTATGCAATTGCAGTCAGTGTGCATGATAATTGTAAAACTACACGTTATTTATGTATACACATTTTAAGTTTATGTTAATTTAATCATTTATGTATTTGCTGAAACCACATATGTCAGTGGAAGGTCATAGAGGCATAAAGCCTGTCATGCCAACATCAGCTGTGAGAAAAGTACCAGCTCTGAATTTGATGTCTGTCGATCGCAGGGCCCACTCAGACATCCACACTCAGCCATTCAGGCCAGATTTGATGCTCATTCTAACCTACACATCATTATGAAAGCAGAGTATGAGGAGAAAACCCACACAGACATGGAAAGAAAACTCTATACAGTCATTGCCTAGGCTGGATTTAGAATGCAGAATGCTTCAAACTGAACCTCTGTGAACCTAGCTATTTTTGTATATACTGCAAGGAGACCTATTAAAAATACCCAGCAAAAAGCAATAATGTGACATAATAGTCTATGGCAAACCATAAGTTCAAAGTTCATTCCCAACATGCAGCGTACAATGAAAAATATTTAGACAGAGAATTAATTGAAAATTCAGCCATCCAAAGCAGCTTTGAAATGATCTATATATATAAAATGTTAAGGGTTTATCTGTCTGTAACGCAGATACTTGCAGAACCCTAAACCTTGAACCTTGATCTTGGTCTCAAACGACAGCTTATGCTATGATATGTGTGACATGACTCATCAATTAGATGTACGGTCTACCTCAGCCAAAAAACTGGGTCTAAGTATGAATTAAATCCAATGAAAGAAAAAGAATGAGAATGAGTGAAGGAAGCAACCAAGGAAGATGAAGAGAGAGAACTGAGCACTTGAGCCAGTGCAATGGAGAGGAGGTGAGGAGTGTCCTGTGACAGAGCAAGAGGAATGGCGCTCCAGGGTTAGGGTACAATCCTGTTGAGACTTAGAGGAGCAAGAGAGGCTGACTGCTCCTAGGATCATCTTACACATGCAGAAAGATGGCGATGGGCCAAGGGAGCCAAAATGGGTATGCAGGAGGGTTGTAGTGGAGATTCTGAGATGAGATGAGCACTTGCTGGAGTCTTAGCCTCTTGTGGAGACCAAGACGGTCCTCAGGGGAGAATAGGCAAAGAAAGACTCACTGGGGGCTCGAGATGAAATAGAATTAAGCCAATTCCGACTTTGGGTTTATTTTTGATTTTATCATGTTCATTGGATTTATTTATTGGTTTTAACTTCTACAATATCACTGTTTTTATGGAAGATTATTTATTGAAAGGATTTTGCACTGCAGTTTTTGAATATTTTGACTTTTGTGTATATACAGTAAATGTATGCACTTTGCACCAGACCTTGTTGATTGTGTCCTCATTATCTTTGTCCATCTTGGTCCCATGAAAGAGAAGGCTCTGAGCACCCGGGCAATCACTGTTCCCTGACCAAAACAAGTCTTACCTGCTTGACTTTTTTTTTATCCCTTTCCTGAGAACTCATTAGTTACTTGTCAGAATTTCACTCAGCTCTTTAACTGGACATTTCTTTTTCCAAAGAAATCATAATGTCTGCCTATTTCAATGTTCCCTTACAGGGTAAAACACCACCCTGCTGAAAAAAGTAGAAAAACAAATTAAAAAAACAAAACAAAAAATGCCACTTTAGTTAATTATAGCAATGAAGACTGGTGTCTCTAAAATTTGATGACAATATGACCATGCTTCCAGGTCTTTTATAGCAACCATTTGACCATATCTTATGATGGCATGGCTCTACCATGTGATCTAACACATCATACCATGTCACCATGTCTGTATATAATAATAGTGGGCCCATGTTTCTGTCTATGGACACTTACCCCAAAAAGATGAAATTCACCATATTCATTGATGACTGAACACTGAGACAGTCCAGCAGCAAGCACATTTCTTCATTGCACCCTAGACATAAACAATCTTTATGAGCCCTTGCAGGCTGTTCTGAAGGTGGAGGTTTGTATATATTTTTTTCTGTTTGTTTTTTTTTAATTACGTGCAAGTCTCATCTCAAATATAAAATGGAAATCATAAGTCCCAGTCACACATATCTTTTGGTAATGTAGCACTATATTGTGAGAAACTCTGCGTATGATAATGATGTAGATTTCTTCCAGCTATTTACTGAAATTAGCACTTCTCATACTTGAAACATACGTATATTCATTGTTGATCCCTGCTTTTGCACAGTTACTGAACAACAAGTGCACTTCTTTATTTTACACTAGATATAAAATGCATAAAATGTACTAAGGTTCAGATGAATGACATCTTGGATGCAATAGCTTGTCAACACCAATGGTGTAACATAATCTATGCAAAAAAGCTGATAATGTAAAACTCTTTTCTTTTTTATGGCACTGCATATGTGATCTCCTGTAGGCAACAGATATTTTTCAAATGCTGTTTAAATTTGACAAGATCCATCTGTTTTTTTCTTACACAAAAGCATGTGCTAAAATTAAATGATGGAGGACACATCGTGTCGCTCCATTTACTTTATTGTCAACTGTAAGACTTCATCAATCTTTATTTTCGCTTTAAATAAAACATTAGTTCAAGATGCTAATTAGCAATGTAATCCTGAGGATGATATGAAAACAATTTTGAAATGGGTTCCCTTACAATAGTCACTTTTAAAATATCTACTCTTTAATGTAATAATTAGATTCATTATAACATTTGGGTAAAAAAAGTCATTTGAGTCAAATATGCCAAAACACTTTGAATTAGACTAGGCCAAACTGAGTTAAATTGAGCAAAGCATTGAACAAATCTGGATGATCTACTGCAAATTGAAAATACAGCATTCTATCACACTCATATGTTATTACGTTAAAAAAAAAAAATCTGGAACAAATAAAACAAAAAAAAACACAACAACAACAATTGGTTTAATACAAGGACATAAAACTGAAAAAGATAGTGTGATATTAGGTAACAGTCTGATACCAATTTTCAGAACCTGCATACCTGAATTAATATCGCATTGAACAAGGCTAGCAGAGTGTTAGGTTATATAGCACGATGAGTAGAGTACAAGTCCAAGGAGGTTATGCTCAAGCTTTATAATACACTGGTGAGGCCACATCTGGAGTACTGTGTTCAGTTTTGGTCTCCAGGCTACAAAAAGGACATAGCAGCACTAGAAGAGGTGCAGAGAAGAGCAACTAGGCTGATTCCAAGGCTAAAGGGGATGAATTATGAGGACAGATTAAAAGAGCTGAGCCTTAAAGCAAAAGTTGAAGCAAAAGAAGATTAAGAGAAGACATGACTGAAGTTGCTAAAATTAAGAAAGGAATTAGTACAGTGGATTGAGACTGTTACTTTAAAATGAGTTAATTAAGAACACAGGGACACAGTTGGAAACTTGTTAAGGGTAAATCTTTCACAAACATTAAGAGGTTTTTCTTTACACAGAGAACCATAGACACTGGGGATAAGTTACCAAATAATGTGGTAGACAGTAGAAATTTGTGGACCTTCAAAACTAGACTTGATTTTTTTTTTTGAAGAATTAAGTGGAAAGGACTGGCAAACTTTGTTGGGCTGTATGGCCTTTTCTTGTGTAGATTGTTCCAATGTACACCAGGTCATTTTAAATTTGTCACTTAACCAAATACCTGTGACAGGAGAAATAGAGTACAAGGAAAAAAGCTGTGGAAACATTACAAAATTGTGTAATTATCAGAGAAACTTTGCCCAGGATTCAAAAAAGCTGTGAGCTTCTGGAGGTGTAAGGCAGCCACTCTAACCATTGTACACTATGTAGATAAAAACTCTAATGAAATAGCAAAAAATGAAATAGCACACATTGCATACAACACTGAGTCACTAATTAATATGCAACTAGAAAGCATTAAACAAAAACAAATGTTACAACAAAGAGTGTAAAATGTAACAAAATAAACTATGGAGAAAGCATAGAAGTTCACCAATGGTGGTTTAAAATATTATTTTTATACAAGCAGCAGCTGGGAATTCATGGTAATACAAACAAAGACAGGCAGGAGGAAGTTTAAATCATATACCACAATCTGTAAGAGCCAATCTTAGAAAGTAATATTAAAGTTAAACTTATTTAAGTGGTTGCTTACTTTCAATAACAGAATATCAGTTTCTTATAGCTACCTAGAATATGGTATAGCCTTTTACCCTTCGTAAGTTAACATGAGATAGAACTTTCTTAGCTGTATCTGTAGAAGCGAGTGTTAATTTAGCCAGTTAGGAAACAGTCTTACTGCTAGCATGGACTATTAGATTTGTTTGCAAATAGGAGATGGCATACAGTTTTCTGACTATGTTTGACTTGTTTAACATGCCTGTATGACTACATGACCAAACGTAGAGAAAGGAAACAAGATATAAAACCCTTAAACAGAACTTTTCTTAAACAAAAACATTTCTTTAATATACATTTTTTCTCTATTTTTGTGTGAACTGTTTTGCTTTGAAATTTGACCAATTACTGTGGAATTATTTGAACATGCATCACACTATTGCCTGAAACATCCTATGAAGCAAACTAAAAGCTGCAGATCTTTGGTAATTTTGGATGAGTACAACTACACAATCTTTGCTGAACAGCAATGTAATAAAGAGACTTCACCATGGTGCAAGCACTTAAACTAGAAAGTGCACCAGTTTATATTACATTTCTTATTGTCTATGCAAAATGTTCTTCTCCTTCTAGCTCTTCCCACTATTAACTAATGTCCATGCCCACCATTGCCTAATGCCCATCACCTGACCCATACCCTGTGCAGGTGTCTGAAACTTATTTACTGATCAATTCTCACCATCATGGTCAAGATTCCTTGACTTATCATCACCTCATGCTAGTGTCTGAAGCAGCAGGCAAACAGGCCTTTAATAATGAACTCTTATAGAACCTGAAGCTGGCTAATACAACACATGTTGCTTTACCTTGATTGAGAATGCATTGATACATACGTTTAAATTCTCTGAACAAGCAGCTTATCCAATTCTAATACATTCTAATCACCAATACTAAAGGTTCGTCAATTAGGGTAATTCCACTAGTGCTACTTTTTCACAGATGCAGAATGGTTTGAATCATGTGGCAGGTCTTTGTCTGTTTAGAATTTGTATGTCATCCACATATTCTGTATGCTTGAGTTTTCTTCCCATATCCCCAAAGACATAATGGGTGGGTTAACTGGCAGTTGCAAATTAGCAACACAAGAGTGAGCCTGAGATGGACAGGTGCCAAGTTCAAGTTTATTATCATATGTACATAGTAAACAAGAAATGATAAATCTTTGGGGCACCTGAGTGCAAACCCTGTATAATATAAACAAAACATGGGTAATTACACGTTAAAAAGAAAAGAAAAACATCATATAGATGCAAGGCACCAGATCAGACTGCTCACGATGGTGGAGCTTCTGTTATTATTGGCGCCTGGCAGGAAGAGGCGGCTCCAGGCAGACAGATACTGGAAGTGATGTCAGAGATGTCATGTTTGTCACTCGTCTGGTCTGCAGAGAGAGGAAGAGAAAAGGTATCAGTCTACAGTGCCCTCTGGCATGCCAGCAAGAAATTACAATTCTCTGAGCCCTTAAACTTTCTCACATGTGCACGTGTGTGTGTTTATATATACATACTAGTGGGTTACCCCCTGCTCGCCAGCTACATCGCATCTCTGCCGCTCGCATTGAGAAGAGAGGGGCTGAACGAACCCCAAGGAGATGCGGTCGCTCCTCCGAAACCCCCTCTTAAACAGTGATACAATGGGAAACAAATACAGCTTTTTATCTCCTCTTTGCTCGATCAGCTGCAGGCTTGCTGCTGCTGGCGTGTCTTGTGATCTGCATCTCATGCAGTGCTTCAAACATTTAACAGCCTGTACAGCAGCTGTCCTACTATTTGTCTTTTTTTTTCCGGCCCCAGGCTTGATTAAATCTCTCGGCACAAACTCTCATTTCATGGGATGTGAGTTCTTGATATTTTTTAGTTTATATTTATAAGAATCTGAAAATCTAACAACATCGCATTAAAGTTCGATAAATTCTGAAAAGAATGATACCAAACATATACATGTAGGTTTTAAAATAAGCATGGTTTAAAGTGTGACATAATATCACTGTTGCACTTTTAGGCTTAGGATTTTATATCTATAGAGTAGATGAATGTGGGGTGACCGTGTATAACTTAAGATATTGTACAACAAAAAAGCTTGCAATAACGGTGGAGACATCTCAGATGTGAGTTCAAGACAGAACTGGAAACAAGATGAATGGTTCCCAGGTTATATGGCCATGTGGCATGAAGGGGCAAGTCCAGGCGGACAGACAATGGAAGTGATGTCAGAGATGGAGTGGTTGTCAATCTTCTGTACTGCAGAGGGAGGAGAAGAGACAGAATTAGAACACCACCAACCCCTGGTTCAGTGAGTAATCACCATCACCAAAGCCTTTAAGCTGCCTCCCATGTGCAAGCATGTGACATACTGTATATATATATATATATATATATATATATATATATATATATATATATATATATATATATATATATATACATATATATATATATATACATATATATATATATATATATATATATATATACATATATATATATATATATATATATATACATATATATATATATATATATATATACAGTATATATAGGTATTGTATATACAAGGGGGAGTCAAGCTAAAGTAAAAAAATGGGATTTATTAGAAAATGGAACAAAATTTAACAAAACTGATAATGTAATTTCTCAATGTAGTCTCCACCCTTCTCAATTCACTTGTACCACTTGCCCTAAAGTGCCTGGATTCCAGCAGAATAAAACATTTTGTCTTGTCCTCGCAACCACTCATGCACCACTTTCGTCACGTCATCATCTGTCTTTTTTAGCGGTCCAAATAGGTGGAAATCACACTGTGCCAAATCTGGCTAATAAAGCAGTACCTTAAACTTCAGTTTCTACAGACAAGCCTTGCTGTTCTTAGCAGTGTGTGGGCAGGCATCATCTTGCAGCAAAAGGACTCCTTGAGACTGCAGTCCCTGTCACTTGGATCAAATAGCAGGTTTTACATTGGTCTCCAGCAAGTCACAGTAACTTGCACTAGTGACTGTAGTAGCCTTCGGCATGTAGTGTTCGAAAATAACATGGGTTGTGGTTGTCTCAGCAACTGTCAAGCAACCCTCGACAGATGCGTCGATTGCGCTTATGCCTGTGGTGTTGGTTCGTGTGCCCCCAGCATTGGCATCCGTGACTCTGGGAACCTGTGTCTGAGCAGGAGAAACTGATGCAGGGCGAGGCAGCAGAAATCATTCTGAAGATGAGGTGGAGGTGGAAGCTGTGACTGTGGCTGCTGTGGTTGGACATCGGGCAGGGACGTGATAGTTGGGTTGATGTTGATGCCAAGTTAGGATAGCCCTCTGTTTCCAGGTGACTTGGGTGCCCTACAGTCTGCAGGTCAGGTCTAGCAGTGAGTGGACATTGTTTCAGAGCATCTCATCACTAAGGTCCTTGCTTATCCCTGCCAAAGCGGTGTCAGTAGCGATTTTTACCACAATGCATCACCACAAATCCAGCTTTGGATCAGACCCACTAAGTCCCGGACCTGTCACCAAATGGGATGATATGGATCAATCTGCCATAGCCGAAATTGACGTCCCTTGGTCAAGGGGCCAATAGCTGTACGGAGGAGGATCTGTTGCAACAGGAAATCGTAATCATCAAGTCTTTCAGGAGGAATGTTTCACAGGGACTCCTGGTCAGAAAGGGGGCCAGAATAGCTGCCCAGTCTCTCTTGTTCCAGCACATCAGTCCGGGTATTTACCACTTCAATACACACAGACACAGCACATGAGCAGGGACAGGGCCAGGTCAGTGGTTGGGTTATTGTGTTCCTTGCATCACCCAATGGGTGACAGACGCGTTACGCAGGGAGGCTGTGAACTTGCAGTTGCCTTGGTGGTGCTTCAGATTTGCAGTTGCCTCTGCAACAGTCAAGCAACCCTCGACAGACGAGTCAACAGATACGTTAAAAATGTACTTAAGTACAGTAACAAAGTAAATGTAGTGCATTACTTGCATATCATCACAGGTAGTAAGATATTCAGATCATAAAGAATATTGCTAGCCTTGGGTGCATTTTGCTTTCTTACACAACTTAGTCTATCTGGCCTACTTTAGTCTACCTTTAATGTATCTGTACTTTACTTAAGTACATTTAGTTGTGGATACTTTTGACTTTTACTCAACTGTATTTTACAGCAAATATCTGAGCCTTCTGCTTCACTACATTTCTACATAGTGATGCATTACATTTTACAGTCACCTGAAGCAACCCTCGACAGATGCGTCAGTTGTGTTTCGGCATTGGAGAGGGTCTTAAAAAAGTTCAAAAAGCTCACTATATATATATATATATATATATATATATATATATATATACAGTATTCCCTCCTCCATCACGGGGGTTGCGTTCCAGAGCCACCCGCGAAATAAGAAAATCCGCGAAGTAGAAACCATATGTTTATATGGTTATTTTTATATTGTCATGCTTGGGTCACAGATTTGCGCAGAAACACAGGAGGTTGTAGAGAGATAGGAACGTTATTCAAACACTGCAAACAAACATGTGTCTCTTTTTCAAAAGTTTAAACTGTGCTCCATGACAAGACAGAGATGACAGTTCCGTCTCACAATTAAAAGAATGCAAACATATCTTCCTCTTCAAAGGAGTGCGCGTCAGGAGCAGAGCATGTCAGAGAGATAGAGAAAAGCAAACAAATCAATAGGGCTGTTTGGCTTTTAAGTATGCGAAGCACCACGGCACAAAGCTGTTGAAGGCGGCAGCTCACACCCCCTCCGTCAGGAGCAGGGAGAGAGAGAGAGAGAGAGAGAGACAGAGAAAAACAAACAACCGAAAATCAATACGTGCCCTTCGTGCTTTTAAGTATGCAAAGCACCGTGCAGCATGTCGCTTCACGAAGCAGCTGCACAGAAGGTATCAATGTGAAGATAATCTTTCAGCATTTTTAGACGAGCGTCCTATCATCTAGGTGTGCGAACAGCCCCCCTGCTCAATCCCCTACGTCAGGATCAGAGAAAGTCAGCGCAAGAGTGAGAGAAAAGTAAGTTGGGTAGCTTCTCAGCTATCTGCCAATAGCGTCCCTTGTATGAAATCAACTGGGCAAACCAACTGAGGAAGCATGTACAAGAAATTAAAAGACCCATTGTCCGCAGAAATCCGCGAACCAGCAAAAAATCTGCGATATATATTTAAATATGCTTACATATAAAATCCACGATAGAGTGAAGCCGCGAAAGGCGAAGCGCGATACAGCGAGGGATTACTGTATATGAGTTTTATATATACAGTGGAACCTTGGTTCACGAACGTCTCGGTACACGTACAAATCGGTTTACGACCAAAAAGTTTGCCAAACTTTTGCCTCGGTTCACGACCACACACTCGGTATACAAACAAGCCAGTTTCCCTTTCGGTTTGTACATGTTCAGTCTCTCCCTGTGCATTTCCTGTGCAGCGAGCAAGAGAGAGAGAGCGAGAGAGCGTGTCACACACACGAGAGAGAGAGACACACACACACACACAGGCACACAAGAGAGAGAGAGACACACACACACAGGCAGCGCGAGAGAGAGAGACACACACACACAGGCAGCGCGAGAGAGAGAGATGCACACACACAGGCAGCGCGCGAGAGAGAGAGACGCACACACACAGGCAGCGCGAGAGAGAGAGCTGGACGCATAAGGTGGGAAGGCAGTTAAAGAATGCACTGGGCTTGATTTTGTTTTCACTTCTGTTTACAGCAATCGGTTCGTAGTGTGCATTGTTGCAATGTTACTTTTCTTGGTGGTTTATTAAATTATGGATTTTTTCAAATGTTCATTTTTTTCCCTGTGCTTAAAACTCATTAAAAAAAAGTGTTTTTAGCCAGCGGTTGGTAGCGCTATAGCGCGAACTATTGCAGTGTTAGTTTTCTCTGTTGTTCAAGGTTTTCTCAGTGTTATTCAATGTTTTTACATTTAGCTTACTATTACGCTGTGCATTCTATGGTTTAATTAACTATATTTGTGCTTATAAACTTAAAAAAAATATATATTTACATACAGTTCGTATGGTCTGGATCGGATTAATTGTATTTACATACAATCCTATGGGGGAAATTGCTTCAGTTCGCAACCAAATCGGTTTACGACCAGAGTTTCAAATGAATTATGGTCGTGAACCGAGGTTCCACTGTATATATACAGTTCAAAAAGCTATATACACATACTGTATATAATAGTTGTTATTTCTTGAACTAGAAGCACTCTAGGTCATCTTTAATGGACATACCCAGTTAGTTGTAAGGTCAGGTGACCTCAGTTGATTTCATTCCCATATTGATATAATCACATCACATTGATTCACATCTCTTTAAAGGAAATTCAGTAAGACAGGGTGAATGTGAATGAATGATAGTGCGTGAGTGACCAGTTCTCAAATGTACTGATTAAAATGAGCGTTTCACAGATTAGAGGATGTGGGTTTTATTGGCCAAGCAGTAAACATATTCAGCAAATGAGGCCTGTTTGAGAGATAGTAATGGAAGTATGCATAAGAAGAATTTTGGGATATTATTGTTTCAAAGCCTCTTAATGTGCATGCTTATCTTTCCTGTGTTCATTCTCTATGACTTGATAACATGACAAGGCTCCACTGAGAAACAAGGTTTATCTAAGCAACTGCCTTGTTTGTTTCATGTATTTAAAGCTATTCAACAGAATAAAAAGGTACTTTTTCTCATCTACCATTCTCATCTACCATCTTGTACTAGAAATTACTCAGTGACTTATCAGTACCAGAGCTTCTGTTTTGAGTTGTCTTGCAAAAGAGATAATAAGAGCAAGACAAAAAGGGATTCAGTCTGTGTCACCCTGTTGTGTTGAACTCCATGAACCTTATTGAAATTTACCACGTGCTGTTGCTGTGAGATGAATGAATAACTCCTAGAGACAGAAGGAAATAAAGGGGTAATGAAAGAAACAGAAAAAAATCACTGAGGGCAAAGGATAATTCCAACTACACACAAAGTATACAGAAGTAATGGTTACTGACAGGAAGAAAGAGAAAGCGTGCAGGTAGACAAACAGGTTTTAGGTCACCCAAATACTGGAAGGGGCCATCAGAGCAAAAGCTAAATGGTCTGTGTTAATCCATTAGATTCATTAATCTTTCATTAAGCATTGACGCTTCAGTTCCTAATTATATTTTACTTCCAGGCATGTCTGCCGTTACTCATATCTGCCTTTATGTATATTTCAATGCTTTTTTCGGTTAATTTTGTTTGTCTGTAGTTCTCTTAATGGGATTCCGCTTTCTACCACCATTTACAGTGATGCTGTCAGTTCACCTGACGTCCATAATTTGCCCTTGTGTGCTCCCTGTTGTAGATTGGATTTCCGCTCCTGCAAGTTCCTGCCAAACTTCCTTTGCAGCTTACAGCCTCTGCATACCAAAAACAGATCTGGTAAATGGATGAAGCAATTTTTGTAATTTTTTGTAAATCAACATGAAAAGGGCTAATTATTATTAGATTGGCAAGGTAAACTAAATGAAAATTACACATATAATCACACTTGGCAAGGAATAACATTCTAAACTCTGGAGATGTAAAGCAGCAGAATAAGCCACTGTACAGCAATCATTTGTTCAACTGTGCAAGGATTATTTACACTATTATCGGGTATGAAATCAAAATTGAAGAAATGGTGAAAGTAATTTTTACCAATTAAGTGTACACCTTTGGAATTTAAATATTTTTAGTATTAAAAGTAAAAGAGCTCATCTGAGCGGCAATGGGTGCCAGAAGCATGCCTTGACTAGGGTACAAGTCCATCAGGGCACAGACAAATACAACCACACTCACACAAGACCAATAAGGACCAGGTAGACTACATTGTGTAAGAAAGCAAAATGCAACCAAGACTAGAAGTGTTCTTTATGATCTGAATATCTTACTACCAGTCATGAAAAGTAATGCACAACAATTACTTTGTTACTGTACTTACAGTAAGTTCATTATCAACGTATCTGTACTTAAGGAGATTTAGTTATGGATACTTTTGACTTTTACTCGACTATATTTTACAGTAAATATCTCAACTTTCTGCTTCACTAAATTTCTACAAAGTGATGCATTACATTTTAGAGTCACCTGAAGCTTCGTTCATTTTGAAAGTGAATCATGGGAATCAATTTGCAAGCACAAATGGATCAGTTCAGTAGAGCTCAACAGGAATGCTAAAGCGCATGCGTGATGTTGTCACCTTTTTTTGTTTAGAGTGCTATATCGAGTAATTAGCCACGCACTGTTTATCATACTATTAGCAGCAGTGCAGTATGTGAAACAATACTGTTGATGTATCATGGAGTGGTTTTATTTCTGTGGCACTAAAATATAATAAGCATTCCCACCTTCCATTTGACAACTAGTGAAACAATCAAACTGAGAAGACTGACAGCAAAGTCATGTATGAGAAAGGGGGAGAGGCGAGGAAATGACAGACAGACAAGCTTGTGAGGTGAAGGGCCCGCAGAACTAGTCTGAAATGTCAAAATGAAAATGGCAGGTGCAGCTCAGGAAGGTGACAATTTTTGGGGTTTTGTGAGGGGTGAATCAATAGAGTGATGGTACATAGTGCCGTGGAAATGTTTTATGTTAAATAATAACTGGTTGGTTCCAAAATACATGTTTGCCTTTACAGCATTCATTAAATCTAAATCTACAACTGAGGTGCAAAGAAGACTTTCTATTAAGTTTAACAAATCTTAGTGAGGAAGAATTCCAACTTTTTAAAAAGTTTTTGTACAAATATCAGTCTATTGGTAGTGTGAAAGTTGTTCGTAAGACCATTGAGAAAGGTAAGAACACCAGAAAATATCAAAAAGGTGAGACAAGCTGTAGACATCATCTAGAAAGTTGGTCAGTAGAATTAAACACTTCAAACTGGATTGACCACCGAATTATTCAGCAAGATCTATCCTGTCACCTGTATAAAGCACACATAGTGTATATAATTTTAGGAATAATGAAGCTTTTTTCAGTTAATTGAACTGTTAAATGAAAACCGGAGAATTACAATTGTTAACAAACTTATTTAGAAAAATGTATTGTTAATGGTGGAGCTCATTTGAAGAAAACATTATTTTTTTATGCTGTTTAAGTCAAGGTCAATAAGATGCAATGATAATTAATTTTTAACTTCTTCATTCCTTAACTGGTACTGTGAATCATATGACAAAGCTAAGTGACAACACCCCAAAAAATTCTCTCTCTTTGCATTGCTAAAGCTAACACTAAATATTTCCACTGGTAGTGATACACCTCAGAAATCTATTCTTGTTTTGAATGATAGTAGGTGTTTTATATTTAAGCTCCAGGTGCTGTCAGTGTGGAGTTTGCATGTTTTCCTTGTGTCTCTGTGAGTTTCCTCCTGGTGCACCGGTTTACTCTCACAGTGCAAAGGCATGCAAGTTAGGTGAATTGGCCCTAGTGTGTGTGTGTGTTCACTTTGTGATGGAATTGCATCCAGTCCAGGGATTGTTCCTACATTACACACCATTGTTGCTGGGATAATCTTTGGCTGCCCCATAGTCCTGCTCTGAATAAACAGATCTGAAATATGTGAATATTGATAAACAGTATTGTTTTAATAATAAATTAGTCTCCCACTTTTCTCTTTAATGTGAGAAAATATGCTTGGAAGGAAACAAAAACATTAACTTTTTTTATTTATGACCTTGTTGTCACTATGATAATAATCCTCTTCTTGGGTCCCAGTGCAGTACAGATTTTCTAATTTGGGTCTTCAGATTAAAAAGCTTAAGAAACCCCAGCTCAGAGGTTTAAAGCGTGTGTGTGATGCTGTCAGCGTCTTTTACTTAGATCTTTATAGTGCAAGTGAAAATAGTGCCTGTTTGATTCGTTATTTGTCAAAGGTGAACTCTGCTCATTAATCATTCTTTTGCTCATCATACAAATACAATTCAGTAACAATACATTTCAATTAGAATCCATTAGTTGTTGCGTACAATTTTTTATTGGAATTGGTTTAAACAGAACATATAAATATAATATTAAAATGTTCATCTAATATGTTTATGTGTGGCCGGATCTACCATCAGGGTCATGCGGTAGCACACTCTGGGGTGCTGCTCACAAAGGTGTCTTTGCATATGTAATTAAAAAATGCCTAATAACAGGAATAGTCCAGGTTTTTAACAACAGTACATACACTCACAGCAATGTGCTGCACGACACCCCCTCTGCCCCACTTCAATCCTCATGATTATAAACCTGTCCAAATCGGAAACCAAGTAGAAAAACTTTTAAAATAAATATACAAAAAGGTAGGGCATAATCAGAACAGCTGTCTAATAGGTCTCTTGTATGACATCGGACATTTGATGTGATCCGGTGCCACAAAAGAGAAAATGGTCATTGAAATTGAGAGCCCAGTGGTGCAATGAAAGGAAAGATTAAAGAGAAGAAAACGATTTTGTTTTGCCAAAAACAATGCTACACTCAAAAATAAATTGATAAATAAGTAAATGATGATTTTAACATGTCGTAAATACCTCAGTTAAGACTAACAAGAATTACCTAACAGATAGTAAAAATGGTTAATAGTGCTGGTTCTGATTGAAGCAATGCAGAGTCCAATGACACCAACATAGAGATGAACAACAATGTGGAAGACAATAAGACTGCTGCAAGAGACAATAATGCAATGCACCCAATAACACCAAACAACAAAGAAATCCTTGTATGCTCTTTAAGTTTATTTGGTGCAAATACACAAAACCAGAACAGTCAGTTTTATATTACCTTTTTACCACAAAGTGGCATAGGTCTGTTAAAAATGTTTAATGGATGTTCATTAACTGCACTCAGAAGAAAGTAGATTTCGTGTAGATTTGTTTCTTAAATATATTCTAATACATTAATGAACCACGTTTGACGCCACGGGGGAGATTCTTCAGACCCATTTGTGTCTCCCAAAATGACTTCTGAAAAATGTTTTTTATGTGCATATACATTTTAATGCAAGTGTTTTACATAATATAAAACACATAATAAAAAAGAACTGAATCAAAAATACCTTTTGGAGAAAAACGTAAAATGTGGAATACTTCTTGGACAGTTTTTCACAGATATTTTAGGGGCTGCAAATACTTTGAACGCAGGACAAAACTGAGGTAAAAAATGTGTTCACATTCAATCAGGTGTTCACGATTTGCCAGAATCCCTGGAACTGCTTTCCCAGTGGCACAGCCTGTGGTTTGCTTTTTCTATCTTGGGCAGTTGCAGTAGAGAAAATTGTGACACTTACAAAACCAAGACATAATAATAACAATTCAGTTTATTTGCTGTTGTCACACACGTGCACTTGGTAGACAGTTTACGGGCTCCAATAGATGCAGTTACCCACTGAACCGGGGGTCGGCGCTGCCCTCTAACTCTTCTTACCTCTCTCCCAGCAGAACTGAAGAAACCACCCAATGACATCACTTCAAGGTCACGCCTCTTCCTACACATCATTTCATGTTTCAAGCCTCAAGATCACGCCCCTTTCATAATATCACTTCCTGCAGACCCATCTACATATACTACCCTCATTTTCTTTTGTGCAAGTTCCATTTTGAACTCTGTCTGTAAAGACGTCATTCCTTTTTTTTCTGTGTGACAGCATATGGGGGACTCCCAAACCTTTGACAGTGTTTCTGTGCTTATTTTAAAATGTTTACAATTACTTGCATTAGGAATTTGTCATTTTTGAATACCTCAACTTATTCTCCAGAGATACATGAAGACTGAGAGAAAAACTTGGGGTCAGAGCTAGGGATTCCCGGACATTTGAAACTGCTGTAATTCCTGGGAAAACGGGAACAGTCAAGCTCACATATATAGCGTGTAAAAGTGTAAAAATCAATCAAGAAATAACAGAGTTATAGTTGAAAATAATTAAGTGGCACAGTTTTTTACGGTGTAGTGTGTTGCCAATTAATTCAGTCAACAACAGACCAGCAGTAGTCAGTCTCCTGGCTCCCACTAAGACTGAGCACAGTGGACTGGGAGGTGTCTGCACTCTGCAGCTCACGAATGCCAGGATGGGGCAGAGTTCATTGACGCCTGTGCTCTTGACAGCTTTGAACAGGAACTTGAAATTGCAATGCGTCAGTCTGTTGCATCCGCATTATCTGTGCTAAGAAACTTGCCATCACAGAATGATGACAAGAAACTGGATGCATTAGTAAAAGCTGAAATGCCAGTGTTTCAGAGCAATGGCAAGCGCGGGCGTTGTTTAGAACAAGTACATCAGTATCTGATGACCATACTGCCTACTTCAGTGGAGGCAGAGAGTGCTTTCTCAGCGGCTGGCATACTCTGCACAAAGGCGCGCTCTCGCCTGGACGACCGCACACTTGACACGTTGCGCTCTTAGTACCACAACTAACTAGATACATGTACTTATATGACAGCATGAACTGCTTGTAGTTAAGGTTAGTCTTTTATTGGTGTCAACATATTGCAGTAGTTTTATTAAAAATAAGTGTTGCTCGTTCTAAAACCGTTCAAATGTGAGATGCCCGTGCACTGTGTCATTCCCAGGAGCCCGGGATTCCTGGGAATGACATGTGGGATTCCCGAATTCCCGGGAATGGATAAACACATCCGGGAATGGATTCCCTAGTCAGAGCGCAGAGGCAGCTTTTTATATAGCACCCTTGGAGCAATTGCAGGAAAGGTCCTTCTGGTACTGCCAGGATCAGAACCGGTATCCTTCTAGTTACCAACACTATGTCCAGCTTAACTGCTACCTGCAAAGGATAATGCCGGTTTATCAGACTTCATAACACATTGAATATAAGGAGGCACTATATATTGCACACACAGCACAGTTCCCCTTTAATTTACAAGGTTTTGTGTTTTCTCTCAATTTTGCCAACTGTGTTTTATTTTTCATTTTATTATATTTTTCAATATCTTTCTAGTATATAATTGAGAGGTAAAGTCACTATTCACAGGAGGTGGATACATCACAATTGAAATTAAACTTGTAAACTTGATGTATATTAAAAGGAGAAGTTATCACTGGGGGTTACCTTATGTTAAATGTTTAAACTTTATTAAGCATGTTTAGCTAAAGTTCAGTTCAAGGAATCTTCAAGTTAGCCTTTTCAAATGGTAAGTTCAGTGGTTTAACAACTGCCTTTATATTAAGCAACTAGTCATTTAGCCCGTTACAATAACGGGCGCTACAACAGTAGTGCATAAACATTAGTAGGAACAGTCTATATTAAATGGCAAGGGACTTTGACCTCATTCTTTTTCTTGGTCGTATTTTTCTTTCTTTCAGCCTTTCTTTTGTTGATGTTTACTTGCTGAGCTGACCGTTCTTCATGGGCTGCCGCCGTGTATTGTGTGTGTTTAATATTTCTGTGACAGTAATACTCTCTTTATACGTCCGCTGGTTTGTACGTCCATAATATACCTTTAATTTTCTCTGGCGGTAATACAGGCGTGCGCGTCGGTAATATGCCTTTAATCTTTTCTGACAGGAATACTGGCTTGTATGTGGCTGTAATATGAGTCACTGTATTGTGTACCTTTAATTTCCTCTCGCAGTAACACTGGTTTGTATTTCCGTAAAACGCCTGTAACTTTCTCTGACAGTAATATCGTGCATTGCACCGTGCCCCGTGCATGTGCACTTCACCAGAAGACACACACACACGGACACCTGGACGCACACAGGGATTTTATTAAAGAGGATGGTGCATTTTTACTTTAGATAACTAAATATTAACAACTTATAATAGTGGCATGCAGTGGTAGGCTGAATGATTTTTTTACATTTTTCTATTTTGTTTTATTTCATTATCTCCTGTTGCACTGTTCTATACATTGATTGCTGTGTGTTGGTTTTCTGTATGGGTGCTGGTGGCACATGTCTGATTGACACAACCCGCTTTTGTCTTATTATCATGTGAACCTGCAGTGTTGTATTCTATATGGGAAAGGTCTCTTTGCACTCATGTTTGTTGCTAATGAACTCTCAGGCATACAGTATTTCCTGTGAATTGAAAATACTGTGGGACTTTATTTTTACTATAATCATGTCTGAACCCGGTGAAAATCCAGGGCCCCACTTGTTAATTTTATTTGGTGTACAACCCTGTAATGAACAAAAAAAGTAGGTCAAACTGACCCGATATAAAGTTTTGGAGTTTTTTTTTTTCTACTTCAATACCTATACCTGATTTGTTCTTGACATATGTGTTGCTCATAATGGGGATAAGTGATGGGGTTGGGGGTTGGTGTTGGGGTCAGGGGAGTGGCCTTTTGATTTTTGGCAACCAGGGCTCATAGAGGTCTTAGTCCGGCTTTGTTAGTAGAATAATTTGCATCATTCTTAATTAAAATGGCACAACATGTACTATTTTTGTATTTAACATAATTTACATTCAGTAGGCACACCTAATGACATATTATACTGTTGAATCAGGGAATACATTCGACAAGTACTTTAATACTTTAAGTATATTTTCAAGAAAGTACTTTCTTCCTTTTACTTAAGTAGAAAGGTCAATGGGGTACTTCAGCTTTTACCAGAGTACATTTTTGCTCCTTTATTTCAACTTTTACTTAAGTAAATTGTTTGAGTAATTCCTCCACCACTGTTGGCTAATGTACAAAAAAAAAACACACTTTATTTATAAAGACTGATGCTAAGCTTTTTAACTGAAAAACTCAGGGCTGGTCAATGATATCTCTATTGTATTCCAACATATAAATTTTCCCAATAGCTGCAGTGATAGAGAGTATGTATCTAACAGCTCATCAAATTCAGCCTGTATGCCAGCAGTTCTCAAACTGTGGGGCGTGCCCAAAGTAACAAAAAAGGGGGCACGAATGTTGCCATATGTGGTGTAATTTCGCTATTCGTAGGGAAATTTTAAACTTGTAGCAATGTATCGGCAGGAAAAAATATAGG
Organism: Erpetoichthys calabaricus; assembly: GCF_900747795.2. NCBI lineage: Eukaryota > Metazoa > Chordata > Cladistia > Polypteriformes > Polypteridae > Erpetoichthys > Erpetoichthys calabaricus. The sequence goes on from NC_041395.2 coordinate 105,297,385, forward strand.
AATAAATTTTATTAGGGTTTCAAAAAAACGTTAGCGGGGCACAATTACAACTGTTATGAAAACTCGGGTCGTAAATACTTAAAGGTTGAGAAACGCTGCTGTATGCAGAGATGGAAAAGTCTGCTTAAGTACAACTATAATTATGTAGACATGTAAAATGCTCATTGGAAAGCATAATTAGAATATACACAGCAATGAAAAATACTTATGAAAAGTGTTAATATACAGTATATGCATTTATATATATATATATAAATATATACTGTATATATTTTTGTTAGTATCCTTTTGAACAATGTCTTTATATACTGTGTATGTATATATAATACAAAGGAAACTAAAAAAAGAATGAAAGACGTTTAAAAAAGAACGTTCCATCTAAAGTCTAAATGAAATGGCTACTCCAAAACATTCATCAAACAATGCTTACAAAGGTGATGTCCCAGACTTCAGCAAACAATGTACCAACCTGATCTCCCATTCTTTCTGGTATAGTCTTCCTTATTACTGTGGCATATCAAAAACCACAGCGTGCATCCGCTCCATATCAGGCATTAAAGTAGCGCATAAACTGGGAAACATTCTGCAGACAGACCTTTTTAATGCCAAGAGCAAGAAATCTGCAGCAGAGACATGGAACACAGTAAACAGAATACAATGCAGTGCATGCCCAGCTGTATACACGGAACAAACATCTAAAACACTTGCAACACACATACAAGAACATCGCAATGCTGTCAGGTGGAAGGACCCACGGTGTCTGATAAACACACATACAAGTATAACTTGTACAAATTCAAGTCTAATTCTAAAATTTCCAGAGAGCTGGCTGAATCATGGCTATCAAACAAAAACGCCATTGACAGACACTTGGACATGAACTCAGCATATGCAGGCTTAAAAAGAACATCCACATATTAAATAAGACTTTATGACCAACACCGTCTGAACCCCACCTTATTAATCTGCCTCCCACTACACCCACCTACCCCACCTTCATCATTCGCTATATATTGCCTTTGATTCCTGTATGTCTAATCATTTCCTTTGATGATGATACCTGATATGTATCAAAAGCATAGGAATTTTAAGATACAGTGATCCCCCGCTATATCGCAGTTCAGCTATTGTGCCCCCGCTACATTGCGGATTTATTAATATTGTTTAGTTTACCGGATAAACAATTTAAAGAGATTATTTTCATGGGAATTGTTACATATGCATTATTTTCATTTTTACTTTAAAACTTTTGTAAAAACAATATTTGTCCTTTATTTCCTGCCCCAGGCGTGGTTAAATCTCTTTCTCACGGCACTTGAGGTTACTCGGGTTGTGAAGGGGGGGTCTGAACGCACGCTAAAGAGATGCAATAGGTTCAGCTGCTGTCTTGCTGCTCCTGCTGGCCAGCTGTGTGTTCTGCTTGTCACGCTTTGTGTCAAACATTTAAAAGCCTATACGCAGCTGTCCTTTTGCCACTTCACATCTCTGCGGCTAGCGTTCTGAAGGGGTGGGGGGTGGGTGAGGGATCGACGCACGCTAAGGAGAAGTGTTTGGATCCTCTGCTGGCTGCTGCTGGCAAGCCGCTTGTTCTGCTTGTCGTTGTTTTAAGAGCTGGGAGCACCTAAAGTTTGTCTGCCAAAAGCATTCCAACAACTGCTAGGTTAGATGTCAATGAACTTGTTTTAAATTGTTTGTAAGTAGGGCGTGACGTGCAAAAGTCACCGTCTCACAGGTTTTGCTTCCTAAGGTTGTAATGTCTAGTCTTGCGTGTTGTCAAAGTGTCTCTCCGAGATGATCTGGTCTCGATCGCTTCACTCAACCACCCCCCAGAGGCATGCTATGCTCCTGTCACTTCGCGTCTCTCCCGCTCCAGCCACTTCGCGTCCTTAGCCCGACATATCATATGTGTTTACAAAGTGTGTTTTAATACAGCTTGTGGGAGGGGTATTTTAAGGCTTAAACTATAAAAAAAATGTTTATTTATATGGTCTTTCTATATCGCGGATTTTCACCTGTCTTTTCGTTGATGCGTCTGGAATGTAACTTCCGCGATAGGCAGAGGATCACTGTATGTGATTCTTTTTTCTCCTTTTGGATTTCTATCTATTGTAAGGTTTCTAAACTCTTTTGGGACTCCCCCCAAAGGGATGATACGCCGAAGAGCGTCCTGAAGCACAATCGCCGCATCTGTGGAAAATAGCATATCGGTTGCCAGGGCAACCGCAGGCTCCCAGTGCTGTGACAGCTCACCACGAAAACAAATCCAAAAAGATTATGGTCGTGCTATTATAACTGCAGTGATCAGTATTACTTGGCCATTAACCTGGCCATGATCCTGCCTGATTGCTGTGTCCCGATACAATAAATATCTGTGCTCTTCCTGTTTCATGCTGAATAAAGTTGGTTTTGCTAAAGGACTGAGACTCTGCCTCGTGTTTTGGGGTCCAAGACAAGGACTCACATGTCACACTATAAATATGCAAACCGTATCACAGACACTTGCTTCTATTCATACATGCATACACATACAGAAAGAGTGTACTGTATATTTCCCCTGGGGACAAATAAAGTTCTACCTAATCTAATCAAATATGGCAATTAAAAACAGATACAAAAATAGCTATTACAAAAACTAATCAAACCACAAAGATAACTATCCTCATTGGTTAAAAGCTGTAATTATTATTGAACACTTCTACTAAAATGGGCACATCATTAATGGCAAAGCACATTGTACTCCACTCCACTGACCACATATTTTTACTACCAGAAGTACACAATAATAATTAAAATATTAATTCAAGAAGTCTATTATTTTGGTTGGCATAAACTCAGTCAAAAACTTTTAATGTAATACTGCAACTGTCACATTTTCTATTAAATGTTACAAATTTTATGTCAAAATCCCAAACATAAAACAAATACAACAGAAGAACCCAGTGTCATCTTTTTCTTTGCGGCTTTCTAATCAATTTCAACTTATGAAAACATTTTATTTTCAAACCGAAATCTAAATGGACAGCACAGCAGCTTTGTTGGTTTCAGACTATAGTTATTAATGCGTAAAGTGTGTTTAGCAAACTGGACCTTTACCTAATACTCTCCATACCCAGCATGAGATTTAAATTTAAGAAAACTCAACATACTGTATTTTTATTATACATGTTGTGAGATAAATAACTCCACACAAATCTTTATCAAGAGTTGGGGAATTGCCCCGTATAATGTTGTTGTTCTTTTGAGGTCAAGATGATAAATTCTTATCAGATATTCGACAAACAGTATGGAAAATGGCAGGCTTTTATACAGGTTACAAAATGGCTGTCGGAAAAACGGAAGTGACCTCATCGGAAAGGGACCAGAAGTGACGTCATCAGCTGGAGCCGGAAGTGACGTCATCGGGAAGGGACTAAAAGTGGCATCATTAGCTGGTGCCGGAAGGGACCAGAAGTGACGTCATTAGAAGGAGCCGGAAGTGACGTCATCGGGAGCGGACTGAAGGTGATGTCATCTCGAGGAGACGGAAGTGTTGTTACTGATGAGGAAGTGGATAGTGAATAGTCATCTGAATTATTGTCTGCGGATGTTATTATTGATTCATTTGTCTTCTTTAGTTCTGAAGGGTTAGAAAGAGAGGCATTATTACCATATAACAAACCCCCGTCTGTTATATTTTCGCTCACCTTCGGGCTTGTTGACTGTCTCCAAAGCGCGTGCGTGTGTGACATGACCCCCACCTCAGCCCAGACCCATCGGGTCGGGCGGCCTGCACCAAGAGGTCGAAGGTACGGGAGAGGGTAAGTTTGAAGTTCAAGAAACCACCTGGTGACACAAGGGTTAAACTCCCGATTCACAGCCATCCACTGTAAAGCGGCATAGTCCGTCACCAGAGTAAACTCCTGTTCCAACAGGTAGTACCGAAGTTGTGTCACAGCCCACTTGATCGCCAGAGCCTCCCATTCCACTGCTGCATACTGGGTCTCCCGCTCCAACAGTTTCCGGCTGAGGTATAAGACAGGGTGTTCAGCACCATCGATGCATTGGCTCATCACGGCACCCAATCCTGTGTCTGATGCATCGGTCTGGAGAATAAAAAGGATAAGAAAAGTTAGGCGATTTCAAAATAGGTGCTGATGTCAGGGCCAATTTTAAGTCACAAAATGCAGCTTCAGCATTATCATTCCAAACCACTTTAACTCTTTTAGGGCTAATTTTTTTTTGGTTTTTCTCCCAGGGCTGAATATTTTTCCAAAAACTAACATTTTTTAAAAAAGAACACAAAGCAATTGTTTAACACATCAAATCAACAAAAAATATTTACTTTTGACAAATGTTACTGTCTTGCATGTTGTATGAGCCTGCATACTCTATGATTTCACATACATATCACATTCATTTTACACAGCAAAGTCTGATCTCGCTCAAAGCAGCCAATTTCAGTCATTGCCACATTGCACTCCTTACAATATGTGTTGCTGTGGTGCCTATTTTTCAATTGTCTGTTGCTGCACTTTCTCACATATATTGTTAGTGTGTACTGTAGAGAGACAAGTCACCCATTTGCCATTGTGCCATGCCACTGCCACCAAGTTTTCTGCCTGCATGAAAACCGTATTGTCACCTCTTTTCATCTTCTGAAACTTTATGAACTTTATGTATGGCATTATAGCCTGGCTCACCCCATGGGATTTGCTTCTGTTTATTACAGAAGTGAATAAAACTTTGCAGCAGCACGTACCTAAGCCACCAGGGGACAAAACACGTTTGGACCAATGCTCCCTGAAGTTATATCACCAGTTCTGTCCCATCTCTATTTGTAATGCCACAGCGCGCTTCATCTCGTCTTTCGTTGTGGGTTTCCACTTTGAAAAACGAGAATGCGATGCAAACGCAGCCCGCGATTCAAAAAAAATCTCTGCCTACCTGTTTGTCTCGTCTGACAGTAGCTGAAAAGCAGCATCAGGAGAGAGCAGCCTGAAGTACAGCAGCTGGTGATCTGTCGTGTCCAACAGCAAGCCATGCCATCTTGTAAACTCCGGTAGCCAGATCGGCTCTCAACGGATCAATGTCTGTGTATTTATCCCATGCGAACCTTGCCGTAGATGCATCGGCTGCGTGAAGGCACTCAACTGGCATCGGCTGGTGTCTGATCAGCTGATGCCTGCTTCTAACTCTCTTGCTCGATCTCCTGATCACTGCCAATAAAGTCCGATTCTGAAAAATCAAGAGTCAGACTCCGCGATAATGTGCAAAACATCGTCTGCCGAGTGTTTTCTTTTCTGCACTTGCTTCGCTGCCTTTTCACATGTCGGTGCCATCTTGCCTTTGTTTACATTTCGCAACTCACGCACACGCAATGTTTATTTGCCGAGTCAACGAGTCTAGCATTCCTCCAAGCACAGAGGGAATGCCTGTGACGTGACAGTGAGATTTGTCGCCATTAACAGCTGATTGTCGCCCCCTATCCCTGGATGTCGACTTTTGTCGACATTCGCCTTCAACCCCTCCTGTCGACAAAAGTCGACATCCGCCCTAAAAGAGTTAATAGGAGCCATTTTCTTTGTGAAATTAGTTAGAGGCGTAGCCCTCTCAGAAAAACGAGGAACAAAATGACGATAGTAACTCACTAATCCTAAGAAAGCCTGCACTTGCCTCTTAGTAATTGGATGGGGCCATTTGACAATGGCATCGATTTTGGAACACTGTGGTTGTACCGTCCCACTCCCCACTAGGTAGTCTAAATATTTGGCCTTATTCAAACCAGAGAAGCATTTCTTGGGGTTGATACGAAGAGCTGCCTTAGCTAGTGTGGTAAGAACAGACAACACATGCTGTACATGATCCTTCCATGTGCCGGAATAGATGACAATGTCATCCAGGTAGGATGCTATAGGAATTGTGGGGCCGTAACTGTGTATCCGCCAGATGTTGAAAAGTTGCTAGTGCCCCATGTAAACCAAATGGGAGGACTCTGTACTGCCAGTGTCCACTAGGGGTACTAAAGGCCATTTTTTCTTTAGCAGAAGCTGTTAAGGGAATTTGCCAGTACCCTTTGGTCATGTCAAGAGTAGTTAGAAACTGAGCGTTACCCAACCTCTCAAGGAGATCGTCTACCCTGGGCATGGGATACACATCAAATTTGGATACCTGATTGAGTCGCTGGAAATCATTACAGAATCTCCAGGACCCGTCAGGTTTAGGAATTAAGACGATTGGACTAGACCATGGACTGTAACTTTCCTCAATAATGCCCATTTCTAGCATTCGTCTAACTTCTAACTCCACTTCAGTTTTCTTTGCTTCAGGAAGCCGATATGGATGTTCTCGGACAATTACACCCGGGTCTGTAATTATATCTTGCTTAATCAGCGTAGTGCGTCCGGATTGCTCACTTACTACTTCAGGCACCGCCAGGATAACTGATTCCAACTCCTGACATTGCCTCCATGACAAATTAGAACCAAAATTAAGGGGTTAATATTCTACAAAAAGGGAGCGCGGCCGGCCGGAGTAAAACTCCTCCTCTCTTTCCTTCCACGGTTTCAGCAAATTAATATGATATACATGCTCGCTAGGTCGGCGATTCGGCTGCTTAACCAAATAGTCGACCAGCCCTTTTCATTCCTTAATTTCATATGGCCCTTGCCAATGTGCTAGTAATTTGGAATGAGAAGTAGGAACAAGCACCATAACACGATCTCCCAGGTGGAATTCCCAGAGGGTGGTGTTTCTGTTATAATAACGTGCCTGCGCTGCTTGAGCCTTTTGCATATGTTCTTTAAGTGCCGGTCTAATTTTATTTAATCTATCGCGTAATTGTGCGATGTATTCTAAAATATTGGAGGATGGGAGGACCTCCTTTTCCCAGCCTTCTTTTAACATATCCAATAGACCTCGGGGTTGTCTTCCATAAAGGAGTTCAAATGGAGAAAATCCCATGGAGGCCTGCGGTACGTCTCGATAAGCAAAGAGTACAAGAGGCAGTAACTGATCCCAGTTCCTTCCATCCTCGCTAACTACCTTGCGCAACATCTGTTTCAGAGTCTGATTAAATCTTTCTACCAGCCCATCAGTTTGAGGATGATAGACAGACGTTTTCAGATGCGTGCTTCGCAGTAACTTAGCAACCTCCCTGAACGTCTCTGAAGTGAAGGGAGTTCCTTGGTCTGTTAATACCTCCTTTGGAATCCCAACACAAGTGAAAATCCCTACTAATTCCCGTGTGATTGTTTTAGTATTTGCTGAGTGTAAGGGAACAGCTTTTGGAAATTGCGTGGCATAATCAACCAAAACTAAAATATACAGTATTTATGACCTTGTACAGAAGTTTCAATGGGTCCTACAAGATCAATACCTACTCTTTCGAAGGGTACATCAATTAGGGGAAGAGGAAAAAGAGGAGCACGGTCCCTTCTAGGAATCTGACGAATCTGACATTCTGGACACGATGTACAGAATCGTCGGACCTCCTCATTTATCCCGGGCCAATAAAATCTGAACTTTATTTGTTCCAATGTCTTCTCGGTCCCCAAATGGGTTCAGAGTAAATGTGCATGAGCTACTTCACACACTTGGAGAGGGTAAGTGCGTGGAACTAGCAACAGTTCTTTTATTGAACCTTCATGTTCAGCCATGCGATATAATAACTCATTCTTTATGACAAAGTAAGGCATTCGTGGCATAGAATTACTAGACAATTGTCCATTTACTGAAACTACTGCATTTCTTGCAAACTTTAAGGAATCATCATTCCATTGCTCCCGTTTAAAGGACTAGGGTGTAAATTTAAATTGCGAGTCTAATTCACTAATAGGGTCCTGCGCTATGCCTATGGGCGGAGTTTCAGTCGCCTCAGGTCCTACGGCAGGGGGAGTGCCTCTCGTAAGGCCTGAGGGTCCTTCATCTCCGTTATCTAAACTATTACTTTCAAGATTTTGAGAGCTAGTGCATGGCATGGAGACAGTCGGATTGTTCTTTTTACCATCCATTACTAAGCCCTCCTTAATCATAGGAGCAGTATTGTCATTACCTCTATCTATTTTGGACCAATCACGTCCTAGTATCACGGAGAAGGGAGGGTCAATCATCACCGCTATTGTAAGTGGCTTCATGACGTCTCCTACCATAATTACACACGAAGCAGCTTTATAATATCGGGTGTCCCCATGTATACATTTTAGGCTGATTCTATGATCTAGCCATTATCGCGGTAAGACAAAACGGCGAGCAACAATAAAAATGTTACTCCCGGAATCAAATAATGCAGTGACTTTGTAACCATTCAAAATAACTGTTCCCGTACACGGAGAAGACAGCGAGTTAACTACAGCACAATACCTCTCTCCTTTTCCCAGCGAACAATCCATAGGCTCCGGAGATGGGCAGGCAGTAAACATATGACCCAATCCTTCGCACTTGAAACAGCACGGCGGTGGGTTTGTTCTTTCTTTCTTCCGGATAGATGCGTCTATAGTATTACGGGTGGGCTCAGAAAAAAGTACATGAACCTGTCGGGGTTGGCGAGAGTACCGTTCTGATCCATCCGATTTACGGACCGCCCAATGTCGATCCACCTCCTCTACAAGATTATCCATAGTGGTCACGTTTGTGTGTTTGTAGACTTGCTGGGCTAGTTTCTCGGGCAGAGCGTTTATGAAGGTTTCCACGCATCCATGCAGATGCTGGTGGCTTTCTTTATGCAGCATGTGCTATAAATGTCCCCCAGCGCTGGAAGCTGTATCCCGATAATCCTCTGTGCTCTTGACACAATCTGCTGTAAAGCTTTCCGATCAGCTGCTGTAGAGCTGTGATTCCACTCTCAGATACAATGGGTTAAAATACTCTGAGTCATGCAATGAGAGTAACAATGCTAAAGCAGCTGTGGTATTTGGAATAGTTTGTCCATTCCGTGCACCATTATATTGTTACAGATTGATTACAATCAGGTGCCTTAAATTTATAAATGATATGCAGTTAATTTCAGTGTATTTGATTAGGCCTGCATCAGGGATCTGTTCATCACATCATGATGTGAGCGTGGAAACAGGCATACGCAACATTTTTGTGCGTAAACACCATTTATACATGAGACCCCAGGCTTTATCTCCAACTGAGGTGATAAATAGGGGAATGTGAAATGTAGAATCCTGTTTGAAAAGTTGATAGCTTGTGAGTTTTTTAAGCCCTCTTCTAAATACTGACAGTTGTGTCATCCAAAATTATAACAGTGCCAACTTTATCAGCAGTTAGAATTATTATTTAAACTCAGAAGACCATTGCTCTCATTATGAGTGATTCAAATCAATTTTGTATGTATTCTGTTTGTAAAGGACCAAACAGCAAAATATTTTGACCACTTAATCAAGAGTATCAGGAGTAATAAAAGTGCATGTGATAAGCATTGTGGCCTGCCTGGTATAGTTTGTTGAAAAATGCACATAAACTATTTTTTCTTAAAAAAGGGCTTTTTTTCGAGGAAGGTGTTTGATGAATAACTAAGTAGGTCTTCAGTCTACGTAAGTACTTAGGTTTGAGACAGAAATAACAGATGAAACTGAAGATGAAGAGGATGAAAGAAGAAGATCAATAAATGTATAGAAGAACATTTCATGTAGGAGAGGAAAGCCATTTACAAACAAATATAGAATTATAGTCTTCATTGTCTTTAACCCTTTGCAGTCGAATTTAATTTTCAACGTCACGCTACATTAGTCGTAATTAATTATTGAAAAAACGCCAATAATTACAGCAGTTATTTTTTTCAAGCACGTAGGAATAACACAGGCCACTTTTCTCGACCAGGCGACTGTGCAAATCGGTCAGAAACTTGCAGGGCCACCAGCGGTGGCCTGACGACCTATAGCGCACTTTTTACTAAGGCCAGTTTTCTGGCCTAATGACCGCAAAGGGTTAAGAATCACATCTTGTTTGTTAGAAATAGGGTTTAATTGAAATGAGGCAAGGTTCTTATTGTCATCCAGAATTTTATTCAATGATTAATATTACTCTTTGCTTACCTCTCAGTAATAAGTATCATTAGACCTAAAGCGCACTTACTGTGAAAGAATACAATTGAGATATGAATTATGGATTATCTTTGAAAACAGTAGGTCTTTTTGCAAGCATAAATTCTAGGGATATACTTACTCTTATAATAATGCAAATTATAATTCATCACTGTATACATTTTGTAATATTCTATATGTTGATATGTATGACTTAAGTATTTTTTGTATTTGTCTTTGTAGTCTCATTTAATTGCATTTTATTTTTTCTTTCTAATTAAAATTTCCATATGGTTTATATATTTACTTACATATAATGCATAAATATTGTTTAGAAATTAGTTTTAATTTAGATTCTGCTTTGTCTTTGCTTTAGTTTTTTGTCACATTGGGCATGTAATTATTTTAATTCATATTAAATGTTTTCATTATGCATTTAGTTTGCACGTGGTATTTTATTTTTACAAATAATGACTTCGTACCAGTCCATCTTGGTCTCACCCCATTCAGAAATATATTGGATACTGTATCCAGCAAGGGGCGCTATTTTCCCCCGGGATGTGTTCCTTGATGCAGAATAGACTAGAGCCAACACCATCTTTTGTAACCATGGCATAAATAAATACACAAGAGAAATATGGTAAAAAAAGAGATATTTGTATTTAACTTGCTTTAAAAGATAACTTTCATTCCCATAATACAATGTATAATCGTCAATACATACATACTGTATTCATAATGGGGAAAAGTCAAGGGACAACACAGCCAAGTGGGGGAATTCTGACAACCAGATATCCCATCTGGCGGAAATGTCGACAGTATGGAGGTGCTTCTGACTTTGTGATGGATCCTTGTTGTTATAACCACTCACATATTTACATATTCATAAATTTCTTGTCAGATATGGGGAGGGGGTGTTCATTTCTGAACTAAACCCAAATAACACCTTCACCTGTTCTCATCATTTATGGCAGATTGTGTTTTTTAACTATATTGGTCAAGCAGATGTCAGAACTTTTAAAATAGCCTGCTTGTGTGTCCTTCACGTTTTCTGTCCATCTCTCTAGACTGCTTCCAGTTGTGATGAATCACATGACTTTGAAAAAAAATGTCACAGGTTATATTGGCACAAAATAACCTTCTTGCTACAGATACTTTGTGCTAACATCTGTTAACCTAAATGTTTTTAGTTTCATTTTGAAATAAAACAATATTATGGACAAACAAAATTGAATATAATCTAAAGAGTTAATAAAATTCAATGTAATGCATATGTACATGTTGCATTTAATTTTGGAACAGTTTCATTCTGTCATAATTAAAAACTAAATGATTGATTTTCACTATGGCATGCATTTTCATAAAATTTCATTTCAAAACGTAACACAAATGCATGTTGGTTTTTAATCCATAGATTATATGTCATAACTAAAAGCAAAGCAAATGTACTGCATTTCGCTTAGTGACTGCTCTGATTGTGTATTGCATTTTGATTCAAGGCCACACATTCATTTGCTAAAACTGAATGTAATCAAATGACCAATCATCATCAAAAGGTGGGGCAAGCTGCATCAGCAGTTGGGTAAGAGGCATTCCAATCACAAGTGAGTTTCCCAGTGCTAAAGAATAGTAAGTTAAGGTAGGAGATACGCTGTCACAATGAGTATATGTAAGCTAGCAATGTAAATGGCAATTTCATTCTATTCCATGTTGCCTGGTTGACGGAAAGAGCTGGTGTAAGATAAGAAGCAGCAGGAGAAGAATTTCCAAAATCTACAGTAATATCCTTAGAATGATTTCAAAAGCTAATGTCCCAAAGGGCTGCAGCAAACAATTATGTACATTTATGTAGATCATTAATGGAGGTGTCTTTACACAAACATTCCTATAGATGGCTTATAAATGCCTGCAGATGAGGATGAAAGTATCAGCTTTTGCTAAACTTCTTGATGCATTGGTCAGGACTAACAGAAAAAGAATGGAACAATATGATACAATGCAAGCATGACACATTACTTAGACAACTTAACATAAGAGTAAACTTTTTCAGTAAATCCTAAAACATACTTCTCACTGTTTCAGTTAATCAAAGCTGTTAGACACAAGAGCCCAAGGAGAGGTTTACAGCCTCCTGAAAAGAGACAGATTCTGCTGCTTGCTGAAAGAAGATCTCTCCTTCCAAACCACACTGCTATAATTGAGGTGAAGTTTGACATTTCGTCCCTAACTGCCCGGCCTTAGAAGAGCCAATAAAGTGCAGATGGACCAGGAACAGATTAAACTGTTTGGTTGCAGACTATCACTTTTTTCTAACTTTTTTTCAAATATTGCTTGGGTTAATGACCACCCAGTTACTGTTCTCTTTCACTCTAGTAGCAATACTGCTATTGTTGCCCACCAACTGTTGATACAGCAACAATATACTGTATTCACAAAAGATAAAGAAAAAACAAACTTACTTATATCCACAGAGGTGTGAGGACATATCCACAGGCGATGTGTTCCTTTTACTTCCAAGGCCTACTGAGAAGCCACACTGTGGCTGCACTACTGAACAATCCAACCCCTGTGATCATAGCGCAGGATTAGTCACACAAAATAGTCCTAGATACTGGCTCTAGGGAAAACTCTTCCACTCTGTACACAGAATGCTGTATGACCAAAGAAGTCACACAAGAATTAGTGATTCAATGCAATGTAAACCAATGTACTCCAGTGCAAGCCTCAGAATGAAACAGCATCAATGATCTCAAGGCTGCTCCTTCAGACCACAGCGAGAACCAATGTCCAGATGCTACTGAAGCCTTACAGTTCCAGTTTCAGTTACTTCAGCTATCTTTATGAGGGAAGAATGGAATGGTAAATCCCTCAAGCACATCCAAAACACTTGTGTTTGTTAATGGTGAACTCGCCCAGTATTCCAGATCACGGCATCTTTAATTTGTTATTGAAAACAATTTTTTGCATAAAGTGGCTGAATATCAAGGCAAGGAACTCCAGCTACTACTAGTGCCTTGCCCATACCAGTGTGAAGTATGTGACAAGGAGGGATTACGTTCAACTGATTCCCCTCGTTCTTTTTGCCTACTTTGAGGTGCTCCAAGCCTTTACTGAGCTTGCCTTGTTTGAACTGTTGTACAGAAGACAGCTAAGGAATATTTTGAACTTGATGAAGGAGGCCTGGGAGGAACAATACTACCACACACTAATATCCATAGCACAGTTGTGCAAATGATTTTAAAAAATCTGACTGCCTCCATGGTCGTAGAACAACCATCAATGAGTTTCAGGCAGGAGACCATGTAATGATCTTAATAGTTCTTCCGAAGTTTTGGCTAACTGGCAGGGACCCTATGAAGTAAAGAAGTGTAAAGGACTGGTACTGTATATTATGTAGTTAAACAATCAAACTGCTTCACTGCAGAGCAGGTGTATAATATATATCTCCAAAAGAAGAGACTGAGTGGAGGGTTCTCTCACTATGCCTACTTCCCTAGAGCTGTTTGCTGGACCTGAAAGACCTTCAGTTCAGGGACACACTTGACTCTGACCAAAGGGCTCAACTCAAGCAAACAACAGCATGAGTGGTCAATGTTGTATATGGCAAACCAGGACTCACCACCCTGATCTTCCATCCCATGATCACTGAACCAGGAACACTAGTAAGACAGTGCTCATTCTGTATTTAATTTTTCACTTTTGAGGCAATGCGAGCGAACTGGAAGTCAAGAAAATGTTACAATTAGGGGTCAAAGAAGAAGGCATTAACCCTTTTTCGAGTCCCTTTGTTCTAATACCCAAACCCGACAGGACATGTCATTTTTGTGATGACTCCCTGCAACTGAATCAAGTCTCTCTATTTGATGCCTATTTGATGCCCCAGGTAGATGATTTTTTTAGAGAAACTCATATCTGCTTGTTATCTTAATACAGCTTTTAGCACCATTATTGACCACTGGCAGTCCTGCATCCTTCCCTTTGACCACATTCCAGCATCTGGTGGACAAACTGCTATGGACCCTCTACTGCCTTTAGTGTAACCTACCTCAATAGTGTGATCATTTTTTTCTGCACATGGAAGGAATCACATACAACATGTCTTTGCAGTAGTGAAGACCTTTCTATAAGCAGGACTTTGTATATATCCAAAAGTTTTACTTTGACCTAACTGAACCTAAGTATCTTGGCTATGTTGTGGTTCAGGGTAAAGTAAAGTTAAGCCCCAGTGATCCAAAATCACAGCTGTACAAAACTGGTCCCAGTCACAGACTAAAAGGCAAATGCAAGCCTTTCTAGGATTGAGGTTTCTACCTGCCTTTTCCGAGAGCATGTCTTTAATGAATTTGACAAGGAACAAAGTACCTAACCATGTTGTCTGTAATGAAAAGGCAGATTGATTGTTTCACAACCTCAAGCAGGCTCTAACTACTGCACCTCTGCTTATTTATCCTGGCTCCTCTTTGCCTTTTATCCTCTACAATGACACATCTGAAACTGGCCTTGGTGTTGTGTTAAGTTAGACTGTCAATGGTGCAGAGCATCCCATACTTTATATGAGCAGGGAATTGTTGGACCGAGAAACAAAGTATCTTGTCCCATGGTGGAGTGGGAGACTCTTGCTATTAAATGGGCTATCTTAACACCTAAATACTATTTATTGGTTCACACCTTCAACGGATTGCTACACATAAGGACTCTAACTCCTGTGCTGGTTCTTTGACCTCCAGGGTTAAATGTTCAAGGTGGTCCAATGTGAGGGGCTCATGCATGCCAATGTGGATACCTTCTCCCATGCTCACAACCTCTTGGTCAGATCTGCTCGACCCTCTTTGGCCAAGTTGAGGTGGGGAGGACATGTGCTGGACATGTGAGCCTTGGGAGTGTTTTATGGGTTTGTGCCTGACTAATATAGAAAAGGAATTAGCTGTGACACTACCACCAACACTTTTTTGTGTCTTTTTCCTTAGAGTGGATGAGGAGAAAACTGTGGCGGACTGTTCACATCACCACCCTTAAAGACAAAGTCCCACCTAATCTGGTGGCAGTGACATTTTGGAAGACACCCAGAAGGTGACATTCTTTGACTGACCAGCGTTGTAAGATATCAGTTACTTGCTTAACCCGAAGCATTATGGCAATTGCCAATATTTGTTTAGGCACATGTTTGCCATTATTTTGTCCTTTGGAAGTTAATATTAAATTGGGTATCCTGTAGGACCCCAGCTTTCATCCTCTTGGTGTTTTGTTACAGTTACTCTCTACATTGATAAAGCTTATGTTCACCACCAGAACACAAAAATGTTTAGAAGTGGAATAAATTGTACCCAGTTGTTGACACACCTTGCTTCACCTTTTGATGCTGATCCAGTTTGGGTATGATTAGCCATTATTGGTCTTAAATTGATATGCAATACACAGAGAGCAGCTGCCAACTGAAATGCAATATGTTTGCTTTGCTTTTAGTTATGACACATGATCTATGGACATGAACTAAAATACAATATGCTCTTCTGTTGCATTTTAAACTGACTTTTTTTGCAATTTCTCTAAATGAAAGGCCTACATGTCTCATGGTAATAATGCTCATGAGATTAATAAAGTTTATCTAATGTAATCTAATCTCATTTACATTCGTATTAAGATCATGTACATTTATTAAAAAGAACAGTAGCCATAAACATACTGCACCCTAAACTCTCACTTATTTTATTTGATTTCTATGCCTCTCATGTATTGCCTTTCTGAAAATCAAGATAAATAGTATTTGTATCTCTCATATCAAGCAGTCTTCCTGTCTAAACCCATGCTGACTATTCACTAATACGATTGTTCTTGACATGTGATGCTCATTATTTTCTTTAATAAACAACATGAGTGTGACACATATTGCAAAACATTCAGAAGATAACATTACAGATGCCTAGAACAAAAAGGGACTGACTGCATCTTGTATGGGAATATCTGTGTGTTTCTATAATCCTTGAGCCATGGAGGCACAGTATGAATCTGCATCAAATGGTTCTTTTTGAGCTAAAATGACAACTAAACTCAAATGATTTTCTCAAAATAAAAACCAATTTTAGGTAAGTCATAAAATAGTAAGACCAATAATAGAAATGGTTAAAACATCATGAAATTAAACTGGAGCTGAATTGACAGGTGAAAACAGCCTAGCGGTAAAAACTAATTTAAAAACTGAACTGAACTAATTTAAAAACCAAACTAAAGTATCCTTAATCCAAACAGAGTATGTTCTCGTATTTGCACTACTGTATATACTTCACCTGCACCCTACACAGTGCCACACCCCAGTCACTTTAGGCTTTGTTATTTTGCTAATTGTGATTTTCTGTCCAATGTGCCAAGTTTTACTATCTACCCTTTTCTGTAGTGCCATTTATATTGTTTACTTCTCGTTACGCTATAAGTCTAGTGTGCAAGAAAAAGGTTGAATCAGAACAAATTAAAGGCTCTTGCTTCCTAGTTTTTTCATTCTTTTTCCTACTTCTCTGGCAAAGTTTTTGGTTGACCTCTGGAGCTCTCTGACAAGCTTATATTCTCCTTGTTTGGAAGCTCAATGTCTGTTATGTAAGGAAATGAAGAGAACAAGCAGTAAACTGGTACTTTGAAGCACAGTGTTCATCTGTAGGGCAACACTTCTATTGATGACTCAGTCATTAGGAGAAGAAGAACAGCTGCTCCTAAACTAATGACGTACAGAAAGCACCCGCCCATCTTTTCATTACCTTCATAACTCTAATTTAACTAGCATCTGTTTTCTGAACTGTTTTTTAATAAATTTCAGAAGCTGTGGTGACTAATGTGCCACATTTACAGTGCACAAATCCAGCTGTCACCTGGGGAACTGTTTTAATTACATGTAGAGATCTTTAATTTCCACATAGCCTGACTGGATAACCTTAGATGAAAGTAGTCAGATGTTGGACTGCGGGTCTTAACTAGAGGAGCGACATTGCTAAAGAACATATTAAAAGTTTTTAGTATCTGCAGTAATTGTGCAACAAGAGAAAGAGACATTTTAAGTTGAATAACTGGTAGATTTAAAATAGTTACTTGATAGCTTTGAAAAGTATTTTATACTTGTTATTAAATACATATTCATATTGTCTATTGTGTTACTGAACCTATTTAATCCAATTCAGTACTTGGGAAGCCCAAAAGTACCAATGAAGCACCCAGCACCATACAAGAACCAACCTATGTGAGGACAACAGTCAGACTCAATTTGTGAAGATGTTAAAAATGTATACAGACAGAAACAAATATACAGCAAAAACAGGACAACTAAGCTAATTACCAAGGTCCAGACTCTGAGAAATTTAGATTTTTTGATCATATGCTTTTGTGTGCCATAAGCCAATGTAACACTTTCTGTGTATTGACTAATGACTGTGCAGCTTGATTCACTAAATGAGTAATGCTGTCTTTCCTACAATGTCGTTGAACTCTACATGCTTCCAACTCAAAGAGAAACTGTCATGCATAATGTAAGCATTAAGCCAAGGAAAAGGTTTTATTATTAGATCTGTTTTATTTTTCATGGTTGGTTTCAAGTGTTTTCATGGTTGCTGTCATTTCTTTACACCACCAACAATGTGCTGAACAATCTCTACAACATTATTACAGAATATGAACATTTACCTTTTGATGGATTTTTTTATGGTCACGGGAGAGTTTAGCAAAGCAAACCTAAGGAATGTTACTCTAAATATAACTTGCAGCATGTTGGGTGCTAACACCCTGAATCACTGCTATATCTCAATAAAAGAAACTTACAGACCTCTACTGCGTTGTACCTCAGACAGCCTGATCACCTGTCTGTTCTTCAGGTGCCAGCTTACAAGCAAAAATTAAAGCATAATGAACTGGTATGAAAATTACTTTAGTGCTATAGAAAAGCCAAGCAAAATGACACCTTTTATTGGCTAACTAAAAAGATTACAATATGCAAGCTTTCGAGGCAACTCAGGCCCCTTCTTCAGGCAAGAATACTAAAGAAGCATGGGAAAAATAGCAGGACTGTGTTGACTGGGGGAACTAAGACATGTTTAGAGTCTCCTAAACTCACCAGGAAAAGTGTGCAAACATCCTACCAGAATTTATCAAAAATTACTTGACAGTTGTAGAGATATATTAGACATAGATGCACACTTGAAGACAAAGCAGCTGCTGAGATCTAAATCAGCTCAATGGCATAATAACTACACACATAGTCACACATGAAATGTTTGTGGAACCTAGTTTTGTAAAACTTGATTTATTTGTATGGAATGTTATTTGATTTTAATAAAATTAATAAAATCAAAAAAAAAGTGAAATGTCTGTAAAATAGAATGTTAATGACCAGACTGGATGCTTTATAAAATTCCAGGAAAGAAAATCTTTATAGCTATAAACATGAGCTTTCTCTGGTTAGAATAGAATATTATGGTTGCTTAATCAAGGATAATAAAAATACCCCAAGATTCCTTTTTGACAGAATTGCTAAGCTAACTGTTAATCAGCTAGATCTAAACCATTTTTCTGTATTTAACAGTAATTCATTTTTTACAATGTTTAGCACCAAGACAGACAAAATTCATGCTGCTATGCAAAATATGTTACATGTTGGCACAACCCCACTCTCTTTCTCTGAACCTGCTAGGTTAAATGGAGAGAGATTAATAGCCTTTACTCCCATTTCCGACTCGGGGATAGTGTCTTTAATTACCTCATCAAAATCTTCATTCTGTCGTCTTGATCCCATCCCTTTAAAATTAGAAAAGGAATTGATTCAGATTATAATTCAGCCACTCGTTAATATAATTAACTCTTCTCTTATCATTGGTCAGGTGTCCGGTTGCTTTAAAATCGCAGCAAATAAACCATTTACTGTATTAAGCATAGTAACCTAGACCTTCAATATCTAATTATAGGCCTATTTCTAGTATTCAGTTTTTTTTTCAACGGTCTTGGAAAAAGTAGCTGCACCCAGCCTTAGGAAGCATTTGTGGAGGGAAATAACCCATGATATTCTTTCAGTCTAGTTTTAGTTCATATCATAACACCGAGACAGAATTGGTCAAGGAGGCAAATGACTTACTATTAGCTAAAAATGCTGGCTGTGCTTCCCTGTTTAGTTCTTCTAGGTGTAAGTGCCGCCCTTGACACTCTTGATCATAACATTAGCTACATAAAAGGTCCCCAAATGGGAGGAAAATTCACCTACTATGGAGGTAAAAAAGAAGAAAATGTGAAGTAAGCCTATTTTGTGAAATAGAATAATTATGTGCTATTATTACTGTTATTGCTATCTGAACTTAAAATAAAAATATTAACTTCCCCTTTGTTGATCACTTTGTTATGGTTAAACTATAAACCCAAATTACTGAACAAAATGAGGTGGGGAAAATTTATTTTTGAAAAAGTTGCCACAGGGTAAATGCAGTAAAAAAGGTTAGGAGCCCCTGAGCTACATAGAATGGAGAATTTGGTAAATTGATGTTAAGGCTCTTGATTGGTTTAGATTATGTTTGAAGTTCAGGTTGCAGTTTGTTTGTGTTAATAATAATTGCTCTAAGAAGGTTAAAGTCTAGTGTTGTGTTCAACAGGGGTTGATATTAGGATTTACCCTTGGGGAATATCATCCGTAAGCATGGTGTACTATTCCATTGCTATGTGGATGATACACAGCTTTATCCTTATGTTAAGCCTAATGACATTTCCTATTTTCAGTTGTGTAACTGATAGTTAAGGCTTGAATGTTAACAAACCTTTCTCCTTCTCAGTGTTGATAAAACTGAGATTTTATTGATTGGTTCTATGAATGCTTGAAGTAAGCTCAGCAATTCAACTATTTGTCTTAAATAAAACAGTTAAAAACCTAGATGTTGTCTTTGACTCAAACTTGTCTTTTAAGCCATATGCACTTTAGATCTGCAAAACTGACCATTTTCAGCTATGAAATATTGCAAAGATCAGGAATAAGATGTCAATCAATGATACTGAGATGCTAGTGCATGCTTTTACTTCTTCAATACTTGGATACTATAATCCACTGCAGGGTGGACATTCCACTGAGGTGATTCATAAACTTCAGGAGGCACAAAATGCTGCTGCCAGAGTTCTGACTAGAGCTAAGAAAAGGCAACATATTAGTCCTGTCCTAGTTGCCTTACATTGGCTGACTAATAAAGCAATTCATTCTCTGATCCCTAGTTATTTAATTAATTTATTACATTTTTATTACCCTTTTCAGCCATTAAGATCACTGGATGCTAACTTGTGATGTTTGCTTCAAGTCAATAAAATCTCAGCAGGTGAAAGAGAATTTCCATACTGGGCCCCAAAATTAAGGAATAGCTTACCTCTTTTGGATTGTAATGCTGAGACTAATACAGTTTCTAAATCTCAGCTTAAAACATATCTTTTTAGTTTGGTTTTTAATTAGTTTTTATTTCTGAACATTTTCTGATGTTTATTTTATTGTTCATACTTGTTTTATGAACTTTGAATTCAGGCATGGTTTATTGATTTATTTGTTCTGCTGTTGACATTTTACTTTTTACTTGTAATTTAATTATTTTGTGTATTATTTTTAGCATCACATTTTATTTTTAACTATTTTCTGTTGTATTGTTTAATTGCTTTTAGTTTTACATTGTAACTTCTATTGCTTATTTTTATCTGTAATGCTTCCTTGAATAACTTTACATTATAGAAGGCACCCTAAAATAAAGCTGCCTTGCTTTGTCTATAATTAAAGACCTTGGCTATCCTACATTGTTACTATTCTTACTTTTCACAATTGCAAGAACTTTCACATTTCCACTAGTTTCTAGGTTATACAATTGCTGACCACTGATAATAATGACAAATACTATACATGTTCTTGTACGGTATATACTTTATATACTTTTATATATACAGTATGCTTCAGTCTGTGCATGCATGCTCTCTGTGTGTGTGTGTGTTTGTTGGTATTGTATTATTGTCATTATCCTGAGGAGACAGGCAAATAAGAATTTCATTGTACTGTGTACACTGGCAACTTGAGCTTGAATGTTAAATTTTAGAAACCAGTAGGAAATCCATTGCCAATAAATGGAATGCAATTTGTGAAAATTAATGTACTATACATAACATAAATGTAAAATAATGTATATGAAAGTATGGGGTATACAGAAGTTTGGGAATCCCCTCTCCCTCTCAGCCTGCATAATAATTTACTCTACTTTCAACAAAAAAGATAACAGTGGTACGTCTTTCATTTCCTAGGAACACCTGAGTACTGGGGTGTTTTCCGAACAAAGATTTTTAGTGAAGCAGTATTTAGTTGTATAAAATTAAATCAAATGTGAAAAACTGGCTGTGCAAAAATTTGTGTCCCCTTGAAATTTTGCTGATTTGAATGCATGTAACTGCTCAATACTGATTACTTGCAACACCAAATTGGTTGGATTAGCTCGTTAAGCCTTGAACTTCATAACAGTTGTTTCCAATCATGAGAAAAGGTATTTAAGGTGGTCAATTGCAAGTTGTGCTTCCCTTTGGCTCTCCTCTGAAGAGTGACAGCATGGGATCCTCAAAGCAACTCTCAAAAGATCTGAAACCAAAGATTGTTCAGTATCATGGTTTAGGGGAAGGCTACATAAAGCTATCTCGGGGGTTTAAACTGTCAGTTTCAAATGTAAGGAATGTAATCAGGAAATGGAAGGCCACAGGCACAGTTGCTGTTAAACCCAGGTCTGTCAGGCCAAGAAAAATACAGGAGCGGCATATGCGCAGGATTGTGAGAATGGTTACAGACAACCCACAGATCACCTCCAAAGACCTGCAAGAATATCTTGCTGCAGATGGTGTATCTGTACATTGTTCTACAATTTGGCGCAATTTGCACAAAGAACATCTGTATGGCAGGGTGATGAGAAAGAAGCCCTTTCTGCACTCACACCACAAACAGATTTGCTTGTTGTATGCAAATGCTCATTTAGACAAGCCAGATTCATTTTGGAACAAAGTGCTTTGGACTGATGAGACAAAAATTGAGTTATCTGGTCAAAACAAAAAGCGCTTTGCATGGTGGAAGAAGAATACTGCATTCCAAGAAAAACACCTGCTCCCTATTGACAAATTTGCTGGAGGTTCCATCATGCTGTGGGGCTGTGTGGCTAGTTCAGCGACTGGAGCCCTTGTTAAAGTCGAGGGTCAGATGAATTCAACCCAGTATCAACAAATTCTTCAGGACAATGTCAGCAGCATCAGTCATAAAGTTGAAGTTACGTAGCATTTGGATATTCCAACAAAGACAATGACCCAAAACACAGTTCGAAATCTACAAAGGCATTCATGCAGATAAGTACAATGTTCTGGAATGGCCGTCACAGTCCCCTGACATGAATATCATTGAAAATCTATTGGATGATTTGAAGCAGGTTGTCCATGCTCGGCAGCCATCAAATTTAACTGAACTGGAGAGATTTTGTATGGCAGAATGGTCAAAAGTACCTCCATCTGGAATCCAGACACTCATCAAAGGCTATAGGAGGCATCTAGAAGCTGTTATATTTGCAAAAGGAGGCTCAACTAAGTATTGATGTAATATCTCTGTTGGGGTGCCCAGATTTATGCACCTGTCTACTTTTGTTATGATGCATATTGCATATTTTCTGTTAATCCAATAAACTTAATGTCGTGGCTGAAATACTACTGTTTCCATAAGGTATGTCATATATTAAAAGGAAGTTGCTACTTTGAAAGCTCAGCCAATGATAAACAAAAATCCAAAGAATTAAAAGGGGTTCCCAAACTATTTCATATGACTGTACTGTTAAGTTGGGTGCTATAATGACACAATGTTTACTGTTCCTTCTTGTACCAAATTCCACACCTCCCATCTATCCCTGAAGACTTTCCAACCACATCTTCAAAGCTTTCTGTTAAACACATCATATCCACATCTCTCTATTAAAGTTGACTGCTTTGTGCTGCTATTGGTGATGTCTTAGCACAAATTCAGTAATGTATGTGTTTGTACAGCAGTATGTACCTGTCAGCATCTTGGAGTATTTCAGCTATGTCTGTAGATTATTTCTTGATATTTAGAGTTGTTTTACTTTGTTTATTTTTTGTTTTCTGGGCATTGTACAGTCATGACAGTCAGCACAAATGGACTCAGTCTTTACACTTCACCCTAGCACTGAAAGTTTACAGTAGTCTAATGGATCTCAAACATGAAAAGCTCGCCCATTTTCTTTGAACAATACACCTTTTCAGAACAAGAACAAGCAGTGAGTCAAAGATTCATAAATTCACAGATCATTAAAATATAAAAGCAACAAATCTTCTTCTGGGTCCAAGCATATTTGTGGAAAAAAAGTTCCAGACTGTGAAAAGCGTCAGCATGCTGCATAAAAAGCCTACGTTTGATTGCAGCTGGTGCCCTATTCTTCTTTGGTTCATAATGCACCCAATTCCATTAACGCAAAGCATAAACATACCAAGTGGCTTCTTTATGTCTCTTTAAAGTACTGCTTTTTTCAGATATTGCCAGGCTGCAGGGTTACTACTATATTATTAAAATCACAATGGGAATGTTTGGATTCAGGAGCAATAATGAAAAAGCTAACAGAATCGGTAAAAGAAACAGGTGACTCTGAAATATTGGAAGTAACTCTGGACAAATGCAGTTTCCTGTAATATCTAGGAAGTGAACGGCTTTTTTTTCCAGGAAAGAATGTGTGTTCTTTGCTTTTCTAGTATAACTGTATACTAATAGAAACAAACCAGATACTGAAGTGAATGATAAGAATTAAGAGAGTAATATACTAAAAATAATTCCTGGCTTGTTTAAAAATTCTTAATCCCATTATTTACTATTAAATCACCTCTCCACAAACAGTTATGTAAATATGATACTGATGTAAAGAGAAATATGGATTTTTTTCAAAGAACCTATTACGATTTTCAACTGTAGTATCCATGGTTTTTGACTGTTTAGTACTAATTTGCCAATAATATTTTACAGCATGAAATCTTTCACACTATACACTTGTCAAGATTTATTAGAAATGTTCTACGTTACTAATCACTATAAATGAGTAAAATTTCAAGACATTGAATAACTAAAAGTTATTAATTAATTGATCAAGTGCTTTGCTCAATTAAGAGAAAAATAGTCAATAAAGGACTGAGAAATTCATTAAGATGTTATATTAATTAAGATTAATTAAGTGATAAATGAAGTAATCAAAAATGCCTTGAAGTTGTAGTGAAGGTCCTTGATGATTAGCATTCCTTTAAATGAAACACATAACTAACCTGAGCAGTGAATTCCTAGTAAATGAAGAGGCAGTGAGAAACAAAATAACTACAGAATAGCTCTTCATACACATGGCCCTTTAAGAATAGAAACCAATCATTAAACATAAACTGTATATTTACAATTAAAGTCCTCTTCATTTGTAATAAGCTGTACTCTATATTCAAGACTGCAGCATGCTGAAACCTGCCTTTATAAATATAATCTATGATTAGAAAATTGCCATAGGTTAAGAAATATGTTAAGTAACATGGAAATGGAAAAGTCAGCAATTGATGGTTAAGCAATTATAAATTGATTAACTAATTCCTAATGTTTACCAATAATTAGTCCATTTTCTTAAACAGTTTAATTTTTTTTAGTATTTGGGATTGCCAGAGAATATCCCAGATATACTGTGTGCAAGACGGGCACCATAGCTATATCAGTCCCATTGCAAGTTCCAATTATGTGCACACCCTCACCAGCGGCCTCATGCATAACACTGTGCGTAGAATTCGCACTATAACATGATGTAAGCACAAAAGCGGAAATGTGCTTACGTACAAAAAAATCCAGATGCATAAATCTGTGCGAACGCCAACTTCCATGTTCTTTCGCTCCATAAATCCCGGTCAGCGTGAAAAGTAACGCACGTGCATGCGCCTTCTGTCCTGCCCCAACTCCTCCCAGAATTACGCCTCTTTGAATATGCAAATCAATATAAATAGCCCTTAAGTCAGCCTTCTGTGAAAAGGTAATGGCAAAAGCAAGAGGGAAAATAGAAGAATTTCAGCAAATACCAAGTGGAGGCAAGGAAAAACTTACTATTTGTTGGGTTAAGCAGTGGTATAAACAACAAAAGGAAGTTGATAGAGTGACACAGCGTGGCAGAGAAACTCGAAAGCTCATGTTCACAAAGTCGCACAGTGCCCGAAATAAAAAAGAAGTCAAAGTCATCGTGAAAAGAGGAGTCGTAGCCCACCGTCTGAGTGTCATATGAAAGCTTATTAGGGTACAAAGAAAAAAAAGGCACACAGTGAGGAAAAAGCATGACATGTCAACTTTAATCTCTAAATTTCCACTTTAATCACATAGTTTATTTTGTCATTAAAGTAGAACATCATAAACTTCATCTTAAAATCGTTTAATTTACTAGTTTCTCAATCCCATCGTAACTAAAGTAGCATGTTAAATGCTTTGTTTTGTATTTGATCTTCTACGTGCTCTATGTGTGTGAATCACTACGTGCTTACAGGCTTTCTCTACCTCCGACAGGACGCAGAATCCATTACATTCGTGATACCACAGCTCTCTGAATAATTAAAATACTGAGATGTATATGTGATATAATTTTCATGATGATAGGAGTTAAAGCATGTTATTAAACATGGGAACGCCGTGGCGCAGTGATTGTTCATGACTCATGCAAGATGCTTGCTGCGCCATGCGCAACCTTCGATGAAATAATTTATTGTAGCAGTACTGTCTCTTTCAAACATACTAACCTCCAATTCCTCTCCTTAACTTTCTTTCTCCAAATACCCAATCACCACACAATCAGCTCTGTAATAGACGTTAAGCCATCTGTAAGCTTAGAACGCTGATTCTTCAAAACTTTTAAGGAACATCGAAATATCTTCGTAGTACATGTTTAATTATTCTATCCATCTATCCTTCAAGTGTCGCGTCAGCAGCAGCAAGAATAAAGCGCGAGGCAGGAACAATCCATGAACGGAGCGCCAGTGGCTCACTAGTGCTGGGCACCGTGTAGTTAAAGTTAAAGTTTTATATGTATAATAAACATACTATGCTGCATTTCTTCTTAAAAATGATATCGTCATCATATGTAAATAAGCGCTTTATAAAGTGGCTCAGGTTGTGCAATATTATAACTGTATCACAAGTTTACAGTGAGGTAATTGTACTTATAAGTACAAACAGTTCTACAAGGAGCACTTGATGGACTGATTGAGTGTGTTTATAGTTCTTGGGATGAAACTGTTTCTGAAACACGAGGTCCGTACAGGAAAGGCTCTGAAGCGTTTGTCATATGAGAGCAGTTCAATAGACAGCATGGCTGAGGCAGCGTGTGCTTGATGCTGTATACGGATAATTCTCTTTCCGATCAGCTGCTGTACAGCTGTGATTCAAACTCAGATTCAATGATATAAATAATTCAAGTGGTGCAGTGAGAGTAATATGGAAAAAGATGATCCGATGTGGCAACACCTAATGGGAGCAGCTGACAGAAGAAGGTGCAGTGAGAGTAACAACTCTAAAGCAGTTATGGTATTTGGAATAGTTTGACCATTCTGTGGGCCATTATATTGTTACAGGTTAATTACAATCAGATGCATTAAACTAATAAACAATATGCGGTTAATTTCAGTGTATTTATAAAGCAGCGTCAGGGATGTGGATCTAAAAAAGAAAGGATAATCACACAGGAACAGTAGCACTGCTTTGACGCTGGGTGCCGCCAATCTGCAAAACTGAGCAGAGAACTTGCATATGACAGGTTATGAGCTACCATGGAAATGTGCGTAGCTTTACACCAAGTTTAGGTTTTATACATCGCGATTTGAATGTGGAAACATTCTTACGCAACATTTTTGTGTGTATGCATTGTTTATACATGAGGCCACAGTACTTTTCCAAATTATAATTGGCAAGTAATCCAATTCACACTTTAGAGAACATTAGAGAAGTCACAGAAATATCTCTGCAGAGTTATGGAAAACACATAGACTCTGTACAGACACCAGCCAGGCACAAAATCCACAAAATTGGATCCATGCAACATTAGTGCTTACTACACCACCACTATTTCACCTCAAATAGTGGATACAATTTTATTACTGATAGCATTCATTTGCACTTGTCAGTATTATTTTCTTTCTTTCTTATTTGCAATGTACATATAACATTAATGATACATATAATTATTCATTATATTGCAGTAATTTCTGAAAGATTACACTGCCCAACAGGTCTTGGACTCCAGTTGGACACATTTCACTATATGCTAAGTTTATGTTTGCCTTCTTGAAGTATTTGGAATTCAAAGAAATACAATAAGATGATTTTGGATAAGCAATGTAAGAAAATGGATACTGTCACACACATGCACCTAGGGACTGCTTAAAGTCTCTGTTGTTGATAATTCCTCACAGATTCACAGGATGGCGCTGTATTGTAATTCCTCTTCTTTTCTTCCCTCTGCAAACTGGACGATTGACAATCTCGCTACCTCTGACATCACTTCAGGTGTACATCAGCTAACATCACATTATAATGTGACCTTGAGAGATGCTCTGGATGCAGTGGCTCCCCTTAAAACAAAAGCGATCAAAGCACATAGAAACTCTCCCTGGTTTAATGAAAACACTCGAGCACTAAAATTAGAGTGTCGAAAACTGGAGTGCAGGTGGAGAACAACAAAGCTACATGTCTTTCAAATTGCATGGACAGAGAGTGTTAAAAAATATAAAAAAGCTCTCTTTAAAGCTTGCTAAGAATACTATTCTACAATAACAGATAGCAATAATAAAAATTTTTGGGTACTGTTTAGAACAGTTGCTAAATTAACAAATGGGAATTCAGATCTACAGTGCAAAATACCAACAGATATTAGCAGTACAGACTTTATGAACTTCTTCAATGAGAAAATTAAAAATATAAGATCTCAGCATCACATACAAACCGCATACTAGCTTAGCAGATCCTGCCTCACATTGCATTCAGCACTTTAGTAATTTTAATCCTGTAACTGAGCAGGAAGTCTTAACTTTAATTTCTAAAATGAAACACACTACTTGTTCTCTTGATCCAGTGCCAACAAAACTAGTAAAAAGTGCAATGGATATTCTTGCAGCGCCTATTCTAAACAATATCAATAGTTCATTATTGCATGGCACAGTACCTGATGCACTAAAAGTGTCAGTCATTAAACCATTACTTAAAATGTCAGACCTTGACCCACACATACTAAATAATTATAGGCCTATTTCAAATTTACCCTTTCTCTCTAAAATACTAGAAAAAGTAGTCACCAATCAGCTTCAGTCACACCTTAAACATTACAATTTATTTGAGAAATTCCAGTCTGGTTTCTGCACTGATCATAGTACAGAAACGGCATTAACGCGGGTTGTAAACGACATTCTGATATCCTCTGATGAAGGCAACTCCACTGTAATTATGTTGTTAGACTTAAGCGCAGCATTTGACACCATTGACCATTCTATTTTACTGCACAGGCTAGAAAATGATGTTGGGCTTACAGGCACTGTGCTCGCTTGGTTTAGTTCTTATTTATCAAATCGATTCCAATATGTACAGAAATGTGCTGACAGTACTCCATCATTATACACAGAAGTGAGATACTGTATGGTGTCCCGCAGGGCTCAGTACTGGGACCTTTACTGTTTTCACTTTACATGCTTCCACTGGGATCTATAATTAGGAAACATAATGTTAATTTTCACTCGTATGCAGATGACACCCAGTTATACCTTTCCTTTAGATCAAATGAAGTTTCTCCAATGTTGTCTTTAATTAGTTGTGTTAGTGAATTAAAGGAGTGGATGGATGAGAACTACTTGTCTTTAAACACAGATAAAACAGAGATGTTAATTGTTGGCATGAATAAAGCTGATCACAACAATATTTTGTCATCATTTAACTCAGTTGGAATCACCATTAATTTTACTGACTCAGCCTGCAATCTAGGAGTTATCTTTGACTCTGGCATGTCATTTAAAGTGCATATTACAAAGTTGTCCGAATCATGTTTCTTCCATCTTAAAAATGTTGGGAAATTAAGGTGCTTTCTAAATAAACAGGATTCTGAGAAATTAATTCATGCATTTATTTCTAGTAGGATTGACCACTGCAATGTGGTGTTCACCGGATGTTCAAACTGTTCTTTATACAGTCTCCAGCTAATCCAAAATGCTTCTGCAAGAATTATTACAAGAACAAGAAAATATGAATGCATAACTCCAGTTCTTAAATCTTTACATTGGCTCCTGGTTAAGTTTAGGGCAGATTTCAAAATCCTCCTTTTAACATATAAAACATTAAATGGCCAAGGTCCAGCTTACTTGTCTGAATTTATCATGACTTACAAACCAGATTAAGATCTCAAGATGCCGGTCTGCTTATTATTCCAAGGATTAATAAAATAACAATGGGATGTCGAGCTTTTAGTTACAGGGCCCCTAAACTGTGGAATGGTCTGCCTGCTACTATAAGAGATGCTCCTTCGGTCTCAGCTATTAAATCCCGGCTGAAGACTCACTACTTCAGTTTAGCATATCCTGACTAGAGCTGCTGATTAACTTAACAGACTGCATCTCTGTTGTTAGTCATTAGCACTAAAACATAAGTAACATGATCGTTATCATTTGTTATTAACCCTCACCTATTCTGTTTCTCTTCTCAGTACTCAAATGTGGCACTTGGTGCTACGGCCCACCTGCCAAGTTGTTTTGCCTGCCTAAGGTAAAGTCATCCCTGATGGAGGATTGCAGGAATCATGGGGTAGAGGGGTCCTTTCATCAGATTGGCTGGACCAGTGCTGTTTCAGCTGTGGAATGGCCAAATGGGGGAGGCAGCTTGATGGCTGAGGTCTCCAGGACTCTAAACAAATCCAAATCATATTATGTGATATCATTTACTGTTAAATTCTGCTTTGTACTTGTAACATTTTTATTTTTATACTATATTGAGGATTTGTTCTGTTCTGTGTATTGTATTTACCCCCTTCTTTTTGACACCCACTGCACATCCAACCTACCTGGAAAGGGGTCTCTTTTTGAACTGCCTTTCCCAAGGTTTCTTCCATTTTTTTCCCCTACAAGGGTTTTTTTGGAAGTTTTTCCTTGTCTTCTTAGAGGGTCAAGGCTGGGGGGCTGTCAAGAGGCAGGGCCTGTTAAAGCCCATTGCGGCACTTCTTGTGTGATTTTGGGCTATACAAAAATAAATTGTATTGTATTGTATCCACCCAGACCCACCTCTTCCTGCCTGTCCTGTGTTTAACCAGAAGTGTCGCCATCTTGGATAGTCTAATTTAAGATGTGCCCTCAGAGACATTCTTTTTGCTTTTACAATATTTGGGGTTAGCATGTTGCCCAAAATCTTCATGTTTCTCATCTTTTATAATGAATAGATGGATGACTGGAAGGAAGGAAACTGGCTTTTTTTTTGAGTCCATTTGTGTGAATGTACCCTGCAACAGACTTGCCTTCCTTGTAAAGCGGGCTTCTTATCTGAACTCTGTACTGTTAATTCTAGACCTTGACCAGTAAAAAAAGGAGAAAATTAATTTATTAATTAATAATTAACCATAATATTAAAAAGTATATAGCACATGTTGTACATAATTGGATCACAAGGTTGCTTCACACACAAGAACATGCTAATACTACCAGTGTACCAGGGATGGGTAAAGTCAGTCCTGGAGGGCCGCAGTGGCTGCAGGTTTTTGTTCCAACCCAATTACTTACTGTAATTAGAAAACAATTGTTGCCAGTAATTTAATTTCATGGCTTGTTATTACTTTAACTCTGCCATGTCAGGTCATTCTCATATCCTAGATTTTCTTCCCCTTTCTAAGGATATCATTCAAATGACTTGAAGTCTAAAACCGGATGAGTTATTCTCAGTCCTTCACTTTTTTCTATTCACTTTCCTTCCAAGTATTTAATTAAACCAAATAGTTCATGATACAGTTGTGCTTGAAAGTTTATGAACCCTTTAGAATTTTCTATATTTCTGCATAAATATGACCTAAAACATCATCAGATTTTCACTCAAGTCCTAAAAGTAGATAAAGAGAGACCAGTT
This sequence comes from Erpetoichthys calabaricus, assembly GCF_900747795.2. Taxonomy (NCBI): domain Eukaryota; kingdom Metazoa; phylum Chordata; class Cladistia; order Polypteriformes; family Polypteridae; genus Erpetoichthys; species Erpetoichthys calabaricus. Next base: position 105,328,540 of record NC_041395.2, read on the forward strand.
AAACAAATGAGACAAAAATATTATATTTGGTCATTTATTTATTAAGGAAAATGATCGAATATTACATATTTGTGAGTGGCAAAAGTATGTGAACCTTTGCTTTCAGTATCTGATGTGACCCCCCTTTGCAGCAATAAGTGCAACTAAACATTTCCGGTAACTGTTGATCAGTCCTGCACACTGGCTTGGAGGAATTTTAGCCCATTCCTCCGTACAGAACAGCTTCAACTCTGGGATGTTGGTGTGTTTCCTCACATTAACTGCTCGTTTCAGGTCCTTCCACAACATTTCAATTGGATTAAGGTCAGGACTTTGACTTGGCCATTCCAAAACATTAACTTTATTCTTCTTTAACCGTTCTTTGGTAGAACGACTTGTGTGCTTAGGGTCGTTGTCTGGCTGCATGACCCACCTTCTCTTGAGATTCAGTTCATGGACAGATGTCCTGACATTTTCCTTTAGAATTCTCTGATATAATTCAGAATTCATTGTTCCATCAATGAAGGCAAGCCGTCCTGGCCCAGATGCAGCAAAACAGGCCCAAACCATGATACTACCAGCACCATGTTTCACAGATGGGATAAGGTTCTTATGCTGGAATGCAGTGTTTTCCTTTCTCCAAACATAACGCTTTTCATTTCAACCAAAAAGTTCTACTTTGGTCTCATCCATCCACAAAACATTCTTCCAATAGCTTTCTGGTTTGTCCATGTGATCTTTAGCAAACTGCAGATGAGCAGCAATGCTTTTTTTTGGAGAGCAGTGGCTTTCTCCTTGCAACCCTGCCATGCACACCATTGTTGTTCAGTGTTCTCCTGATGGTGGACTCGTGAACATGAACATTAGCCAATGTGAGAGAGGCCTTCAGTTGCTTAGAGTTACCCTGGGGTCCTTTGTGACCTCGCCGACTATTACATGCCTTGCTCTTGGAGTGATCTTTGTTGGTCGACCACTCCTGGGGAGGGTAACAATGGTCTTGAATTTCCTCTATTTGTACACAATCTGTCTGACTGTGGATTGGTGGAGTCCAAACACTTTAGAGATGGTTTTGTAACCTTTTCCAGCCTGATGAGCATCAACAACTCTTTTTCTGAGGTCCTCAGAAATCTCCTTTGTTCGTGCCATGATACACTTCCACAAACATGTGTTGTGAAGAGCAGACTTTGATAGATCCCTGTTCTTTAAATAACACAGGATGCCCACTCACACCTGATTGTCATCCCATTGATTGAAAACACCTGACTCGAATTTCACCTTCAAACTAACTGCTAATCCTAGAGGTTCACATACTTTTGCCACTCACAAATATGTAATATTCGATCATTTTCCTCAATAAATAAATGACCAAGTATAATATTTTTCATCCATCCATCCATTTCCCAACCCGCTGAATCCGAACACAGGGTCACGGGGGTCTGCTGGAGCCAATCCCAGCCAACACAGGGCACAAGGCAGGAACCAATCCCGGGCAGGGTGCCAACCCACCGCAGAGTATAATATTTTTGTCTCATTTAATAATAATAATAATAATAATAATAATTCTTTGCATTTTATATAGCGCTTTTCTTACTACTCAAAGCGCTCAGCAATTGCAGGTTAAGGGCCTTGCTCAAGGGCCCAACAGAGCAGAATCCCTATTGGCATTTACAGGATTCAAACCGATTCTTCCGAACTAGAGCCCTAGCCTCAGAGCCACTTTTAGGACTTGAGTGAAAATCTGATGATGTTTTAGGTCATATTTATGCAGAAATATAGAAAATTCTAAAGGGTTCATAAACTTTCAAGCACAACTGATAATACACACAGGTAAATGGAAACATGCTAAATGGAGAACTGCTGGTTTCTTTTGTCATTTGCAGGTTATTGCTAATAAAGAGCAATTAAAAAACGAGACTACAGCTGTTTAAGACTAAAATAGGCAATAAGAGTTAAACATCTTAATGAGCGAGACAACGAAAATGAAGCAGAAGTGTTACTTGAGCAATAAGTGCATCTTATTAAGCAACTGGGTTGGAACAAAAACCCACAGCCACTGCGGTCCTCCAGGAATGACTTTGCCCACCCATGCAGTATACATTCAAAAAGTATTAAATACATAAAAATAATAAACTTAAAATCTTACTCAGGTGAACAAAATAATTCTAATTTAAAATCACAAAAAATCTAGAAAAGCCAAAGAATTAAAGTAACTTTTTAAAATAACATTATTATTAAGTGTAAGAGAGTCTCTCTGCTTCTGAGGCAAAGCATTTCATACTCTTGACACAGATCTTTCTTTAAAATTAACTAAGGAAATTGCGAACAAAGAAGCACAACTAAAACAAATATTCCTTTTGGTCTGATATGGATTTAGACAGTTTGTAATATATTCAGGAGCTACTGTAAACCATGTAGGGCCTTATACAGTAAGAAATAATTTACAGGTAGCCAAAGCAATTTCTTAAGAACAGGAGAGACACACACTGTTTTATTTGACCTTATACACAGTCATGCCACTAGACTTTGAATCATCTGCAGACATTCTGTTAAACGTTTGGACAGGCTAGTATAAACAGCATTACTAGTAACAAAGCATGTACCAGTTGTTCTCCTCTGTAAGTTAAAGTAAACCTTGTGGACGCTAGAGGCTCTGTTGCCCCGCGAAACCCACCAGACAGACGTCCAAGACACACTTGTAAAAAACACCAAGAAGAATCTTTAATAATTTCTTCATTAAGTGCACAAAGCACCACACACTCCACAATTCTTCAATAATCAGTACAATAATCAATACAATAAACCAGTCCTCCATTCCCAGCAGCTTAGTCACCCAACCTCCCAACTCCGGCTCTCTTTGCTGGGTCTTCACCAGTCCTTTAAATAGTCAATAACCCGCAAGTGTTTCTCCCGGGTTCAACGCCACGTCATCCTTCCTCACATAGCCTGGAAGTACTGTGGGCTTTCGTCCTCGTGACTCCGAAGTACTTCTGGGTTGTCGTAACAGTAGTAGTCCCCAGGTTCTTTGTGAGTTCTCCCTGGCGGCACCCACCAGGGCTGAGGAAACAGACTCCATGTCACAGGATGCTCTGAGGGAATCCGGGGAACCGTTGCCGTCCAGGGGAGCTGCCACCTAGCGTCCCGGGGGAGGCAGTGTCCTGAAAAGGCTGCCTTCTTCCATTCTCTTATTTCAGGGACATCCCGGCAGGACTGAACTGCTGGCTGTCCATCACAACCTATATGATGTAAATGACAGAAGTCATTTTTAGTAACCAGTTGCTCTTAATCTGATTTATTGGTAATTTGGGGCCAAAAATGCATATCTCTGACTTTATATTCATTAGCTTTAAACACATCCAGCATCTAACGTCAGAGTGTAAGGGAAGAACGTACTGTATTATTTGTAAAGTGCTTCAGACTGTGCCTGCCTGTTTAACTAAGACATTTTGTAGCATTTGTGCTCAGCACAGGTTACCAGGGGAATAACAAGATAATGATACATTAATACTTTCTCTTTTGTTCCCTGAGAAGAAAACTACATATAAGTTGTCCTGTACTATGAACCTAATATTTCCCATAGACTGGTTAACTATTTTGGGACCTTTAGATAATTCTAAGACTTTGACATATTCTAAGGATATATCATTTATCTTTATTTTGATTAGTTTAAATCAAAATGCTTCTTAAACTGGGTTATGTAAAGGAAACTTCTTTATTTAAAGCAATTGCTTTGTCACTTTAGTAAGTCAGCTGTAGTAAACTGATTTAGTGTATTTAGCCGATTCCTTCCAGGTTGTCGTAATAAAAGATGTCCATCTTTAGATTTATTTATAAGGGTAACTCATGCTTTATTTGCAGAATATTTTCCCTAACAGAGATATACAATTCATCAATATACTGTATTAAGACATTTATTATCATTAGGGTTCATATTTACATAAACAAATAAATAGGAATGAGGAAAGACCTCAAAATTTAACTACAGTATGAGGCTCACCTCAAATATTGGACAATGCAGAAAAACAAGCCATGCCAATGCAAGCATTAAACTCAGGCTTTTAATGAATGTAAGACTTAGAGCAGAGGAGTGTTGTGCCAGAGATACCTTCTGCATCTTGAAAGTTGGTCAACCAAGATAATATAGTCAACAGTATCGAAACAACAAGAAGAATAAGAATGTGGGACCCATGTACTACAGCACATCAGTGTTTATTTGAATGCCGTTTGTTACTCTTACTAATGCTCTATCTGTACTATGTTAACCACAAAACTTGTCTAAAACTGATCCACTGATTAGATACACCTTTTTGTAAAATCTTGGCCAGTATAGAGATTGGATGAAAATGATTCAGATAGTCAAGATCTAAATGATGTTTTTTAATACTGGATGTATTACATCAGATTTTAAAATAAGACAGAACTAGCAAGCTATTAATGACGACAGACTTATTTCAATAGGTGTCTCAGCACATTGTCTGCACTGGATGAGTAGAATTTAAAGTGGACATAATCTTAACATGTTTTTCTACAGACACTGGTGCAACTTTTTTCAAGACGACAATAACATGCAAAGAAGAACTATAACAGGCTGTTCACTTTGAACAATCCAGTTTTTAACATCTGTGATTTTATTTCATTAAGAAATTAAAAAAACGTAATTCCAATTACCAGAAGTAGGGTTAGCAACTGCATTATGAGCTCGAGATATCATATTAAATGAAATCTTGAATCGTGGTAATTTTTACATTTAAAAAAAAAATCAATTTGCCCTAGCTTTTATTAACAACATCATTAAATACTCTTTGTAACTCCTTCAAAAATTTATAATCCACTCTTAATTTTGTTGATCACTATCTGCATTCCCCAAACAAGCATTATTATTTAACCCAGTATCCTTAGTGAAACTCAGATTTATTGCTTCAACAGGACTACAGTATCAATGTCACTTATTATTAGCTGCATGTTTAAAATGTCATAATTAACTTAATCTTGCTAATTTTACCATATAAAATCTTAGCATTATGTCTTACAGTACAGGTGCATTCTATTCTAAGGCAACGTCTGGCATTGATCCCCTGCTTTGGCTTTCTAACTTATGATTCATCTGCTGATACTTTTTGCTAACTTCTGCCTGCAGGTTTCCATCCTGTGGCAGTGCAGACAAATCACATCATGCAAAGACTTTGTCATGTGCATAATGGACAGTTTAATGGTTCTTGTGATGTTAATTCAACTCCTGGGGTTGGCGCTGTGTCATAACGTCTTCTCTTTTCCTCACTCTGAAGACTGATGGCTTTTCCACCACTGATGTCACTTCCAGTGTCAGTCTGCCTGCACCCTCCTCTTCCTGCAGGAAGTCCGTATTATTGGAAGCTCTGCTTTTTTTCTGATCATTCAGAGCCAGACTCCCATCTGCAAAGATGTCCTCCTTTAATGCTGTTAATCGTGTTTTGCTTTCTTCTTTGAAACTAAGTTATATGGGGTTTGACCATGAGTGCCCCAACACACATTAATGCATCTTGTTCTTAACAAATACAATGTATAAGCAAAAGTCACACTACAGTGTACTTTTGACCTGCATCACTCACAACAGACACTTTTCGTAACACACATACAACTCAGACACAGTGTGTGTGCCAGACTCAAATGGCTGTTTCAATAATTTATTGTTATTTATTGTAGTTTTAAGACAGTGAAAGTGGCATTGAAAGTATAATTAAAAGGCTTCTTTTTCAGTTATCTTGAGAAGGTCCAGATCTTCTAGAAAAGATCGAAATTTAGAGCAAAAGGGAATGCATTTTTTTCAATCTCAATAAATTTACTGTTTATGAATCCAGATTTGGTTTTGATGGGTAAGCAGAAGCAAACAGGTCACATTTTAACAATCCTGACAATTTGCTTGGTTAAGTTTTTTGCACTACATATAATTTTACTGCCATTTTCTGTTTTGGTTTCACTGGTGCTGCCATTTTGTTTCTTCACAAGATTCCCAAGGCCCTTAATCTGCAATTGCTCCATCCTGGGTGTGATGTTAACCTGCATCCAGCCCTGCAAGCAGGTCATCCAATTTGCAGGGAAAACTTCTGGGTTGGTGGCAGGACTGGCACTCCAGCCACTGTAAAAACCTCATTCTGGTCCATTTGAACTAGTGTGGTGCTGAGGTGTCACCCATTGCACTCAATTGGTCCTAATTTAGGATCCTGAGGTGGTTTGTCGTGTGGTTGAAACAGCAACATGCTATGTCAGTGCTTGCTCTCAACCTCTCTACTAAACTGACATTTTACCCAAGACCATAAACATTCAAAAAGGAGGCCAGCAAGTTAACCAGAGGGGCTATAGGAGGAAGAATGTAAAGCGAGAGAATGAAAACAATAAATCGAGGCTCCTACTTGTCACCACTGCCCCCACTCCACTGAAGGATACACACCAGGCATTATTTCCATGAGTCTATGCATAAACCCACCCAAATACAACCAATCAACAAACAATACTAACACACCTGATTCATTGTCTCCCACCCAGCATTGTCTCGAGGCACCACCTCACTGTTCGTATCCACTCATGTCATCATAAAACGAAAAGGAAAGAGTTAAAGTTGTAATAATAAAACATATTAGGCCCGGAAACAACCTACCTAAAATTAACAGCTGATGCACGCCATATCCTTGTTTCTTATAATTTACTGATTAGTCTTTAATGAGATGCATTGTGAAGACTTTTTGAAGGTCTATGTACATAAACACAGGCAGTCTAGTGCAATGAATTGTATTTTTTAATATTTCCACCCATTAATGAAGCACAACCTATATAAACTATACTGCATACATCTGTGTTAGCTCCCATAGCCCACATCTATTTTATAGAAGCACTCTATGATGTCACTTGTTGTACATTTACAAGATAAGGTAACTGATCTGTAATTTCAATGGTCAATAGAGTTCCTATTTTTATCTGATTTTCCCTAGTTTGGTTAAGAAAACAGTTGTTACAAATTGGAGAGAAAAAAAACTCCCTGCTGTTTACTATGTGAACACCTGCATATTAGTAATTAATGTTTAAAACTCACCTGCATGATACTTTTCAACAGATGGTTGTTGTCAGATGGATACAATGTAAATCTGTTTTTTTCTTTAAACTCTCAAAGTCTGATTCCATTCAGTTAAAAATAGATTATTTCACGAATCCCATTAGCAGGCAGTTAAGAGTAGAGTGGCACATGGTTACCATCGATGGAACTACCCAGTCAGGGTGCTTACACTCTTTTGTGTACTTCACATTAAACTGACAAAGAAAACATTTTGACTTTAATGCCTCTCTTCATGAGCAGTTTCAATGTAGTGTTTCTATTTAAGTCTAGGTGTACTTAATGTTTATTCATTCTTTTAATGAATTGGATCCAATTTTATTTCTAAATAGCAGTCCCCACAGCTCTGCCCACATAGTAGTGAAACAGGACAGTGAGGAGGGCTCTGCCAGGCTCCCTATTCCTGACGTCACACTTCCCCCTCCCCTCGGCCGGCAGCCTCTGTCTCAGATTAGCGCGAATATATCACTCCTGCAAGTGAACTATGATTCTTAGTGCGATGAGAAAAGTCGCAAAATCAACTGGAATGTTCAAGCAAATTATAGAAAAAAACCTTATATAAATCCATTAAGTAGTTCTCTCGTTCCCTAGATAAGCGGATGTAAGGAACCCCCCTGCCCTTGGCCCTCTGCGTGTCTCTCGGATTCGCGCAAATAAATCAGTACCACAAGCAAACTATGATACATAGCGCAATGAGAGAAGTTCCAAAATCAACTGGAATGTTCAAGCAAATTATAGAAAAAAACCCGATCTAAATCTGTTAAGTATTTCTCTCGTGAAAAGCGGACAGACAGACAGATGTTGGATTTTATATATAGAGAGATGGGATCCAAACAATATCTCTGAAGCAAAAACCGTCCTGCAAATTCAAGAAGCCTCATCCCAGCTGTCACTACTGTGGTGATGTACATTAGCATGGCAGATTGTTAGTAAGGATGGAACACACATGTCTGTAAATTTTTAGTTGTGTACCCTGTGATAGATTTGTAGCCATTGTAAATAAATGATGACCTTGGTTAGCTAAACTGGTGCAAAAAGGGATTTTTGAATGTAGGTAACAGGCCAAAGAGACACTGAAATTTATCATTTCAGCTACACACAGTGCAAAGACAAAGTGTGTGAAACCATTGGAAATAAGACACATTTATACATACAGTAAATGTGGTTAATATATGGTCCAATCTTCATCTAAATTACAAAAATAAACTCATTGTATTAGCTAATAAATGAACTTAATGTATTAACTTGTAATGAACAATTTAATGTATTGTTCCTGCACATATTGACTACAGCATTCAAACATTCACTGCTATGGGTCAGAGAAAGAATGTGAACCCCTAGGCTGATGACTTCAGCTAAAGCTAATTGGAGTCGGGTGTTAACAATCCTGGAGTCCAATTATTGGAGGTGTGGCTTAGAGATACTTTGACCCAAAAAACGACTCAACCATTTTGTGTTTGCTATTCACAAGAAGCATTTGCTGATGTGATGCATGCCTTGCAACAAAACAAATTTCAGAAGATCTATGATCAAGAATTGTTCATTTGCATGAAACTTGAAAGGATTACAAGGTAATTTCAAGGAGTTTAGATTTTTGTCAGTCCAGAATATGCAGCAGTATGTATGGCATAAAAATTTCATCTCATTTGCTGACTCAGTGTCTGGACAGCTTGCCATCATAAATGAAAAAAAAACGAATACCCAGTTTTATCAAGGTGTCCTACAGGATAATGTCAGTGAGGCCATCTGCCAGTTGAAGTTAAATAGAGGTTGTGTGATGCAGCAGAACAATAACCCTAAACACTGAAGTAAACTACTACAAATGGCTCCAAAAAAAAGAAAATCTGCCTTTTGAAGTGGCCCTTTCAGAGCCCAGACCTTTACTTAGCTGAAGCAGTTCTGTAACAAAGAATGGTCTAAAATTACTCCTGAACGTTGTGCAGGCCTGATTCACAGCTACCGGAAGCTCTTGTTAGAGGTTATTGGTGCCAAAGGAGGTTGACCAGTTTTTAAATCCAAGGGTTCACTTACTGTACCTTCTCCACTGCACACTATGAATGTTTAATTGGTATGTTCAATAAAGACATGAATGATATCATTGTTTGTGTGTTATTAACATAAGCATATTGTGTTTGTCTATAGTTGTGAGTTAGATGAAGATCAGATCACATTTTATGACCAATTAACGCAGAAAGCCAGGTAATTCCAAAGGGTTCATATATTTTTCTTGCCACAGTATGCAGCTATAAATTCTTTTCTCCTGTGGGGTATCATAGTTAGCACTAACAAACAGCTGAAACAAATTAAGGATATGTACTAAGTCTCAGCTTTCAAAGCATAATAATCTGTGCCAACAAAAAGCTTAAGTTTTAACAGTGATGTACGTTTAGAAATGATACAAGGTAATAGGCAGGAGAAACAACATGTTTTGAAAGAAAACTAAGCAATCCATACCCTGGGAATAAGTACAGAAAAGTATGATGAAACAAATTGTCTCTAGATGGCATAGCTTAGCAGAGGGCTTTGTCTTGTGCATTGTATGAAATGATATGAGGCACAACATTATTAGTTAAGCAAATATAATGTGAACATTTCTGAATGTAAAAAACTGTTATTGTTTTCACAAATTGTGGCTACCAGGGTCTACTGCAAACATAATGTTTTTGTTCATGTTTTCACACACAATATTACATTTCTGTCCCATTTGAAGAGGCTTGATAGAAACTCATTCACTAAAGTGCCAGCCAAAGACTATCTGAAAATAATTTATGAAAACCTTTTTTAAATTAATTAAACTGCCTTCTTTCTACTCCAAAATGTCTGCCTAGAATTCACATTGTCGTGCCTCATTAATGTATTTGTATGAAATTACTGACACAACAGACCTTATTACTTCATAGTCTGCAGCGCGTGGCTCAATGTAGCTCAACAACTAATGGACTCAAGTGAAAACAAAGACACGTTTTCATGTATGAATGGAAGAATGACAGGTGTTTACTTTGAAGTAGGAAGATGTCTTCTGGAACAGCAAAACAGTCCTGTGTTTCTCTTTAGGTTACTTGATCACTACTGTTTTTAACCTTGAAAGCTATTTAAAATCAACTGCATCAGGAGGGAATAAGGATTTGTTTTGGATAAAGCATTTCAATTTAAAGATTTCAAATTAGAGTTTAATAAGTTATATAAATAAATTAGTTTATGTATCATGCTAAAATGCAGTATAGATAATAAAAATTGTAATATACAATTTTATATACAGTATGTACATTAAAAATATATAGTTCAGCCGATTATACAATTATACAAATTATACATTTAAAAAAAATTAGGGTGATATTATATTACCAACAAAGAAGGGAAAAACAAAATGCCAGTGTCTATAGAATCATAGCCACCAAAACAAGGCACCACAAAATCTAAAGGAGTCTCCATGCTGAAGCAGAGCTTCATACGTAAAGTGACTGAGATATCTCATCTAACTTACAGGATGGGAATATGCTTTGAGTTTGTTGATTTGCAAGTTTGTTGATTTTTTAGTTGCATTTAATGTTTGTCCCTGTACAGTTTTTCTTGTCCAATTGTCAAATTAAGTATTGCTCTAGTCAGGGTTGGCGCATTAAATGCTGCCACTGAGAGCATGATGCATTTTTGCCACCCACCCCGACCTCACAAAATATTCTTAATAGGTGTGAGACGCACTTAATGATAATACAATAAATACTGCAATAAAGGCTTCACGACACAACACTCCTACAGGATCATGCCTTATCGGAACAATGAACAAAATAATCAGCTGATTATTATTTGTTTAAAACAAAATGTGAAATAATGAAAACATCTGGCTTAAAAACAAAAAAATAAATAATTCTTCACTGCTTCTGTTTATTGAGTATTGTTCTTGCAAAATGAAGCTGTGCCAATTCACTCATTCTGCACACTTTTCTACACGCCTTGGCTTCTGGCCTTTGTACCTAAAAATAATTGTACAAAATGACTATCTATCTATCTATCTATCTTTCTATCTATCTATCTATCTATAAAATGATGTCTGAAAATTAAGAAAAAAGTATGGCTATATCATGCACTGACTTCAGAATGTACATGTGCCATGTTGATTCCTGGTTGTTCATGGTGCAGCAAGGTGGCATGATTATTTTTTAAAATGGAATTAGAAATTTTGAAAATGAAAATATTTCACAAAATTTTAACGGTAATATGTTATATGTAAATAAGGCACTGGATTAGATTATAACTACTAAGATACATACTAAACTAATTTTTTGTAAAAACTTTTTTGTAATAACATGGGTGCTGGTGGGAGAAAGGGACCTCATACTCTTGAGAACACTGGTGGTAGTATGCTCTTAAAAGTACTGTTGATTCATTTGTGGGTGAACTCACCGTCTCGTTTCTCCACTCCACTTCAACCTGATTTGTCCTTTGCCTGTGCATTTATGCTACTGCCTTCACTTCACACTACTCAACTTGGATCAGCAGCGCTGTGATTGACTACATTTTCCCCAGTACCATGAACTCATACAAGCAGGAATCTTCCCATCGGTCCACTGGTGGTCATTCATTCAGGCTAATTGACCTTGGCAGGAAAGGTGTCTTTACAGGTAAGTCCCTGCTTTAGAGACCCCTTCCCGAGCCCACTACTCAGGTCAGAATTTTAATTTACTGATCCAACCACCTCCACCCCTTCAGACAGCTGCAGACACCTGAGCATCATTTCACACTCAGGTCCAGCCAGCGGACATTACTGAAGTGATGCCTGAGGCAGTTGTCTCATGTCACCCCATGCACTGCCTATGCATTAAGTGATCTTCCAATAAGTGTGATTACCCCATGTTCACTCTTTCTGTCTCTTATACCAGTGTATGTTCTATATGCAGACATTGATGGCTGAAGGAAATAAAACAATTTAGTCATCAGCAATGCTAAGTTGAACAGACTTCTCCCCATTCTAATAAAATGTAACAGCTCTGCTCAATAGGAGCTAGTGAACCTTAGAGTCCTCATGCTGAGAGACAGCATGTAGATTGAGTGAGGAATATGGAGTCTATGAGAAAAGACCACACAAATACAAGGAAAGCATGAGCTTATGGAAAGCAAAATGTTTAAAGATGTATATGTAATTGCTCAAATGATATGAAATAAATTTAGTTTTCCTTATAAATAAGGTTTATTTATATATTTTTTATACTTGCCAAACCAAAGGAAGAAGTTGCCTGAATTATACTGAATTATAACTTTCTTTTATGTTAGTGCAGTTAATTTAAATATTTATTTTAATTACTTTGCTTTGTTATTCATTTCCTACTGCATCTAATTGGTCACTTATCCAAGCATGGAGAAAGTTCAGTAAAGTGAAAAAGAAAGTTACAAAATATAGAAACGAAGGTGAAGAAAAGCAGAAATGTTATTCTGGGATAACAAGGATAACAATGATGAATTGGGCTGGATGACTGTGATTTGAATAACAATGTACAGATGAAAAATAAAAAACAGAGTGGACCAGGAAATGAAGAAAGAATTGTGGAATCAACAGACAAAAAGTATGAACCAGGAAGTCAATGGGAAATCAAGATATACCAAGTAAAAGCTAAAGGGTGTCATACATGTGAGTCTTAGGGACAGCTTAAAGGCTCTGGTGGTGGTAATCCCTCACTGATCCACAAGAAGGTGTGGTTTACTAACGGTTCTTCCTTCCTTAACAGACCGAATGATTGACAGCCCTACCACCGCTGACATCACTTCCGGTGTCCATCCACCTGGACCCACCCCTTCCTGCCTGGCCTATACTTAGCAAGAAGCATTACCATCTTGAGAGCAGTCACTCCGGAGACTCACATCTGTGTTTTCTCTTCGCTTACACAGGGTTTTCCTGTGGGTGCCCCAACTTTATACTTATTTGTGCTTTTTCATTACAAGGTCAAAATGCTTTGTAATCCTAAAGCTAATGGATTTGGGGGATTTGGTGGATTTGTAATTTCAAAAAGCCTGGATTCAGAATGATGCTCTATGCTACAGATGACACACAGGTGATCACTGTTACTATAATAAAATAGCCACAACCACTAAGAATAATCACAAAAAGGTGGCAAAACGAAATACAAAATGGTAAAAAAGAAATGAAAATTATTTTTCTAAGAACAGAATAAGAACAAAATAGACATAGAGTAAAAGGTCAGTATACTTACAAAAGGTTATATCACTCATTATTATTTTCTAAACTCTTTTTTTTGTAAGTAGAATAAACATTTTTCCCTGCAAACAAATAAATTTTACAGGGAGTGTAGATTCTAGGGATGTGAGATCTTTGTGGGAACATGAACTTAAGAGTGACATATTATCATGGGCTCTATAGTGTTCCTCTAAGGACATCTATTTAATGTTGATCTAAAGCATATTCACTGAGCGGTACAGTTCCATTACCTTCAGAAATCTTTTGTGCATCCTGATATACTGTAGTTGTTGGCACAAACTTAACTAAGATTTACTTTTTATATTAATGTTCTGTTTTTCTGTATTTTTTTCTCTTAATTCTACATTAGACAATAACAAGGAATCCATGTTGTTGATGCAGTACAGTGCCAATATTTTGGATTGGACAGGATTCAAACAAGGTTGGTGACAGGACCCAAGGGAAAAAAACTAGGGCTCATTCTAAAGCCTAGCATTTTGGGTTGTTATCCACCAGTAGCCCCCTACAACTGAACAAAAAAAAAAAAATAAAAGCCCAAAAGTCACCCAGGTTGCTTGAACTGTTGAACCACCATATTGCTTTATATTAATTCCACAACATTTTGCTTGCACAAACTATATATACACTCCAATTTCACTGAAACTGAATTTGTATTTATCTTTGTGTTATGCTCTCACCTTCTCTCACTTTAATGAATAATTGTTAATATGTATCTCTGCATGTCAGAAAGGAGGAAAGTGTAAAGAAGCTGTAAGAACAAAACATTAATTTTGTGATCGGTTGCAATTAATGGTCATCTAGCACCAGATCGAGTCTTATGCTATACATTACTGTGCCTGAAAATAAGAGATTAACACTCTGTCTTTTCACTGATGTGATGTTTAAGATGTCAAATTATTTTGAAACAGACAGATCAGCGATTAATGAATGATCTCCAAAAACTATTTTTACAGTCTGACTCACAGCGAAAGTGACTCTCTCTAACTCCTATTTTTCTTTTCATCACCAGGGTATATGAATTAAATTAATATGATTTTTGCCGTTTGCTTGGAGTAAGTCCTGCAATACAATAGCAGTCCATAACTGAGCAGCAGAGACAGATTAGGTGTCATCCAGTCTGAGTTTAGTAAGATTTTTATTATATAAATAATTAGACCGAGTGTTATGTGGCGAAAGAGCCATATTATGCAATTAGGCGTTCTGTTGATGTTTCGAAAGTGAAATTAACCAACACTTGTAATATCTTCTTCACATTGACATATTTTATTAAACATAATTGTATTTGCAATTATCATAATTCAGTGGCCTGTAGAAAATTGTAATTAATAAATGTCTCAACTGCTTCTACAATAACTAAAAAGTGGCAGGATCTACAGGCACTTAATGTACTTGTTCTCTTTTTTAATTGATTTTTGGCCTTTTTGTTATTTTGTTTTTTGTTCTTATTTTTGTTATGGTTCTCATTAACAGCAACAATATTTATTTATATAGCACATTTTCATAACAAACAAGCTCAAAGTGCCTCACAAAATGTCAAAGAGAAAGTTATTTGGCTTAAGCGTGGCTCTTGGAATTATAAGCAGACCATCTTTAGAATATCTAAGGTTACGGCTTAGGGGAGTTGGAAAGCATTCTAAAATATAGGATGGAGCAAGATTATTTAAGGGTTTATAAACCATTAGTCATGAATCATTCTCACTTTTCTCATCTAAACTTAAAACTCATTTGTTTAAGACTGCTTTTTCTCGTTGACTACAATTGCTCTGTCTGATTTTAAATTTTGTATTTTAGTTTTGTTTACAATGTGTGCTTCATCTATTGTTTGGTGTCCTTGAGTGTTTAGAAAGGTGCCTATGAATAAATAAAATGTATTATTATTATTACATTTTAAAAGCAGTTCTGAATGACATGGGTAACCAATGTAACAATGCTAAAACTGGTGAGATGTGCTCAGATTTTCTTTTTCTAGTTAAGATTCTGGCTGCTGCATTCTGCACTAATTGCAACTGATTGATGTCTTTCTTAAGTAGTCCAGTTAAGAGTGCATCATAGTAGTCTAGTCAGGGTCATCAGGCACTATTGATAAATATAGTTGTGGTCATCTGCATAGCTGTGGTAGCTCACCTTATGCTTTGAGATAATCTGACCTAATGGAAGCATGTAGATTGAATAAAGCAGCAGATCCAGAACAGATCATTGTGGTACAACATATACAAAATCATGGGGCTCCAAAGTACAATCACCACAACTAACAATGAATATTCTACCTGTTAAGTAAGACTGAAACCAATTTAAGAGACTGCCAGAGAGATATTATAGTCATGGGGGACTTTAATTATCCAAATATTAACTGGGATAACCTTGCAGTTGGAGGAGCACAAGAGCAGGAGTTTTTAGAAGCAATCAGTGACTGTTTTTTAACACAGCATTTTAAAGCACCAACATGGGGTGAAGCTTATCTAGATTTAGTATTTTGTATTAATCAGGATAGAATTGAGGGTGTAGAGGTGATTGAACCACTAGGGTCAAGTGACCATAATGTAATACAATCCTCAGTATTTTGTAAGAGTACAGATGCAAAGACTAAAATTGTTAAGTTGAACTTTGGTAGGGCTAATTTTGAGCAGATGCGACAATGTCTAAGTAGGATACACTGGGATAAGTTTTTAAGTGTGGAGACCGTCAAGGAGCAGTGACACAGGTTTAAAAATGTTTTACATGTAATGCAGGACAGATACATACCTAAAATTGGAATTGATAGGAAATTTTAAAACACTCCACGGTGGATTAATAAAGATTTTAAAAAGAAGTTGCAAAGGAAAAAACTGCTTTATAAGGCATATAAGACTAATTACTGCAAAGTGAATCATAGAGTGTATGAGAACATGAGGGCAACCATTAAGAAGGATATCAGTGAGGCTAAAAGACATTTGGAGAGGAATATAGAAGATAAGGCGAAAGAAGACCCTAAGAGATTCTTTCAGTATTTTAGTAGTAAAAGAACAGTCAAGGAGGAGGTCAAGTGCATCAGAAATAGTAAAGGGGAATTAAAAGATACAGACAGTGAAATAGCTGATGCCCTAAGCTTACTTTTTTCTGAGGTGTTTACAAGTGAGCAAGTGGATAACCTCCCAGAGGTAAATGCGACTACTAAGGAGGTACTGAGGGATTTGGAAATTGTAGAGGGAGAAGTGCTGCTCAGATTAAGTAAGCTGAAATCCAACAAATCACCAGGACCAGATAATATTTATCCTCGTGTTCTTAAGGAGGTTAGTGAGTACATATATAAACCCTTGACACATATTTTTAGGAAGTCACTGCGCACTGGAGAGAGTACAAAGGACTGGAAAATGGCAAATATCATCCCATTATATAAAAAGGGTGACAGGGCAGATCCAAGCAACTATAGGCCAGTAAGCTTAACATGCATCACAGGAAAATTAATGGAATGAATTATTAAGGATAAGATTGAGCAACACCTGGCAAGGACAGGAGTTATTCTGAACAGTCAGCATGGGTTCAGAAGAAGGAGGTTGTGTTTTACTAACATGCTGGAATTCTATGAGGAGGCAACAAAAGGATACGACCAAAGTGGAGCTTATGAAATTATTTACCTGGACTTTCAGAAAACATTTGATAAGGTGCCACATGAGAGGTTGGGCATCAAATTAAAAGAAGTGGGAGTTCAGGGTGATGTTTTTAGATGGGTGCAGAATTGTTTCAGACACAGGATGCAGAGGGTGATGGTGCGAGGAACCTCATCAGAACTGGCCGATGTTAAGAGTAGTGTTCCACAGAGGTCAGTGCTAGGGCCGCTGCTATTTTTAATATATATATATATATATAAATGATTTAGATAGGAATTTAAGTAACAAGCTGGTTAAGTTTGCAGATGATACCAAGATAGGTGGATTAGCAGATAATTTGGAATCCATTATATCATTACAGAAGGACTTGGATAGCATACAGGCTTGGGCAGATTTGTGGCAGATGAAATTTAATGTCAGTAAATGTAAAGTATTACACATAGGAAGTAAAAATGTTAGGTTTGAATACACAATGGGCAGCCGGAAAATCGAGAGTACACCTTATGAGAAGGATTTAGGAGTCGTAGTGGACTCTAAGCTATCGACTTTCCAACTATTAAGAAGGCTGACAGAATGTTAAGTTATATAGCACGATGTGTGGAGTACAAGTCCAAGGAGGTTATGCTCAACCTCTGTAATGCACTGGTGAGGCCTCATCTTGAGTACTGTGTGCAGTTTTGGTCTCCAGGCTACAAAAGGACATAGCAGCGCTAGAAAAGGTCCAGAGAAGAGCAACTAAGGTGATTCCAGGGCTACAGGAGTTGAATTATGAGCCTATACAGTTTAAGCAAAAGAAGATTAAGAGGTGACATGGTTGAAGTGTTTAAAATTATGAAGGGAATTAGTACAGTGGATCGAGACTGTTATTCAAGAACACGGTGACACAGTTGGAAACTTGTTAAGGGTAAATTTCGCACAAACATTAGGAAGTTTTTCTTTACACAAAGAACGATAGACACTTGGAATAAGCTACCAAGTAATGTAGTAGACAATAAGACGTTGGGGACTTTCAAAACTCGACTTGATGTTTTTTTGGAAGAAATAAGTGGATAGGACTGGCGAGCTTTGTTGGGCTGAATGGCCTGTTCTTGTCTAGAGTGTTCTAATGTTCTAATACTGTGGTCAATGGTGTCACTGTAAATGCTGTACTGAAGTCTCAGAGAACGAGAACAAATATACAGCCTTAACCTGCAAATCACTTACTAATTCAACCAGTGCATTTACTATACTATGATTTGTTCAAAAGGCTGACTGAAACTTATCAAGAATGTCTATTCAAGTAATCATTTTACTTTTACTTTTTTATTTTACTGAAGAAAGGCAGGTTAGAAATTGACCTAAAGCTGCTGAAGACAGAGGAATTGAAATTATTTTCCTTGAGCAGGGGTTTAACTACTGCAGTCTTTGGACAGTCAGGGAAGACCCCAGTATCAAATAAGGAGTTCATTATGCCGAGCACACTATCAGTAAGGACATCTGAGACTTCTTTAAAAAAAAGCCTGTTGGTACTGGGTCATGGAGTCAGGTGGATGGTTTCAGCTGAGGAATTATTCTACGTAGTTTGGGTGGATCTATTCCAGTGAAAATATTGATCTTGCTTAAAAGGACATGCAAGGGTTCAACGGGATTAATGTTGGGCGGATGTACTATATTATTTCTAGTATTTTGTGGTTAAAAAATATAGCAGAAGCCTCAAGTTTCACTAGTAGTTTTTAGGATGCATTCCATTGAGTGTGCTGAATTTAGAAAACAATCAATAGTTGAGAATAACACTCTAGGATTACCAGCATTGTTGTTTATAATATTAGAGGAATAGGACTGCCTCTCAAAGTGGACTGTGTTGTTATTCATTGATTTGTGCCTTCAATATTTCATAGTGGACTATCAGTTTAGTTTTTCTCCATTTACACTCAACTCTCTGGCATGTTCTCTTTAAATAATCAGACACTCTGGATCTTCCAAGGTATAATAGTACTGGAGGATTTCTTAGCAGTCTTTTCAGGGGCCACTACTGTACGTCAGCTGCAGCCCTAACCTTAGCATTTAAATTTTCTACTCTTACTGTTTACACTATTAGTATTATTAAGGTAAGCATTACAATTGGACTGATTTTTTAAAAATATTAGCAAACATTGAAGCTGCTGATGTATCAATATAACGTTTTTTAACAATACACTTCTCATTAGTTGTAGTTATTAGTATTTCTACATCAAACAATATGCAAAAATGGTCTGATATACCAATACCTGCCTCACATCAACTTTTAATCCTTTTGGAATCACTAAATCCAATGTGTGTCCTCCCTTATTTGTGGGCTGGCTGACGTGCTGACTAAGATCAAAGGGGTGCAATAAGTTCAATGAATTTTCCTGCTTTCGGGTACATTGTTTATCCGCATGAAAACTGAAATTGCCTACAATTAAGAACCTGTCATAGTTAGTTATTATAGATACCAAATTTGAG
Organism: Erpetoichthys calabaricus; assembly: GCF_900747795.2. Lineage (NCBI taxonomy): Eukaryota > Metazoa > Chordata > Cladistia > Polypteriformes > Polypteridae > Erpetoichthys > Erpetoichthys calabaricus. The sequence goes on from NC_041395.2 coordinate 105,347,858, forward strand.
AATTCTTCTAAATTTTATTTTGGTGGTCTATAAACGGTCAATATGAGAGACTGTGACACTCCTAGAATAACCATGGCAAAATACTCGAAAGATGTGAAAGCACCTGAACTGGCATTTTTACTGTTTAACTGGCTTGTGTAAATATTTGCTAAATCACTGCCTTTTTTGCCTTTGTGAACTGAATGATTAAAGCTGTAATTTGGACCATAAGAGCTGAGCCATTTTCACTTAGTGAAAGAAAGTCAATTTTCAATTAAACGGTTAACCCTCCATACCCCCCCACAGCAATGACCAATAAAAATACAATAATAAACACCCGACAATAAACACTCACAACAATGTCCAAAACACAGTCCAAATGTAGCGGCCACAGATGATGATGATGGCGAGTGGAAAATCCTGTGAATGTTCACTGTAAGTGATGTAAAGTTTGTCCTGCCGGTCCAATGATCTGCCGTGGAATGAGGTGACTGGGAGGCATGTCCAATCCATATAAACTCACACAAACAGGAAAGCACTAGACAGACTATACATCCAGAGAGTGTTTATGCCACTTTGTGTGAATTTTTTATTCAATCTATAATCTGTTATCATTCTAGTACAGTACATAATTAAATTAGTAATTAAATTACTTGCATTTATACCACTTTGCCATCCATCCTCTTCTGCTTTCCGAGATTGGGTCGCAGGGGCAGCAGCTTGAGCAGAGATGCCCAGACTTCCCTGGCTATTTCTACTAGCTCTTCACGGGGAGATGGAGAGAGAGAGACATAGTCCCTCCAGCGTGTCCTGGGTCTTCCCTGGGGCCTCCTCCTGGTTAGACGTGCCCGGAACACCTTACCAGGGAGGTGTCCAGGAGGCATCCTGATCAGATGCCCGAGCCACCTCATCTGACTCCTCTCGATGCGGAGGAGCAGTGGCTCTACTCTGAGCTCCTCCCAGATGACCGAGCTTCTCATCCTATCTTTAAGGGAAAGCCCAGAAACACTGCGGTGGAAACTAATTTCAGCCACTTGTATTTGTGATCTTGTTCTTTCGGTCACTACCCACAGCTTATGACCATAGGTGAAGGTAGGAACGTAGATCGACCTGTAAATTGAGAGCTTTGTGGCAGGATCTCGCTCCCAACCTTGAGAGGGCAATTCACCCTTTTCTGGCTGAGGACCATGGTCTCGGATTTGGAGGTGCTGATTCCCATCCCAGCTGCTACACACACGGCTGCAAACCAATCCAGTGAGAGATGAAGATCACGGCCTGATGAAGCAAACAGGACAACATCATCTGCAAAAAGAGTGACCCAATCCTGAGCCCACCAAACCAGACCCCCTTAATGCCCTGGCTGCACCTAGAAATTCTGTCCATAAAAGTTATGAACAGAATCAGAGACAAATGGCAGCCCTGGCGGAGTCCAACTCATACCGGAAACGGGTTCGACTTACTGCCAGCAATGCGGACCAAGCTCTGACACCGGTTGTACAGGGACCGAACAGCCCTTATTCAGAGCACCCCCCGATGTCCCCGATGGACATGGTCGAACGCCTTTTCCAAGTCCACAAAACACATGTAGACTGATTGGGCAAACTCCAATGCACCCTCCAGGACCCTGCCAAGAGTGTAGAGCTGGTCCACTGTTCCGCGACTAGGACGAAAACCAAACTGTTCCTTCTGAATCCGAGGTTCGACTATCTGATGGAATCCTCCTCTTCTTAAAGAGGGGGACTACCATGCCGGTCTGCCAATCCAGAGGCACTGTCCCAAAAATCCATGTGATGTTGCAGAGGCATGTCAACCAAGACAGTCCTACAACATCCAGAGCCTTGAGGAACTCTGGGCATATTTCATCCACCCCCCAACAACCCCCCCCAAGTACCTGCAACCAAGGAGTTTTTTGACCACCTCTGTGACTTTGGTCAAATCCGAGTCCCCAGGCTCTGCTTCCACATTGGAAGGCATGTTAGTGGGATTGAGGAGGTCTTCGAAGTACTCCCCCCACCGACCCACAACGTCCCGAGTCGAGGTCAGCAGCGCACCATCCCCACCATACACAGTGTTGACACTGCACCACTTCCCGCTCCTGAGACACCGGATGGTGGACCAGAATCTCCTCAAAGCCGTCTGGAAGTCATTCTCCATAGCCTCCCCAAACTCTTCCCATGCCCGATTTTTTGCCTCAGCAACCACCGAAGCCGTATTCCGCTTGGTCTGCCGGTACCTATTAGCTGCCTGCAGAGTCCCACAGGACATCTTGACATCATCCCTTACCGCTGGTGTCCACCCACGGGTTCGAGGATTGCCGCCACGACAGGCACTGACCACCAGCCCTGGTCAGCTGCCTCAACAATAGAGCCACGGAACATGGCCCATTTGGACTCAATGTTCCCAACCTCCCTCGGGATGTAGTCAAAGTTCTGCCCGAGGTGGGAATTGAAGCTACTTCTGATAGGGGACTCTGCCAAACATTCCCAGCAGACCCTCACAATATGTTTGGGCTTACTAGGCCTGACTGGCATCCTCCCCCACCATCGAAGCCAACTCACCAACAGGTGGTGATCAGTTGACAGCTCTGCCCCTCTCTTTGCCCGAGTGTCCAAGACATGTGGCCGCAAGTACGCTGACACGACCACGAAGTCGATCATCGAACTGAGGCCTAGGGTGTCCTGGTACCAGGTGCACATATGGACACCCCATGCCTGAACATGGTGTTCGTTATGGACAATCCGTGACAAGCACAGAAGTCCAATAACAAAACACCACTCGGGTTCAGATCAGGGGGGCCATTACTCCCAATCATGTCCTTCCAGGTCTCACTTTCATTGCCCACGTGAGGATTGAAGTCTCCCAGCAGAATGAGGGAGTCCCCAGCAGGTGTGCCCTCTAGCACCCTCTTCAGGGACTCCAAAAAGGGAGGGTACTCCAGGCTGCTGTTTGGCGCATACACACAAACAACAATTAGGACCCGTCCCCCCACCCGAAGGCGGAGGGAGGCTACACTCTCGTCTACTGGGGTGAACCCCAATAAACAGGCTCCAAGTCGGGGGACAATAAGTATGCCCACACCTGCTCAGTGCCACTCACCAGGGGCAACTCCAGAGTGGTTGAGAGTTCAGCCCCTCTCAATGAGCTTGGTTCCAGAGTCTACGCTGTACTTCGAGATGAGCCCGACTATATCTAGCCGGAACCTCTCGACCTCGCACACTAGCTCAGGCTCTTTCCATTTCAGAGAGGTGACATTCCACATCCCAAGATCTTCTGTAGCTGAGGATCGGACTGCCAAGGTCTCCGCCTTCAGCCACCACCCAACTCACCCTGCACCCAACCTCCTTGGCCCCTCTTACAGGTGGTGAGCCCATGGGAAGGGGGACCCACATTGCCTCTTCAGGCTGTGCCCGGCTGAGCACCATGGGTGCAGGCCCGACCACCAGGCGCTCGTCATCGAGCCCCACCTCCAATCCTGGCTCCAGAGGGGGGCCCCGGTGACCCGCGTCCAGGCAAGGGAAAATGCCATCCAAAGTTTTTCTTTCTCATAGGAGATTTTCTGAACTGCTCTTTGTCTCGTCCCTCACCTAGGACCAGTTTGCCTTGGGTGGCCCTACCAGGGGCATAACGCTCCCGACAACAGAGCTCCTAGGATCATTGGGACACGCAAACCCCTCCACCATGATAAGGTGGCGGCTCGAAGAGGAGACCACTTTGCCCCCTTTTTTTTTTTTTAGACTATGATTTGTTATTATAGTGCTAATGCAGTGCACATCTAAAGGTGAACTCACTCCAGAATTATTGCATCCTAACAGTGCATTATAAGAAACATTAGGACTAAAATTACCAAAATTAAAGTAGTCAAGAAAGATAGATTACCTTCAAGATACTGTCAGAGAGGACATGCACACCAAATCTGTTTGGATGCAGACCTGTCCTTGTGCTTCTCGATGACTATCTGGGCTCTTTTAGTAATATCTCATACTCGTGTACTGGAAAAACAAGAAACAAAAGTTTTACATTTAGGGCATGAAATACAGAGGTGGTATACAATTAAATCCTCAATAACAACTACTTCTTAAGGTATGGTGGGGGACCGGAGAGTGTCAAAGTGGTTATGGATGTTGACACTTGCCTCAGACGATAGAGGTGATCTACCCTTGAGCACCCACCTGCATTGCTGAAACATCCTAATTTCATTATTGTTCTTGTCTCAAGTAGGAGAGGGGACAAAATACACACTGGCCCAGTGTGCAAGCTGCATGACACAGGGTTGATGTTGCCAAGTCGAGTTGTGTCAATCTCAGCTGCTGAGGAGGTCCCTTTTAACAGGTGAGCTTTTCATTCCCTAATATGCATCTGTCTAGTGAGGAATTGCTGACTCTGACTCTTAAGGGCCTGGAGTTCTTCAACAATCTGCTGCAGCTCACAGTTGGCCATCTTTCACTTCCGCTTCACATCCTTGGAGAGGGAGAGAGAGAGAGAGAGAGAGGTTAGCACGGTGCTGATGTCACTTATGGTGCTACAAATAAATGTCTGGATCTAAGTGAATATTGTCCTTAATCAACATTATTATTATTAATGTAGTTCTTTATTTTTATCGTTATTTTTGTGGAGTCATAATGTCATTTGGTTTAATGCCTTTTCTTAACACTAGAATTACCAAAGCCTATGAAAAAACTCATAAATCTGGCCCACCTTAAATCCCTTCACACTTCTCCATCAGCGTCTTTTGTCTTGTAAATGTGCCGATCAAGACAAGCAGCAAGCAGCCTACTATTCCATCCCCCCACCGCCGCAGAATGACCACAAAGTTCTCCCTGTTCCAGCCTTCATTATATGGGAGTGAAGTTCTGGAGTTTTAGAATTGGAAATAACAGATCATTATTTGGAACAGATGCATTTCATGTGTGTTCTGTTTCTACAGTAATCTGTGTAAACACATCGTTAAAACAGAAACTTTTTCATATTTTAGTAATAAATGACAAAATGTAGACACAAACTATATTGCCATTTTGTGCATTGTTCTTATGGGCATCCAAACTATATGCCAAAACAAAGGTTTGCAGTTTGCCTGTACAAGGGCTTTGCGTAGGGTTTGTTTGGGTTTAGTTTGGTATTGATATATTTTATTGGTAAATTTTAATTGGTGATTTAGTTTTGGTGAACTAGTCTTGTTGATTTCATGAGCACCACTTAAGCCTTTTTCTGACCAGTCTTTTGAATTGGTAATTTATGTTTTTTTGTCACTATTATTATTAATCTAATTCAATCTGGAGATAAACTATTCCATATGAACATTATAAGACTTTTGCAATGTCATGTTATGAACTTGATGAGAATTTGTTTTCAGGGTGAGCAAACACTGACTATTTTTTGACACTCTCCTTTTTTGTGAACTCGCCACATCTTTTGCAAAAATGTTTATTACTGAATTTATGGTAATTTTTTATGCATCTCTTTTTGTTTATTTAAAGAGATATGTGCTTGTGTATGGTTATATAGTTTCTGTAGGTGGTTTGGATTTAGCAGTATGTCTCAGTACTCAAACATATCTTTACAGAATAAAATGGACTAAAGTTAATTTAGAGAAATTATCTCTTTTATGGCAGCTTTTACATTGTAGAGCTCCATTTAGTGATTTTTTTCCATGCTTATAGCAAACCGTTGCACTAAATAGAAGAGTAGGTTATTCCACGTTTTTGTAAATGCAAGTGTTAGTGTTACATCATTTCAAACCAGATTCATTTTATTTGAAACATTATAACCATAGATAGACTATAAGGGTGAAAGTAAAAGTCTTATACATACATCCAAAACGCTTGTTTTGGAAGGTATGTCATACTAATTCGAAATGTCTTGAGGGGACCAGGGGCCTCATGTATAATGCTGTGTGTAGAATTCACACTAAAACATGGTGCACGGAGAAAAGTGGAAATGTGCATACTCACAAAAAAATTCAGATGAACAAAATTGTGCATAAGCCAACTTCCACATACTTCCGCTCCATAAATCCCGGCAACCGTGAAATGTAACGCACATGCACACACCTACTGACCCACCTCGACTCCTCCCTGAATTTTGTAAATTTTAATATGCAAATCAATATAAATATCACTTTACGTTCAGTGTTTGGTTAAAAGACAATGGCAAAAGCACATAAAAAAAGAATTTCAGCGAATGTGAACTGGAGGCAAGCAAAACCGTACAATTTGTTGGGTTAAGCCAGGGGTGTGCAAAGTCATTCCTGGAGGGCCGCAGTGGCCGCGGGTTTTTGTTCCAACCCAGTTGTTTAATTAGAAAACAATCCTTGCCAATAATTACATTTCATGGCTTGTTAGTGCTTTAACTCTGCTATGTCAAGTCATTCTCAAATCCTAGATTTTTTTTTTCCATTCTAAAGATATCATCCAAATATTTTGAAGTGTAAAACGGATGAGTAATTCTCAATCCTTCACTTTTATCTCTTCTCTTTCCTTCCAAGTATTTAATTAAACCAAATAGTGCCTGATAAATACACACAGGCGTAAAGGGTAACAAGCAAAATGGATAACTGCTGGTTTCTTTTGTCATTTGCATCTTATTGCTAATAAGGAACAATTAAAAACCGAGAATGCAGCTGTTTAAGACTTAAATAAGCAATAAGGGTTCAAAATCTTAACGAGGGAGATAACTAAAATGAAGCAGAAGTGTTTCTAGAGCAATTAGTGCTTCTTATTAAGCAATTGGGTTGGAACAAAAACCTGCAGCCACTGCGGCCCTCCAGGAATGACTTTGCACACCCCTGGGTTAAGCAGTGGTATAAGCAACAAAAGCATGGCAGAGACACTCGAAAGTTCGAGTTCACAAAGTCGCATTGTGCCTGAAAGAAAAAAGAAGTGGTCAGATATCACAGTCAATCTGTAAATGCGAGTCGCAGCCCATCGTTTGTTTATTCTATTTCAGAAGGTATTACAAAAGCTGACTCCCGTGCGATGTTCAAGTGGTGATTGTGCTGCTGTGCCGATGGATGCTGTTCTGATTTACAAAATGCAACACTGAATGCTGTAAAAGATGTGGCCAATGAACTAAGGAATATAAGGCCTGTACTATGTGATATTGACCACAAATTAAATTAATTGGTTAAAAAATGCATCTGATTACCTGTTTTACATTCTGCTAATTATATTCAAATGACGTTGTAATGCTGTCCGATTTTACTGATCATTTGGTGGGTCAGGGTCAGGTTCATCATACAGTGTCTCTTCAGGTACAGGCAAACCATGATTGTGTGCCACAATACATATGCACCACACTATAGAGCAGCACATAACAGAGTGGAAATGCTTTCTATTTACATAAGCAAATTCATTTTCTGAAGGTGCCTTTATAGTGTAGTGTTGGTCCCGAGCACCACAACGGATCGATTCTCTGCTCTTTATCCTTAAAAGAACTGCTTGCTTTTATAGGCTCTCCTGCTCTATATGGTGATTCATATGGTGATTTTGGTGATTCATCCCTGGCTGATGTAACTTGTCTGGTGCTGTTGCAATGGCAATGTGCGTGCATTTGAGTGCTACAATTACATTTGGAAAACCGGGCGTTGCTGCAAATTGCTCTTTGATGTTTCCTAGTTCTACCATAGTGTAAGGAAATCTTATATATCTGAATGACAAACGGATAATAACATCCCATACAGCTGGCATGGCGCGACTTAGTGATGACTGAGAAATACCAGATCATTCAGCAAGTTCACATTGAAAAGCTCCTGTGGCTAAAAACCCAAGAGTGAACAGAACTTGCAAAGAAGCAAGTAGAGCAAAATTCCTTAAAGTCTGCCTTTGTAAAGCTGGCACCACTTCAACACACTGCTCTAAGAGGATAGCTCTTGGAAATCGAAATCAACTTAGAAGCCAGTCATCACCATCTATAAATATGCACTCTCTTCCTATAAATATGCACTCTCTTCTAATTCTTCCATTTCCAACATCTTCGAACAATGCTAAAGTAGCCATGGTAGTTGGAATACTTTGGCCAATCTGTGCATCATTATATTGTTACAGAATGATTACAGTCAAGTAAATTAAATTTGTTAATGATATGTAAATCTAAAAAAGAAAAGCAGACCACAGAAACAGTAGCACTGCTTTGACGCTGAGTGCCGCCAGTTTGCAAAACCATGCAGAAACTTACATAAGCAAGGGGGGACCCTGCCATGAGCATGTGTGTTGCTTTACACCAAGTTTAGTTTTAATACATCTCAAAGTGAGCGTGGAAATGGGTGTATGCAACATTTTTGTGCGTACGCACTGTTTATACTTGAGGCCCTATATCATTAACAGAAGTTCAATTTACTCAGTGTGGCTGCATGTTAAAATAAAGACTTTGTATTTTAGTGGTGTGAAGAATAATTGTCAAGAGAGAATCTTAACATAAAGTCCTGAAAACAGTCACCAAAAGCCAAACAAGGAGAAAGGTCCGTCAACCTTTGACTTGTTGAAACATAAAGGGTAGGCAAAGAATCTTTACTAAAAAAATTACTTTATGCAAAACTGCTTTGTAGCACAAAAGCTCCAAAGAGTACAAAAATCACAGGAGGAGCTGCCCATCCAAAACTAGGCAATTCAGTGGCAAACAGGTTCCAATACAAATAAAAAAAAAAGCCAAAAGGTCAAAAATCCAGATAATCCATAAAACATTGCTCACCAATGCCAGCAAATACAATGTATCTGAAGGGACCCAGGGTTTTCTTCAATCTTTATTAGGGGTAAGGGCAGTCATGTGACTGTGATGGGCAGGTGGTCTCGCCTCTTGGGGAACCACCCACAAAATACATGTGTTATAACTGGGAGTCCCAAAGCATGTAAGTCCCAAAATGACCACTAGAGGTGAAAATATCATCAAAAAGCCCAGGTAAACAAAAAAGGGTCTCGTAGAATCTTTATAAAATAAGAGTTATATTTCACAAAAAAAAACCTCTTGAAAACCAATGAAGCTTTGTAGAGCTTTTAAAGGCACAAAATGGAGTTGCCTAAAACAATAAAACAATCCAATGTAAACAAAGTGCCAAAACAAAAATCCAAACAGTGGTCAAATGACAGAGCAAGCAAGTTGAAAATCCAGTAATTCACATTTAGCACAGAAAAAGGCACAGGAACTCATCAGTTTCAGAACGAATTCCTAATGAAACACCGGGAACTCTAGGAGATCCTACAGATTTTTAAGGCGGAGGGCAGTTCCTGGTGGTGATGGGAAGATGGTCCCACCTCTTGAAGGACCAAACCACTAAACATATGGAACATAAGACAGGCAAAGAAAATATAGTGGATAATTAACATAAGCAACATTAACGAAAATACGTAAATAGCTCAACAAAGACTTTGAACCCCAGCCAGAGGAGGAGCCCTGGTTGAGATGTAACATACAAACTAAATAATCAACAAATGTTCCTCATCCATGGATTTGACCAACCACAGATTGAAAATATTTTTTAAAAAATCTGGAAAGTTTCAAAAAGCAAAACGTGAATTTGCTGCATTCCAACCACTACACCAAACCTAGAAGAATGAAGTGATGTGAAGACATAGCTGGCTATATCCTCCTGCCATGTCAATCTCTCTTCAGCACTCATTGAGCAATATTTGCTGTGCATCTTGTTTGTTCACTCCTTGAGTTGTGTGCACCTTTTGTTTCTGTGAAAAAAATGGCTCCTAAAAAGTAATTAAGTGGTTAAAGTAAATAAACATCTTAAATGTTTTGAAAAGTGTCTGAATTTAACCGCATAGTTTAATGCATCCGATTGTAATTAACCTGTAACAAATTTAACTGTCCACAGAATGGTCAAACTATTCTAAATACAATAGCTGCTTGAGCGTTGTTACTCTCACTGCACCTTCTTCTTCTTCCTTCAGCTGCTCCCGTTAAGGGTTGCCACAGCAGATCATCTTTGTCCATATTACTCTCACTGCACCACTCGGAGTATTTATATCACTGTATCTGAGTAGGGAATCACAGCTATACAGCAGCTGATCGGAAAGAGAATTATCGTTATACAGCATCAAGCACACACTGCCTTAGCCATGCTGTCTATTGAACTGCTCTCATACGGCAAACGCTTCAGAGCCTTTCTTCACGGGTTCAGAAACAGTTTCATCCCAAGACCTATAAATGCACTTAATCAGTCCATCAAGTGCTCCATGTAGAATTGTTTGTACTTATAAGTACAATTACCTCACTGTAAACGTACGATACAGTTATAATATTGCACAACCTGAGCCAGTTAATAAAGTACGTGTTTACATATGATGGCGATATCATTTTTAAGATGAATTGCAGCAAAATACTGTATGTTTATTATATTATACAGATAAAACTTTAACTTTATTTAAATAATCTATATTGTTAATAAATAAACATGTGAGGACACGGTGTCGCAGCGTTAGCAAGGAGCTGGTGCTCCATTCACGGATTGTTCCTGTCTCACGCTGTATTCTTGCTTGGACTGGCGCAACACTGGATGGATAGAATAATTTAACATGTACTACGAAGATATTTCAATGTTCCTTAAAAGTTTTAAAGAATCGGCGTTCTAAGCTTACAGATGACCACTATGTCACTCGACTGTTTAAACCAACAAATAGTACGTTTTTCCTTGCCTCCACTTGGTTTTCGCTGAAATTCTTTTATTTCCCCCTGTGCTTTTGCCATTGCCTTTTCACAGAACGCTGAACTTAAGGGCTATTTATATTGATTTGCATATTCAAAGAGACATAATTCTGGGAGGAGATGGGGCGGGACAGCAAGCGCGTGCACATGCGTTACTTTTCACGCTGACCGGGATTTTTTGGAGCAGATGAACATGGAAGTTCGCACAGATTTATGCATCTGGATTTTTTTGTGCGTAAGCACATTTCCGCTTTTGTCCATATGCCATGTTATAGTGTGAATTCTTCGCACGGCGTTATGCATGAGGCCCTAAGAGAGAATCCGCATTGGCTTATGTATAAGATATTATAAGTAATTTAGAGATGCATATGGGACGATGCATAGGTTATATGCAGATAATACATCATTTTATATAAGGGACTTGATCATCTGCAAATTTCAGTATGCACAAGGGGTCCTTGAACCAATCTCCTGCAGATACTGAAGGACAACTATATTAACATAAACAAAGCAATTAAAAATAAACAAAAAAGACATAAAAGAGTAATTTAAATGTCAGCAGGGGAGGAACCTTAGCTGAAACATGACAATAACTATCCAAGAAGCTCATTCTTTACTGTAGCAAAGTGAGTAGAGAATACATAAAGCCATGTCGTTGCCAAGTCAGATTCAAAACTGTGCACAATTTATCAGAAACTCATTGCCTGTTTTATCCACATATTTCTTAAGTGTTCAAGGGCACTCCAAACACTGCAGCCATTGTGGTCCTCCAGGGTCTGAATTTGATACCCCTGCTTTAAAGATTTAGCTTTAAGTTTTGCTACAATCTAATGTGGGTGGCCAACTTTTACAATGTAAACATGATGACACCAAATATATGACGACTGAAGCTTCACGAGCATGGGCTCAAAATTGTCCACACCCTTGAAAAACAAACTGACAAAACAGTGACATGATTTCCTTAGAAAAGACAAAAAATATAAACATGTTGGTTAGAAAATGGATGGATGGATGGATGTTAAAAAAATCAATTAGTAGCAACTGTAAATGATGCCAGAACATTTAAAATGTGTTCCAGACACTTGGGGCATCGAAGGCTATGGCAGCATTATGCAAAAGACATTAAGCAGTCCTGAGCTGGGCATTCGTCCTTTACAAACAGCATCTGGTGCATGGCAGTAAGCGACATTGGACTCTAGCCCAAATGCATGCTCATTCATACTGGCTCTTTGTACAGAGTTGCCCCTTAACCTGACATGCACCTTGCTATTCTGTGGAGTAATCCCAAAAACATTTATGTATGTCAATTATTATCCTATTTTTGAATAATACATTTAAATTCAAGTTTCAAAAAGCACTGCAAAAATTCCATTTCCTTACAAAGTAATTACTGATCACCTGAACACTACAGCAGCTAAGAGGCCTCTCTAGATGGCTGATTACTTTGCTTCACGCTACGAGTTCTGTTGTATTGCACTCATTTGGCTGCATGCCAACACTACTCAACCATGCTAAAAGCCTGTGACTACATGGTTTGAATCATTTCATGTTCATTAAAAAAACATTAATTTCTCAGTGGTAGTATTTCAAAAATACATAAATTAATTGCACATCCATCAAGAGATGGGTATAGATGGAAATGGAGTAGAGGTTATAAGGTTGTAAATACACAGGGCAGCGATGTTTCTGTTAAAAAACAGAGGATGGCACAGTATCAAAGTGATTAATAGTGCTGTACTATAGTACCTAATTCCTCAGTTCTAATTCCAGGACCAGTGGTACCACCCCTAGCCAAACTGGGGTCCAAAGACGAATCTGCTACTACTTCTATTACTGAATGCGTTGAGGAGATTGTTGCTTTGCATCATATGTCAGTGATGTTATGTGGCATTAAGATTAGGGTTGTGGAAGGAGTTATCTAGCTCAAGTCAGTTAAACCAAGTAACAAAAATGTGCAGTCCAATTGGCTATCTAGTGAAGCATCTGAATCACGGAGGTCTGCAAACCCCCAATGGGTCCCCTCACATCGGTCCTCGGATCACAGGCCCCATGTGCAGTGCATGACCTGTGTATAGAAGGGGGTAACTCTGAGGTCCAGTTAGTGTCTCTGTGGAATTTACACACTCTCTCCATTTTTATGGATTTGTTCCCTGGATATTTACCTTTTCCTCCATCACCCTAAAGACTTGTATATTGGGTTAATAAGTGACTCTACATCAGCTCTGTGTGGGTGAATGAGCACGGCCTGCATTAAGTTGACAAGTCAAACCAGACTGGTTTGGCTCCCCATGACCTTGAACTAGGTAAGCAGGTAAGCAAATGGATTGATGGATAGAGTAATAATTTCATAAAAACTTTTAAATCTGTCAAGCATAGCATGAGAAAACAAAGGTAAAAACAATACAAAACAAAATGATTGGTAATGGGAAGTCTTTGAGTTCCCAGCCTTCTTAAAAGGAGTCAGATTTGATAACTGTTCTTAGTACAATCATATGCACTTACAGACTACTGCTTATAGGCATAGACAGAAATCAAAATTTTTGGTAACTGTTAATGAAAAGATGAAACAATAGCTAAACTTGTAAATGTTTAATGTAAAATTTCATTCTTCTAAAAAGGCAACACCATGAACCGCTTCTTAGAACTATTCTCCTAGCAAATTTTAATTGCGTGTTTCCACACGAATGCATCAAACAGGATAACAAACAACTGCAATCTTTTGACAACAGTAATTACATTTCAAAGTCTTGTAACACCAATATTTACAAAATAAAGATTAATAACCACTTTTCTACAATGCAGCTAAGCATGAAAATGGTGCCAGAACACTGCTGTGGCTATACAGAATAACCGAATTCTCAGGGTCATGTTGCTCTTGTTCAATGTGATAGACAAAAGAAATCTGTATAGTACCTGTTTTATCTTGGTAGAGTAATATTTTACTCTACTTTCCCCTATTGTATTATTAATATGTAGCCTTTGTCAGAATGCCTCAATTCTCACAGACTTACCACTGTTTATAAGGTATTATACCATATAACTCCCCACCTTCACTTCTACATCTATAACCTCAGGCAATTAGGTGAAGTAAAAGACAAGCAGGAGTTAAGTTACACATAAAATAATGTATTATTGATAATATTCATAAATAATAACAATAAGCAAAGTACATTTGAATATTGGCAACCATACAACCTGATAAATGTTGATATGTAGTTTTAGGCGGCACACAGACTTGTTAGTTACTTAAAAATGTCTCTAGTTAAGGCATCATTGGTGGTCAGCTTTCTTCAGAACAGGCCGCCTGCCTGTCTCAATATGGCTGCTGAGCTGTGCTCTTGATTGTGTTGCCCTTTTCAGTTCATGGTGTGAGATGGTCATTCTGCAGTTTGGTAAAAGAGAGAGAGTGAGGGAGTGAGCAAATTTATAGATTCTCTGTCCAACCCCTAGAGCCAATAGGGCATCATAGTACTTAAAGGCTTCTGATACAAGCCAGTCCCAAACAGCCATACTTCAGACCAATGGGGGGATAGAACACCTTCACACCTGCCATCCCCCAAAACCATTTGTTAAGGTAAAGCTTGGCAGTTAGGCAGCCTGGCTTTGTGTGGGAGTTGAAAGACTTCAGAGAAACATTTACCAAACTTGTTTCAGGCACTTCCCCCCAACTCTGTCGTAAAATTCAAAGAGACTCAGTCCTGGTGGTGGGAAGGGGTTCTTAAACCATCAAACCATTGCTGTTACTATCGATAATGGAACGCTAATATTACATTGCTTTGTCTAAGTTACAAATAAAGACATACAAAATATTTATCAACTTATATGCAAAATCTCACATCACAACAGTGCCAAAGGGAGCACTTCTGTGTACTAATCTAAGCAAAATCATAAAAATAATCTTAATTAAATAAACAAAAATAGAAACGTTATTATAGGCAAAACACAATAGTGAAACACACACAGAGAAAATAAATCCTGGAAAACCTGCTCAGACACTCCCGAAGAGGTATCTGCCATTGCCTTGCTGGTGGAGTGTCCTGCAAAGTTATCCACTGCCAAACAGCTGCCAAGCAACTAGGTTGTCAGGCTTAATCACCTTCAGATCTATCTCTTCAGCACCCTGACTTCTTTAAATCACACAACCAGGGGCATTGATACCCTCTGACCTTTTTTCCCCACTAAAATATTGAAAGAATCTTTTTAGTTCATCATTTACATTTAATGCAATATTTCTCTTTCCTAATATCCCTTTTAACTCTCATATGCCCTACGATTAGCACTAGATCTACCTAGTTAACAGACCTTCTGTCATCAAACCAAATTTCTAACTTTAATTGGTTGTACACGTGTAAGAATCATGGGAACTTGTTGGTCATGACTGTATTCATTTATGAAGACTTGTGAAAATAAAATGACTGTATTCCATTGCAGCATTAAAAGTAATATATTCCATTCATGCCTTTCTCTTATACAGGTAAAATTGCATATCCTGTACAAATAAATATATTTGCAAACGTGTTTAACTAATTTTGTGGGTTCGCTTCCCGGTTCCTCCCTATGTGGATAGCGCTTTGAGTACTGAGAAAAGCACTATATAAATGTAATGAATTATTATTATTATTAGTGTAGTGGGAGCAGGAAAAGGCCTTGGGCATGGCATTCATTCATTGTAGGACCCCCCCTTAAGCATTAAGTTTCTGTATACTAAATTGGGGCCATTTTAGAGTCATCAGCTAAACTAATCTGTGTGCAAGAAGAACATGCAAGTTTTGAAAAGAAAATAGCAGTGTGCAGAATATAAACCCAGGACACTGGATCCATGAAGCCAAAGAACCAACCACTGCACTATCATAAAACTAATTGCAAACAACGTTCCTTCCTTCTTTCTACAGGCTGGCTGGGTTCGCACCTCCCCATATACAATGAGAAACCAGTTCAAGAATAGAAAGGTTCAAGCAACTGATGGACTCCAGGCACCCACTCCACCACCACCACCAGGAAGGAAATCGCCGACTACCTTCTCGTCGGAACTTTCGCCACAGTGGAACCCCTCAATCCAAAGCAGTCCACAACAAATAGGCTCAAGAGGTGGCAAGAGACTAACCATGGCACTCCCAATGAAGCTCTTCCTACACCTCAAGAGCACCAACCCAATGGAACATCCCTCTCTAGGAAAGACTGGGTAACGCTTAAATGAGTTAGGTCAAAGGTCGGCAAAACAAGGGACAATCTATATATATGGGGACTCACAACAGGCGCTGAATATTCTTGTGTTGAGCCCACACAAAAAATGGACCACATTCTCTGTGAATGTTCCCAAGGCCCTACATGCACCAAAGAAGATCTTAAGGATGCTAATGACCTCGCTCTTACCTGGATACGGCAGTGGCGTGATAAGATATGATGACGATAAAACTAATGGCATGTTCCCTTAGAAATGGTGTTTAAAAAATACTAAAGGGTAAATGCTTTTAATTGGGAGCTTAAATAAAATACCATAATTAATGCACAGATGGAATTTTACAAATTTTATACCTCTGACAGCATAATGTAGATAGATGCACAAGAGTTGAAAGCAAAGCCAAAACATGTGGCTAATGGGGTCTGGTGCCCAATAGCACCTCTGTCTGGGTAATCCAGTCCTAGGTAGATTCCAGAAACTCTAATCTTACACAAATATGTTGTACAGACATGGAACAAATATTGTAATTCTTTTAAAATGTGTTATACTATATTAATCCCCAACAGGAAATTGTCTTTTTGCATGACCTTTGGGATCGAAGCACAGGGTAAGTCATTGTACAGTGCACCTGGAGCAATTGTCAGGTTAAGAGCTCAACAGAATATGATCCCTTCTGGTAGTAACAGGACTGGGCTGAGTGAAGCAAACCCCACCAATCTTAGACACTGCTCTCAAAAATGTCTTTAATACAAGTATTGAATGAACCTACCGTGTAGGGGGAGGCTATCGGATATTAAACTGATGAGATCAGATTTACCACATAATGTGAGCCAAGAAGAGGCTGAGATACAGTCTGTGTCGCTGACAAGTTGCATCAGTCTGGAAACTTGTAGCGGCACTACAATATTATACTACATGTCTAGAGCAGATTGTAGAGGACTGTGTTCACTGGAAAGCTCCTTTCAACTCATTGTCTCTCACTTATATGTAAAATCTTCCTCCTAGAATTCCCTTAACACTAGAATTCCTGAAGCCTACAAAAAAACTTGCAATCCTGGCCCACCTTAAAACCTTTCACACCTCTATCATCAGCGTCTTTTGTTTTGTAAATGCGTAAATCAGCGCAAGCAGCCTGCTGTCCCATTCCCTGCCTTGATGGAGCTTAGCCCGCGGTCAAAAAGGTCTCCCAGCTCAAGCCAAGGCTCTTTATCTGCATGTCAAGTGTCTGGAGTTGTATAGGGTAAATAATACAGTATATCGTTATTTTATATTACATGAATTTTATGTGTGTTCCGTGTCTACAAAGATCTGGTTAAGTGTAGGATGAAAGGAAATGAAAGAAATGCAAGCAATGCTGAACACATACCTAAAGCAGAAACTTTTTCCATGTTATACTAATAATGACGAGAAGTGTATAATGTGTGAAGACTTAAGTCCAAATATCAAGTAAACACATGTGCTTTTATTCAAGAATATAACCAAAGGAAAAAAAAAGCATTCGATTTACATGTGGCTGTCAATGAGTTCAAAACTCAAGCTCAAATATCAATCAACAGGGAGTTTACATGTATTCTTGAATGGTGTAGAAGTAAGAACTGCTACCTTATAACCCGTAGGTCCCAGGTTCGAGACCAGGTGCTCCGTGCTTTGAGTTGTGAGCTGCTATGATTACTATTATTTCTACAATATAATAAAAACATACATTTGATTTGCCTTGATCCCATTGCTCAGAAGTTTTCTACCTATTAAGACTGCTGAGTGTCCATGAGTGTCAAACCTTCCTCTATCTTCCATCTCTGGAGCTACTATTTCTTTAAACAATATATTCCAACAAATAAATAAACAAATAAAAGGCAATTATTTTTATTTTTAGATAGCTATGTTGCTGATATTACTTTTTGATTATCAGAGTTTAAGCAGTAGACAAAACGGGGAGGCAGAATGGGGAGGGGGTGTTGAGGGAGGAAGAGAAAGAGAGCATTGCTGTTTCTTATATTTTCTGTCTACCCCAATCACATAACAATAGGCTTCATAGCCTTAACTCCCGCCAATAATATGAAATCCAGGTAAAAGCTGTTATTTGTAACATTGTACTACCTTTAACTTAAGACTACAAAATATCAACAAAAATTCAGAAGCAATGTTATATGACCAAACAGTGAACTTTGGTGGAATTGTGGAATGTCAAAGTTTTCAGTCATAAATTAGAGAGAAAGTATTTTCTCACTTTACAGGTTTAAATGGCAAGGTAGTATTGTTACAGGAGACTCACTTAATAAGTAAGGACCAGTTTCTGGTGCAAAGGGAGTGGATTGGCCATATTTTTCACTCCAGCTATACTAAGAAAACTAGGAGTGTGGGAATCTTAATACACAGAACTATTCCATTTATAGCGTCAGACGCAATATCTGATCCTGAAGAGCAATATGTCAATACTAAAATGATTCTGATAAATACCTATGCACCTAGCGTGGATGACAGAGATTTTGTCTTAAGTGTATTCACATCTATTCCTAATGTGAACACTCATAAAATTATAATGGCCAGAGACTTTAATTGTGTTTTAAATATAGACCCGGATACGAATTCAGCTACAGCAGTGATAATATCTAATACTGCAAAAAATAATTACACAGTTTGTAATAGTTCAGAATTTATCAGACCCATGGAGGTTTTAAAATCTTAACATAAGGACATATTCCTTCTTCTTACAAGTTCATCATTGTTAATCAATAATTGATTATTTCTTCATAGACAATCTTTTCTTGCCATTGTCAAATCTTGTATGTACAACGCTATTATTATCACTGACCACTCCCCTCTGCTCATGGAGCTTAAATCACTATGACCTACACACTCATCTCATAGCTGGCATCCTCATATTTTTCTCACAAAAATTACTTGGAAACCAAGAAAGCATTTGAGTTGATCAATGAAATTACCAGAATTGATCTAGAATATGCCAGGTCTCCAAATGTGGCTTTTTATGGGAAAAGACAGGTTTTACAATAAGTATTTAACCTCTTGACTACTAAAGAAATGGAACAGTTCATCTTTAAATCACAACATTATTATTATGAGCATGGATGGAAGGCAAATAAGATTTTAGCCCAACAAATCCACAAGCAAGAAGTCTGCAATGCAATAACTGCAGTTACCAACACAGATGGAGATAATATAATTAACTTTAAAAATATAACCCACACATTTAGAGAGTAATAGAAGTCCTTATATTCTACTCAGTCTAACGAAAATAAGGCACAATCTAATGTTGTTTCTGAATCATTACAGGTACCACAGCTAGATACTCCAACTAGGAACTGGATAAACCTCTGACACTCTCAGAATAAACTCACTTCAAAGTGGAAAAGCAGCTGACCCCGATGGCTACACAGTGGAATTTTATAAATAATTTACAAACCATTTTCACCATCTTTCCTAAGAAAAATAAGGACTTACTACAATATGCATCACACAGACCCATCTCACTCCTAAATAATGATGTTAAGATACTCTCCAAAGTTCTAGTTAGAAGGATTGAGAAACTTCAACCTTCCGAAATATTATAGGACCAAACTGATTTTATTAAGGACAGATACTTAGCTTCTAATCTTCAACGTTTGTTTAATATAGTATATTCACCCATTAAATCTAACACCCCAGAGATCTTTCTATCTTTGAATGCAGAAAAAGCATTTAACATAGTTGAATGGGACGGCCTATTCACCAAATTTGGGTTCAGTCCAAGCATATATGCATGGATCAAACCACTCTATACTAATCCAAAAGGGAATTTTCAGAGAAGTCTTGAACAGAAAATATCATTATATGCAGATGATATGGTACTGTATATATCTCACCCTCAAAAATTTTGTCCTAAAAGCACTAGAAGATTTTCAAAAGATATCTGGACTCAAAATAAATTTGAATTAATTTGAACTCTCTAGAACACAATATTAGACTGTACACCTTCCCATTGCCTTAGCAGATCAGTTTAAATATTTAGGTGTAAATATCACAAGTAAATATGAAGTTCTTTTACAACAAATTTTATTTGTCTGCATGGAAAAATTAACCAAGATGTGAATAGATGGTCCACCCTCCATCTCATATTAGCAGAGAGAATCAGCACTGTAAAGATAAACATCCTTCCCAAGCTTCTTTTTCTATTTAAAACCTTCCCATATACATTAATAAATCTTTTTTAAGAACTTAGATTCAATCATAACCTCATTTATTTGGAATTCGAAACATCCACACATCCAACAACCTAAAGCAGAAGAAGCCACACAGTATAAAAACACAATCCTAACAAAAGCCCCACACCACAAAAAACATGGAGGAATTGGAGTGAACATGCTCCTGAATACTTTCATATTACAAATTGTGCATATCTTTATCCAGGTTTGTACTTGTCAAGTAACCAGGAATAGTCTGCAAATAATTTATTATTATTTCTTGACTAGACTGATATTGTCATGCTCATGAGTGGCAGCCTAATTGCAAAAGACTCAAACCAAAGCAGAGATAGTGGTACAGAGCGTAACTGACAACAACAGATAAAGTATAACAAAAACTGAAACTAACTTCTGATGTAAACTTTCTGAAAGTCTGCTGGTCACAGAGGAAGATCTACAGCCATTTTGGCATAATCACCCAAAGCCATGAAGTGATGGTAAATATATAAAATACTAATTAATTAGATTAGATATGACCAACCAGATCTTCAAGTACAAAAGTGAAGCTTCAGCCTGCCGGCAAGCAACAGAATAAATGAAAATGACTCATTCAGGCCACCTGCTGGTGAGAGCCTCCCCTGTCTGAGCTCTGTTCTACTGCTGCAGAACACATGGGGCTAATCAGTAAGGATCAAACCTTTATTAATAAGACATCTGTCCAAATGTTATGAAAACTAAATTGCCCTTTATATTTGCTTGTTGCAAGAATTAGATTAGCATATTTTGAAATACGGCAAAGTGTAAGAAATGTTTCAGTTGAGCATTAAGGACCCATTAAGTGTCTACTATAATCCATATCAGCACAACATCAGGGGTCTGTGGGCGACACCCACACTCAACTCCTAAAGGGATGGCTGGATTAATGATAACATTGATCTTGCATGCAAGGCCAAATACATATCATTGTTTAACCCTGTACTATTCCTTTCTGTTCACTCTTTTTAACAAATGCAGTTCAGTAAGGATACCAGCCTATTAAACAGTGCCACAGATTGCTTTAGTAATGAAATGACACTAGTCACTGTGGAACAAGGCTTAAAAAGGCTCACGTGCTATGACTGAGCAAATAGTAAACAAGGGGTTCTCAACCTGCATCCTGTTCAACTTGAAGGTACAGCTCTCAGAAATCTACTGAATGTTACTGACATACAATTACAAATAATTTTCATTGGCTGTTTTTCTGCACATTTATCTTTAGTGAATGTTTAATGCCACATTATATGCAGAGGTTCATAAACCTCTTGCAATCTGTGTGTTGGTCAAATTAGTTCATTAGAAAGTTTTATAGTGCCTCATAAGTGCTATTTATTTGACATTTTCCTTATATATTAATTAGGAGGTGGGGCATGCAAAAGAGGAGTGTTGGCTGCAATCAAGAGGAGGTGAGTTTGAAATCTGGGAGTCAGAAAACTACAAGTTGAAGTGAACTTCATGCAAAGTAAGAGTTTGTGCTATTTAATTTACCATCATGTATATTTTTAATAGATATTTTTAATTAGTACATACACAAACAAGATTGGGAGGATTGATTTTGTTCTTACTAATTACAAAAAGTTGTTGTAGATTAACTTTGCCAAGTACTCTTCTTCATTGGTGTTTTTTAATACAGATTTGATCTAAAAAATTAATAAATATTGATGCTATTTCCATGTTAATGTCGCCTCCTTTATGTGTAAGTCTAATATTTAGACTTTAAGGAAATATGTGGATAACTTATTGTATGGCCCACTTTATTTATTGTCAACTAGAGCTACAGTCCTCAGTTAAAAAAATGTCATGAAAGAGCTTATTGACCTCAATGTGAAGAAATGTGAAAGAAAAATTAACTACTTGCAAGTTACTAAGGGTTAAAAAACTAACAAAGCTATTTTGCTATAATGGCAGGTTATTCATACAGGTGTCTGTCATAAGACAGGGTGCAGTAGGCTGACCGAGGACAATTTCCTTTTTAGGAACTCGACACAGGAAAGATGACATTTCCTTCTTTAGGGCCCCATCTGCAATGTACACAAAATAGAAACAGCCAATTCACGCAATGTAAGATGAAACGCTTAGATAAACATATTATGCTTATTGATAAGTAAGGGGAAGGGAGAGGGAGGAAAGATATTAAAGGCCAATCGAAAAAGGAGAACTTTGCTCTTCTGCCTTGCAATATAGAATACATGTACTGTACTCATCTGTTGCTGAATAAAGACTGATTGATGGAACTATTCCTGTCTTCCTCTGAGATCTCCTACCACAGAAGAGACATAAGCCTTCTCAAACTCTGCAGCCTAACTTTTTAGATGTAACTTTGAAGATACTTGTCAAATAACAAATAAAGGTTCAGCCAAAATTCTGTTACTTTCTTGACTGTATTTAAGCTATGGAATCCAATTTAAACATGTTTTATTGTTGCTGTGGTCGATACTCTGTCTATTTCATCTTATTGTTTAACAACAAAATGTATTTGAAATATTTCAAATATGTGTAATTTGTATAGGAATATAAAAAACTTTGTAAAACAATTTATGAAAGTACTTACTATTTACAAAAGGGTAATTGACTTAAATCGAGAAGAAGATACCTGTGCTATAGTGATACTGCAAGGCATTTGCCTTCTTAAAAACTAAGTTCAGCAGATCTGTGAGAAGCAATAATAGTATTAGCAATAGTAATGAGAGTTGGTCAGTCCATTAAGTGACATAGGTGGATGGCTAGGGCACCATGTTTGAAAGTTAAGGGACGTACACTGTGGGCACAAAGCTGCGCTGTTTACTTAAATCAGAACCATCCAACTGCACTATAGACACCGAGGAACACCGTTTTGGTAACTAAAGGGGACATCATCACTTTGGTCACTGAAGGGATCCCCTTCACCTACCTAGAGCTCCATATTTGCTTTGAACGGCACTGATAGTAATAGTAAATTTTAGTAAAATGAGTAGTTATAGTAATAGCAATGAAGGACACATTGCTGATACAGTGACTCTAGATGTTAAGTTGGCCTTTTATTGTCAGCCTCTGGGTTTCTGTTGTGTTTGTTGCTAGTGTTTGAATGTGTTTCTCTAAACGGTAGAGTGGCCAGTCCAATCTGTTGAGCAGTTTTCTCTAAGTGCCTCCTGCAATTGCTGCCATAATTTCATGTTTCAGAATAGTCAGTGCATTAGCTGTATTATGTTCCATGTCAGAGGGAATGTATATTTAATGTATAGTGTCACACACAAGCATCACAGCAAGACGTAGATTGGAGGACAGGTTTGAGCAAGACACAATCGCTAATCTCTCTTCATTTTGCTATCATAGAAGTATTTAGAACTAGACTGCCATCCTCACTTCTAAGTCCCACTGCTTCTGGTCCAGAACCACCCAGAAGTCAGTGTTCATTTTCAGACTCGCAACTGCTGGAGCCTCATTAGCCTGCAGGAGCCATTACTTGCGACTGTCTGTTTGGAAGTCCCTCTTTTGCATTTTCACTATTTTGCTTAGTATTGCTGCTGTTAAATTGGCTTCTCAGGGACACTCCAACAGTTTACGCTGTCCAGTCTTATTCTCTTTCACAACAGTATTGAACTTTTTGAAATAGTTTAGTGTTCTCTTTTGAAATTCAAGTTCTTGAAATGTCTACTAGGGAGATTACTAGACTTTCTGTGTGTGCTGATTTTTCAGATTCATTAATTATTGCATTAATACTTAATTTGTGGGTTTGTTATTTAGAGTTATTTTGTCCTTTTAATTTTGTTTTTAGTTGTTTAGTTTTCTGATTATATAATAAATTTCTTTTGGTAGTTTTTTTTACTTCTTTATTTTCCTGCATCTGATTCTATAATTAGAATTGCTCACATTTTCTTCATCAGTGAATATGTGTGCTAGTATAGTTTTTATTATTTTGTTATTAATTTAATTTTTATTAGTAATTGCTGACGCTGGTCAACAAGCATTTTGCTACTGGGACTGTTTCATCTGTACTTTAACAAATTTCACTTGCTGACTCCAAATCTGAAAACCGTTTTCGTCCAGCACGTCCCATTTTTTTAGTTATGATGTTCCAGGTCTTGGACAACTAGGGTGACTGGACAGTAAAGGCGATGCGTTACAGCATTTAAGAAATAAGTTTGGTCTTGAGAAAAGTGAAGCCACAATTAAGGAAGGTGTTTTTTTGGCCCTGAAGGAAACTGAAGCCAACTGAATCAGCACCCTCATTCGTGCCGGTTGTCCAGAATTTTCTTGACAGTCACAGAGCGGAGAATTATACTGAGCTTGTGGAGAATATGCTGAAAGTATATTAGCTTACGGGAGCCAGAATGTCACTGAAGATACATTTTTTACATTCTCATCTTGACTTTTTTCCACCAAATCTAAGCGATGTCAGAGATAAGCATGGGGAAAGATTTCATCAAGATATAAAGGTGATGGAAAACTGATATCAGGAAAAATTCACTCCGAGCATGATGGGTGACTACTGTTGGTTCTTACAAAGAGAGATGGATGTGCAGTACAAGCGCAAAAGCAAGTGCCTCCAACATTTTTGGGCATGCTGACCTCACTTTTATATTGAGGTAAATTGACATAAATATGCTTTAACGTGTCTCTGGTATTGTCTTCTGTTTTTTTTTTTCAAAATAAACACATCAAAACAATTTAGGTGGGACATAGTCCAAACTCCAGATATCGTGTTGATATATTATATTGATATTCAAAAGTGTCAAAACGTCAATGATGTGTATTTCAAAAACCTGACGTGCTAGCTTAATTCCGATTTCAAATATGAAATCAGTGTAAAAAACTTAATAAAGAGAAGTTCTGAAGTTCCCAGAAGCAAACAAAAATATTTTTTGTATACCAGTGTTATTTAGGGATTAGATTAAGGTGGGATGTTCCTTTTCCCCAAATATCTTAGACTTTAATGAGTTTCCTTCAAGGTGAATTTTAACATTTTGCCTGATTTTCTTCAATGTCCTCCTTTGTTCTTTTGGCTGCTCCATGTCGTCCTAGATAACTTTCCTTACTAGTCAGATTGTCTTCATTTCTGGCAGGTGTTCATCTCACAATCAACTTTTGTCTAAGTTGGGTAATTCTAACCAGCTTTTGGTTATGGCTTCCTTATTCATAAAATTGATAAGGAATGAATATAGTGTAGCTTCTGGATTTTGGCTGTCTGAATTTGAGAGTAATACATGTTTTTTAGTTCAGCTCTTTTTTTATTAATAACTTTGGTTAAGTCTAGTTATAGTTTTGTTTTGTGTTAGGATGTATTTTATTTTAATTATTCTTTTAGGCTTAACCAAACCAATCCTTATTTATATGTAAAAACCAAAATAACATATTTAAATATGCTGAACACAAAGATAACTAATAAAGATTAAAAGATTTATTCAGATGTAAATATTTTAAAATTTACAACTGTACTCATGTATTTCTGAGCTTTAAATATTTAACATTTGTAAACAGCAAGTAGCATACTGGCTGAATACAAAGAGCCCATAACAGCAGTCAGTGCAGATTCTAAGTGTCTTTTGAGTGCAGCTTCTGCACAAAACCGTGGCACTTTACAGTAGTTTTCTTTGTTTTATTCCATATTGCCACCTAGCACTGAGTCATTCTACCATGAGCATTGGACACTGAAGCTGCCTTAGCCATCATGTGGTTCTTGAGAAGCTCCCATGACCATTTGATAGTGAACTGCCTCCTGCCCTCTCTCTTTCCCTCTTTTGTTTTTCCATGCACATGTCAGTGCCTCTTATAATTGATTTTGTGTGAAGTACCAGGTTGCACTGATGCATCTATGATGTAAAATCATTTAATGGGAAAGGACTTGAGTTTTCAGTATTAGCTGCATCCATAAATATTCCAAAGTTAAAAATGATCTTGGTCTTTCTGTAACCATTTTTTCTGTTCCAAGAATTTCCTGAAGTCAAGTTTATTTGTCCTCATTTAACCTTATCTGTTTGACAGTCTCTGTTTTAAATAATTATTACTTCCATTTCTAGAATCTCTGTATAGTGACTTTCTTATACAGTGACTTTGCATCAATGCCTTGTTGTTGTTGCTGTCTTCTGTCTGTGAAGTAGCTGTGCCTGTTTGTGACATTCAATTTCTTGTATGCCTTTCACACATCAATGTAGCTAGATAAGGATTCTCTCGTCACTCTCCCTCTATCTTCAATGCTTCTGTGTCAGTTTTATCTTGTGAGTCATCTTGTAGGTTAGGTCTTATCTATTGTCACATGCATCTTTCATGCAGGCAGTGTAACATTGCATTTTACTGATGACACAGTGCAACGGGAAATTTACAGCTCTGTTGTTCTCTCTTGGCTGATTGTCTTATCTTTCGTTCCTTCAAAAGTTCATCCTTTTGGTGCGACTTTAAGAAAGCCGACTGTTTTAAGTCTCTGTGAATTAAAATGTATTTTAGCACAGTTTGATTCTTTGTCTCTGCACTGTTAAGGTTTCACTCATTAGTCATCTTCTTTAAAGTCTTTTCAGGCAAGAAAACAGTCTTGTTTCAGTTTTCAATCTTCCTCTAAATTCTTATCTCCTGTAACACTGCCCATTTATCATTAAAGTCAATATCTAACATCATTCATATGAGCTACTGTATATTTTCAATGGCTTTCTTTAGCTTCCTAAACTGTTTGAAGATGGATATTTTATTACAAACTGTTTTGAGCACCAACCCATTATTGGATAACATGCTAATATAAAGAAACTGTTATGTAACATTACATTCCTAACTCTCCGTTAACCAAATTAGGGTTGTGGGGGCTGAAGCCATTTTTCCTTTTATTGAGGAAACATTCTCTCGTTTTACATTAGGTGCATTGAAACTTGCCATTTAGGACAAACTAATTTTTATATTTTCTCTTCTTTGCTTCAGTAGTAAATGTATATATTTCTTTTCATAAGTTTTTTCACATTGCATTTCTACTTGAAAAAATTGAAGTGCCATTGCAATCAATAATTAAATTGTTCAGAATCAGCTTTAATTCACTACAACTCAATATGGCAGACTTACATTTATAAGTTAGCCATGTATTGACCATCACTCCAGTGAATAAATTGATGTTATTGGGGTAATCTATCCCATACAAATTAACCAGTAGGCCGCTAATGAATATTCCAAAAGATTTACAGTATGTGTTTTATTATCAAGGATTTAAAGACTGAAAGCAGTGTTTATGAGCATTTTAAGTGAATGTTTACAGAAATACAAAAGATAGCAGTGAAATTTTGTTTTTTTTTTGGTTTTCTTGCAATGTAATGAAATGTTATAACTTATGAAGTGCTAATTCAGCCCTAAACTTTACCACTGAAGCATGTGAAGCAATGTTTTTTTATTAATTGTAGTAATCTGTTGATTTCAGCTACTAGATAATAAACTCTTGCAATTGTCACTACCCAACACAATGCTCATAAAACCCCTTTCTATTTCCTGCTTATTAAGAAAAGGTATTTCTATATTATCTCTATACTGGAAAAGTGTGGCAATAGGATGATTAAATGTAATTTCATTTTACAGTGTTATATCATTTTAATTAATGTAGATTAATCCAACCTTATGTGTGAAGCAATGAATAAGGAAGTACAGTTCATATACAGAAAAACCACAACTAGTAAATATAAAGTAACCCATTCTAGGTACAATGCCTAACATTCCAACTAAATTCCCAAGCCTTTGTAATAATATGGTTTACTGTATTAAAAGCTGTGCTTCAATCTAACCACACAATACTTGTTGCATTTCCTGCACTGGAGGATTATAGAATATCACTTATAACTGTGGTTATACACTAGTTATCTTCTGTCCATTTACTGGTTTATTGACTCATCTCTTTGCACCTAGATACATCCATCCATTTTCCAACCCGCTGAATCCGAACACAGGGTCACGGGGGTCTGCTGGAGCCAATCCCAGCCAACACAGGGCGCAAGACAGGAACCAATCCCGGGCAGGGCGCCAACCCACCGCAGGACACCCACACACCAAGCACACCATCCATCCATCTATTTTCCAACCCACTGAATCCAAACACAGGGTCACGGGGGTCTGCTGGAGCCAATCCCAGCCAACACAGGGCACAAGGCAGGAACCAATCCCAGGCAGGGCGCCAACCCACCGCAGGACACACACATACACACCCACACACCAAGCACACACTAGGCCC
Source organism: Erpetoichthys calabaricus (assembly GCF_900747795.2). Lineage (NCBI taxonomy): Eukaryota > Metazoa > Chordata > Cladistia > Polypteriformes > Polypteridae > Erpetoichthys > Erpetoichthys calabaricus. Next base: position 105,376,044 of record NC_041395.2, read on the forward strand.
AATTCAGAATCGCCAATCCACCTAACCTGCATGTCTTTGGACTGTGGAAGGAAACCGGAGCACCCGGAGGAAACCCATGCAGACACGAGGAGAACATGCAAACTCCACACAGGGAGGACCTGGGAAGCAAACCCGGGTCTCCTTACTGCGAGGCAGCAGCACTACCACCGCGCCACCGAGCTGCCCCTTGTACCTAGATGTTGAGATTTAATAGGTAGGGATATTGGCATTTTAATGTTTATTACTTATATGCAAATTTTACTATTCAAAATGTTGCCAAGAACAGTGCATTCAGCCAAACAGTGCTCGCCAGTCCTATCCGCGTAATCCCTCCAAAATAACATCATCTTGAGTTTTGAGTTGAAGACCACTAAAAGTCCTACTGTCTACCACGCTACTTGGCAGCTTATTCCAAGTGTCTATGGTTCTCTGTGTCAAAAAAAACTTCCTACTCTTTGTCCAGAATTTACCCTTAACAAGTTTTGAACTGTGTCCTTGTGTATTTGATTAACTTTAAAATAAGAGTCTTAATCCAATATAGTAATTCCCTTCAATCATGTCTCCTCTTAATCTTCTTTTATGTAAACTGAAAAGGCTCTTTTAATCTTTCCTTGTAATTCAGTCTCTGTAGCCCTGGAATCAGACTTGTCGCTTTTCTCTGGCCTTTTCCAGCACTGCTATGTCCTTTTTGTCATTCTGATCATTTCTTTTTGGAGATTAGATTAAATTAGATAAACTTTAATAATCCATCCATCCATCCATCCATTTTCCAACCCGCTGAATCCGAACACAGGGTCACGGGGGTCTGCTGGGGCCAATCCCAGCCAACACAGGGCACAAGGCAGGAACCAATCCCGGGCAGGATGCCAACCCACTGCAGGACACACACATACACACCCACACACCAAGCACACACTAGGCCCAATTTAGAATTGCCAATCCACCTAACCTGCATGTCTTTGGACTGTGGGAGGAAACCGGAGCGCCCGGAGGAAACCCACGCAGACACGGGGAGAACATGCAAACTCCACGCAGGGAGGACCCGGGAAGCGAACACAGGTCCCCAGGTCTCCCAACTGCGAGGCATCAGCGCTACCCACTGTGCCACCGTGCCGCCCAACTTTAATAATCCCATGGGAAAATTCAGATGCATACAACAGCAGAAAAATAAAAAACATTAATACAGCCAATGAATCGATAAGTAAGTAAGTAAGTAAGTAAATAAATAAATAAAAATACATTTAACAAGTACATCAGGTGGGAGCATTGAATAGCCTGATAGCAATGGGCAGAAAAGACCCTCCAGAGGTGCCTCTTAGCACGTCATGATGGAATGAGCCTGTAGCTAAAAGTGCTCCAAGACAGCACCTCCTGGAGGGGATGGAGGGGATTTTTCATGATGACATCCAATTTTGCCATCGTCTTCTTTTCCCCATCAGCTTCTGGTGTGTCCAGGGTTTACCCTGTGGTGCAGCAGGCTTCCCTGATAAGTTTGTTTGGGCATTGTGGTTCTTTTGAGCTCAAGTTTCTTCCCAGGTGGCTGCAGCGTAGAACTCCACACTGGCTACTATGGATTGGTCAAATATTTCCACTGGTTTGCTGCATACATCAAAAGATGTGAGTCCGGTTACTTCCCCAGGAGCATGCTGCATACATCAACAAACCAGAGTCTCTTCAGGAAGTACAGTCTGCTCTGTCCCTTCTTGTATTGCACCACTGTGTTGTCAGACAATTCCAGTTTGTTGTTTATGTGAACCTCGTGGTACTTGTAAATCTGCACCACTTCCACGTGCTTACCCTGAATGGTGACTGGTCTCAGAGGCTTCTTGGAACACCAGAAGTTCACTACCAGTTCATCTGTCTTGGTGATGCTGCGTTGCAGGTTCATGTCCTTTTAAACTTGTCCTTTTACAACAAGAAGAAGTCCTCCACAACCTTCCTGTACTTTGACTCGTCTCTGTTATTAATGCAGCCTATGACAGACGAGTCATCTGAAAATTTCTGGGATATGAAATAATACAATGTGTTGTGGAGAATAATTGAATGTATGCTAGTAGCACTGCAAAGCATGAAATAGTTTCAGTACATTACTGCAAAAACTGGACAGACTGAAACTTTAATGTTCATGAGCCTGGGGTTTCAGAGTCAGGTAAACACCACTCAAGAGTCTACCTCGATTCCATGAGAATGCTGCAGCATACTGCTTATTTTTTTTTTTTTTTTTTTTTAGATTTATTGTAGTTGAATATCTTCTCCATCAGAAAGGATTTACTACATGAAATTAAATATTTGTGGTTGAAAATAAAGTTGCATAATTTAAAAAAAGCATATACAGTAATCCCTCCTCCATCGCGGGGGTTGCGTTCCAGAGCCACCCACGAAATAAGAAAATCCGCGAAGTAGAAACCATATGTTTATATGGTTATTTTTATATTGTCATGCTTGGGTCACAGATTTGCGCAGAAACACAGGAGGTTGTAGAGAGACAGGAACGTTATTCAAACACTGCAAACAAACATTTGTCTCTTTTTCAAAAGTTTAAACTGTGCTCCATGACAAGACAGAGATGACAGTTCTGTCTCACAGTTAAAAGAATGCAAACATATCTTCCTCTTCAAAGGAGTGCGCGTCAGGAGAGAGAGGAAAGCAAACAAATCAATAGGGCTGTTTGGCTTTTAAGTATGCGAAGCACCGCAGCACAAAGCTGTTGAAGGCGGCAGCTCACACCCCCTCCGTCAGGAGCAGAGAGAGAGAGACAGAGAAAAACAAAGTCAAAAATCAATACGTGCCCTTTGAGCTTTTAAGTATGCGAAGCACCGTGCAGCATGTCGCTTCACGAAGCAGCTGCACACAGAAGGTAGCAACGTGAAGATAATCTTTCAGCATTTTTAGACGAGCGTCCGTATCGTCTAGGTGTGCGAACAGCCCCCCTGCTCACACCCCCTACGTCAGGATCAGAGAAAGTCAGCGCGAGAGAGAGAGAGAAAGTAAGCTGGGTAGCTTCTCAGCCATCTGCCAATAGCATCCCTTGTATGAAATCAACTGGGCAAACCAACTGAGGAAGCATGTACCAGAAATTAAAAGACCCATTGTCCTCAGAAATCCGCGAACCAGCAAAAAATCCACGATATATATTTAAATATGCTTACATATAAAATCCGCGATAGAGTGAAGCCGCGAAAGGCGAAACGCGATATAGTGAGGGATCACTGTATGCTCAGGTGTATATTTGCATTTGTTTGTGGTTATGAAGTGGGTCATAAGTCTTCCAATAAAACCAGGTTGTGGTGAATGTGAAGCAAGGTATCTTTTGGCTAAACTTAAAAACAAGTAAAAAAAATAAAGCAAGCTCAACTTATGAGCAAACATCTGAATTTTGAAATATTACCACTTAAAAAAATCAAACCTGGAAAGGCCTTAGCTCTATCTGATATGGTTCTCCATTTTTAAATATTTTTTTCCCAACTTTTTTACTTGTCTATATTGTTTATTTAGATTTGTAGGAAGTGCCTCAAAGAGTGAACGTCTGCTACTTTTTTATAGCAGCAAATGACAACCTCAACCTTACAACAGACCCATAGTGTGACGCTCTAGTTACCAATCTACACAAAAACAAGGAAACAATCTAGCTGATGTAACACAAACACAAAAATAGTCAAAGCTCTGTACGCTTTAAAAAGCAGATAGATTTACAAGACTTTACACTTTAAAAAGCAAAGTATTATGCAGATTGTTAATAAAACTGCAAAATGCAGCAGGAAAAGTTTGGGACCCACATTGATTCCCAATTTAGTACAAGCAGCCTGGAAGGGAGAGATATGCTTGTAAATGCTTTGTTGGAGCCAGTATGTCCTCCACCTTGTCTCCATATTAACACACTTTCTTTCATGATTAGACAGTGTTCTTCTAGACCCTGAATTAAATATATATTTACAGATAGTATATATGTCTACTTTTACGGGAGGACTTAAAGATGGTGTCAATTTCTGTGCCAAGCAAAATAATCAATTAGAGCTGCTTGATCAGTCACTCTTTCCATTACCACAGTATTGCAGCTGCAGTTGTCTCCTTTCATTTCTGCCCAACTGAAGGAAGCCATATAGTCACACAAGGTACTGTCAGACATGTGTGTTGGAGAGACAACTTCAGGGCTTGAATAATGCCAATTCCACCCCAAGTCAAGAGTTGGTGCTGTCACCTAATGCCTCTCCTCTCATTTCTGCAGATCTGATGACCAGCGATGTGAGGACAAGTGATATAATTTCTGGGTTCTGGTTCTCCGAGCCTATCTCTTCTGCCTCACCTGCCTTTTAACCAGCTCCACCACCATCTTTATTTATGGTCTGTATTATGACCTGTGCCAGTGAAAATGTTCTCATTGTTCATGTTAACTGCCTTGTTATTTTTCACCTTACAGTTATATGGGGATTGCTGTCTGGTGCTCCAACCCTTTATGATATCTCTGTCTTCTTATTACAGGTACCAATTAAAAAACTGTTCAAGAGACAGATAGATGTGACCTAAATGCTTAGAAACATCTTAGAGCAACAAATGCAATTGTCACTGTAGGACTCCATTTCAAAAGGATGTTGGTATCCATTTCACACTAGTGATGGCTCCATTTAATAATGCAAAAGGAAAGGAAGTGAGTGGTCAATTCCATAACAAGATACACAATAAAACAGAAAGCACCATGCAATGTATACATACAGACAGACTAAAAAACAAGGAATGCCGTGGACATCTGATTGAGTGAAATTCAGCTCAAACTGTATCAATAATAATAATAATTAATAAATATTTTAAAATAGCAGCTACTGTATTGGACTGGCTAGTGTTCCTGTGTAGGTAGCGCTTTATTATAAATAACAATACATTTATTTTTAAATTGCCTTTCATCAGCTAAATAGTTAAACCTGTGTGTCTTGACTGTTTTAATGCATTTCATAATTACAATTGATTTGAAAGTATCTCTCAGATTTGCATTATTTACAAAAATAAATCATTTTTGAATTGTGGGTCTAATATTGTTTATACACCTCCTAAGAATTTTTATAATGGCAGCGTTATCTCAACTTTATAAAATGTTTAAACAAATAAAAATAACAACCTATTTTAAAATCAGCAATGTACTCTACGTCATCACAAATAAATCTGTTTAAGATATTTTTTTAAAGTTATTTTATTTGGACAAATCCCTTCCACCATCAACTCTGTGGTAGACGGCAGGCAGTTCAACCCGGCCATCACGCCCCTGAGACGGAAGGATGGGGAAAGGCAGCTATTTGTGAACACTGCCTCCCCTAAAATGCTAGATGGCAGCTTCCCTGGAGTGTAGTGGTGCCCCGGATTCCCGCAGGGCATCCTAGGACTTGGAGTTCGGTTGCTCAGCCCAGCTGGGTACTGTGGGTGCCACCAGGGGGAGCTGTGAAAGGACCTGGGGAGTAATGCTTCTCTTGCAGCCCAGAAGTACTAGGAAGTCATGAGGAATGAAGCCCCAAAGTACTTCCGGGTTAATTAAAGAATTGGGATTCTCCATCTGACCCAGAAGTGCTGGTAGGTCACATGGGAGGAAGAACAGAAGCACTTCCGGGTCAAGGACTATTTGAAGGACTCCTGAAGACCCAGCAAGTGAGCCAGAGTTGGGAGGAGTGTGACAGAGCTTCTTGGGAGGTGTGGGGGAAGAGAAGACTTGTGTTTATTATTATTGTAATTCCTGATTTAATTGCCTGTTTATTGTGGCAGGGGTGCTTTGGAGGCACTGCTTAAAAGAAGATTAAAAGACTTCTTATTGCTTTTACTTGGTGTCCAGAGCGTTTGTCTGTTGGGGTTAACTGGGCAACAGCGACCCCTAGCGTTTATAACTCATAATAATAAACCACTTGAATACACATAATACCTATAATTATTACATCAAGTAGGGAATATGATCTATTATGCTGTTACCATGTTTTTGCAAAATTCTGCCTGAAATTGTTTTAATTCCTATAGTATAAGAAGGCATTTGTTAGATGTAGAGAATGTAGAGAACATTAAAATGAGGTTCAGTTGTTAAAAAACTCTTAAAGTATGCACCTGAGCAAGCGACTGAGTGTTTAAGAGCCTCTGCTTCCAGTCTGAATATTCTGTCATCCAAGAGCGTCTAACTACAAGACTAGACTTTAAGGGCTGCTTCCATGTACAATTTTCAGTACAGATGAACAATTTGTTAAATTATAAATTTTAATGAAGAAGACCAAATAAGCAGGACACTAAATTAAGCTCAAAGCATGAGAACAAAGACAGAAACTGAAAGCAAACAAGAAAATGGCACTTTGTATATTATCTGACACGTTTAATTAATATTTGAAAACCCTGCGCAGGCAGAAGAAGAATATGGGATATTTGCTTAATATTAAATGAAGATATATTTTTAAATTACCTTTGAACAAAGAGTTCTATTTATATCATAGTCAATAGAGATGTCTGGAACATCTCTGGTCTGCTTAGAGAGAATTACTGAATTATTCTTTTAGAAAGGAAGCACTGATCTCAATTACCTCATGATCTGACACCCAACAAAATGCTCCTTTTTCTTTGAATGATCTAATTTTAGTGTAAGAAAGGTGTGGCTGCACCACTTTGGCTACCCAACAGAGCTTCTATTTCTCCGGAGTGTTTCTTTTCTGTGGTTTCTTGGAATTATATTTCTTTTACAAAAAATTAAGCACTTTCAAGTTAAAAGACTACAGGATCACTGTTAAATTTTTAAAGGCTGAAACTTAGAAGATAGCTAGTGATCGGAGTCAAAAGTTCATGGTGCAGATGGGTGTGGCTGAAAAGCTCAGAAACATCTTAAAGCTGCAAGCGCGACTGTTGTCACTGTAGTGCACCATTTCAGAAGGCTGTGGGTATCGGTTTCACATCAGTGATGCCCCCATTAAATAATGCAAAGCTAAGAACTCAGTGAAATTGAAACAAGTAATGCTAATGTACACTGCTCAAAATAATTAAAGGAACACTTTAATCACACATCAGATCTCAATGAACAAAATATTCACGTAGAAACTCTTTACTGAGTAATACTGTGTAATACGTTGAGAACAAAATGATATAATAATGATCAGTGGAAACCAAAATCACCAACCCAATGAGGGTCACACAGAGAATCAAAGTCAAAAATTGAAATCACAGGCTGATCCTGTGAATTTCAACATGGCAACTCATAATATTACTCAATGGTGTGTATGGCTCCTACGTGCTGGTATGCACTCCCAACAACATCTAGGTATACAGTATGGTGCAAATGTTTTAGGCAGGTGTGAAAAAATGCTGTAAACAAAGAATGCTTTCAAAAATGGAAGTGTTAATCAATTATTTTCATCAATCAACAAAATGCAGTGAATGAACAAAAGAGAAATCTAAATCAAATGAATATTTGGTGTGACCACCCTTTGCCTTCAAAACAGCATCAATTCTTCTAGGTACACTTGCTCATAGTTTTTGAAGGAACTCGGCTGGTAGGTTGTTCCAAACATCTTGGAGAACTAACCACAGATCTTCTGTGGATGTAGGCTTCCTCACATCCTTCTTTCTCTTCATGTAATCCCAGACACACTCGATGATGTTGAGATCAGGGCTCTGTGGGGACCATACCATCACTTCCAGGACTTCTTGTTCTTCTTTACGCTGAAGATAGTTCTTAATGACTTTGGCTGTATGTTTGGGGTCGTTGTCCTGCTGCAGAATACATTTGGGGCCAATCATATACCTCCCTGATGGTATTGCATGATGGATAAGTATCTGCCTGTATTTCTCAGCATTGAGAACACCATTAATCCTGACCAAATCTCCAACTCCATTTGCAGAAATGCAGCCCCAAACGTTCAAGGAACCTCCACCATGCTTCACTTTTGCCTGCAGACACTCATTATTGTACCGCTCTCTAGCCCTTCAATGAACAAACTGCCTTCTGCTACAGCCAAATATTTCAAATTTTGACTCATCAGTCCAGAGCACCTGCTGCCATTTTTCTGCACCCCAGTTCCTATGTTTTCGTGCATACTTGAGTCGCTTGGCCTTGTTTCCACGTCGGAGGTATGGCTTTTTGTCTGTAACTCTTCCATGAAGACCACTTCTGGCCAGACTTCTCTGGACAGTATATGGGTGTACCTGGGTCTCACTGGTTTCTGCCACTTCTGAGCTGATGGCAGTGCTGGACATCTTCCGATTTCGAAGGGTAATAAGCTTGATGTGTCTTTCATCTGCTGCACTAAGTTTCCTTGGCTGACCACTGCGTCTACGATCCTCAACGTTGCCCGTTTCTTTCTGCTTCTTCAAAAGAGCTTGAACAGCATATCTTGAAACCCCAGTCTGCTTTGAAATCTTTGTCTGGGAGAGATCTTGCTGATGCAGTATAACTACCTTGTGTCTTGTTGCTGTGCTCAATCTTGCCGTGATATGAAACTGTCTTCCACAACCTCACCTTGGTAGCAGAGTTTGGCTGTTCCTCATCCAGTTTTAAGCCTCCTACACAGCTGTTTCTGTTTCAGTTAATGACTGTGTTTCAACCTACGTGTGACATTGATGATCATTAGCACCTGTTTGGTATAATTGGGTGATCATACACCTGACTATAATCCTACAAAATCCCTGACTTTGTACAAGTGTACCTATAAGAATTGATGCTGGTTTGAAGACAAAAGGTAGTAACACCAAATATTGACTTGATTTAGATTTTTCTTTTGTTCACTCACTTTGCATTTTGTAAATTGATAACAATAAACAATCATTATTTATATTTCTGAAAGCATTCTTTGTTTACAGCATTTTTTCACACCTGCCTAAAACTTTTGCACAGTACTGTACTTCTAATGAGATGGTGGATGGTGTACTGGGGATCTCCTCCCAGACGTGGATCAGGGCATTACTGGGCTCCTGGACAGTCTGTGGCGCTATTTGGCGGCGTTGGGTGCACCGATACCTAACATCCCAGTGGTTCTCAATTGGATTTAGATCTGGGGAATATGTGAGCCAGTCAATGGCATCAATGGCTTTGTCATCCAGGAACTACCTACACACTCTGGCCGCATGGGCATTGTCCTACACCAGAAGTAACCTATAGCTCACTGTACCAGCATAAGATGTGACAATGGCTCGGGGGATTTCATCTCGGTACCTAACAGCAGTCAGGGCACAGTAGCTTATCACAGGAAGCTTACAAGGACATGCCTCCCCAGACCATCGCTGACCCACCGCGAAACTGGTCATATTGGATGATGTTGCAGGCTGCATAGCATTCATCATGACATGTCCAGACTCTTCACGTCTGTCACATGTGCTCAATGTGGACCTGCTCACATCTGTGTAGAGAACGAGGCACCAGTGGCAGAGGTGCCAATTGTGGTATTCTTTGGCAAATGCCAGTCAAGCTGCATGATTTCTCCACTACCTCAACTCATCACCACAACACCTTATTATTATGTTACGTTTGTGTTTTTGTCACACTGTCACTTTGTTGCTTTTGTTTGCACATTTCTTAGTTAGCTAGTTTAGTTTTTCTGTTAATTTATGTTGTAATTTATGTTGCATGTAGCACCTTGGTCCTGGAGGAACGTTGTTTCGTTTCACTGTGTACTAACTGTATATGGTTGAAGTGACAATAAAGCCTACTTGAACTTGAACTTGAACTTGATGATGGGCTGTGAGTACAGGTTCCACTAGAAGACTGCTGGAGGTCATTTTATAGGGTCCTGGCTGTGCTCCTCCTGTTCCTCTTCTCACAAAAGAGCACATACTGGTTCTGTTGCTGGGTTGATGCTCTTCTATGACCCTATGAGGTATCTCCTCCATGCTCTTGAGACTGTGCTGGGAGACATAGAAAACCTTCTTGCGATGGCATTTAAGAATATGCCATTCTAGAGGAATTGAACTACCTGTGAAACCTGAATCAGCTGCAGGTACTGCCTCATGCTAAGAGTAATGACAAGGACACTAGCAAAATGCAAAACTAGAAAAGAATCAGTCAGGAAAGATAAGGAGAGAGCAATTGTCTGTGGCCAACACCTGCAAAACCATTCTCTTTATGGGGGTGTCTTGCTGTTGCTTCTTCAGTGCACCTGTTGTCACTTTCATTTACACCAAAGCAGGTGAAGTTGATTCACAATCACTATTACTTCCTTTCTGGACAGACTGATATCCCTGAAATTTAATTGAGTTGGTATTAGACTGGGGCGGCACAGTGGCGCAGTGGGTAGCGCTGCTGCCTCGCAGTTGGGAGATCTGGGGACCCGGGTTCGCTTCCCAGGTCCTCCCTGCGTGGAGTTTGCATGTTCTCCCCGTGTCTGCGTGGGTTTCCACCGGGCGCTCCGGTTTCCTCCCACAGTCCAAAGACATGCAGGTTAGGTGGATTGGTGATTCTAAATTAGCCCTAGTGTGTGCTTGGTGTGTGGGTGTGTTTGTGTGTGCCTTGTGCCCTGTGTTGGCTGGGGTTGGCTCCAGCAGACCCCCGTGACCCTGTGTTCGGATTCAGCGGGTTGGAAAATGGATGGATGGATGGTATTAGACTGTGATGATTAAGTGTTCCCTTAATTTTTCTGAGCAGTGTATGTCGATGTAACTTAAATAAACCAACTAACATAAGTAAGACTCATAGATATTCAACCTCCTCTCATATTATTATTAAAATGTTTAGTTTATCTGAGATGATTTGGTGTTAGACTGTGATGATTAAATGTTGCCTAAATTTTTTTGAGCAGTGTATTTAAATCACATCACTTGGTCAGTGCAAAAATTAAAATCCTTCAGTGTTGTATGCAAGTACCCAACAGCCATACTTGAGCAGAAGTAGAGATACCTTCCTAAAAAGTTAATTAAGTAAAAGTAAAATCTGCATACGAGAAAACTACTCAAGTAGAAGTTTTGAAGTACCTGATATTAGGTGTACTTAAGTACATGTAAAGGTTGGCTCTCACCCAAGAAGCAAGCAGCACAGGAACAAATTAATTTTTGTAACGCAAACACCTAATTACAATTTAAATTCAAGAACATATCTTGGCATCAAAAATGACCCCCCATTTTCCTCAAATAAACCGAACTACATGAAAATTGATAGAGCTAGTTTAATAATAACATTAGTCATTAAAACAAGCACTAATAATATTTAATAATATGCCTTACCAAGATATTATCACTTGAAGTTTCACACTCAAACGAATTATCTTCCAGTTTTTCTTGGGCTTTTCCAACTAGTTCACAATCTGTTTTCGAGCTGTGATGCCAAGGATAATGTGAGGAGAAATGTGAGCAACACATGTGATAAAGTGAGTGAGCCAAAGCATGTGAACACCCAACTACATCTCACTGTATCAGCTCTATCCCATTCAATAGGCTGCAGTGAGGATGGATTCTGAATGTAGCAGCATTAGCTGTGGAAATTATTTAGACTGGGATAGTGCATCACCAAAGTCCTGCCTCACCCTACTCTGCAACCTGTGGCGAGGTATACTTGGAATGACTATGTAACTGACCGGTGTGGCCCAGATGCTTCATATACACAAATTTTCCTAATGTGAGGGAAGCACGTATTTTAGATAATTAACTGAATAATTGCATAGCCCTTTTATTTTCTGGTGTAATATTGCAGCAATGAATGTGTCTAGCAAAATAAATCAAAGTAAAAGTAGAAATTTGTATTTGAAAATGCACCAGTGTAAAAGTAGACAGAAAATTTTACACTCAAGTTAAGTTGGAATATTCTCAAAACCTATTCTAGTACAGTAAAGAAGCATTTCTACTTTGTTATAATAAAACACTGAAATCCTTAAAATAGTAGCAGTGCCAGCAGAGGGTGGTGGGGCACAGAAACTGAGCTAAACAGAAATCTTTCTATTCCTTGAAAGACAACCGCCGCACAACTGCACAACCCCTCACTCTGGTCTACTAATGGAAATGTCAGGTTTAATTCAACATATGCTGAATCCTTTGGTGGCTGCGTGTGCATTGATAAGGCAGGTGTTCTGGAGGCGGGCACACTGGTGAACTTGCCCCTTCCTGTCCAAAGCCCTTTGCAACGCCACTACCTTAAAGGAATGGATTATTGAATCTTTGGATTCTTGCTTTGTTGGCAACTCTATAGCCCATCAAGCTTCAAGCAACATTTGCTTGCTGTCTCTTTAACTAGTATGGCATACTTTGTAAGCATCTTCTCTTTATTTCTTCATTCTTTTGTCAAAGATTTTCACATTATGGCAAATCACTCTGTTGTAGTTTCTAAAGCATTTGTTTATTTTGGAGTAATTAATGAGAATAAGCAGTAGTGTCTTATTTATCACTATATGTTTAATCAAAACTGGGTGATATTGGTTAGGTAGAGGACACTACTTTTTTGGGACATTAGTTAATCACAGGGACTACTCGCACACCCACACTCATGCAGGGCATGTATGGAATCTGTAAGTTATGTAATATACATGTAAAATATGTGGAAGGTTGATGCAAGTCTTACAATGACCAATTTGAAGAGGACAGAGGAAACCATGAAAGAATGTAAAGGTTATGCCACAGCTTTGTGGTTTGTTTCTACAGTCAGGACGACAACAAACTGATTTCTTTGATCACATGCTGACTCTATCTGTATGAGCTACATAGCCTCAAAAGATCCAGCAAATTGATTCCAGTTGAGACCAACCTCCTGTAGACAGTGCACCAGTGTGACTTGAACCCTCACTTTTTGTTGTCTTCTTCCTTGAAAAACATCAATAATCAGGGAGTCCATTATTGATCCCAACACTTTCTATGCCTTCATTTGTGTTCATTTTTGCAAAATTTCTTTGAGGATTTCTAAAGAAACTCATGTATAGGGTGAGAACTCACACACACATCAACACAGTGAAAAATGAGTGCACTACAGTTGGACTATAAATCAAACGCAGGTCCACAGAGTACTGAGCGCTGATCCAACACACCAGCAATGCCAAACAAACCAATCATTTATAGTGTCTTTCCTAATTACAATGTGTTTTTTTATAAAAATGCCATGTAAATAAACAGATGCTTACAAGTTAATTGATAGGATATCTCAAATGTATTTTATTCTGGCATCACTTCAGCATGAATTTAATATACACAGGACTAGGCTGACAGTAGGAATTGACAGAGAGCATAACAGCAATAGTACAGTGTGTTGTAAAAGTAATAAATGTAACAATAGCAAGAGATGAAAAGTGGAAGTGGAGATAAGAACTGAAAGCTACAAATCTCATGGAAGGACTTACTTTGGAGGGAGAAATCCACGGGGTACAACCCCTTAGGGCTCAATAAAAAAGTGTTTGGAGAGAAGGATAGCCGGCATCAGAAGATAACACTGTAAGAATAAATGACAGCCGGTCTGGAGTATTGGAATTTACAGCTTGGTAAGTCAGTAGCAGAACTTTGAAGATGATTCAACATCGGGCAGGAAGCCAGTGTAGTCGAGCCAGTTAAATGTGCTTCGAGTCAAGACGCTGGCTGGGGTATTTTTGCACTTGTTGATTTGTGGAGGATGGCAGTTGAAATAAAAACTGTAATAATCTAGCAAAAGAGCAAAAAAGAGACTGTAAGCAAAAACATGCAAATCATGATGTGCTAGGGCATTTGTATCAAGGGACTCTGGCTGGTTCTGTGCCTCTTTAAATTATTGATATCGGTTCTCTATTTAATTTTATCCAGCTGTGATTGTATATCACTGCTGACCCTCATGAATCTGTGAGAAGGGGCAGGTATGAGTCTAACCACTTTATAATCAGTCATTCATAGGAAATGTATTGCAGACTGGAGGCTAAGATGTATGATTGTGTTCATTAACATGGCAGTAAGCTTGTTGTAACAAATTATATGTGCACAGTATTTCAGTATTAAAAATTATTCAGGTTGTTTTTGGCTATTTTTAAGATTTTACTAGAGGATAGTTTATGGAATATGTCGATTGCTTCGTCCTGGGTGTGACGTTAACCTGCAGCCAATACTACAAGCAGGTCCTCCAACTTAAAGGAAAAACTTGGCGGTTGGTGGCAGGATTGGCACTCCAGCCACCATAAAAAAACCTCACACTGTTCCAGTGTGGTGTTGAGGGGAAACCCGCTGCACTCGGGTCCCAATCCAGGTGGTTTGTTGTGTGGTGGATGCGGCAACGCGCTATCAGCACATGCTCCCAACCTATGTTGGCTACTGCCTGCGTGGAGATTGCATAGTCTCCTAATGTCTCTTTGGAGCTCATCTAACTGGCGACTTTGCGTTAGCCTACTGTGAGTGAATGTGGACATATACATTGTTGTACTGCGCAATTTTATCTTGATGGTCGGGATAGGCTTTGATATCAACAACCCTGAACAAGATTAAAAAAACTCAAGAATAAATGGGTGAATTATTAAACGTCATTAAATCCACATATTGACACTACTTAATTAGTATGAATTTCTTAATCTCCCTCAAAACAATCACTGTAAATTAAACTTGCTTGACTCAGCACATTTTGGATATTTGCTCTTCACTTATAGTATAATGATATAAGAACTTTGGCACAGAGTTTGTAGACTTGCATAAAATCAGTTCTTTCTTGTCAACCTGTTAAAATGTTCCCTTACTCCACATAGCTTCCTAGTCTATAAAGTATGGAGAACACATTGCAAACAATAGTCTGTCATTAATCCACTTATTTATTCATCCATCTTCTGACCAAGTCAATCCTATTTATGAGGAGGGAGATCCCATAATAGACAAAGTAATAGGAAAAGAGACTTTTATTTCTTTAGGGTTACATATTTTCACCAGTATTTTTTTTTTTAATTTTACAGAACTAAGTCACAGCTGCAGAAAAACCATATGTTTATCGACTTATATAGATATGAGTAACTGCATAACATCCATGTATGGTAACTGCTCTGTTTGTGTTACAATTTATAATTAAGAACTGAACATTGCTAACTTTTAACTGTTAGTGTCATTTGAAAAGTCTTTGGAAAAGGAGAATCCAGAGGTTTCAAGATTAAGATCCAGGTTGGGCAATTAATATTTACTTTCATTTTGCCAGGGAGCACCAGTGTGTTGGTGAGACATGTAGAAAGAATCACAATGTACTCTATATGCTTAACAATAAATTTAAACTTAAACATGGTGAAGTCAGCTCAGAACACTGCACACAACTTACTTCTATGAAGAAAACACAGAATATAACCCAATGCCTTACAAAGATAAGCAGTATTGCTAAAAGATTCAGCCATCCAGCACAGACACTTTTTTCTCACTTCTAATCTGGAAAACTGTACGGACCAATGGCACTCATCTAAGAGATTCATGTAGGAAGGTTTACTCAGCAGCACTGCCTGGTTCTTCAATTGTTTAATGATGTATTTAATATTAGTGTTGTATTTATTATAGTTTCTGTTATACCATTGTTCCTAGTCTTTGGGAGACATGCAATATATTTAGCTGTACTGTGTTCAAATCAGAATACACTTTTAAACTCTAGAGATATTGCTGTTCCTTATTAGACATTATATAGTACACGCAAAGTAGTATGATTGTATATTGCTCTCCATTCTGTCAGCAATCATTCTAAACATATAATCATTTAGACTCTCGATTTGATCATAACGATTGCGTCTCTCAGTGCAGTTGAAATACATCCACTCAAGACTGAGCCATAACTTGAATAAATTCTGCAATTCATTAGGAATAGATGTGCTCCTGGAATCCGGCTCAAAAGCCACAGATGAAAAATTATTTCAAAAATGAGAGCATGTCCTTCCTCTGCTAAAGATCAATAAGATTGGGTGTAATTCATAAGAGAGCCAAAGAGGAAAAATGAAATGCTGCCAGTGTGTCCTCATGGCTAAGGTAGTTGGTTCAATACCTGGGTCTGATTCACTGTGTGACCTGGAGCAGTTCATGTCACTTGTTTGTTTGGTATCTGTAAAAATTATAATATAGTGGAGAAGTCGAAAAACATCTTTGGATGGTATTTACTATGGACAGGCACTGGAAGGAAAAAATGAGTTAAGAACATAGGGTCCCAGAATGTATATGTAATTCAGGTTCATATGGGCTACTGGTGAGAACAATTATTCTGATTTTGAATATCTTAGCAAGAAGCTTAGGATTAAAGTGAGGTGCCTTAGGTAGTTGAAAGGGACTACAAAATAGATAGAAAGATAGATAGGAAAGGCACTATATGACAGACTGGAAAGACAATATAAGACAGATAGGAAAGGCAATATTTGACTGACAGACAGACAATAGGTAGAAAGGAAATGCATTGTATGCATGACAGTTTATTACATTTATTTCCTTCATCACTTCCCAGTATTTGTAATCTACTAGACTAAGAGAAGGTAAATTGGAAGAAGAATAATCTGCTGTCTGTCTGTACCAGTTCAGTATATGAGGTACTGGAGATTATCAAGACCGCCTCATGCAGGAACCAACTCTAGAGAAGCACCACTGCAAAAAGGATAAGGTATTTCCCAAGATTTACTGCTAATGTAAAGTGCCCCTATAAATAAAATGCATTATTATTACTATTTTTATTAAATAAAGGCTTTATATGCTGGTTTAAGTCTCTTCCAGGTGATTCGTCCATTTGTTAATTTTTAGAACCTGCTTTTTCCATAACAGTACCAAGCAACACCATGTGCAAGGCACAAAACAGTCACACTCAGGCACACACACTAGGTCATTTAAGCCAACACACATGTCTTTGGTATGTGTCATGAAATCCCATGTGAACACAGAGATGATGGGCATTTTCCACACAAGCAGAATCCATTATCCATTATCAATCCCACTTAATAGTTTAGGGTTATATGGCCTGGAGCCATTTGATCATAAGAACCTACACCAGATGGAGCACAAGTCCATTGCAATGCGTAATCACACACTCACACTTACTTGCAAGGGACAAATTAAAGTATACTGTTGGGATATGGGAAAAAAACAGTAATACCTGAGGAAAACCCTCATGGACACAGTGATAAGATGAAAATGAATTCTAATGTAATACAGAAATATGGCGTACAAATTGAGTGGAAATTAGGGTATACAGTTTATGATTAGGCTTGACCCCAGCACTCCAGAACTGTGAAGCAACAGCACAAACCATTCTTATATATATTTAAGTAATTCTGAAGGTTTTTTTTTACATTGCTTGCTACAACAAAAAAAGAGACTTTTTTGCAGACAATGATCACAAAAGCCCTTGGTGAGTCTAATTAACACTCCACTGGTCAGCAGGTGACCATCCAGCCTCATGACTGACTGCAGTCATTCCCTCACCAGAAAAACAAGCCATCTCTAAAACAAAGGAGATTAAATGGCTCATTCTGAGATGAATCAAAAAATTCAGTTAGTAACATCTGATAGAAATTGTTGAACAGAATACAGCAATTGTTCATAAAACTGGATTAAAAACCAGGACAGAGCATTTCATTGTTGTTTGCTAAACTGAAGAACTGCCCCCCAAATGGCTCCTAGAGTGAGACCATGCCATTTACATCTCCCGTATGACCGTGCAGACTTTTCTTTGTAACTGGCAGGTGCTCAGGGACCCAGGAGCACACTGAGGTGATTTTCACTGGACACACACATGCACACACACAAACTTGTGCACACTGCCCACTTTCCTAGTGGCTCCTTTCACTTACATTGCTGTATTTGTCTAATGTTTACACGCCTCATTTCTTCACTTAAACATGCTGCCCTTTCGATCTCATTTACTTGTTTTCTTTGCTCCTGCGGTTCTGCGCTCCGCAGCGGTGATGACTCATTCTCTCTCTCCCCAGCAACACCCTCGAAGGCTTGTTTAACAATAAGACAATTTTGCACAGTGTTTCTGCTAAGCACTGCTGCATCAAGAGCAGTAATCTGTTTTATTGCATTTCCATTTGAATTAGGAATTAGCATTTAGTGAGCAATTACAGGAAGAATACCATTGGAAATCATTATAATAACTGTGATATATTACCAACATTGGCAAGAGCGACTTGCCTGAAAGGATCTTGCTCACTGTTTAGAGATGAAAAACAAACATTCATTACCATGCATCCCTTAAAGACAGGCTCTGGAATACAAGCTGGAGTGTTCTTATGTGATGTGTTACAAAAGGGCCCTCAGCTTGAAATGCGCTATATAAAGAGTGACTCTTTCACTTTTAAACTCTGTCCTGGAGTTCAGCATTCAAGAAAAGACAGAGTCTGCACAATATGTGTGTGTTTATATTGCTTGGGAATTCAGTTGATTTATGAGTTTTTGCATTTATTTTTGTAGCTGTTGCTTATTTTGTTTTCATTTAATGTCCTAGAGGGGGTGCACAATGCCTCGGTGATTAGTGTTGCTGTATCTTAGCTCCACAACCTTTCTTTCATTCCTCCAGATGGCCCATTCACTTTTTATCTGTAGTTGTTCTTTAAATGTGTATGCATTATCGAGTGGAAAGGATATCTGGCAACACTAAACTTAGTATGAGTCAGGATGATCTGCGGCACCACCGAGTCGAATCCCACCTTGTGCCTGATACTATCGATAACTTCTCCAGCTCAGAGAAGACCCAAAAATTTAATTTAAAAGTATGGATATAGAGTATTAGTTAGTGCTGCTGCCCCAAGGACCCAGCATCCTGGAGACTGATAGTTGCTAGTTGTCTCTGTAGTGTTTTTGTGTCCTTTCCATGTGTCCATGAACTCTGTTTTCTCAACCCACATCCCCAAAGAAGTGCAGATTAAGTTGACTGGCTATTTCAAACTGGCTCCTTTGTGAGTATGTGCATGGTTGAGCATTTGAAAAGGGGTCCAGGTCTCCATGATACTGGATTAGATTAAGCTTGTTTGAGAATGTTATGGTGTAAAAATGGATAGCTGGCCAGTTAGAGTATTTTGAAATGTGTGATTCCCTGAAGCAGTGATAGTCAAGTTCAGTTCTGGGGACTCCGTATATGCTTGTTTTTATTCCAACCAATTTCACCATCAGTACAACATTCCACACAATACTTACTTTATCAACAACTATTACCACTTCAACATGTATCGCCAGTGATGAGTCCACCTCTGATCATTAGCATGTACTGTCCATAACCAATGACCAACACAGGAGACAACTGAGTAAGCTATACACAGGAAAAGCTACTGGACCAGATGAAGTTCTTAAGTCCTGTGCAGACCAACTTTTTGAGTCCCCTGTCACCTGTTCAGTCTGTCACTAAGACTACAAAGAGTGCTGCTTCTGTGGACACATCCTGTTCCTGTTCCTCTTCCAAAGATGGCTGGCACCTCTTCACCTAATGACTACAGAGCAGTGGCACTTACATTTCACAATTTGAAGACCTTTGAGATGCTGGTCCTAGACTGTAGGAATTCTCTTGTAAAAGACCAGTTTGCTAATCAGACAAACACTGAAGTAAAGGATGCAATTATCTATATACCCCGCAAGGCTAATTCCCTTCTAAGCAAAGCTGGCAGCACTTAGAGGATTATGTTTTTTGATTCCTTCAGTGCCTTCGATACCATCCAGCCGTCCCTATTAAGGGTTAAACTCAAAGATATGCAGTTGGATGAGCCTATTGTGTCTTGGATAATAAACTATGTGTTGGGTAGACAGTAGTTTGTGATACAGTAATCCCTCCTCCATTGCGGGGGTTGCGTTCCAGAGCCACCCGCGAAATAAGAAAATCCGCGAAGTAGAACCTATATGTTTATATGGTTATTTTTATATTGTCATGCTTGGGTCACAGATTTGCGCAGAAACACAGGAGGTTGTAGAGAGACAGGAACGTTATTCAAACACTGCAAACAAACATTTTTCTCTTTTTCAAAAGTTTAAACTGAGCTCCATGACAAGACAGAGATCACAGTTCCATCTCACAATTAAAAGAATGCAAACATATCTTCCTCTTCAAAGGAGTGCGTGTCAGGAGCAGATCATGTCACGGAGATAGAGAGAGACAAAAGCAAACAAATCAATAGGGCTGTTTGCCTTTTAAGTATGCGAAGCACCGTGGCACAAAGCTGTTGAAGGCGGCAGCTCACACCCCCTCCGTCAGGAGCAGACAAAGAGAGAGAGAGAGAGTTTGTTTTTCAAGCAAAAATCAATACGTGCCCTTCGAGCTGACATGCAGCTGCACAAAAGATAGCAACGTGAAGATAATCTTTCAGCATTTTTAGACAAGTGTCCCTATCGTCTAGGTGTGCGAACAGCCCCCCTGATCAATCCCCCTATGTCAGGATCAGAGAAAGTCAGGGCAAGACAAAGAGAAAAGTAAGCTGGGTAGCTTCTCAGCCATCTGCCAATAGCGTCCCTTGTATGAAATCAACTGGGCAAACCAACTGAGGAAGCATGTACCAGAAATTAAAAGACCCATTGTCCGCAGAAACCCGTGAAGCAGCGAAAAATCCGCGATATATATTTAAATATGCTTACATATAAAATCCGCGATGGAGTGAAGCCGCGAAAGGCGAAGCGCGATATAGCGAGGGATTACTGTATTCGAAAACTGTCTCTCTGATGTGGATGTGAGCAACATTGGAACACTACAAGAAGCAGTCCTGTCTCTTTTTAATTTTACTCTGTATACCTCAAACTATAAATAAAACACCAGGTCATGTCACTGGTAGAAATTCTCAGATCATTCTGCACTAATCAGTTATTTTGACAAGGCGGATATGACGAAGTATAGGAGTCAGGTGGAGAAGTTTGGTTCTTGGTACATGAGCCAGAGTCGGGAGGTGGAGAACAAAGCTTGTCAGGAGGAGTAAAGGTGGAAAGAGGAAGAGAAAAGGAAGAAAAGACAAAGAAGGAAAGTACGCTTTGGTGCTGTGTTATGTGATTTGGAGCTGTGTTGTATAGCTACGAAATGGGAAAGGCGTTTCTCATGAAGAAAAATAAAAAAGTGTGTGCTGAACTTGTCTCCACATCCGTCTGTGACGGGGTTGGGGAACTGGTGCGCCCCCTGGTGGCCACTATATAAGAAGAAGACTTATAAGTCATAGTATTCTCCATAGTCCTCAACCAAGCAGTGTACCAAGCAGCAAAGAAAGCAATTAGGATATTAAGTTAAACTGTACAGTACACTTATGGGACCTCATCCATATGGCCGATGCCTAATAACTGTGAGGAATGAAATAAAGTAAAGATAGAAAGAACTGAATTTCACTTCATCCAAACGGGGACTATGAGGTGACATGATAGAAATGTTTAAAATTACAAAGGGAATTAGTAGAGTGGATGTCAGCTATAATATGATGAAAACGGTGAGAAC
This sequence comes from Erpetoichthys calabaricus, assembly GCF_900747795.2. Classification (NCBI taxonomy): domain Eukaryota; kingdom Metazoa; phylum Chordata; class Cladistia; order Polypteriformes; family Polypteridae; genus Erpetoichthys; species Erpetoichthys calabaricus. Next base: position 105,397,303 of record NC_041395.2, read on the forward strand.
TGGTATATTTCAGACAGGTCAGAAAGTGTATCTTCACAAAGATCTCCATAGATGTGTGGACTTAGTTACCAGGTGGCATAGGTGAAAGTAATAATGTGGCGACCTTCAAATCAAATTGTATCTTGAAAAGTTAAGTGAATAGAGATTGATGAGCTGCTTTGGACTGAATGGCCCAATCTTGTCAAAATTTCTTATGTTCTTATGACCACTTATGTGCAGTGCAGCTAATGCAGGAATTGTACCTTCAGTAATAAGCCTTTAATAGCCACCATGCTCTGCACTAGAACATCTTTCTTTGAACTGTTTTTGGAGTCACTTCATACTCGCTTGTTATCTGTTCTGTAATTGGTTTTAATGCAAAGTGCACCACTCTCCTGGTTGCAAGTATTTTGTTTCACATAGTATATATTGCTGTTAGGTAAAATGTACGAGGGTAAGTCAAAAATTTTCCGCACTCTGGCTGTAGAATTTATTTTTATGAACTTTCAGGAAAAACAAATATGTAATTTTTTGCCATAATCTTCCTGCTTTTCAATACACGTTGTCCATCTGTGAATAAGCTTTTGTATTTCTTCATTAAAAAATATTTCAGGCTGAGCTGCGAGCCACAAATGCAACACTGTCTTTACCTCTTCATCAGATGTGAATCTTCGTCTTCGTAGGGCTTTTATCAAAACCCAAGTCTGTCTTGGATTATTGCACAGGCAGAGCCATGGCTGATTTGCAAATGATTTGCCACATCATTTACTGTTACTCATCTTTTCAACAGAATAATTTCACGAGCACATCAGTCGTGAACATGGATGGGCGTCCAGCTCCTTCTTCATGGCTGACACTTGTGTTATCTTCCTTGAACCTCTCTGTCGATTCATACATGCTTCTTCACAACAAAACACTTTCTCTATACCGTGCACAAAGTCTTTGATAAATATCGGCACCAGGCACACCCTCAGAGCACAAAAAAGGAATCAATGCATGTTGCTCTAATTTCGTGCAAATTACAAGTGGGGCAGCCATTGTTTCTCACACCGCAGTTACAAATGATCTGATGTAACACATTCACACCTTCACACCAGTGACTGGGGAGACTGGGACCTCGTACAGAAAGTACTGATAAGACAGTGCTGCCAACAGAAGTTTTAATATAACCGGAATATGGGTAATTTTTGACTCCCCCTCGTATTATGCTTTATGGTTGTGTATAGATACTGCACAACTTTAGTATTATGTTCTTACTTTTGTAAATTTCTGAGTTCTTTATGTTATCCTTTTTGATCAGGTCATATGCTTTAGAAAGTGGAGAGAAGCAATGGGTAGCAATCTTATGGAATCCCATATGACACATGCACAATCCAGAGTGACAATAAATAAAAATAGAAAGCTCTGTCACAGAAGAAAATGTGCTTTCTCTATAAAAGATACTAAGCCTGGCAAATATTGTGTGCATTTGCACATTCCAAGGCCATCTACTGCAGTTATAGGAGTAGCATTTAAATGAAAACACCTTATGCACATAAGAGACCAACAGGTAAACAATTTCTTCTCCAGTGTGCAGTTTCTTTCCATTATGTCTGGGAGTTCTGTAATAACCTGGCAAATCATTCAGATGTTGTTAACATGGCAGGCTCCAGATGGCCAGTATGAGAGGCAAATCAATTACATCGACATAACTATCTGTTTCCTCAACCTTCTTTATCTCAGTCGAGGTTTCACAGGAGCCACAAGCAAACAAATCAAGTATAAGAATACATTAAAATTACTTAAAGGGAATTTTCTTGTAATTAAAACAAATGTGTCCTTTATACTTAGGGAAAAATGATTTGGTCTGTGTATGACACTGAACAGACGGCAAGATGTGGAAAACAAAAATGAGCATGTGACAAACAGTTCATCCATTTTCACTCTTTTTCTGCACTTCTAAGATCTTGTCAACTGCAGGTTGTCTTTTAAGAAGTGTAAAATATAGGCTGTAAATCTATCAGTGTAGATCAGTGGTCATCAAAATGTTTTCTCTTTAGTCTGTGGTCTCCTGAGGGCATGATAATGAACTTCAAATCCATTCACAATAATAATTATTAGATTGCTCTGTGGACCTGAATTACATTAAAGGGGGTTTGAAAATGGATGGATGAGTGGTAAACACAGTCTTGCTACTGTGGATGCACAAAATTGTAAATTGCTGGATTACAAGATGGACCATATGTAGGGGTCTGTGGCTACCTCTTGAGATCAGATTTTAATTTCATACCCGGTCACTTTCCGTTAATGTATGAGGGGATCCTTGGTTACCCCGAAACATGTGCATTCTAGGCTAAATGCTGACTCTATATCTGGCCCTTATGATGTAGTATATTCTGAAATTAATTGGCATCTGGTTCAGAGTTTGTATCTGTCTGGTGCTTGATGCCTCAAGGCAAAACTCTCCTTCACTAGGTAATTAACTAGAATTAACTAGTTTTTAAAATGAATGAATGGTAGCAGCAAAACCAACACTGGGTACAAGATGGGAACAAACCCCACAGGAAACATAAACAATTTAGAGTCAACAATTAATATGCACATTTGTAAGATGTGAGAGAAAATATTCCTGAAGACAAGAGGAATGCATATAAACATCACAGACAGTCAATGCAGGTGAAATGAGTGTGTACCTTGTATATTGAAAAGTTAAGAATCGATTTTGTAACGACATATTTAAAAGGGAATGCATAGTTGATCAAATGAAAGAATTTCATTACGTGATCATCGTACAAATGGATGGACAATTGCATTCCTCTGAAAAGAGACAAAGATTTGTCTTAAGAGGAATAAAAGATCTGGATAATTCAGAAAGGAACCAGGAAAGGCAAGAAAGAGGCCAACAAAAAATCAATAGGTGCAGCGAAACAGAAGAGAACTAAAATAGAACGAACATCAAAAGAGCATTTCAGGCAGTTAAAAATCTGACACATGTGAGTCAACATTGTCCATGGAAAGTCAGGAAAATGCCTCATCGAATAAAAATAGAGCTCACTGCAAAATGGACAGAGAGTCCTGCTTCCAGTGACGCAGATCTGTGGACGTACCAAGTTCTTAACTTTATAACAAGCAAGTAAAGCCTATAATTAAAAAAAACATGTAATAATACAGAAAGTGAATGGACCAGACTTTTTCACTCCCAAAACTAACTCAAAGAGTTTTGCTAATGTCACCACATATCTCAAGTATAGGTTTACAGTGCAAAAATTTGTTTTTTGCCTATCACTCTAACGAAGTAAGTCAATCTCTACTTACTGCATAGTAACAAGATGTCAGTCACTATGATCAGCCACCCTAGCACAGTCTCAGATTGCATGGTGACCACCCTTTCTACATAAATTATGACTTTGAGGAACAGTAGGTAGATCCAATGAAAAACATATTTCATTACGTGAGTACTGAAACACTATCATCAACATCATGCTGTCTGTAATGGCCAAATTCCCAATGTTAATTTAAGTTTGAATGCATGTACAGTAGTGTAGTACATAGCATAATTCTCCTAGATGAGGATGAAATTTCCTTTAAAGGCATATTACTGGACTTGATGCTGTATCCTTAAACTAATATATTTTAAAAAAGAGAGAGGTTTTGCTGCTGCTGGACTGTTTCACCACATCTACCATATTTGTTAAACTTCCTGGAACGTTTTCCATTGGTGACTGTAAATGCACAGATTATAAGGAGAGTAGCAATGGGTTTTGTCGGTAAACTCATGTTGACTGGACTAAGTGGCTTTATGAATTTTTGTTTGCATGAATGTAGTACCTTTTGAAATTGAAAATTGTGTTGCTTGATGGTTAAGGCATTTGGCTTTATCTAGGGGTTGTCAGTTCAGTCCCTACCTCTGACTCACTGTGAAACCTTGAGAAATTACTTAACTTCCTAGGATTTCATCTCAGCACACAGTTATATTTATGTTCTATACTGATAAACCATCTCAGGATACAAAAGGATGCTATAGATTGTTACGCTTTTTCAGCATAAATTTTCAAAACAATAAATAAATAAAATATGTGGCTAACCAGTGAATGAGATTTAAGATTCATTATGTAAGGCAAAATGTTTATTACCTCAGATGTAAGTGGTGGCCCTGTGGCTAATGTATCTAGAAAATCGTTGGTTCAGATCCCATTACTTCCAAAAGGGATCATACTCCATTGGGCCCTTGAGCAAGACCCTTAACATGAAAATTGCTCCAGAGGTGCTATACAATGGTTGACCTTACACTCTGACCCCACCAAAGGTCATGTGAAGAAACTATTTCCCCTCAGGGATTAACAAAGCATATCAAAACTAAATACAAAAAAAAATGCTAAGTGGAAAGTCAAAAATTAAATACTAATAACAATAACTAACAACATTAAACACTAATAAAAATAGTATATTGACAGGTTAGTACTTGTAAGTGGTGCTGACAATTTGTAGCGTGTCTCAAATGTTATGACTGCATTAGTCACAAATATATGATGGGGTCTATCATCTGATCAAATGACCAACAAGCAGGTTGATACATGTGTGGTACAACCCAAAAGAAGTCAGTAGCCATAAATGTATGTTTTTCACACTGCAAGGTTCCTGCTAGCTCTCTTTGAGTGTGGGATGAATTTTCCTGCTTTAGACCTTCTCTTAAAGGGCAAAGCAAATGGCAATAAATTCAAAGCACTTCTAATGGTCACATTCATCCTATGGTGAGCTTAGATTTACTTAGAATTGTTAACATAGCATGAGCAATGTCAATAGATGCTTTGTAGACCATGCATCATGGCCATCTCAATCATAAGGTCTCAGCTTAACTGAACTATTACATGATATCTTGGCAGAACATTTTACTATAGTCTTTAGAACAATCCGTCCTGGGTATGATGTTAATCTGCATCCAGCCCTGCACGTAGGCCCTCCAACCTGCAGGGAAAAACCTGAGGGTTGGTGGCAGAATTGGCACTCCAGCCACCATAAAAAAAAACTGTGCCATTCCATTTGAACTAGTGTGGTGCTGAGGTGTCACCCATCGCATGGCTGCAGTTGGGTCCTAATCTGGGATCCTGAATTGGTTTGTCATGTGGTGGGTGGAGCAATACGATGTATCAGTGCGTGCTCCTAACCTCCTCCTCCCCCTTGAGAACAATTGTGACTAATTCCTTTCTAAATTGTTAAATTTGATATAGCCAGCACTGCGGGTTTTTGCTACACATTGGAACTAAAGGAGACACAACATAACCTGCAAAAACACTATGTTTCTAGTATGGTAGAATTTGAGAAACACAGTAGGTGGCTCATCTTTCTGGTCTTCACAGTTTAGTTCTTTTAACCATATTACAGGTTCCAAGCAAAACATGCATGTATAGCATGGCAAGTCATACATCTTTATGTTAAGCAAGGTAAGTGAAAATTGTCAGGCAGTCCACTATTCACTTGTATAAATACATTCATTATTACAGCCTTATCCATTTTATTTTTAGAGCAGTTGACATTTTACCCAGGGGATGAATAACTATCCCTGAATAACAATTTTCATGTTGTTCCAGTATCAATTTCTGTCACAATACCTAGTCAACATCTGTAGAATTTTCATTGTACTGACAACACATTTAACATGTGACACCTCTAATTTAAATGTAGTTCTTCCCATGTATACCAAATCAGATGTATAACAGCACACTGTAAAGCTTACCTAATAACACAGTGACTTGATTGACCCCCAAGAGAAAGGCATTCACTCTGAAAAATAGCCATATAGTCTGAGATGTGTTTCTGTTTTTTGTTCATTTTCCATTTCTTACAATGATTCGGCTTTCATTGTCCTAGAAACTGTGTGTTTTACACAGACCCCCTATAAAGGCTTACTGCACTGTACTGTAGCTCGGTCTAAGTTAACTGTAAAATGCAGTCTTCCGACTACAGGCTTTAATAGTTTATGAATATTATATGTGAGGCACTTGGAAAAATAGTTATCTGAGATGATTGAATACACATCTGGAGAAGAGCAAACTCTGTCCATGGTATGAAGGTGATATAAGTTGCAGGCAGTCACACTTTCATTCCACTCTCCACTCCACTCACACAAAAATATTAGTTGTTGAACTGCAAATTGAGAATTATATCTGTTTTCCTGGAAGTCACTGATATTAAAACACAGGGCATGACTCTCATCCCATATAGATTTTCTTTACTTGGACATTAATAGAAGAGAAAGCCTCCATCAGGAAATAACACTCACAAGTACACACAAACACATGCAATGGCTCTACACATTCTACACCTGTGTGACTGCTCACAACTAGCAAAATCTATCAAAAAATTTGATCTGCATTGGAGAACCAGGCTGTAAGCCCTGATCAATCATTGCATATTATTATCATTCTCACCGGCCAGTTGGTCAAAGACTTAAACACAGCTTTGGTGTCACTGTGGCTCACTTAAGAGAATCAGCCTTCATCTTTTTTTCATGATGTATCTCATAGCAACAGCTCGGCATACAACTTGGCAAACTTGAACTGCCGTAGGTGGGCTGGGCTTCATTGGATTGTCTGAGGCTGCAGGTCGCACACTTAGGATGCAGGCTGGCATTTGAAGTGTAAATGTGAGTAGGAGAGTGAGAGTAAGGGCATGTGGGTGAATGTAGGTGTGAGCGAGAGTGTGGGAGTCTTAGAGAGCACGTGTGTTAAGTGGTGAACATCTGCTCTAGCGCACATGTGAGTGATCATTTAAGCACACAAGCCTGAGTGTGCCGGCACTCTTCCAGAGCCAGTGATTAGTTGGGAGCCACGCCAGACCCTGCACCTGCGCATGCCCTTTTTGCGGTCAGATTTTGCTTCTTATTTCTGGACGTCTCCTAAAAGGATTCAGCAAGATCCATGTCTGCAGAAAAAGTGCAAATTAAGCTTCATGTTGACATTAGCAAAATAAATAAATAAGATTGTATAAACAGTGCGGGGTGCAGAGCCTGGACTGCTTCCCTCATCAGAATAAAGTGATGAAATTGTGTGGGAGGCAGCAGCAGAAGCCTTCTCCTCTCCGAGACGGGGGGCACAATCAGATTACATATTTATTACTAGAAAAATGAAATAAGGGATTCCCTTTGGAGAGAAATTAAATAACTTCAGGATTAATTCTAGCGGGTACAAGGAAAGCTCAATGCAATAAGAAATGTGACTGCTCGATAGTTGTGTGTTTTTGATGAAAGGCAATATGAATATTTAGGAGATGGCTACTTGCATTTGAATTTATTTTTTTTAATGTGCTCATTCAGCGCCCACACGATGATGAAAGTCCTGACAGTTTGATTACAAACCTCAAAGCCTGAATTCTTAAAGCACAGAGGAGGAACCATGCCCTCTTAATATCTGGGGCTTTGGAGCAGTCAGGCCTCTCTTGCTGCCCACCAGACTAAGGCAACATCAAAAACAGTAAATAAATAAAGAAAGGCACAGGTATGTTCAAGGTGCAACCTTTTATGGGAAATGATTTCTCTGAGCAGTTTCCTCTAGCAGCCACAGTATAACCAGCATGGATTTCTAAGTTTGTTGGGTGCAAACAAGGCTGCAAGTGATTTGAATTTGAAAACAAAAGTAATTTATAATAACCTTATTAGTTACATCTCAGACAAAATGAACAGTTCAGTAATAATCTGGGAGAAGATTGCATGTGTCTCAGTCTTACTTAGGTTAGTTGGGTTATTAAGTTACATCGATACATTTTATCACGTGCATGTGCTTGGGAGGCAGCTTAAGGGCTCTGGTGATGGTTGTTACTGCAGAACCAATGATTGGCATCTTCTCTCCTCCTCCCTCTGCAAAATGGAAGACTGGAGACCATGCCACTGCTGACAACACTTCCTATTGTCCGCCTTCCTGGACCCGCCTCTTCCTGTCTATAACTCATATGACTGGATGTAGGGCCAACATTTTTTTCAGCTCTTTGTTGGATTCCTGTCTGAAAACATTTAATAACATCTTTGTAAAAAGATTGTTTTGTTTTCATTTTAAAGGGGCATAGATATACCCCGAACCCTTTTCTGTGTTTGCAGCCTTTATATACTGTATTTTCACACATGTGCACATAGGAGGTGGTTTACAGGCTCAAATGGTGTTTATTCTCAGCTGGACCAGGGGTTGGCGCTGTCATCTGATCCTTTATCCTCTTTTCCCTCTGCACACCAACTGAAGACCATGCCACTCAGTGACATCACCACTGGTCCTGCTACCAATAACGTCACTTCCGGCACCTTTTGATGATGTCACTTCTGATACCCAGAACCCATCTACCTGCCACATCAGTTCCTGTTCCGGCATCCCTGACTCCACCTCTTCCTCTAATCCACCATACTGATAGCCCAGACTCAGTACCAATATTAAGTCCCATATAGCCCTGTGGGACTTCAAGAGGATGTTACACCCCAAGGGGACTGCCAAATAGCAGTTTGGGGGAGATAGCGCCCTTCATAAGTCATCTCCCCCCTTTCATTGAGGAGGTGTCTTGGTTGGGTAAGGGCACCGACTGCCATCTGTCACAATATATATATATATATATATATATTGTCACACACGTGCGATTAGGAGGCAGTCAAAAAGCCTAAAGGCGAGTGAAACATCACGAGATGAAGGCTTGTCATGTGGTATTTACCGGAATCTCTTCTCTCCACAGAAAACCGAGGAAAAATAATTTCCAACATTTCCGTGTTCCAAAATGGCCGCCACGATGTCACTTCAGGTCTCACAAACTTGCGTCACTTCCGACACTTCCAAAAGACATCACTTCCGGTTTCATCAAACGACGTTGTTTCCACTTCCTGTTGCAACGTCACCTCCTGCCAACCATTTCCTATTCCCATAATTCAGCTCTGTATAAAAACGCCATTTTGTCAGATAAACAGTGTCAAATGTTACCTCTTTGGTTCTCTTTGATCATTTATTTTGCTACTTTGTCTGCAGGACAATATACGGGGACGGCCCCCAGCACTTTGTTTTTGTGAACGTTTCGTTCTTTATTTGAAGATTCTCCACAACATATATATATATATAACCACAAGGGGGCACCAGAGAGCCCCAAACCACAGGCACAGTAAAGTACCACACATGTGTCATCCCATGCCATCCCATGTGTCCTTCCATTTAGGCCTCCTGTCTGGGTAATAAGACATCCTCCTTCCTGTCCGGGATGCCCTTTCTCCTCCTACTATATATATATATCTTACTATATATACTGTAATGAGGAAACAGAACATGATAATTAGTTGATATACTGAACCTTCAAGGTATAACCCTGCTTAATGAGGGTGTGAAAACAAAGAAAAAGAAAAAATGGTCAATGCTGTTACCTGAAAGGTAAAATAATACAAAATAGGATTTCAACACTTCTGCAGGGGAGCTACATCACTATATGCTAATGAATAGTGACACTCAGTTCAGTGCACATGGTGGAAGGGGCAGAGCTCTTGGAACTGTGAAAGAAATTATGTCAGTCATCTTCTGGGCATTGGTCTTCAAGACTACAAAGATGTTAGTGACAGTGCTTGCCTATATCTGGGAGAGTCAGTACTTACCTTGTCAGAACCCTGAAGTGTCCCTTGAGTGCATATGTGTGAAAAAAGATAAAGAAACCCATCTTATTAATACCTCAGTCTGACTGGTTTGTGTAATTTTACTACTTGGTGGTGCTCAAAAACTAAAACACAGAAAACCAGCTGTTTTCTTATCCTCCGACAATACTGGTTTGCTTTTTTATTGTTGTGCTTTTTACACAACAGCTGTTAAATTCTCAACAGCTCTTTCTGGAGTTCCTGCACCCCGGGGGCCCCAGCAGACAAAGAATCCCAGCATATATGCCTTTACAATTCTCTTATCGGAGGCAATCTCCTAAACCATTCTGTGATCCTTTGAAAACATTTTTGTGCATGTTCCAGGAGACGTAGGTGACACAAGGTACTTATTATAAAATGTAAAAAATATTTCAATGGTGTTAAAAAGTTTTCATGTGTTGCATGTTGGTTTGATATACAAGTAAGAATTTCACTGTACATTTGACATCGCTACACCTACTCCTACTACTCGGATTACGACTGCTATTCCTTCTATACAAGGAAAGAGAAGAACAGTCTATAAGGCATAAGGAGTTGTTAAATTCTACTCCAGAAGATTCCTTGTTCTTCAGGAGGTTCCTACAGGAAGTGGGCTGTATTATGAAAACTACAGGAAATATTTACTACACCCAGTTGTATATTTCAGTTATACTGACCTTTGGGAACTATACTGACTCAAGGGAAAATTGACAAATTAGTGAGCTGCAAAATAACTCAATTTGAATCCTGAATTGATCTTGTTTTACTAGGTGGCCTGGTGACTCTAAATTGACTCGATGCAAAAGCAATCTTTCCTGGGAAGGACCCTGCTTTGGGCTTAATGGTTCAAAGGTTGACTCTGCCTCCAATCATTTCTAAAATTGGATTAAATGAGTTGAGGAAGTGATGGATACATGGATATACAGTATATGCTACTTATTACCTAGATTAGCCACCGTGGCTAGAGGAAACATACTGTAAACTACCCTTATATGTACAGTAGCCAGAATGCTGATTCAAGTACTCCTATAGCGGTGATAGCACACTGATACTTTACACACCCTTTCTAGTGCTTATGATCATACTATTAATATAAAATGACAATCAGAAAATATATTTGGATAGCAATCAGTACAATGGTTCTGTTGTCAGCACCGCTGTTTTATAGTTTCAGAATCATGTCTGCACATTCTCCTTGTTTTCAAGTAATTTTTCTCCGGATGTTTTACATTTCTCTCACATCCCAAAGACACACAGCTTAGGTTGACTGCTAACTCTAAAATCATCTGGTATAACTGAAGATAAAGCATGATTACTCTCATACTTGTGGGGGTTTTCTTCAGCTACTCTGGTTTGTTCCCATACTCCAAAGTTGTACAGTTTCATCTCATGTTGCTGGATAAACTTTGGCACATCTTAACCATTTACTGGAATAAATTATTTTGAACAATCAATAGATATTCAATAGATATACTAAGATCTACCACAGCTCTTTCTGGCTTTATCATTGTTTTGGATGGAATCCTTTTGGGTTTGTTTTTCTTTTCATTCCTTTTGTTAATTATAAAACTGTTTATTGTTTAACTCCTGTTGTGGTCACAATAACAAATTATTGCAAAAATCTAAACAACCTGAAAGAGTATAACAGGTAAAGAAGAATTTTATTACAATTATTACTTCAAATATAAATTTGGGACACATGTCAACAAATGAGTTTTTCAGGCTAATCTCATTTCTTTCACCTCAATCAAACAGAAGAAATCATAATCCAATGAAATTGCAAATATGAAACATGACGAAGAAAACTTGTTGTCAAATGAGAGGAGCCCATTCAGTCCATCAGGCTTGCTTGGTTAGCAGTGATGTTATAGGCATACAAACTCTAGTGGAGGCCATTACTGAATTTTTCTATATGTGTGCAGATGTTGCTGTTAACATGAACGTACCTGACTAATAATATCATGTTGTTCTTTAGCTAATGACTAATAACACATGAAAGGTCACACACCTTTTGCATCACAAAAAATTGATCAGGCAATGAAATGCTGGTGCCTAGTGTGTCTCGATTGGCATGAGACCATTGTGACACCCACTTACATCCTCAGCTATGAAGATTTAAACATTAAGTAAAATATGAGCCTCACAGAATTTCTCAACTATGAATGACACCCCAAGTTTAGAATCAAATGACTTTGACTTAAAAGAAAAAAAATCAAGCCAAAATAATACAGAATGAACGTGCGGATATACACACTGAATGCACAGTAGCAGTGCCATCCATCATGCAGGCAGATGTTTGTTGGTCAACATGACGCCAAGTTACTGAGGAAAGCTTATTATTTTGCAAAACATTTGGTTGGACTTTGCCCCACTGGCTTCTATAGCAAAATTGCCAAAGTTAGTTAAAGGGCTAAGCTGAGCCAATGTCTCATTCAGACATTTTTAAATGCTATTAAAATTTTAATTTCAAATGAATCAGTAGTTTTTTGACATTTGCATAAGACTTTGTGTGAAGGTGTGCTCCCAGGATTCTTTACCAATGCAATTTTCCTAAAGGTCAACGAGTATGAATCCTCATACACCTTTGAAACTCTTGAACACCTAGATTAGGTTCCTACATATCTTCCTAAAATTATCAAACCCAGAACCTTTGGATGTCGGTGTTATGCTGTTGCAAATGATGTCTTGCCTGTGACGGACTCACCTATAGACAACCATCAGCTTTCCATGTGTAATGGACCAAATGGGAAGCTCCAATAGGTATTTACTACCCTCACAGTTGCCTGATTTCAACTTTTCTGGTTATTTCAAGAAAGAGATGGAGAATATGAAGAAACAGAAGAACATTTTATAGTCAGAAGACCTCCTTTTTTCAGTGCATATGATTTATTATTAGGCTGATTTCTTTATCCATAATGACTTACAGCATTTGAGATACAATTGGTTACATTTCTTCTGTGTTTTTTTTTTTTTTCTCCAATTGGAGCACAGGTAGGTGAAATAACTTGGTCATGGCCACACAGTGAGCTCACAACCTTAGGGTTTGAAGTCAAAATTCTTAACCTCTACACCACACTGCCTCCTTGATTTGGAGATTACATCTACTCTGCAGTATATACTGTATATAAAATCCTAAGCCTAAAAGTGCAACGTTTTTATGTCACGTTTTTTGTCACGCTTTAAATCGGGCTTATTTTAAAACCTACATATATATGTTTGCCATCATTCTTTTCAGACTTTATCGAACTTTAATTTGATGTTATTAGATTTTCAGATTCCTATTCCGTTTTTAAATTATAAACTAAAAAATACCAAGAACTCACTTCTTGCGAGATGGGATTTCGTGCCAAAAGGTTTAACCACACCCAGGGCCGGAAATAAAACACAAGCAATAGGACAGCTGCTGTACAGGCTTTTAAATGTTGGAAGCACAGTGCAAGATGCAGATCATGCGGCACGGCAGCAGCAGCAATACAGCAGCTGATCGAGAAAAGAGGTGGTAAAAAAATTTATTTGTTTCCCATTATATTACCATTTAAGGGGGGGGGGGGGAGCGGGTTTCGGAGGAGTGACCGCGTCTCCTTGTGGTGCATTCAGCCTCCCTGTTTACAACATGAGCGGCAGAGACGCAAAGTGGCTGGCAAGCAAAGCAAGCAGGGGGGCACTCCCTAGTAACACATAAAGTTACACCTTAGTTAACATAATCAGCAGAGTTTTGAAGAGGAAGAGGAGAGGGATAACTTCACAATGAAATATGTGGCAGAAGGCCTTCTTAGTTGCAGTCCACTATACATATTTCTTAATTTTAAATAGGAAAGAGGGGAGTACATGCCATGAGAAAATCCTTCTTTTGTTTAGTTCCAGCAGTCAGCTACCTAGAGATTTCAAAATAAGATTTTTACTTTTTTCTGACACAGTGCATCAGAATATGGCACAAGCAGCTTACAAGGGAGAGGTTTATTTAGCAATTAATTTCCTCTTCGGTATAAATTGGCAGCATACACTCAGTGTTTGGCACTGGAATTGCCTTGAAACAACAGCACAGGTCCCTGGTGACAGCAGACGAAATATGGAACATACAAACCAGGCTGCATAATCTGTCTAATACAATTATTAATTAGACTTAAAACTTTTGTCTGTTTTCTTAATTAATCAGTAAAAAAGGGAATTGATGACATTTGAGCTAAACTCTGTACTATTCTTACCCTTTAAGACAGAATACTACTACACCATGAGATGTTATTGAAGAACTATCCAAAAAAGTGAGTGCAAACAAACAAGCACAACACCTGCACAAACAAGAGTTTTTCCTATCCATGTATGCACTTGGCAAGAGGAACTCCTTAGTCTAAGGAGGAATGCATTTAGTCTTGTCTTTACTTTTAAAGTCAGATCTTCTGTACTTGCCTTCTGATTCCACTTCATCACCCTTTCATCATCAGTCACTGTCAAGACTCTTCATGTGACTCTGGACTCCTCACTTTCGTTCATCATATGTATTTCTTAAATGACCCACTCATGTCATTTCTTTGTTCATAATATTCAGACAATCCGACGCTTCCTCACTATTGATGCCATGCAACTCCTGTGTGCAGGCACAGGTTCTCTCTCTCCTGGCAAGGCTTCCTTCAGCTTTTATTTGACCTCTCTGCTCTTCAGTTCAGTCCAGGGCCCCCTTAACAGCATTATAGGTCCCCCACGGGCAAAGCAGTGCACTGGGGCCCCTACTTAAACAACCACTCACAGGAATAAAAATGTAAATGCTTGATAAAATTAAACATATTTATTGTATTGGTACTTCCAACAAAATCAGTGTTTAAAAAATTAAAAACATGCTGTACAGCAAAGATTAATAAATATCACATGATATTGAAAAACACAAAAATTTCAACATATAAATGATACTCAATTGGCAAACCATACAGCATGGGGCCCCTATGCTTGTGGGGTCCCTGGGCCACTGCCCAGGTTGGTTCACTCCTACTACTCCTCTTCTTCGGCCTCTCCACTGACTTCCTGTTGCTACAAAAATTTAGAATAAAACTGTTGTCTTAATCTACAATTCTCTGAATGGCCCTGCTCTTCAGGTTCTTCAGTCTTTGGTCTCTCCATAGTCTCTCTTCTGCCTCCTCCTGTCTGCTGACAATCCCTTCTCTTCCCAGACGTGGCACAACTAAATAATGCTTCGCCATTGTTCCTCCAAAGCTGTGGAGTGATCTCTCTTTGTCTATTCAAACTGCTTCTAATTTACTCATGTTTTGCTGTCTTTTGAAAAATGTGCCTTTTCAGTAAATATTTTTGATGTGCTTAATTTCTCTTCTACAGGATAGCTGCTGTTGTACTTAAAAAGAATTTACGATACACGCATTTGTTTTAGTCTAGCTGCAGATATAAATATATAGTAGTAGTGTTAATTACTTTTGCTCAGTTCTTTATTTTGTTCTTGATAATTGCAAGTTCAAATGTATTATAACTTGATTTGTAAATTGTTTTGGATAAAGGCATCTGCTAAAAAATAAATAACAATAATAATACTTTGCATCAACTACATCTCTTGATGTTCATTGTGGTAACATGCTAAACAGGTCTTTCCACTATTCCCAATAACAGTTTTGGACTTTTCCTAGGGAATTCCTAGACAAGCTTTGACAGTAATCTTTCCAGTTTTGAAATTGTTTACTAGCAAATAATGGTAGAGTAAAAACTAAAATAAAATAATGAAGCCAGCATAAGGGATAAACACCATGCCTACAAAAAAGTAGGATTCAGGCGCAATGTCTGTCAAGACACTGAGATGTGCATGACAAATCCAGATATACCAGACACTGCCAATTATAACATGTTATTGGTGCAAAACTATAAAACAAAGAAACTGTACCCATCTCAATAGACTAATTTTGACACAAGTAGGCCATTCACAAACACCCCTCCTCCAAAATCATTTCTCTAAAGTAACTTCATGTCTCGCTTTCAACATCCCTAAAGTACTGCTCTCTATCATATACATTGGTAAATTATTTTATATGGTTCTCTGAGTCCTGGATCTTGGATCTTGGATCCAAGATCCAGGCCTTTAATGACCGCTTGGGCATAGCCATCAGCAATGTGTCTGTTTGACTGCAGAGTGAGTGTCAACCTTGTCAAGAGGTTTACTTACCTAGGCAGTGACATTCATGCCTCTGGTGACTCTTTCTATGATGTCAGTAGATGGAATGGGAGAGCATGGGGGGTCATGAGGTTACTGGAAAGGGGTGTGTGTGGCGCTCCCGATATCTATGAAAAAGGATGAAGGTCCAAGTCTTTAGAGTCCTGGTGCTTCCTGTCTTGCTTTATGGTTGTGAGACATGGATGCTCTCCAGTGACCTGACATGAAGACTGGACTCCTTTGGTACTGTGCCTCTCCGGAAAATCCTTGGGTACCATTCGGTTGACTTTGTGTCGAATGAGCAGTTGCTCATGGAGTCCCAAATGAGGCACATTACCTGCATTGTGAGGGAGTATCAGTTACGGCACTACGGCCATGTGGCGCGTTTCCCCGAGGGTGATCCAGCTCGTAAGATCCTCATGGTTGGGGACTCGAGTGGCTGGACCAGGCTAAGGGGTCACCCACGTAACACCTGGCTGTGGCAGATAGAGGGAAATTTCCGGATGGTGGGACTGGACTGCATGTCTGCCTGGGGGGCTGCCAACTGGGATCCTGAGCTGTTTCATCATGTAGTGGGTGCAGCAAGTCAACTTGACTTGACTTGACTTGTTCTCTGAGTGAAAAAAACATACCCTACAGTCCAGAATCAGCCTAGTTGCTTTTCTCTGGATGTTCTCTATTGCTGCTTTGTCTTCTTTCAGATGTGGTAACCAAAACTGCACACAGTACTCCAGATGAGGCCTCACTAATGCATTTAGCTTAAGCTTAACCTTTACATGTTGTATATTCCACACATTGTTATATCAGTGATTCCCATCTGCCTGTCTGTTCTTTTCCCTTTTTCTAGTCCGCTAAAATCACTTAACTCCCAGGTCATGTTTTCTTAACCAATGTGAACACTTTTCAGATAACATTTGACTGGCTGCTTGATCTCCACTACTGGCTTTCCGATCTAATATTACTAAATCTTGACACTTATTACTCCCAGAGGGAATCCCCCTGTCTGATCTTATATTAGTAAATCTGGACAGTAAAATCTTGGCTCTATAAAGAAATCAGACTTTAAAAGAGAGTACCGGCACTTACTTATTACCTTTCACTCCATTTCAGGCACTGATTGTTCAAATTATGATAAAGAGTAAATAAGATTATTATATTTTCCATACTCCCTGCTCCACAAAGATTTTCTCAGACTCCACCAGTTCACAAGTCAGAAGTGATGAAAACCACTATAGAACCACTGTTCTACAACACCTAACCACATTTTTGCCTTTTAAATTCCTTCTGTACACCATTTAGACATATATATTTGAGAGTCTACTTTCAGTAGTACTTTTTGTAAGATGAATTTTAAAATTTCAAATGCCTAATTGTATCCCATAGATATTCTGCAGTTTTGAACAATATAATGGTCTTCCTTAGAGGCTGAATTTTAGTAGTATCACCCATGTCTTCTAGCACCATGGCTGTCTACAACAAAAAACTTTAGCTTTTTCCTACTTGTAATTCTTAAAGTTCATGAAAAAGAAAAATACAAAACTACTGACCTTCATACATTGCTTGTTTGTGCCATATGTCAATTTACATATCTTAAAACAAGTCTGTATGCAACTGTCCATTAAGTCTACCAGCATTTGCTAGCTTATGCTCAATTGATGTTAATACAATGTATTATGGATGAACACCAACCAGTGCTAGTAATGACACCAAGGTTTTTTTTTTGAACAGATCAGAAAATTGAGCCCAAAAACTCACTGAGTTTCCTACATCTCCCATGAAGCCTATACTTTACTTTACTTCTTACCTATACACCTGGCATGCAATTGATATTTGGGCTTCGGTTTTTACATATTGACAGCAACATATGAATTGAATAATTTATTTTTCTTTGGTTATATTCTTGAATAAAGGTGCACTTGTTTTGTTATTTGATATTTGAACTTCAGTCTTCACACATTATTAATTTTTACGTCAACATTTTATCAATTATACATGAAAAATGTTTCTGTTTTAGTTATGTGTTCAACATTTAATGCTTCGCATTTCCTGTCATCCTCCATTTATCCAGATTATAAATGTATATAAATATACATATATACAAATATACAAATATATGTATATATTCTAAATAAATGTATATTATTTACCCTATACAACTCAAGGCACTTCACACCCAGATAAACAACTTGAGCTCTGAGTATTTTGCGTCTCACTTCAGCTACGTCAATGAGTGGGATCAGATAGCAGGCTGCTTGCTGGTTGTGCTGATTGACACATTTGCAAAACAAAGAGGCTGATGAAGAGGTGCGAAGGAATTTAATATGGCCTGGCATTAAGAATTTTTTTGTAGGCTTCAGGGATTCTAGTGTTAAAGTGAAAGGAAGGCAATGACAGCTGATGAGTGTCATAGAAGAAGGCATTTGAAGAAGAAGACAGACAAGCAGGTATTTGGAATAGAATAGGTAGTCAGCATGCAAAATTTCAATTTATGTACCCTAGCATTATAGAATTAAAAGAAAGGTCAATGTTCAGAGGAGACAATGATTTTAGGTTTTGGTCAGGAACAACAGGAGTGACCAGAAGTGACAACATGATGCCTTCATGACAAGCAAGTGTGAAGTGTTTTTTATGCTTTTACAGTACTTACAAAAAATGTTCACATTTGATTACTACACAACATTAGCTCACAGTGAATTCATTTTGGCTTTTTTGATATTGATCAACATCAAAAGACTCTTAATATCAAAGCGGAAACAAAACTCTGCAAATAAATTAATTACAAATATGAAACACAAAATAAATGATTGCATAAGACTTCACTTCCTTCAGAGTTATCATAGGTCTCTTGGTGGTCTCCCTCAGTCATCTTCTTCTTGGTTGATTATTTAGTAGTTGAACCAGTATGTGCACAGGTCTCCATCAGCTTTGCACATTTGGACACTGCAGTTTTTCCCCATTCTTCTTTGAAAAACTGCTCAAGCTCTGCCAAACTGTGTGGGGATCGTGAGTCCAGCCATAAATTCTCAATTGGAATGAGATCTGGATTCTAACTCGACCACTCCAGGATATCAACATTGTTGAGTTTAAGTTATTCCTGTGGAGAACTGGCTTTATGTTTGGGATTGTTGTCTTGCTGGAAAATAAATATTCTCCAAGAGGAACATTTGTTGGTGACTGCATCAGAGTTTCGTCCAGGATTTCCCATATATTTTGCTGCATTCATTTACTGTAACCTTCTATATTCACAAGCTTTCCAGTGTTTGCTGCAGAGAAGCATTCCCATAGAAATGATGCTGCCACTCTTTGCCATAAAGCTTCAACTAGTGAAACACCTGGGCAACAGTTATATGAACAGTTTCTCGAATCTCAGCCACCTTAGCTTGTATCTCCTTTAGAGTTATCATAGGTCACTTGGTGGCCTCCCTCACTAGTGTTCTTCTTGCTTAATGGCTCAGTTTTTTGGGTGATTTCCAGCTGGGACATACTCTTTCCATTTGTTTATGATTAATTTAACTGGACTCCGAGGTATATTCAGTGACTTGCATATTTTTTTGTCTGCATAATCCACTTGTGCTTTTCAACGACCTCTTTATGGAGTTGCTTGGAATGTTCTTTTTGTCCTCATTGTGTAGGTTAGGCCACATTTTTGATTTACCACAACTTGGACCATCCACATACAGGTGCATTTATACTACAATCAAGTGAAGACAAACAGGTGATCTCCATCGAAATAATTATATGAGTGCACCCATGATGATTTAGGTTTGTCATATTAAGGGTGAGTGAAAACTCATGTGATCGGTCATTTTAAGATTTATATTTGTAATTAGACCACTTTGCACATATCTGATTTTACTTTGACATTAAAGAGTTTTTTTTGTTGATCATTGTCAAAAAAAGCTAACTAAATCCACTGTGATTCAATGTTGTATTCCAATAAGATGTAAAAACGTCAAAGGGGGTGAATACTTTTTATGGGTACGGTGCTAAAACATCCTAATGTTTCAGTCAAAATGTGAACAGCCACATGGCTTAAAGGAATATTTGTTGGAGCAAGAGACAAAATAGCATTGGGAATTAATTTACATGCATAATGACAATTTAATTAATAAAACATATGAATAGTCAAAGGCTGTCTGTTTAGTGAAACCTTTCTATTGAAAATAGCACATCTGAAAAGCAAAATGTGCATCATTATTTGGAAAGACATAAAAAGAACACACAACAATCACTTTTCCTTAGCTCTTTATCCTTGTTTGTTTGTTAATGAATGCACTATTTTCATACCCTTTCGCTTCATTGGGATTATCACTCTGCAAGAGCGTCTCTACCTGCTACATCTTAAAAAATGGTTCTGTTTACACTGTATGTCTGGATGCTAGATTAAATACTGCAGAAGTTCTCTTTGTGTGGTGTGTGTATTGCTTTACAAACCAGTTTAGTGCTTTTGTTGTTTTTAGAATAGCTACAGTAATCCTACATTTTGGCTTTAAACATTGGATTAGTGTGGCAAACTAGTGTGGTAATAAGATTATTGGGATTACCGTCACCCTTACAATGTATTCAGTTTTCTACAATTATAATACATGATTAACACTGTGGCTGTAGCTAAAACGTTTGGGGCATGCTGCTCATATGCTAGAAGTAAGAGTAAAACTGACTAAATATTTAGTGGAATCTCGTAACTTTATTCACTCATTAGTTTGTATTTTGAATTGCATCTTTCAAGGTCAGTCTGAGCAATAAAATAATAAATATATAATACAAAATTGGCTCAGATACAGGAAGCAGAGGGTGATGGTGCGAGGAACCTCATCAGAATTGGCCGATATTAAGAGTGGTGTTCCTCAGGGGTCAGTGCTAGGGCCGCTGCTATATTTAATATATATAAATGATTTGGATAGGAATATAAATAACACACTTTTTAACTTTCCAGATGATACCAAGCTAGGTGAATTTTGCAGATAATCTAGTGTCACAGGTGTCCAGTCACACTTATAGGTAATCTAACTTTGACACCATTAAAATATCCGACTACGCCACCCAGTTTTATTAAGAGACTGGGAACTCCTGAAATTTACCAATAATAGCACACAGGTTTCTTTAAATTGGGCAGTGAGTAAACACACAATGAAAGACACAACAGTAATTTCAGAAAAAAGCAACAGTAAGTTCTATTGTACAAGACAATATAATGTACATTAAAATGATAAATGAACATAACAGAACCTAAACATATCAGGAATTAATTTCCTTTTTTAAAAAGGAAAATACACAGTCCACACTCTAAAAGTCTGTAAAAACAAGAATTGGAGGATACAACCTTTAGTGGTGCAGAGTCCAGTTTGTGCACTGTGTTACCCCAACACTTAATTGTTCAACTGTCCATGGATGCACTCTGTTTCCCGGCAAAAGTTGTGTCAAATTGTTGACTCCCTGTCAGCGTCTCTTCGTTGTTCCTTTTTTTTTCACTCTGGGCTCCTTGTGTGGCTGGGACCTAGGCACGCCTCATTCCTTGTCTGTCAGCTTCGCTTGGTCCTCTCATGCGGCTTCCCTCTTTCGCTGGACCCACAACTGGTGTCTCCTTGTGGAGCTGTCTCTTCCTCCCTGGAAGTAAATGTTGTCGTCCTTGTGCCTCACGTCGTGCCAGCCAGGTATCCTTGTCTGCCTGCGAGCCCCTGTGCCCTGTCCGAGTGTCTTGGCAACGTTTCCTGTGGACTCTCCCTCCTGCCTTCTGATGCCCAGGAGTTTATATTTACTTCACTCCCTGCTGTTGTCAGTCCTGGACAAACAGTTTAATCAATGGCACATCTAAATTGCCTGGGTTTAACAATTAATGAAAACACAAGTTAACAAAATGTATGGTTACCAAACATTAATAAGTATAGATATGCTGATTAGGAACCAATATTTCCAAGCCAGGTAAATACAGGCATCCTCCAAGGCCAGACTTCAAAGCAGTGACTCCCTTGCAAGACAGCAAATACCATTAATAAATACAGACAGCCTTTTAACTTCTCACCCCCCAGTCCCAACAGTGGGTGCCTAATGGAACCACCCAGTGCACAAAAAAATGTAAAAGTGTCCCCCTCTGACACTAGAATCCACTGAATTATTACAGAGGGTCTTGGACAGCAAACAGACTTGCTCAGATTTGTGACATATAAAATGTAATGTCAGTAAATGTAAAGTATTACACATAGGAAGTAAAAATGTTAGGTTTGAATACACAGTGGGAGGTCTGATTTAGGAGTCGTAGTGGATTCTAACCTATTGACTTCCCAACAGTGCTCAGAGGACAATAAGAAGGCTAACAGAACGTTAGGTTATATAGCACAATGTGTGGAGTACAAGTCCAAGGAGGTTATGCTCAAGCTTTATAATGCACTGGTGAGGCCTCATTTGGAGTACTGTGTACAGTTTTGGCCTCAAGGCTATAAAAAGGACACAGCAGCACTAGAAAAAGACCAGAGAAGAGCAACTATGCTGATTCCAGGACTTCAGGGGATGAATTATGAAGAAAGATTAAAAGACCCAAGCCTTTAAGGTTTAAGCAGAGGAAAATTAAGAGGAGACATATTTGAAGTGTTTAAAATTATGAAGGGAATTAGTACAGTGGATCAAGATTGTTACTTTAAAATGAGTTCATCAAGAACACAGGTGCACAGCTGGAAACTTGTCAATGGTAAATTTCACACAAATATTAGGAAACGTTTCTTCACACAGAGAACCAGAAACACATGAAATAAGCTACCAAACAGTGTGGTAGACAGGAGAACTTTAGGGACTTTCAAAACTAGACTTGATGTTTTAAGTGGATAGGAATGGCGAGCTTTGTTGGGCTGAATGGCCTGTTCTCTTCTAGATTTTTCTAATGTTCTAATAATAATTTAACTATATGATAAATAATATGAAAAAAGACAAAAGTAAAACAAAATTAATTAACCTGTTGTTCACTGCAGTTGGAGTTTAAACTTGATTTACTGACACATGCACTGAATGCACATGTCCACTCTATGATCTTTGATGCAGCTTAGTGGTACATCATTGTGTCCAGGTAGTGCTGCAGTTAACTGTAACGGCTCACTGTTGGAAGGAATGGAAGCTAAATGAGACTGAGACTGTTTAGAGGGTAGTTTGACTTTGCGGATATGCTGTAAAATGTGACTGTATAATACCAGTGTCACAGTTAAAATGTTAAAAAGTAAAACTTAGTCCATTTGTTTCCTTATGTCGCAGCTGTGCCCAGAAAAAAGAAAAATGGAAATTGTTTACCTACTGTACAAGTTGTGCCTCTCATCCTGGTTTCCAGCTCAATGAAATGACATTATGCAAGATAAAACCCACTTACTCCGACTCATGGCCATTGAAGTGATAGTAGCATTGGGTGCAAGGCAGGAATCAATCCCAGGCAGGAAGCCAGTGAAATCACAAGTTCATTCACACACAGCCCTACACAGGTCATTGCAAATTAACATAATACACACATGTTTGGAATGTAGGAGGAAAAAACGATTGTACCTGGAGAAAACCCAAGTAGGCAGGGAGAGAGAATGTGACAAATCCCCGCAGACTGAAACCCAGCAATAGAGGTTGAACTCAGGACTTTAAATCTATGCGGCAGTAACAGCACTAATCACTGTGCCACCCATTCATTGAAAAGTGTTTGGGCAATAATTCAAGTTATTCTTATAGATTGCAATGTTTTAATGGATACATTGTGCTTGAGCTAATGTGACAAAATCTCCAGGAATTTCTACATTTTTTTTTTTGCTAAGGACCATTAGGTATGCAATAAGGTGTTGAAACCTGCTGCAATTTTAATGGGTTAATTAGGCTTATCTTGTTCTACTAAGACACTAACCAGAAAAATCAGGTATTAGAAATCAGGCAGTAACCCTCATTAACTTAACCTCATGCAGTGAAATATGTAAGTACTGAAACTCCTAAACGGAAAAGCGGAATCCTGTTATAGTCAAGTATGAACACATAATTTGCTTTTTTGGTTTAAAGTTCTTCTTTTTCATGTCAGGAGGTGGGATGTGGGGTAGAGTTGAGACCCATTTCAAAAACCAATGATATATGTTAGTTTTACTGAATCTATAAAAAAATAGCTGTCTAGTTTTCATGATCAACAAATATGGGTTATTAGCAGAGTTAGGTATGCAATTTGAATGTGGACATTGTTAGATAATGGAGACCTCAGTATATTTTGACTCCCACTACACCATACTAAGATTGTCTTGAGTAACTTAGAAAGGTCAGGTCATTGGTCTTCTTGATGGTAGTCAGTTATCTTGACATACTATCTTCCATGCTGGTACAACACTAGGATGATGAAGGTCATTTATTTCTGGAAAGTTCTCACACATCAGTTAATATCTGAGAGTTCTTGAGGAGAGAAACCATAAAGGGACCAGGCCCAACAATATTCTCATTTCACTACTTTCCAACATGTACAAAACTATTTTTTCTGATATGGATACCTCTAAGGTGAAACTCCATTCATGATGTCCATTAGTACATCTAGTTTGACAACTACACAGCCTTCAAGTTGAACAGTAGGACCTTGAATTTGTTCCATTTGTTCCTTGGAACCAATCATCTCCAAAGTCATAAAATCCTTGAACTACATTATTACCAGAATTATGGATGTCATGGTGTAACCTGTTTAATTCGGTTTGATTGCAGCATGGGATTAAGAGTGGGTGGCTTTTCTTAACCTGAGGAATAAAGCCTCATTATCTGGTATGTATTTACAAATTCTTATTGGGGGATATGCCTATGTACTGTATATGACTTTTTTGTTGTCAGGTAGGACTCCATTCCTTGATACAGAATCCCCTGTGAGGTCACAAAATTATATTTTAATTGATTTTCATTTTACTACTGCAGAAGTTAATGAAAAAAAGCATTTTATTTCTGTCACCTACATTATGGAATCAGTTTCAAACATCAACAAAACTTCAATAACTGTTTTAATAACAATTTTATATAACCATAACTATTTTTGATGTTATTGTCCTTTGTGATTTTTGTGTTGTTGTATGCAGGACCATACTGTAAATGAGCCTGAGGTTTCATTGGATTTCCTTCTAAAATAAATACTAAATAAAAGAAAAATTGAATCAGGGAGGATCTTCTTATCCATCACCTATTGTTATGTGGCCGCCACTGCATACAGCCATTTTCAAAAAGGTCAATACCGAACTACCTAAGGCTGCCATGTTCCCAGCAATGCCTATGTAGCATTGGTGCCCTTCTATGTTCAGACAGAGCATTCACAAGAGATTATGGGACACCTTTAATGGTCATCCTCATATCTTCTTCCTCTTCTGAAGTTGCACATGTGCAAGGTTTGCTTGGAAGTTTCACAGGGCACCATTTGGCACTAAATTCTTATATGCAGTACCATTTTAGGCCAATAAATAATTATCACACTATCATTTTGGAATCAATTCTTATTCATGTGTCATTTGCACCACATACTGGTTTCCTGAAAATATGCCATAGTTTCTGGACACAATTATAATTTTTGACTTTCCTTTTATACAAAAAAAGAAAGCATACAACAAATAATGACAAAAAAACATGTTTAATAAATCGCAAGTGGAAAAAAATTAAACACTGGGAAGAGCCAGCAAATATCCTGGCATCAAGTAAGAAAGCAAATGTAAGCCTCTGCTGGTTTTGAGAAGGTCAGAAAAACTGACCTTCAACATTAGCACAGCAGAGCGTGGAGGGTCATTTAGCATCTGCTGGCCTCTCCTCTGCTTTACTCACAACATTCCTCCACCTTCTCAAACACCTGGGCTGCTTTCTCTTTAGCTCTGACAGCATGGAGTCGTGACGTGTACCAACCTAAATGCGTAGAGCAGACCTCAGTGACTTCTTCACGTGGTTATTTTTGCCTAAACTGATGGATTATACTACTAGCGTAATTATTTCTATATTTTACATCAATGTATCAAGCTGAAGAGTGATATGGCCAGACAGTTTTATAATAGTCAAGCATGTTTTAAATGCTAGGGATTTTGTCTTCATTCATTTTTGACTCATTTTCTATTTAAATACAACTGTGACCTGAGGACATCTTTTATTTATTAATAAACTATTTCTTTTGACTTGTCTTTATAATTACTTTTTCATTTATATTTGCTTTCTAATAGATTTTGCCCATTTGGAAAAGTGATTTCTGAAAAGACATAGATGGATCTTGCAGTTAACTGAGAGAGCAAAGTCTCCCAAATGCATTTCAATGCCTACAAAGCAACAGTTGGGTAATGTGCTCTATTTAGTCAGCAGAGGTCTCTACTGTGCCATAGTGAATAGAATAACACATTTCCAAGCCATACAGTAAATGCATATTATAACTACTTTTATTCAACAATGTATAGAATCTACAAATGAATTGTAGAAACCAGGCCTTACAAGCCGAATCTAAATAAATCAGCCTAGCATCCTGTGGTTTATTGTGACTGCTCAAAGAGGCCTTTTATGATTTGGAATCACATGATAAAAGAAAATGACATGACAGGTTCATTTTCTTCTATCTTTCTTCATCGTCCTGTCTTTCTTTATTGCTGCTATGATTCTTCTTCACTACCTGAGGATGCCATTTCTTCTCACATGACACAAGTTTCCTTTTACTTTATTTTAGCTGCAGCAGAGGACTTTCCAATTCTCCCATTTTATAAGGGATGTAAGCTTTTATTATTTACTAGTAATAGTATGTTCACAGATATGTGAAGACAAAATGGTCAGTAGCATTACTAGATTACACTGCCCACAGTGATGTGGAGCATGGTGCCAGAATGTAAGATTATAAAAATAAAGGCCAGGGTTGATCAAAAATCTACACTGTGATTAAAAAATGATTTATAGAACCCTGTCCAATGCCAAAAGAACTACAAATACATAATACTGTGCATATTTAACAGCTGTCACACACACAGTTTGAGTGAACTGTTTCAGCAACCTTGAGTTTTTCAAAATATTTTATTGATTTTTAGGATTATTCTGAGTAAACTGCAAACCAGTAAGACGTAAGGTATTAAGTCTTATTAAAATCAGATTGCATACCCGTTCCCCTAGCCACTTAGAGAGCACAGATAGAAAAGACATAATATGAAGTAATCATTCAAAGACAATGAATTGTCTAAAGGGTTAGCAATGGTTTGGCATGGTTAGTTAACCTTAGGACAACATTAACAAAAGTCTGCCAGATTATGAAGAACTTTGGAACTGTTTCTGTGTTTTACAGTCTGGTTCTCTGAGCACTACACTAAACTGCCTGACACATTATTGATTGATTAAACTGCATAGTGTAGTGTGAAGGAATAAAGAGCTAAACAAGATACAGTAGATAGAATCTACAGCATATTGTCATGATAATAAATCTAGATCTAGAATAGAGAGTATGTATTAATATTAATAATAATACATTTTATTCATAGAGAGCCTTAACCCTTGTTCAAAGCATTTTGCAAGCCTACATCAATGGTGTAACTGTTCACATATAATAATAACAGCTGGAGCACAGGAAGATTATGTAACTGCCCAGGGTGCACTGAGTCATAGGTGGGGACTGAACTAACAGTCCTGTGCTTTAAAGTCCTCAGTGCTTCAGCCGCTACTCCACTCCTCCTGTTCACTTGAAATACTAGATTATCCTGCACACCAGGATATGAAGCATGGGGTCGTAATGATAAAGTTAGCATTTGATGAATAAGTTTCATGCTGGACCCTAGATGGCTAACAGCATGAGACAATGTCATAGCAAAAGTAGACTTCTTCATGCCTCACAAGCCTTTCCACAGTGCTAAGAGTTTTTGCTGTGCTCCAGAACAGGGGTGCATAACTTCAGTCCTGGAGGTCCACAGTGGCTACAGGTTTTTAATCTAACTATTTTCTTAATTAGTGAACAGTTTTTGCTGCTAATCAATTTAACTTAATTGATTTGCTATTTACTCAGACCCTTTAAATCAGGAGTGAGCGACATTGATCCTGGATGGCCGCAGTGGCTGCAGGTTTTTGTTGCTTCATGAGAAGTCATTTATTGGTGATGAAGCCTTTATTGCTCAAGTGACATTCCTCTGCTTCATTTTAGTTATCTTGGCAGTTAAGATTTTGAACCCTTAATTGCTTATTTTAGTGTTAAAGAGCAGTATTCACTGTTTTAATTGCTTCTTATCAGCAATAAGATGCAAATGACAAAGAGACCAACAGTTTTCCATCTAGTGTGTCTCCATTTACACCTGTGTGTGTTCGTCGTGCACTGTTTGGTTTAATTAAGTACTCAGAAGGAAACTGAAGAGAAAATGAAGAACTGAAAATTACTCATTGTTTTAGGTTTCAAATCACTTGGATGACATCATTAGAAAGGAAAAGTAAATCTACAATTTAAGAACGACCTGACATTGCATACCTAAAACATTAACTGGTCATGATATTAAGTAATACCTGTTACCAGTGTGTCCCGGGTCAGCCCTGTGCTGGAGCATGCTTTTCTGATAATTTTGTTCAGGCATCGGGCATCTTTCGAAATCAACTTCCATTCCTAGGAGACTACAGCACAAAACAACACACTGGTTACTATGAGCTGGTAAAATATCTCCAGCAGCTTGCTGCATACATGAAAGACATGAGTCTCTTCAGGAAGTACGGTCTGTTCTGGCCCTTCTTGCACAGCGCTACTGTGTTGTCAGGACTGACCAGTTTGCTGTTTTTGGGAATCCCCAGGTACTTGTAGCTCTGCACCACTTTCCTCCCCTGAGTTGTAACTGGTTTCAGAGGCTCTTTGGCACATTGAAAGTCCACCACCAGCTCTTTTGTCCTGCTAATGTTGGAGCTGCCGGTGGTTCACTTTGATAAAGTTCTCCACAAGCCTTCAATAACACCAATGCTTCTAGAAAGCAAATAGAATAACTGGCATTCAGATGACATCAAGGCAGTGTGGTCTATTTGCTGAGACACTTGATTTTAAAACAAAAATGTAAAGGTTCTATCCTCTTAATTTTAATCTACCTATGTTCACATTTTTTAAATATCCCTACACTATGGAAGCCATAGTACTGGAGCTCTGCATTTGTAAAAACACTTTCCAATGATGTTAACTCCAGAAAGGAGCTGGATAAAATAAATATGGTATTCAATTCTTCCACACCACCTACTTTTATAATGGGGCAAAGAGGGCTCTTATATGTGTTAAAGTCTGAATGTGTCTCTCTCATGACCATAAAGTCAATTTACTTATACAATGTGTTGGAAAATTCACAATCTCCTGAAACACAGCAATATGAAAGAGTGCCTCAAACAGTGCATCTGGTTAAAATCACTCTCTATACAGGTCAGAGGGGGCAGATTCCACTTAGGCTTTCAGCAGACTGAATCGTTCATTATATCTTTAGGAAAGCATAAAAGCGGATAAGCTCATATTATCTGCATTGAGTTGCTATTCACTAGAAAAACAGTTTAGTGTAGCGTAAGCCCCAAGCGTAATGACCAAAGGCCCCCCTTCTTCATCGATCCAGTGAGTTTGCCTTTAAACTTAAAGTCTTTGCTTGTTTGCTTCTGAAATGCTGGCACTCTGCTCGGCTCCGTCTGTCATGCTGTTTCAGAAGCGGCAGCGGCAGATCTCAGGCCGCGATGCACAGCTGCAGATGACGCACTTCTCCTCATCGAAGTGCAAGCAGAGGCACTTCCTTATGTGCAGCTAAAAGATCTCCCTGCTGCTAAGTCAGACACACCGAAGGATGGTTGTGAAGTACAAAACTTGTCCAGAAGAGTTCTGTCGACTTGTTTTTAAATTAGAAATGTTTTCCATGAGAAGTGTTTTCAGGCAGTATTTACTTTTTAAGATGCTAAATAAAGTCTGGATGACAATGAAAGGTGGTTTATATTAAACAACATGTAAATCACTGCTTAATATGAAATCTCACTGATTGCTTTGGCATGAAAGTGCTATAAAATATAAAGATTTATTGATTTTTTTTCCTTTGCTTGTGATTGAACACAAGCTTGGGACTTTCTTAATGGTATTAGGGGTCTGTTAATGATCAATACCTATGAAACACTCTACATAAACAAATCTAACTTAGTGCTAGGTGACAAATGGTCATGATTATTGATCCCATTATAGATCTCTGTGGCTAAGGATCTGTGCTGGTGTCTGGAAAGTTGCAAATTCAAATCCTGTTAATGCCAGAAGGGATCCTACTCTGTTGGGCACTTGAGCAAGGCCCTTAACCTAAAACTTGCTCCTGGAGTGCTTGCTGTACAATGGCTAACCCTACACTCTGACCCCCAAAGGTCATGCAAAAAGACAATTTCCCCTCAGGGATTAACAACGTTTATCAAGTCAAAAAAAAAAAAAAAACACTGTACCTGCCCATGTTTCTGATGTACGAGTATTCATTCATTCACATTTGAAACCTACTAATGGGGCATGACCAGAAGAAAGGGTAGAATAGAGAAATCATTCATCACACATTACACTTATCTTTCTGAAGTCACTTGGAACAAAATTATATATCTGGCAAAGAAGTCTAAGCCATAATCAACATACCTTGGGACAGTGGAGGCAGGTGTTTGTACTTATGAGCACCTTCTGTAATTTAGGGTGTTAACACTCATACACACTTCTGTATGAACCAGTTTGGAGTAACTATCTAATATAACACACATTTTTTTGTGTTGTGACATAGGACCAGATAAAACCCACAGGAACACAGAGTGAATAAGGAAAATAAACATGACTCTAGGACTATCAAGCACCAGTGCCACTTATATGTGTTTTGGTAAAACCATACTACTTGTATACTTAATGAACTGTATAAAATAAAGATTAGCTATTGTAAAAGACACTGTATAAAATAAAGTCTCGGCAAAGAATTTCAAAATGATCAGAGGCTTTAAATAGTCATAACTGCTGCACACAAAAGTATGTGAAGAATAAAATATTAGAGATAGGGCTGGGGTGCATGATGTCACCATCTTGTCATACATATCAATACATTCTGCACTGCAGGAAAGTAGGTACTTTAGGGGGGAAGGGTGAGAAAGTCATTCAGGCTGGTGGCAACCATCAGGAGGCAAATGCTTCAAAAATGAAACAGGCGAGGCACCTGAAATGAGCCACTAGCTTGTTTCTGACGCATTCTTTGGCTAAGCGACACCATTTTGGCCTTTTTTGATAAAAGGGAGAAGGGGAACTGCATACATCTGGACGGAAATTTCTCCCTTTGTAATAGCACTCTAGAGGGAAGTGTAATATGAGCTAAATTGACTTTGTCAATAATGGAAACAAAAGCAGCCTCAATCCTTGTGGCTCATTTTGGACACTGCGTCTGTAGCAGGTGACATTTTTCCAGCAGCAAATTAGCATGGTGAAAGGAAGCACAAAGTAACCGGAAAAAAAGCAGCAGAAATCACTTGGAAAAATTAGGACTGACAATATCACCTGTGCTCTGTCCCATCTGTGGCTCAAACACTGCGCTCCACGAAATGGCAGTCTGGGAAACTGAGCTTGCAATTAAGCATTTGCATAAATTATCAATGAAAGTGTCGCTTTGGCTAATAAAGCCTAGCATAGGCTGGAAATATTTTACATCTCTTGGTGCATAACTTCCTGTCAGCTCCAAACCCCCGCCCCCAAAAAAATAAAGAAAAGTAAAGCAGCAATTTCTCAATTAATCTTCACTTTCCTCTCATTTCACAGTTTCTCTGAAATGCAAGTTCCTGCTCTCGGCAACGTGCAGGAGAGCACATACTCAGCTCACTGCCACACACTGAGGCAAATTAAAAAAAAAAAATCCCCCCTCAAAAAGGTGAAAGGTAGTCTAAGCCAAAATAGAAAAAAAATCCACCCCCTTGACAGGGTGAAAGGTGGTCTAAGCTAAAACGCACATACTGACGCCCAACAAGTCCCAGGAGAAATAATGACGTTCCTATGTGATCAATGCAATGTTCTGTTGCTATATTTAGAGATGGTGCATCTTCAAAAAAAAAGAAGGAAAAAAAAGATGGAACCTTATTATGACTAATTAGACCGATACATTTATAGATGTCTGTAAGTTTCAATTATTTACTCTAAAGCATCTCTTCACACACACACACACACAGACACGCACACACATGCACACACACACAGACAGGCACACACATAACTTGAGAAAAGACACAGATTTGTATAAGCATACATGAGATGTTTAAGAAAGAGAGAGGTGCTGTCTTTATTTGGATTTTTTTGGAGTAACACAGACGTATCATTGGGGGTTGTTTGGCTCAGCCCTGCCCGAGAATGATCCTCCTATTCATTAGAAACGTAAAACTATTTTAAAGGAATGGTGGCAGGTACAAGTTAATTTTATCAACTAGTGCAGGGGCTGGCTGTCACCTGACAAGAATATAGTTACGTGACCACTCGCTGGTTTGATGTTCTTGTTAAAAAGTTGATAACGGGGCACAGCGGCTAATGGAATCATCCAGGGCGTGGCCTAGCTAGATTAGTAAGAGTTTCTCAAACCTGTTAGAGATTTTAGATTAAAGGTTTAGTCCTGGTAGAAAGCTACTTGACAAGGGGCCACAGAATGTGTCATCTCATAGGTAACTGGTCAACAGTGTTGGACACAATGGCTCAAAGGAAACATAGTAGTCAGTTACTGCATGCTGATGTCCAATTATCCACATGAGCTCAAAATTCTGAAATGTCAAAAGTTAATTTGGAGAAGCCCCAACTCATTCATTAGAGGCTACACTTGCTTTTATTGACCATATTCCACTGACTTTCCACACCTGTTCATCTAATGCAGGGTCTCATAACGTATGTTATGGGCTAGAAAGTTTTGATTAGTCTTCATTATGAAGAGCAGGTAGGGCAATTTCAATTGAGATCTAAACAGAGAACATATATTAATATTAATAATAATACTTTTTATTCATAGAGAGCCTTTACCCTTATTCAAAGCATTTTGCAAGCCCACATCAATGGTGTAACTGTTCACATATAATAATAACAGCTGGAGCACAGGAAGATTATGTAACTGCTCGGGGTGCACTGAGTCATAGGTGGGGACCCTGTGCTTTAAAGTCCTCAGTGCTTCAGCCGCTACTCCAATCCTCCTTTTTACTTGAAATACTAGATTAACCTGCACACCAGGATATGAAGCATGGAGTTGCCATGATGAACTTAGAATTTGATGAATAAGTTTCATGCTCGACCCAGGATGGCTAACAGCACGAGAAGATGTCACAGCAAAAGTAGACTTCTTCATGCCTCACAAGCCCTTCCACAATGCTGAGAGTTTATCTGTGCTCCCGAACAGGGGCACTCTACTCCAATCTTGGAGGTCCACAGTGGCTACAGGTTTTTATTCTAACCATATTCTTAATTAGTGAGCAGTTTTTGCTGCTAATTAACTTAAATGATTTGCTTTTTAAGACTCAGACCCTTTAAATCAGGAGTGAGCAACGTCGGTCCTGGAGGGCCGCAGTGACAGCAGGTTTTTGTTCTAACCCAATTGCTTCATGAGAAGTCATTTATTGCTGATGAAGCACTTATTGCTCAAGCGACATTTCTCTGCTTCATTTTAGTTATCTTGCTTGTTAAGATTTTGAACACTTAATTGCTTATTTTAGTGGAATATAGGTAGAAATCCACAAGCACAGTTTAGTGTAGACAAGGTCATTTTGTAATCACTCTCCCTCCTGCCATTGCAGTTAGTTGTCTAGATGTGAATAACAGCATGAACTGATTAGGCTCTGCGGAGTATCAATGTGTTGCATGTTGGTTAGTCGTGCAATTAGAATTTCATTCTACTCTGTACATAGGGCAGTGAACTTCAACTTGAACATTTTTCAGCACTTCATTTTGGCTGTACAAGGAAGTAGATTGATTCAGAAAGTAAGTGAATGTGTTAACTTTCCACTTTTCAGGATGAATAGCATTGTGTGAGTTTCTCATCAATAGATAAGGTATGTCAACGAATAATATTAATGCTCATGACCTTTATATAAGTCCAAGCTCTGAAGAAGCCTTGTGGCTTCTGGAGTGGAGTAAACCTTTACAAGACAGAATGTAGGGATTACTTTACGATTTGCAGATTTGTCTCTCCTAACCATTATCAGTGTTGTATGTGATGTTGTGGCCTATATGGAAGTGTGTTCCAACATGCTGATCAAGACAGTTGTGTCAATGAAGAGTTTGTTTACCTTGTCTAAAATCAAAATCTATGTACAGTAAGTGACTGCATATCTTCTGTAATTTGACTAACATGTATGTATTCTCTGTAAGATCTGCAGCAGATATGTAGTCCTTTTTGGTCCAGGTTCCTTCAGGTTTGACTGTTCTCGTCTGTAATTTTTACTTTAGTTTTGCCCTTGATTTCTGTTGGTGGTTTTACTATATGTTTTATGGTATTGAAAGGCAGCATCAAGGAAACATTACACTGTGGTCGTGATGAATTACCACTTGTTGGAGAGGAATCCACAAGGAAAACATCTCATGTAATTTTCTAAACATTTCTCTGTTGCATTTTTAGACTATTATTGTAGAGCATCTTTCTTTTTTGCTCAGTCTTTGTACTCAATACCTAATCCATCCACCCATCTTCATATACTATGAAAAGGGGTCAAACCCTGTCTTTGTTGCTTTGGACCAAATGAAAGAACTGGTAATTTAAGTTTTTTTTTTAGCAAATTCAAGTAGGGCAGTTTTTTGTCCACCAGATACTTCAGTTTTTCATTGTAAAGATATGTGTGCTAGGTGAATTAGACACTTGGGTGAAATGAAGTGTAGGTGAGTATGGGTACCCAAGTCTGTTTGAATTTTCAAATGGGTACTCTTGTTTTACTTACACATCCACAAAGACAGGCAGATCAGATGAACTTGCATTCTAAACTAGCCCTGTGTGGGTAAGCGTATGAACATGTGAGTATATGTATATATATGAGTATATGCTGCAGTTGACTGGCTCCCTGTCCATAGCTGGCTCCTGGCTTGTGCCCAGTGCTGCCTTGACAGGCTCCAGCTCAGGATTGTTTGTTTTCATTCATGACCAAGACGACTTCCAAGTTGTGTGACAGGGATATACAATAGATAAGAACAGAGGTTATTGCCATTTTGGAAAATCCAAGTTTAGTATGTTTGGTTTCTTTCTAATCATTTTATTATAGTTCCCTCATTCTTCTTGGCATCCAAGTGCCAGCAACCTGGGGAAATCATTAAAAGAAAAAAGACAAGGAAATCCAGATGCTCTTGTGTCCTTTCTTGGGAAAACTGGTTATGTCAAAGGCAAGCCACAGACATTGAGGTCAGAGGGACTGCCCAGGAGACAGCCTGGTCTAAGAAGGTCAATATAAGATTATGGACCGCCACATCTGATCAACATCTAAAAAGAGTTAATCTGAATGGTGTGGCAGTTTCTGAAACGAGTGGAGCTCATCCCTGAGCTGTACACTGAATCCACTACATTAAGGGATAGGTATGTGTAGATTTGAAGTCACTCTATGTGAGCTTACTCTGTTTATGACTTCTTGGGACTATTAGGACACAGAAAAAGAACTTTACACTCAGAATAACTGCTAGACTTCTTTCGATTGATGTTTTTAAAGACACCTCTAACTTAACATGATGAAAAACTTATTTAGGAAGTATATGCTGATAGGTGAAGCACCCTGTCCGATCACAAATG
Organism: Erpetoichthys calabaricus; assembly: GCF_900747795.2. Lineage (NCBI taxonomy): Eukaryota > Metazoa > Chordata > Cladistia > Polypteriformes > Polypteridae > Erpetoichthys > Erpetoichthys calabaricus. The sequence goes on from NC_041395.2 coordinate 105,432,716, forward strand.
AACTATTAGGCAGGATTGAAGGGGTCAAAACACCACAAGCCATAGTCTTCAATATAATTAAACATAAGAACTTAAGAAATTTGACAAACAAGTGGTAAACATTTAGTCCATCAAGCTTGTTTGTTTAGCTAATTGCTAAACTGTACCAATATCTCATCCAGATGCTCTTTAAAAGTTGTCTTCAGGGCTCACTATATGGCTTAGAAGTTTACTCCAGACTCCCACAATTCTTTGCATAAAGAGATGCTTCCTGGCTTCAGTTCTAAATACAATTCCCATTCATTTCCACTGGTATCCTCAAGTACATGATTTAGCTGGAAGAATTTGGCTGTATCTGTTTTATTGATGACTTTGAGAGTTTTGAAGACCTGGATTAGTTTTTGACTTAGTTTCCTCTGCTCCAGACTAGACAGGTTTATTTATTTGAGGCAATCCGAGTACAACATGTCCTTAAGTCCTGGGATGCACTTGGTTGCTCTCCTCTGCACAACTTCAAGTGCTGAGATTTCCTCGTAGCATTTTGACACATTACTATAGAAGCAGTGTCACTAGTGCATTATACAGTCGTTATAACTTCATTTGAAGCCAGTTAAAGGACTTATTAAAAGCTTGATCTAGAAATGCAAATTATTAGACAGTTTGTGTGCTGGTTGTTGGATTCCACCCATATGGTCACAATATTCATGGCTAGTTGATTACACCCCACTGTGGTGTGCAGTATACTGTATTTATTACTTAGTATGAGGCTGTGAGATAAAACAAGAATGAATAGCAATCATTTATTAAACAATCCAAAATATCTATGGAGGCTTTTGGCCAGTAATGCCTTAGTTTTTAAATAATCCAACTACTGTAAAGTTCTCACTAGGCAAGCCTCCAGCATTCATAAAGCCGAACAGTGATTTCATCTTAATTCAAAGAAGTACCCAGGGCAGAGATCTAAAGTAGTGAAGGATTCACTTTGGAAAAGCTATTGCTTCTTCCAAAATTTATTGTGCTGTGTTACTCCTGACTGCTTACTGACTTTTCTGAGCTGTGCTCATTGCTGGAAGCAGCTTAGTTATCTACATGCAAATCAATTTTTCCATACTGATGTTCCCATTACTCCACACCAAGAGTGTCTGATCTGTGATTTGAACCCAACCCCTAGACCTGTGAGGAGGCAGCTTACTACTAAGCCAGAGTAAGGCAACAGTGTATAAGACTCTGGCAAACTGAAAAAGAGAAATATTCAAGTTCCTCAAAACAGCCAATTGCTCCAGAGGAAAGTTCTACTTAGCACAAAAGAAGGAAATAAACAGAGTGCCAGCTGATGGCTCCTGCATGCCTTTAACTACCCTGAACAGGGTGGACGTTTAGCCACCAACAACGAGACCTGCTGTGGCTTTGGAAAGCACCTTGTTCAGGTTCTTCGTGTCTGTGTAAAAGGAAAGTAATTATCTGTCAATGGAGCAATCACCCTTTTACTTTCAATTTTTGATGTTTTTCTTTTTGTTGCTTTCAGCTTTTACCCAGTGAGAAGTTTTGTTTTTTGGGGTGGAGTCATAAATCCAGAATGACCGAAAATCAACTGGAAGTCAGTCCAACTTCCTGAGCTCTGTGTTTACGTGCGGAAACATTTGCAGTCCTGATGAAATTTCTGCAGATGTAGCAAGCACTTGGCTTTTTCAAAGTTAAGAGTTCGCTGCTACCTAGTGGCAAAATGTGCACAGCAGCCAACTCAGAATGAACAGAGGCACAGATAAGCAAGCCTTCAATAGCTGTAGACAGTTTACACTTCCACATTCATATCTAGATGTGGTCCCAGCTGCTTTGTACTAATTTATTTCTATTGAACAATGAGCAAAACATAAAGGTCTTTACAACTCAGCACCATGCAGTAAAATGGGAGTGATGAATCTGAAGCCAGTACCAATTTTTAATCTGTTTCTACACCTTCTTTTCCCTTTTGGGTCCAGCTGGACTTTATCAGATTCGGGCCCTTTATATTTCATTGTGAGTATTTTTATATCTTGTTTCTTTACTTTCATGATAGTTTATTATTTTACAAAGCTAGCCATTGGGTACTGTTGTCACTTCAAAGATGCATGCTCCTGGGTTTGATTCCTGTGCCATGTCATTGCCCATATGAAATTTACACATTCTCTCTGTATCTGTTTAGGCTATTCTCTAGCCTCTTTGGTTTTTCGCCCTTATCTCCAGCCTCCAGAAGGTTAGGATACATGGCCCTGGGTGAGTGTATGTGCTGGTGGGCAATGTAATGGAGCAGCACCAAGACCCTGGCTGGCTTCTGCACTACACCAAAGTCTGCTGGGATAGGCTTCACCCCTCCATGACCCTTTTAAAGATTTGAAAATATTATGTTTAAAATGGCATTTACCATAATTGTCACAGCCTGGTTGCAATCATTTGACCTTCTTGTGATGGTCTTGTTATCAGACTTTGGCACAGCACTCTAATCTATGATGAGCATTTTGAAAGTACTTTTTTTGCTCTTTATTTCACCTTGTACAATTTCTTGTATTAGGAATTTATTAGTTTTCACATACCCCTGAGGGTCAGCACGCAGGGTCAGCCATTGTACAGTGCCCCTGGAGCAATTGTAGGTTAAGGGTCTTGCTCAAGGGCCCGACAGAGTAGGATCTGTTTTGGCAGTAACGGAGATTCTAACCGCCAACCTTCCAGATACCAGCGCAGATCCTTAGCCTCAGAGCCACCACTCCACCCTTTTTTATTGCATTAGGTACACCATGTAGTGGATTTAAAGTTAGACAAGGCAGCTTTTAGCATGATGCCAGCGCTGGATTTGCTGCCTGTCTGCCACTGGGTTAAAGGTGTGCATGCAAGGACTGATCTGGGAAAACACAACATAGCTATTTGTGCCTTTATTGCTGCCTAGTCAAACTTGTTCCATCAAACAACACAATAAAACTCTGTCACCTTGCCTTGTTGAAACATGTTGCTTGAATGCACACAGATTCTATATACAGAAGTGAAAGTTTCAGTATTGTGTGGCAGGCATTTTGAGTTCTACACTGTTACTATTGAACATACATCCATCCATCCATCCATTTTCCAACCCGCTGAATCCGAACACAGGGTCACGGGGGTCTGCTGGAGCCAATCCCAGCCAACACAGGGCACAAGGCAGGAACCAATCCCGGGCAGGGTGCCAACCCACCGCAGGACACACACAAACACACCCACACACCAAGCACACACTAGGGCCAATTTAGAATCGCCAATGCACCTAACCTGCATGTCTTTGGGACTGTGGGAGGAAAACGGAGCCCCCGGAGGAAACCCACGCAGACACGGGGAGAACATGCAAACTCCACACAGGGAGGACCCCGGGAAGTGAACCCAGGTCCCCCAGGTCTCCCAACTGCGAGGCAGCAGCGCTACCCACTGCGCCACCGTGCCCCCCTGAACATACATTGTTTTGTTAAATAAACAAAAACAATATACCACTCTGACAGGTCAAACCAACCTCTGGTACAAAAGTTAAACCTGAGTTAAAACATTAGAACATTAGAAAAAACTTTTGACCAGAACAGGCCATTTAGCCCAACAAAGCTCACCAGTCCTAGCCACATAATTCCTCCCAAAAAACATCAAGTTGAATCTTGAATATCCCTAAAGTCTAGCACATTACTTAGTAACTTATTCCATTTGTCTATAATTCACTACATGAAGTAAAATTTCTTAATGTTTGTGTGAAATTTACACTTTAGCAAGTTTCCAACTGTGATCTCTTGTTCTTGTTGATGTCATTTTAAAGTAGTAGTCTCAATTCATTGTATTAATTCCTTTTAAATTTTTTAAACACTTCATTCACGTTTAGCAGCGCTACTTAAATATTCCACAAATCCCAGTAGCCTCAGTAGTATTACATTGTTGGGAAGACCCAGAGTGTCGCAGGGGTTGCTGGGAATTAGAAAGCTTAGGCACTCTCTTTAAAAACGATCTGAAAAATGCTGAAAGTAATTGCATTTATTGGTGTTTATTCGTTTCTACGCTTCTCACCCCACTTCTGGAATACAACCATCACTGGATTACAATTTCATTCTAAACTTATTTGCTTGTCATACAATTTCATCTAGGTTGATAAACTTCTTCATCAGGTAGAGAGCAATCTCAACTTCTACAGGTCTTCACACAACAATTAGAACATGGTAGGACAAAAGTTTCACGACATTCAGGAAACTGTTCACTTGGCATCTCAATTCATTTTCATAATCATCACATCTGTGGAACTGAATAGTTTGTGGACTGTATTGTGAGTATTTATCATTAACTGTTTTGTGCACAGTGCTTTGTTGGGTGTTATTTGTCTAGTGTCTGTTGAATAATTAACACCATTGTGGAATTAGGGAGGGTTTTTGTGTATGCAATGTTTGTTTAATAATTTTTTTTGTTTTTGCTTTCTTTCTTTCTTTATCTCTATGTCTCTTTGTGTGTGTGGGTGAGCATGGTCAGGGTTGGGTGTGTTCCTGGGGTCCCTGAAATGAAATAAACAAATCACTGTTTAAAACCAGTGAGAACCTTAGCATCTTCATAACCACTACACACAGCCCCTCTTAATCTCTTTTTGCTTAAACTGAACACTCCTACAATCTTTCTTCATGACTCTTACCCTGCAGTCCTGGAATAAGCCTTGTCATTCTTCTTTGGACTTTGTCTTTCACTGCTATGTCATTTTTTATTATCCCAGATACCAAAACTGTGTGCAGGCCTCAATGAGAGGCCTCACCAGTGCATTATAAAGCTTGGGCATAACCTCTTTGGACTTGTACACTACACATCAGGGCGCTATATAACCTAACATTCTGTTAGCCTTCTCAATAGCATCTGAACACTGACTGACAGTTGATAGTGTCGAGTCTACTATGACTCCTAAATCCTTCTCATAAAGTGTACTTTCAAGTTTCAGACATCCCATTGTGTATTCAAATGTAACATTTTTACTTTCTGTTCAAATGTGACATTTTTACTTTCTACATGTAATACTTTACATTTACTTACATTAAATTTCATCTGCCACAAATCTGCCTAAGCCTTTATGCTATCCCATTCCTTCTGGAATGAATTAACAAATTCTAAATCATCTGCCAAACCACCTGGCTTGGTATCATCTGCAAATTTAACCAGCTTATTAGTACTATCCAAATCATTTATATATATTAAAAATAGCAGTGGCCCTAGCACTGACCCCTGAGAGACACCACCCATGGTATCCCCCAATTCAGATAAGGTCCTTCGCATCATAACCCTTTGCTTCCTGTGCTTTAGTCATTTTGCATCCATCTTCACACTACACCTAGAACTCCTGTTTCTTTCTTTATTTTGAATTCTGTCTGGTAATGAAAAAGAAAGTAAATTTTTATTGAAATTGAGCCTGCACTACACAATAATAAAATTAAAACACTAAACACTATTATCTCTAATGTGCAGAAATTAAAAAATGATATACAGGCCAATTTTGCAGTTTCCAGCAGTTCTGGGAAGTACGAAATCGGTGACTTTGTTAACTTCAATAATTGCCATTCATCTTGAGAAAGAATCAGACAAGCCAGTATACTTCTTCTAAAATGACATGCTGAGCAGAACTTGAATATCTCATCCCCATTATCCACAAACAGAACCAACAAAATGAATGATCTGAGTAGCGTAGTCTGCAATTCAAAGTACTAGGATAGAATCTAGCAATATTTTTCTCTCAAGAGAGCACAGCTTGAATATGGTTTCTTCAAGAGGGTGCAAGTCTTATCTGGCATTTTTGTGGTATTTTTTGTCAATCTGCCATTCAAACATCTAGTATTCTGTGTTCGACTCCGTTGGTAGAAAGTGGTAAATGACATGTGTGGCCACATGCATTATGAGCAACCACACGACAATGTTAGAGCAGTAATGCTGCATAAAAAAACTCTCTGATCTGTCCGAAACTGTTCTGGCCTTGCAGGTAATATAATATAACATTCTCAAACCCACATAATCAAGTTTTGAGGCCAGAACCTATGCTTACTGCACTAAGTGCAAGACAGAAACCAGTACTTGACAGGGTGCAACACACTCATAAGATACTCAGATAGGGTGAATACAGAATTATTGATTAGCCTAACACACACCTCTTTCGGGATTTATAAGGAAAACCAGACAATTCACAAGAAATCCTGCACAAATACAAGATAATGATTGCATGAAGGATGTTGGATGCACAAGGTGTCATCTAAAATGAGACCTTAAGATGACTGTCCTTTCTATTTGTGTCAATGGTAATTGACTTCAGATTGAAGCTGGTACTATATGATAGCTCACAGCAGCAGAGATGAGAAACTTTAATGGTTCAGCTGAATACAAAATACATAGCAGCTTAAGCGTTTCAGTGAACAACCTGGCCCTCTTCTATGTAAATACTCTGAACCAGGTGAGTCTCAACTTGTCTGCATGACTTGTCTACCTGAATGAGTAAAATAAATGAGAAAATAGGAAAAATAAGTCAGATTCTGTGGCCCAAATATTTCAAAACAGATCAAGTTCACCGACAGTTGAAAATTCATCATGCTTTTCAGTAGTCATTCTCTGCTAGTGACTTGTCAACATGTCTGCAAAAAGAGGAAATCCCTGAGAAAACAGCAGCTTACCCCTGAATAAAGGAAGACGTCATGAAGATGAAGAGCCCTGTACTAAGAATGTTGAGTGTTTCTTGTTTTTCAGCACTACTTGCTCCCTGGAAGTGTAATCCTGTTGTTTTTTAGCTAAAATACTTTCTTCTTTCTAGTCTTTAAGATTTCATGTTTGCTCTGATGTCTCAGTGACCTGTTCACCTGATTGCTCAGGAGCAGGGTATATTTGGGTTACCATCACTAAGCAGCACTATACATGAAGCAAACTTGAAAAAAAATGACTGCTTTCCTCTTTTAAAATTATTTTAGTAATTTATAGGTCAATCTAACAAAACACTAAATAGAGGAAAACAAAAAAATTGAAATCAACAAAGGATACAATTGAAGATCATAAGCCATTTATGGTTAGTGTTATGGTGTAAAAAAGTCAACACCATAGTGCAACATTTTCTAAACATGCTTTCTTAATCACATTATTATGGACAGCCAGACTTATTTTGGTAGCAAGAAAGCAATTGTTAATATGATGCTGTCTTTCATAACACAAATTCTCCAGCTTACAGGTGAAACACCTAACATATACCATCTACACTTTTTACGCTTTGTTCACACTTAGATCAACTAACATTGTTTCAGAATAGTGCTATTGTCAAGAAGACATGTTCATAGTGCCACCCAGATGGACTAATACAGAAGAGTAACTTATAAATACAAACATGCATTTAAATTAATATATATATAGGATAATAAATGAATAATGAAAAACATGCATACACCTCCAATTGTTGTGAAAGGGTGAAATTCCTTATTATAATTAATATATAAATTTGATAAACAGAATCTCAGATAAAGGGGTGTTAAAATCATCAGATAGAAAGGTACTCTCATCAGATTTGACAGTCAGCACAGACTCCACTACAGAAAACCCTGGAGCAGGCAGGTGGCCAGTTGGCCAAGGTCTCCGGGGGCCTCATGGAAAAATGGTGCAAATGCACAAAAATGTCGCATACGCCTGTTTCCACGCTCACATCGAGATGTATAAAAACTAAACTTGACCTAATGCTATGCACATTTTCATGGCAGCCTCAGACCATGTGTACACATGTTTCTACTTGGTTTTGTAAATGGGCGGCACCCAGCGTCTTAGTAGTGCCAGATAGATAGATAGATAGATAGATAGATAGATAGATAGATAGATAGATAGATAGATAGATAGATAGATAGATAGATAGATAGATAGATAGATAGATAGATAGATAGATAGATAGATACTTTATTAATCCCAAGGGGAAATTCACATACTCCAGCAGTAGCATACTGATACAAAAAATAAAAAAAACAATATTAAATTAAAGATTGATAATAATGCAGGTAAAAACAGACCATAACTTTGTATGATGTTAACGTTTACCCCCCTGGGTGGAATTGAACGGTCGCATAGTTTGGGGGAGAAACGATCTCCTCAGTCTGTCAGTGGAGCAGGAAATTAACAGCAGTCTGTCGCTGAAGCTGCTCTTCTGTCTGGAGATGATACTGTTTAGTGGTGTGGTGTTATGGGTCCACAGCTCTTCGAGCAAAGGCCGTTTTGTTTTGAATAAATAATCGCCGCGTTCGCGGCTTAGCGAGGGGGCGTGGTAACTATAGCGAGCCGCAGGGCGATCTGCGGTGTGGGCGTTTCTCACCTAAGTGCACAGGTGAGATACTGCCCACATCCGTGGTCGTTCCTGTGGCTAATGGGCTGCAGCTGCCATGTCCTCTCCGCATATATAGAGAAGCGCGAGCAGGTTAAAAGAAAGAAGTAAAAGAAAAGAAGTAGAAGAGAAAAGGAAAGAAACGGAGGTTGCAGGAGGAGGCAGGAAGCAGTGGAGAGAGAAAGTCGGTGCAGGAGAGTGAGCTCGTGCAGCAGCTGTACAGGTAGCTTGGGTGTTAGGCCGACACCCGAGGAGCAGTAGTAGTGGTCGCTCCCGCAGTGTTGATTTTGAAGGGCGGGAGTGACCGGAAGATGGATGACTCTCTGCATAAGGCCGCGGACGGCAGCGGGAGTTAAGACTTGGGGTGTGTATTCCCCAGCGTGGGCGCTCCGGTCGCTGAGGAACCCAAGTCGCTGTCTGGAAGAGCCTACCGGAGCCAGGGGTCGGTGAGGCGATCCAAACAGCTGAAGCAGGCAGAGAGAAGGTCAGCTGCATGTAGGGCGACTCTCCGGTAGAACAGCCCAGATGGCTGTAGCAGGGGAGCCGCCAGGCTAAACAGAAGACATCGGGCTTTTTGATTTTAACATATTGCTTCCTGCGCTATTTTACCTCGTGGTTTTTAGAAGAGTTTTTTCTATTGGTTTTAACCTCCACTTCACAACTGTTTTATGGATTATTTATTTATTGAATGAACTGCACAGCACTTTACTTTGAACACTGTTTTGGATTTGTTGTAAATAAAAGCACATAGCACTTTTAAACCATCCCCTTGCTCATTGTTATTGCCTCACTGTCTAGCTCATCGGTGACATTACCGACGGTGTTGGGTTCAAGGGCTCCCTAACAACCGATGGGAGCGTGGAGCCGAACCTGCATTGCCACAAGTGGATGCAGTGGATTCTCCATAATTGATAGGAGCCTGCTTAGTGCCCGTCACTCTGTCACAGATGTCAAACTGTCCAGCTCCATGCCAACAATAGAGCCTGCCTTCCTCACCAGTTTGTCTAGGCGTGAGGCGTCTTTCTTCTTAATGCTGCTCCCCAGCACACCACCGCGTAGAAGAGGGCGCTCGCCACAACTGTCTGATAGAACATCTGCAGCATCTTATTGCAGATGTTGAAGGATGCCAGCCTTCTAAGGAAGTATAACCGGCTCTGTCCTTTCTTACACAGAGCATCAGTATTATATACCACTTTTTCTGTGTGGTTTTTTGCATTAATGATGCAGGCTTTATCAAATGCACCAAAATTAATTGCATACTGTTTACAATTTTAAAGCACTTGATTCTAATCAATCTGTAACAATATAATGGTGTGCAGAGTGGCCAGACCATTCCAACTATCATGGCTGATTTGGCATTGTTAGAAGACTTTGCAAATGGAAGAATTAGAAGAGAGTGCATATTTATAGATGATGATGATTGGCTTCTAAGTCGATTTATATTTCCAAGAGCTTTCTTCTTAGAGCTGTGTGTTGAACTGGTGTCAGCTTTACAAAGGCAGACTTTGAGGAATTGTGCTCTACCTGCTCCTTTGCAATTTCTGTCCACCCTCAAGTTTGAGCTTTTCAGTGTGAACTAGCTGACAGATGACGTATTTCACAAAAATCACTGAGTTACGCCATGCCAGCTGCATGGGATGGTATTATCTGCATGTCATTCAGATATATAAGATTTCCTTACACTGTCATTGAATGGGCAAACATTAAAGTGAAATTCGCAGAAAAGTCCAGTTTTCCAAATGTAATTGGAGCAATTAACTACATCCACATTGCTCTAAAGGCACCATCAGCAAATTAATTTTCTTAAGTAAACAGAAACCATTTCTACTCAATTAATGTAAAAATTATGTGATGTGATAATGTGTCTCATTAATGTTGTGGTGAGATATATAAGTATCTCACCAATAATTGCAGCAGCTTGTTGCTCAAACAGAGTGAGCCCCGGAATTCTGCTACTTCCTCTGGTGTTGACACTCAGATTGTGGGCTGCAATTCACCTTTTAACATCAGAGTTGATATCTGAACACTTCTTTTTTATTTTGGGCACTGTGTGACTTTATGAACTTGAACTTTTGAGTGCCTCTGCCATGCTGTGCCACTCCATTAATTTCCTTTTGTTGTTTATACCACTGCTTAAGTCGCCAAATAGTATGTTTTTCCTTGCCTCCACTTCACTGAAGTCAAGTCAAGTTAGGGAGCATGCACTGGTACAGTGCGTTGCCGAACCCACTACACGACTAAACAGCTCGGGATCCTGGTTGGCAACCCTGCAGGCAGACACGATGTCCAGTCACACCCTCTGGAAATGACCCTCTATCTGCCACAGCCAGATGTTACGTGGGCGACCCCTTGGTCTGATTCAGCCACTCGGGTCCCCAACATTGAGGATCTCATAAGCTGGATCACCCTCTGGGAAACGTGCCACATGGCCGTAGTGCCGTAACTGACACTCCCTCACAATGCAGTTAATGTGCCTCATTTGGGACTCCATAAGCAACCACTCATTTGACACAATGTCAAACCAACGGTAACCAAGGATTTTCCGGAGAGACACAGTACCAAAGGAATCCAGTCTTTGTCTCAGGTCACTGGAAAGCGTCCATGTCTCACAACCATATAGCAAGACAGGAAGCACTAGGACTCTAAAGACTTGGACCTTCGCCCTTTTGCATAGATATCAGGAGCGCCACATACCCCTTTCCAGCAACCTCATGACTCGCCATGCTCTCCCAATCTGTCTACTGACTTCATAGGAAGAGTCACCAAAGACATGAATGTCACTGCCAAGGTAAGTAAACATCTCGACAAGGTCGACACTCTCTCCGCAGACAGACACACTGCTGATGGCTGTGCCCAATCGGTCATTAAAGGCCTGGGTCTTGGTTTTTATCCAGGACACTCGCAAGCCCAGACACTCAGACTCCTTGCTCAGTCTTTCGAGCGCCCCGATCAGAGCCTCCATTTACTCTGCGATGATCACAGCATTTTCAGCAAAGTCAAGATGCGTGAATCGTTCTTCACCAACAGATGCCCCACAGTGGCTGGACCCCACGACCTTGCCCAACACCCAGTCCATACAAGCACTGAACAGAGTAGGTGCAAGAACACACCCCTGATGAACACCAGAATCAATTGGGAAAAACACAGAGGTTCTGCCTCCACTCTGCACAGCACTCACAGTACCAGTGTATAGGCTGGCCATGATATCCAGCAACCGTGAGGGGATCCCACGAACCCTCAGGATGTCCCACAGGGCAGCTCGATCAATTGAGTCGAACGCTTTATGAAAATCGACAATGGCTGAAAAGAAACTCTACCGATATTTGCGTTTGTGCTCCATGAGAACCCTCAGTGCCAGGATGCGGTCAATGATCGACTTCTTAGGCATAAAACTAGACTGTCTTCAGTCGCTGGTAGTTAAGCAAGTGATCAAGGATCCTATTGAAGATGAACCTAGCAAGGACCTTACCGACACCGACAGCAGCGTTATCCCCCTGCAGTTGCCACAATCCAGGTAATCAGCCTTCCTTTTCCTGATAGGGACCATAGGTCCCATTTTCCAGTCAGCTGGGATGATGCCAGTCTCCCAGATGGAAGCAAAAATTGATTACAATTCCAGGAGGACAGCCTTACCACCAGCCTGGAGAAGTTCATCCCGGATACCACAGATCCCTGCAGCCTTCCCTATCATCAGCTGGTTCACCACCTATGCAATCTCAGTGAGATTGGGTGGTTCACAGCTAATTGGAGGATCAGCCTTAAGAACCATGGACCCAGAGATATCCAATGTCCTAGCTGGAGGATCAGCTTTGAACAACTGCTCAAAGTAGCCAGCCCAGCGGGTCACGACTGCAGTGTCATCCGTAAGGACCATTCCATCAGCTGTCCTGACTGTGACTCCCTGAGGAACAGATTCAGATGTGCGTAATGCTTCGATTCCTCTGTAAGCAGGACGTGGGTCGCTAGACCACAGATGGTGTGTCACTTGCTCACAGATTCCTCTAATAAACGCCTCTTTATCTGCCCTCAGAGCCCTCACAGCCATCCTTCTCAGTTCCCGGTACAGACCAGAGTTGCCATTGAGCCGTACGCTGCGACTCCTCTCGATGATATCCAGGGTGCCCTGCGAGATGAAATACCTCCTTCTGGGAACATCGGCAACACAAACACAACCTTCAGGGTCTTGTCACGGAAGGTCTCCCACATCACATTAGTCTCACTTCACTGAGTAGACCTCCATTTCACATTCACTGAAATTTTTCTTTTTAACATGTGCTTTTGATTATATGATTTTTTTGACATATGATTGTTCATAACGAACACCATGTTCAAGCATAGGGGTGTTCATATGTGCACTTGGCACCAGGACACCCTAGGCCTCAGTTCGATGATCGACTTTGTGGTCGTGTCGTCAGACCTGCGGCCACATATCTTGGACACTCGGGTGAAGAGAGGGACGGAGCTGTCAACTGATCACCACCTGGTGGTGAGTAGGCTTCGATGGTGGGGGAAGATGCCGGTCAGGCCTGGTAGGCCCAAATGTGTTGTGAGGGTCTGCTGGGAACGTCTGTCAGAGTCCCCTGTCAGAAGTAGCTTCACCTCCCACCTCCGGCAGAACTTTGACCACATCCTGAGGGAGGTGGGAGACATTGAGTCCAAATGGGCCATGTTCCGTGCCTCTATTGTTGAGGCGGCTGACTGGAGGTGTGGCCGTAAGGTGGTCGGTGCCTGTCGTGGCGGCAATCCCCGAACCTGTTGGTGGACACTGGCGGTGAGGGACGCCGTCAAGCTGAAGAAGGAGTCCTACAGGACCTTTTTGTCCTGTGGGACTCTGGAGGCAGCTGATAGGTACCGGCAGGCCAAGCGGAATGTGGCTTTGGTGGTTGCTGAGGCAAAAACTCGGGCATGGGGGGAGTTTGGGAAGGCCATGGAGAACGACTTTCGGACAGCTTCGAGGAGATTCTGGTCCACCATCCAGCATCTCAGGAGGGGGAAGCAGTGCAGTGTCAACACTGTAAATGGTGGGGATGGTGCACTGCTGACCTCGACTCGGGACGTTGTGGGTCGGTGGGGGGAGTACTTCGAAGACCTCCTCAAACCCACTAACATGCCTTCCAATGAGGAAGCAGAGCCTGGGGACTCGGAGGTGGGCTCCCCCATCTCTGGGACTAAGCTCACCGAGGTGGTCAAAAAACTCCTTGGTGGCAGGGCCCCGGGGGTGGATGAGATACGCCCGGAGTTCCTCAAGGCTCTTGATGTTGTAGGACTGTCTTGGTTGACACGCCTCTGCAACATCACATGGACATCAGGGACAGTGCCTCTGGATTGGCAGACCGGGGTGGTGGTCCCCCTCTTTAAGAAAGGGGACCGGAGGGTGTGTTCCAACTACAGAGGGATCACACTCCTAAGCCTCCCTGAAAAAGTCTATTTGGGGGTCCTGGAGAGGAGGGTCCATTGGATAGACGAACCTTGGATTCAGGAGGAACAGTGTGGTTTTCATCCTGGTCGTGGAACAGTGGACCAGCTCTACACCCTTAGCAGGGTCCTGGAGGTTGCATGGGAGTTTGCCCAACCAGTCTACATGTGTTTTGTGGACTTGGAAAAGGCGTTCGACCGTGTCCCTCGGGGAATCCTGTGGGGGGTACTCCGAGAGTATGGGGTACCGGATCCCCTGGTAAAGGCTGTTCAGTCCCTGTACGATCGGTGCCAGAGCTTGGTCCGCATTGCCGGCAGTAAGTTGAACCCATTTCCAGTGAGAGTTGGACTCCGCCAGGGCTGCCCTTTGTCACCGATTCTTTTCATAACTTTTATGGACAGAATTTCTAGGCACAGCCAGGATGTTGAGGGGGTCCGGTTTGGTGGACTCAGGATTGGGTCACTGCTTTTTGCAGATGATGTTGTCCTTTTTTGCTTCATCAGGCTGTGATCTTCAGCTCTCTCTGGATCGGTTCGGAGCTGAGTGTGAAGTGGCTGGGATGGGAATCAGCACCTCCAAATCTGAGACCATGGTCCTCAGCCGAAAAAGGGTGGAATGCCCTCTCAGGGTTGGGAGCGAGATCCTGCCCCAAGTGGTGGAGTTCAAGTATCTCGGGATCTTGTTCACGAGTGAGGGAAGAATGGAGCGTGAGATCGACAGGCGGATCGGTGTGGCATCAGCAGTGATGCGGGCTCTGCATCGGTCTGTTGTGGTGAAAAAGGAGCTGAGCCGCAAGGTGAAGCTCTCTATTTACTGGTCGATCTATGTTCCTACCCTCACCTATGGTCATAAACTATGGGTAGTGACCGATAGAACAAGATCGCGAATACAAACGGCTGAAATGGGTTTCCTCCGTAGGGTGTCTGGGCTTTCCCTTAAAGATAGGGTGAGAAGCTCAGTCATCCAGGAGGGACTCAGAGTAGAGCCGTTGCTCCTCTGCATCGAGAGGAATCAGATGAGGTAGCTCGGGCATCTGATCAGGATGCCTCCTGGACATCTCCCTGGTGTGGTGTTCCAGGTACGTCTAACCGGGAGGAGGCCCCGGGGAAGACCCAGGACACGCTTGAGGGACTATGTCTGTTGATATAGTCTGGATTCTCCCGGAAGAGCTAGAAGAAGTGGCAGGGGATAGGGAAGTCTGGGCATCTCTTCTCAAGCTGCTGACCCCGCGACCCGATCTCGGATAAGCGGAAGAGGATGGATGGATGGATGGATGAACATGTGCTTTTGCCATTCTCTTTTAACAAAACACTGAATGGAAGGGGTTATTTATATTGATTAGCATATTCAAATAGGTGAAATTCTGGGAGGAGTTGTGGTGGGGCTGTAAGCATGTGCATGTGTGTTCAAATTCACGCTGATTGGGATTTATAATGTCCATACGCCATGTTTTAGTGTAAATTCTGTTACACTGACTGCTACAATGTTTTTATTGTATTAAAAGTGAAACTTACAGTTCTAGGGTATGTTAGATTAATTGGTCTTCAGATAGGATTTAAATGTTGAGACCATTTATGTGATTGTTAAAAGAGAGGCGTTCCCTGTTTATTATTAATGTAGCCTATATCTGTTACCATATGTAGAACTTTTTTCTGTGAATTTAACAACCAGTAGCAGTCAAATATTCACTGTTTAATTAACTAAAACAGTCAAATTATTGAGACAATTAGAGGAACATCAGTTATGGTTAAAATCTGAATTGGGATAGTTTCTAAAGGAAATTAACCCATTACAAATTACTCTCACACTGCTTTACTCATTACTTCCTGTAAAAAGTAATCACATTACAATTTAACTTTTACATTACTCTCTGCACCCATGCACATATGTATCATTTAGAAAGTGCACCAAAGAACACCCCATGAAATGTTTTTTCTTTTTTAACATAGATGGACATATCAAGATTTGAAGTTCATTTAAACAGCATCTATAGATAAAAGTGATATAGTAAACACCATGTTACATTTATATTTTGTAGTCCATGTTGTAATTTAAATAAATGTCATGTAAATTTTACATGTGGAAAAAGTAAGTACACCCCTACAATCATCATTACCTCAAAAGTAGAATCAGTTGCACCAGATCAGGCACAAATGATAAGAACATTAATAGAGAGGATCCTATGTTTATTGTGTAACACAAACACCATGCTAGTCTTGCTGCTCTATACAATATCAAAAACAGAAAATGGGAATCACATCTAAGGCATTTGCATTAAGTAACTGATTATCTCACATCCAGAAACAATTAATTTAAAGATTCAATAATCTTACGTGTATACAGGTTGGGAGCATGCGCAGATAGTGCATTTCCACACCCAGCACACGATGAATAGAGATGTTTTAATTTTTGTGCCATAATAATAATAATACTACTAATAATAATAATAACCAGACAACCCGTGGCATAGCATACGCCGCATAATTATGTATTGATGGGTGAACACTTCCTGAAAGACACAGTTGTCTAAATGGGGTTGGTTTTGAGGATACAACTGTAGGTGAATGAAAAGATGGAACTGTGGAGAGGGCAACATACAATACAACGTTTTACACACTGCATAAAGCGATTCACATTGAAGCATAGACACCGCTAAGACCATGGGATACCCCTCGCAAACTCTTTTACACGCTGCATACAGCGATTCACATCCGCGACAAATATGATTCTTCTTAGATGGTCCTGTCATGTTCACCTTTGCTCTCGAAGCATACACACTGCCTGGTCATGTGCCCGCTCGCAAGAGCAACTAACAGAGACCATGGGATATCCCTCGCAAATGGTTTTACACGCTGCATACAGCGATTCATATCCGCGACAAACAGTTTTACACGCTGCATACAGCGATTCACATCCGCGACAAACATGCTTCTGCTTATGGGGTGGGTTTGAGGATACGACTGTAAAGGAACTCTGGAGAGAGCAACATGCAATTGTCCATGACTGAAAACTGGAGGACCGCCGCCGCACCCCCACCTCCCAGAGCGAGGAACGGGGCTGGACGGCAGTCATGCACGGAGGGCGGAACGGGGTGTGAGGGGAAGGACGCCCAGTGAGGATGATGTATTGATGGGTGAACAGTCATCTCTTAGTCATCGTTTAGTACGCACTGCCTGCTCATGTGCCCGCCCCCAACTCCTCACCTGAATTACTTTCGTCTGTGTACAGTCCACATGCACTTGTGAGTCACGTTGACTATTCATTTTCCAAACACCGCCCCAATCGGTTTCGCATCTGCTACAGTCCACATTCACCTCTGAGCCATGTTGACTTTTCATTGTTTTGTTTGTCCGGACCGGCTGAGGTTTCCCGTGTTGAGTCTAATTAAGCCAAAGGCTCCACACCTGGTGGTGCCCTTCTGTCAATTACTTTAAGTTTCAGCTTTTCAACCATACTGCCCCTGGAACCCAAGGACTTTGGTTGCCCGGTGGATCATGGGAATAACGCCGCTGGATCGCCTGTCGGCATCGTTTATGGTCGGAAGTACAATGGTATGTGATCGTCTTCGAACCTCCGACTTTCGTTCTTGATTAATGAAAACATTCTTGGCAAATGCTTTCACTCTCTCACAAATTGTTGGTGGGCGGGGCTCTGACGTGCGTGTGCCATGGTCGGCTGCTTAGTGAATTGTTGGTGGGTGGGGCTCTGTGAGTTGGCATGCGTGGCTCCGTCGTGCGTATCACACAGTCTGTCTTGTGTGCTGCTTCTTGCGTGCCCTGGTCAACAAACAAACTGTTTTACACGCTGCATACAACGATTCACATCCGCGACAAAATTGTCGGCTGCCCGGCGTGTCATGGGAATAACGCTGCTGGATCACCAGCGTTTATGGTCGGAATTACGACGGTATGTGATCGTCTTCGAACCTCCGACTTTCATTCTTGATTAATGAAAGCATTCTTGGCAAATGCTTTCGCCCTCACGCGAATTGTTGGTGGACGGGACTCTGTTGTGCGTGTGCCATGGAGACGAAAGCGACTTTCATAGTGTTTGTTGCCTGGAGAGCAAGGGTGGACGTGGGCCGTGGAATAAGGAGTATTGTGTAGACAAACGTTTTCCGTGTTCCTGCAGGACCATCTAAGAAGAAGCATGTTTGTCGCGGATGCAAATCGCTGTATGTAGTGTGTAAAACAGTTTGCGATGGTGGAAGCGGTCGTGCATTGTAACCGAAAAGTCAAACTGGCTCAGAGGTGCATGTGGACTGTAGCAGAGACGAACGCAAATGATGCCGTGTTTTGTGAGTTGCTGCATCCAAGTTGGTGGGCGTGGCTCTGCCACTTGTCGTCGTATCCAATGGTCTTAGAGTTGGTGGGTGTGGCTCTGTCCTGCGTGCTCCATGGGTGTCTTGCTCGCTGGCGGCTTAGTGAATTATATATATAGATAATAATTTTTATTATATATCTTAAAATACATGATGTTTATGCATTTTCATGTGTTTCAATATACCAGACAATGAAGATTTTGCTTATTGAACACTTTGGTTGTATCTTATGTATTTTGGCTTACTGATCACAAAAATTACTTTTTCATTTTCCCATCAGGTACTGTTTTATTGCAATCACCTTTTTTTCTTATTTTCTCTCATATTATAAGTATACATAAACAGTACAACAACTACAACTGGAATACCTGTGGTTATCTAAAAATATGTGGCACTTCTACAAGGAGTGCAGCTCGGATACACCAAGTACTGTTGTCTCATTTGGGAATGGAACAGCCATGCTAAAGCGTCTCATTACATTAAAAACACCCGGCTGCACCATAAGCATTTGGCTGCAAGACAGAAAATTGTGGCACATCAAACACATACAGTATCAAAAAAAACAAAAGATTTTTTTTGGCTCCTTTTCATATAAAACTTGGACTGATTAAAAAATTTTGTGAAAGCGATGAACAAGGAAGGTCTAGGATTTGAGACAGATGTTTTCATGAATAACTGATGCCAAGATTAAGGAAGGAATTTTTATTGGTCCACAAATCAGACAAGTCATCGTGGTGTCAGAGGAAATTACATGGAAGTCTTTCAAGAACATTTTTGAGAATTTTTTGGCAACTACAGAGCACCAAACTACATTCAGCTGGTTGACATCACACTTCAAGATACTAAACCATAGAAGTGCAACATTTTGCTAAAGATTAATTTTCTGCATTCATACATGGACTTCTTTCCTGCTAATCTTGGTGCAGTCAGTGATGAACATAGTGAAAGCTTTCACCAAACCTTTACAATAATTGGAAAGTGGTATTAGGGCAAGTACAATCCATCAATGCTGGCTGCCTGTGGTTAGAGACCAGAATAAGAAACACCAGATACTGAGTATAAGAAGAAAATCAGCAGCAAAAAACGTTTATCTCAATTGAACTAATGCAATATGTCACCATCATTATGTTAATAAACAGGCAAAATTCAATAAAAGTTCATCTCATTTATTTCAGATTCCTATGTGATACAGTCAATCTGAAATAATATTTCTGTACAGCTTGAAGCTGTCTGTCACAAGCAAAACGTTTCAAAAAATGTGTTGTCCAGTGATATTGAACACTTTTTGACTATGTAAATTTAATTCCTTGTCATCTTTCTTTGCACATCAAAATGAACAAAAATATCAAGGCAGCTAATATTTGATTATAAAAACTCTACCTTTAATTAAAATTCTTTCTCTCTATTGATCGTATTTTTTTTTAATGTGTCTTAAAACTTTACCTTTCAAAGTAAAACTCAAGCACTTTATTTCTTAATTAAAACAAAGTCAGCCTCAATACAAATCTTGAAGTAAAGCAAACTGTCCCGTAATATCATAAAATAACAACATCTCGGGGACAGATCTGACACTCTTCACCTGTGTGAAAATGGTGTGCAAGCGCAGTGCAAATCAGTTCAAGACATTTACAGCACACATAATCTACAAAGAAACGTATGAGTAATGCAAGGAATACAATTCCAGCTAAGATGGTAACTTTAATGTAATTATAAGTTTTAAACTGTAACGTTTTACACTATTTTGTTAATGGGAGATGAAATTAGATTGCAGAAACAAATTATTTTGTATTGTATTACTCCACCTCTGTTGAAAATGTACTTGATTGGTGTCAACCTATGACCAGAAGTTAAAACGTTTTCAAGTGATATTGTTGTTTAGTAATATATAGAAAGCAATCAATGCTATTCTCACCAATTTACTCTGGTTATAGTCCTTTTACTTTCAGACTAGAGTAATGCGGTACTGTCATATTTCTACAATTATGAAAAAATACACTTGATAAGTATTATGATGACTAAGAGGATTAAAATAGCCTGTCCAAAACAAGTGGAAGTGGTGATTGTGAGACAAATAAGCATTTGAAGGGCAAAAGGAAGAAGTCACGACAAGCCAGTAATTAGAAAAATCGCTCATCGAAACGTACCTTGTATTTTTACCTTTGTTGAGTAGGTTTACCTTGGGATTAATAATGTTTTGGTGAGTTTAATACATGTTTATATTATTTTATCTTACCTTATCAAAACAAAAGTTTACAGTCAAAGATAAGTTGCATGCTTCCAGCTTAAGACCTTTCTGTATCTAGTTCATAATGTGCCTTGGAATAGTTTTTGTTGAGAATTTTTAAGCGACAGAGCTACCACTGACAGTCATACAGCTATAAAATAAAGTGGAGTGAGTGACCAGCCACAGAGGCCATTACTAACAATAACAACATGGCTGCCATTAGACTACTGAAGAAAATGGAGACAACAGTAAGAAAAACACAAAACAAAACAAAAAGTAACAGTAAAAAAAAATATAAATAATTATCGTGAAAATAAATTATGACCGGTGCAAAGTGAACTACTTAAGAAGAGTGCCTGACAGTCTAAGTAAACTGAACAACATTTATTTCTATAGCACATTTTTATATACAGAATGTAGCTCAAAGTGTTTTGCAAGATGTCAAAGAAATAATTACAAGAAAAGAAAAACAAGTTGAATTCTGCAAGAATAATAATGAATAATTAATACAAAATTAAATCAATATGAATTTGACAATAGCCAATATTTTATGTTATCAGTATATTACTCTTAGAGACACTCGCTATGTTCAAAATGTGAAGAAGATTAGGACATAATAAATTTGACATATAAGAGGAAACAATCCACCAAGCTTGTTTCGTTAGATACTGTTTAAAATGTTGTAACATGTCATCCAGTTACTTTTTCAAAGCTGTCAAGATTTCTGTTTCAGCTACACAACTCAAGTCTCTTTGTTCCACATTCTCACACCCCTCTGTAACCCTGAATTCCATCTTGAATGCAGTTCTTCTCAATTTCCACCAGTGTCCATTATTTACTATTTAATTGAAAGAATTCAGAGTCAATTTTGTTCTTTTGAAGAACTGGATTATAGGGTTATACAGGTTTATAGGGTTGTTATTATTATCATTAGCTCTATTTAATTCTGTTCTCTGTGCCAATGATATCAGGACTCAGGCATGCTGTTTTTTTATATGTGCTTGTGATGAGCTTTAACAAAATGTAGTTAAATTTAAGGGTCATACTGACCCAGAGCCTATCCTAGCTGCACTGGGCACAAGGCAGGAAGCAACCCTGGATGAGACACCGATTTGTTAAACGGCACACGTGTGCACATATCGGGGCAAATTAAATACGTCAACTACCTTACGGCCCTAAGTGGACCCCACTAACTAAAGTGAGTGCATCATGGTAGCCAGTTTCAGATTGTTTCTCAGCTGACTGAATCTGTTGCTGTCTTGAAGTTTAAAATTTAAAGAAAAATATCCCTTTGATGTTTTAAATTCAAATATTTCTTTATTTTTCATTAATAACAGTGGAATTGGAACACTTTTTATTTCAAAAGAATTGGGAGCCTCTACTTTGGTAACCAGGAAAACAGATCCAGAAAACATGGCACCAGGCCAAAAACGTTTATTTATAACCTTCATGGACAAGATAAGTCTTGTTTAAGGCTTGAAAAGCTCATTTTACTGTGTGAAGAAAAGAAATAAATGGATCAGTTAAAGATGTAAAGGGGGCATTATCTTTTGTCGTGGATTCTCCATTTAAAAATGAAGAAATACTTGGGGGGGGGGGGGCTGTCACACAACTCAGTTGTCACATTATTTCTTTGATCTGTCGCCCTCCTGTCAAGTGCCATTCGCCTGCTGTTCTTTTCTTTTTGACTCATGTACAGTAAATGACTCATGAGTGTGGTTAGACCTTCTTTAAGAAAAGCGCGGGCTGAAATCGATTTTATGAGATTCTTGTCCTTTACTCCAAGAAGAAGCAGAAGTGGGAGCAAAATGTAGATTAAAAAAGTTAGAGTAGAAGCCCACATAAAACATTTCATTGCTGCATGTAAAAAAAAAAGAAAAAAAGAATGCAAAAGATATAGGAAAACCCACAGATCAGCACAAGTTTCTCCACGGCATCATAGAATTGCAAAGATAGTGGAATCCTTTACGAAATGTGACTCAGAGAGGATCAGTCAGCAAAGACTTCTGACGGTTTGGGGGGAGTTTTGCCTGACAAAATGAGTAGGTGGATGCACCAAAGGAACACTGGTACTGCATTACAAAAATGAAGCTGACTGAAAAGCCCTGCAGGAAGGTAATACCAGCACTGAAGCGAGAACTGAAAACAGCCATTTCTGCAAGAGTAAGGACTAAAGCTGTATCACAGGATGAAATACTTAGCATAGTATAATGAATAATGAAGAAGGTAGCTTCAAGGATATGTTTTGATTTATAGGTGGAAAATGTTTAACAGCTGAAACTGAAATAAAAGTAAGGGGGAAAACATGGAGGCTGGTCACTCAATTGTCTACATTTGATGTGGGGTAATCAAATGTCTCGATGTGATGAAAGACGGTAAGGCCTTAAAGTATACAATTTCAGGGTATGTGACCAAAACAGTCCACATCATCCCATACCAGCATTGCATGGAAAGCAAGTCCATCATGATCTAGGCTATTTTGCTGAAAGTGCCAAAGAAACAAATCCACTTATTTCAAATTTGCCACATCATGTGTCACAAGCAGCATTTCGCTTGAAACAGCCTCCTTACACCAAGTGTTTCATGATCAGAGGATTACAAAAACCAAAACACTTGTTATAATTCAAGTGTCAAATTTTCTTTCCAACCCAATATCCACACCATTTATTTGCAAATTCAGATTCAGTTTTTCAATTTATTCCTATGAAGTGCACTGCCTCTAATGAGCCCAGCATGCTGCATACTTAACATATTTGTTGCTTTGTTATATCTGTGCGGTTACTTCTTTGCATTACTCACGATTTTTCAGAAAGGAGATGTTACCGAAGGGCAAATATTCAAGTATGAGATTATAACATTACAGAATTATAGCATTACATTGTCAAAGTGAGGCAAGATTAAACATGAGGAGTAACGTCAATCAATATGCTTGCAGATTAATTCAAAATGCTGCTGCAAGAATTATTACACAAACCAGAAAATACAAACACATAACTCCAGTTCTCAAGTTCTTACACTGGCTCCCAGTTAAGCTTAGGGCTGATTTCAAAACCCTCCTAGGCCCTGTTTACTTATCTGAACTTGTGAAACCACAGCACACATTGAGATCTCAAGATATCTGCCTACTTAAGGTTCCAATGATTATTAAAATAACTGTGGGAGGTCCAGCTTTTAGTTAGGGGACCCAAAGCTGTAGAATGATCTGCCTGCTATTATAAGAGGTGCTTCTTCAGTCTCAGCTTTTAAATCCAGGCTGAAGACTCAGTGCTTTAGCCTAGAATACCCTGACTAGAGCTGCTGATTAACTGTTCATATTGCCTCTGTATTTGTTAGTCATTTGTAAAGAAATAAAATAATACACTATAAACTTTTACTGACCATACTCTATTCTATTTCTCTTCTCGGTATCTGGATGTGGCACTTTGTGCTACTGCTCGACTGCCAGGCTGCTCTCCTATATATAGAAAAGTCATCTTGGATAAAGGGGTGTTGGAATCATTGAATGGAAAGATTCTCTCATTAAATTAGGTGGCTCACTAATAGAGAGTCCACTTTACAAAACCCTGGAGCAGGTAAGCAGCCAGTTGGCCGAGGTCTCCAGTACTCTGGCTTTATTTTTTGACTTTCTCTTGTATGATTTTAATCTCTGCCATTGTCAACTGGCCAAATTTCATCTATTAACTAGCATTGTTGGTTTCCATTTATGTTTAATTAGTTCTTTGTGTGTCTTAACAAATCTGCATTTATATGTGTTCCAGTTCTGTATATATTAATTAGTATATTCTATACTTATATTTTAACTGAGAATTATTCACAGTGCTCTGCTCCTGCACTCAGTGAAGAACACTATACAAAGTCTAAGTTGTATTGTATTATATTGTTCTCAAGAAATGCAGAAACAATGTACTTGTCTGCATCCTCATTGCCAAAACTAGCTCTAGTTTCTCACAGCTCCAGGTATTTCAGTTTGACTTTTGGTCTGCTTATTGTCTCTGTGGATTGCAGACATTCACCATGAGTCTGTCGATTCACTTCTACGACTCACTTTCATTTCACTTTCTAAAACTGCAATTTAGGTTAATTGGTGTTATGATGGTGTATCATTTTAGATTATCCTTACAACCCTTGTTTCCCTCATTCAGATGTTTTGCTTCTATTGTTCTCTGTTAAGAATTTTGTTTGCTGCAGAGTTTGATTCTGTCATTTATTTTTACTTTTAATTTCATCTGAGCTGTTGGACTTTTTGCATGTCCTAATTTAGATTTTTCACATGTGGCACTATTTTGTTGTCCATTTGCTTGTGGTTGCTACCATGTTGATATGCTGCAACAACCGGGAGTATGCAACAAGTGGCGTCATCATTGTAACATTATATAAGTCAGCATTGTGCACTTCCATGTTGTCTCATATTGTGGACATTGTAGCCTCTCATGATGGTGTGGAACTTAGTCCCTGGAACACCTCAGCTCAAGTGACATGAACTTGATTACTGTTCTGATGTTTGTCCTTATGGAGTTTGTTTTCTCATGTCCACATGGATTTTATAATTTCATTTAATTATATTACTTCCTGTGAAAAAATGCTCTGTGCTGCTTACATTGCAAGTTATTTGGAGGGAAAGAATATTGCTTGAAAACTAGCTAGCAAAATCAAAAAAATATACTACTAACTTAAACAGAAAAAAAATGTAGCAGCTTAAATTGTCAGGACTAGTCAAACATTTTCAACTATATAGATTGATTTTTGTTTATCATTGGCTGAGCTTTCAAAGTAGCAACTTCCTTTTAATATATGACATGCCTTATGGAAACAGTAGTATTTCAGCAGTGACATTAAGTTTATTGGATTAACAGAAAATATGCAATATGCATCCTAACAAAATTAGACAGGTGCATACATTTGGGCATCCCAGCAGAGATATTACATCAAAACTTAGTTGAGCCTCCTTTTGCAATTATAACAGCCTCTAGATGCCTCCTATAGCCTTTAATGAGTGTCTGGATTCTGGATGGAGGTATTTTTGACCATTCTTCCATACAAAATCTCTCCAGTTCAGTTAAATTTGATGGCAGCCGAGCATGGACAGCCTGCTTCAAATCATAACATAGATTTTCGATGATATTCAAGTCAGGGGACTGTTACAACCATCCAAGAACATTGTACTTCTCCCTCTTCATGAATGCCTTTGTAGATTTCGAACTGTGGTTTGGGTCATTGTCTTGTTGGAATATCCAACCCCTGCGTAACTTCAACTTTGTGACTGATGCTTGAACATTATCCTGAGGAATTTGTTGATATTGGGTTGAATTCATCCGACCCTCGACTTTAACAAGGGCCCCAGTCCCTGAACTAGCCACATAGCCCCCCAGCATGATGGAACCTCCTCCAAATTTGACAGTAGGTAGCAGGTGTTTTTCTTGGAATGCGGTATTCTTCTTTCACCATGCAAAGCGCTTTTTGTTATGGCCAGATAACTCAAAATGAATCTGGCTTGTCTAAATGAGCATTTGCATACAACAAACGACTCTGTTAGTGGCGTGAGTACAGAAAGGGCTTCGTTCTCATCACCCTGCCATACAGATGTACAGATACACCATCTGCAGCAAGATGTTCTTGCAGGTCTTTGGAAGTGATCTGTGGGTTGTCTGTAACCTTTCTCACAATCCTGTGCATATGCTGCTCCTATATTTTTCTTGGCCAGCCAGACCTGGATTTTTTTTTTTTTTTTTTGTTCTTTATTTCGCCTTATACAATTTCTTGTATTAGGAATTTGGTAGTTTTCGCATACCCCTTGGGGTCAGAGCGCAGGGTCAGCCATTGTACAGCGCCCCTGGAGCAATTACAGGTTAAGGGCCTTGCTCAAGGGCCCAGCAGAGTAGGATCTCGTTTGGCAGTGATGGGGATTCGAACCGGCAACCTTCGGGATACCAGCACAGATCCTTAGCCTCAGAGCCACCACTCCGCCCTTGATTTAACAGCAACTGTGCCTGTGGCCTTCCATTTCCTGATTACATTCTTTATAGTTGAAACTGTCAGTTTAAACCTCTGAGATAGCTTTTTGTAGCCTTCCCCTAAACCATGATACTGAACAATCTTTGTTTTCTGGGGCCTCATGTGTAAACGGTGCGTATGCACAGAAATGTTGCATAAGAACGTTTCCACATTCAAATCGCTATGTATAAAACCTAAACTTGGCGTAAAGCCACACACATTTCCATGGTAGCTCATACCCTGTCGTATGCAAGTTTTCTGCTTGGTTGTGCAGACTGGCGGCACCCAGCGTCAAAGCAGTGCTACTGTTCCTGTGTGATTACCCTTTCTTTTTTAGATCCACATCCCTGACACGGCTTTATAAATACACTGAAATTAACCGCATATTGTTTATAAGTTTAATGCACCTGATTGTAATTAACCTGTAACAGAATAGTCAAACTATTCTAAATACCATAACTGCTTTAGCGTTGTTACCCTCACTGCACCTTCTTCTTCTTCTGTCAGCTGCTCCCGTTAGGGGTTGCCACAGCGGATCGTCTTTTTCCATATTACTCTCACTGCACCACTCGGAGTATTTACAGTATATCACTGTATCTGAGTGTGAATCACAGATCTACAGTGATTGGAAAGAGAATTACCGGTATACTGTACAGCACTCGCTGCCTCAGCCATTCGCTATTTGAACTGCTCTCATCCAACCAATGCTTCAGAGCCTTTCCTGTTCAGACCTCGCAGTTCACAAACAGTTTTATCCCAAGAACTATACACGCACTCAATCTGTCTATCAAGTGCTCCTTGTAGAACTGTTTGTACTTGCAAGTTACCGTGAGGTAATTGTAATTATGATACAGTTATAATATTGCACAACCTGGGCCACTTTATAAAGCGCATATTTACATATGATAACGATATCATTTTTAAGATGAAATGCAGCAAAATATGTTGATTATATTATACAGATAAAACTTTAACTTCAGCTACACGGTGCTGCAGCGCTAGCGAGCTTGAGCTTCGTTCACTGATTGTTCCTGCCTCGCACTGTATTCATGCTGTGGCTGGCGCGACACTGGAAGGATAGATGGATAGAATAATTAAACATTATGAAGATATTTCGATGTTCCTTAAAAGTTTTGAAGAATCAGCATTCTAAGCTTACAGATGGCTTAACGTCTATTACAGAGCTGATTGTGTGGCGATTGGGAATTTGGAGAAAGAAAAGTAAGGACAGGAATTGGGGGTTAGTATGTTTGAAAAAGACAGTACTTCTGTAATAAAGCATTTCATCAAAGGTCACGCATGGCGCAGCAAGCATCTTGCGTAAGACATGAACAATCACTGCGCCACCGTGTTCCCATTTTTAATAACATGCTTTAACTCATATCGTCATGAAAATGATATCATGTATACTTCTCAGTATTTTAATTATTCAGAGAGCTGTAATATTACAAATGTAATGGATTCTGTGTCCTGTCGGAGGAAGAGCACATAGTGATTCAGGCACATAGAGCACATATAAGATCAAATACACAACAAAGCATTTAACATGCTACTTTAGTTGCGATGGGATTTGAGAAACTAGTAAATTAAACGATTTTAAGATGAAGTTTATGATGTTCTACTTTAATGACAAAATAAACTACGTGATTAAAGTGGAAATTTCGAGATTAAAGTTGACATTTCATGCTTTTTTCACACTGTGTGCCTTTTTTTTTCACTGTACCCTAATAAGCTTTCATATGACACTCAGACGGTAGGCTACGAGTCGCCTTTACATGCCGACTTTGATATGTGACAACTTCTTTTTTATTTCGGGCACTGTGCAACTTTGTGAACTTGAGCTTTCGAATTTCTCCAACATGCTATGTCACTCGATCAACTTCCTTTTGTTGCTTATATAACTGTTTAAACCAACAAATAGTATGTTTTTCTTTGCGTCCATTTGGTATTCGCTGAAATTCTTCTATTTTTCCTCGTATTTTTGCCATTGCCTTTTCACAGAATGCTGAGCTTAAGGGCTATTTATATTGCTTTGCATATTCAAGAAGGCATAATTCTGGGAGGAGTTGGGGTAGGACAGCAGGTGCGTGTACGAGCATTACTTTTCACGCTGATCGGGATTTATGTAGCAGAAGAACGTGGAAGTTTGCGTATGCACAGATTCCTGCATCTGGATTTTTCTGTGCGTAAGCACATTTCGGCTTTTGTGCTTACATCATGTTATAATGCGAATTCTACGCACGGTGTTATGCATGAGGCCCCACATCTTTTGAGAGTTGCTTTGAGGATCCCATGCTGTCACTCTTCAGAGGAGAGTCAAAGGGAAGCACAACTTGCAATTGACCACCTTAAATACCTTTTCTCACGATTGGAAACACCTGCCTATGAAATTCAAGGCTTAACAAGCTAATCCAACCTATTTGGTGTTGCAAGTAATCAGTATTGAGCAGTTACATGAATTCAAATCAGTAAAATTACAAGGGGACTCAAATTTTTGCACAGCCAGTGTTTCACATTTGATTTAATTTCATACAACTAAATATTGCTTCACTAAAAATCTTTGTTCTGAAAACACCCCAGTACTCAAATGTTCCTAGGAAATGAAAGACATACCACGTTATCTTTTTTGTTGAAAGTAGAGAAAATTATTATGCTGGCTGAGAGGGGTTCCCAAGCGTTTTCATATAACTGTAGATCTTTTGAATAATTGTAATAACTGCACTGGATGATGGAAGTATAATTTTTAAACAGAACATGAAGATGGAAGAGAAAAAAAAAGAAAACAAGCCATGGTAATAACCAGAAGTTAAAAAAGCCCAGGACATCAAACTTGAATATCCACAAACTTGGACAAACAGAAAGTGTGTGATGCCATCCTTAATGATGTCACATATTACACATACCCCAGTTGTCCAGATTAGTAGTAGCTCTGCAACTAGAGAAAACAAAATGCACAAAGTGGTGGGAAAAAAACACAAAGAGAAAGGTACAGCAGAAGAACATATGTTGTTTTTAATATTGCTTAAAATGTGTTTACATAAAAAATAAACGTAAGCATTGAATTGCTTGTCCTCCCAAACTTTCAAAACAAAGTTTTAATAATTTTTAGAGGCCAATGAAAGACTGCAAAAAAGTGTAAGTCAGATCAGGACACTAATTGATATAAAAAAATAAATGTGCCAACTTACTGTTATCTTTGAGAGATTAGAGTACCACGGAGTCATTTTTAACAGTGGCCCTTTTTAATTTCAATGTTAAGTACATTTGTAAACAAAAAAATGAACTTTACTTTGTTAGATCTGCTTGTTTTCTAAATAGCAGTTCAATATCAACGTCAGTCATGGAACATCACTAACTCACTGCCTGTGTTAGGAAACATTGCTAGTTACAAAACACTTCATCTGTAAGTTTTCAAGTTGATGGTAGCTAATGATTAATTCTTAAATGAATCTGTTGTTATTATTATAAATAGTAGTCTGACTGAGTATAAAGGATCACTGATTTTCTTAGGGTGTAGATCAGAGTACAATTGTTAACTGTTTTTTAAATATGGAAAAGAAGCAAGCACTTCAGAGTTTGCTAAGTCTGAAAAAAAGAAGATTACTTTTTTAGTTTCACACATCTATCAGCAGTTTAAAAACAGAGATTTGCATAAAATACATTAAACTGTACTTTTGTATTTAATCACTTTTTTGGTTTATTGCTATATTATTGGAAATCATAGATTTAATTTACTGAAAGACGTATGTATTGTATTTTAAAGTGCTGAAAATTGTAACGTGGTTATTGTTTCAGTAGATTGAATTCTAATTTAAATCAACATAATTTAAATACTTGACTTGATATCTTTTATTTTCCTTTACTCAAATGTATTTTTGGGAGAGTACTTTTATTTTGTTTAAGTACTGTATATTTTTAAGGAGCAGTACTTCAGTACTGCTTTGGACTATCATCCCTACTTCTGCAATAGTGTTAGCATTCCATAATACCAAAGGCCTTTTCATCTAGACCAGTTTCCCAGTTGACTAAATTTACTAGTGTCTTTTTTTAATTGTGTTTTCTTGCTGAAGTTTGTTCCTTCCTCTGTTATCTTTTGATTGTTTCACTGATGTGACATTGCATACACTTAGCCATCAGCATTCAGTATACAGGCATGTAGTAGCATGTGGTTGTTTCAAGCAGTACATTCTTTATTTTCTTTTGGTTTTATCACTTGAAAATGATTTCTTATGAGTTAATTAAATATGCAAGCATTAACTTCACTGTACTTTGTAAATATGACAATAAACTAGAAGTTCGACTTGTTCTTTTATTGTTAGTTATTAAGGAAAATATTGTGTAACACATGGCAAGAACAGTATTGTGTTGATCTATCTCCAGCATGGTTTCAGACGAGGGAGGACATGTTTTACTAACATGCTGGAATTCTATGTGGAAGCAACAAAAAGGTACAATCAGAGTGGTGCATACAATATTATTTATGTTGACTTTCAGAAAGCATTTGATAAGGTGCCACTTGAGAAGATAGCCATCAAACTAAAAGAGGTGGGTGTTCAGGGTGTAGTTTGTAGATGGGTGCAGCATTGGCTAAAACAGAGGAAGTAGAGGGTTATGGTGTGAGGAACCATTTCAGAGTTGGGTGAAGTTAAGAGCATTGTCCCTCAGGGGTCAGTGTTGGGACCACTGCTTTTTTAATATATAGGCATTATTTTGATAGGAATATAAATAACAAGGTGGCTAAATTTGCAGATGATACCAAGCTAGGTGGATTGGTAGATAATCAGGAATACGTTGAATCATTACAGAAAGACTTGGGCAGCATACAGGTTTGGCCATTTGTGGCAGATGAAATTTGATGAAAGTAAATGTAAAGTATTACACGTAAAAAGTAAAAATGTTAGGTTTGAATACACAATGGGATGTCTAAAGATTGAAAGTACACCTAATGAGAAAGATTTAGGAGTCACAGTGAACTCTATGCTATCAGCTTCAGACAGTGTTCGGAAGTCATTAAGAAGGCTAACAGAATGTTATGTTAATATAGCACAATGTGTGCAGTACAAGTTCAAGGTGGTTCTGCTCAAGCTTTATAACACACTGGTGAGGCCTCATCTTGAGTACTGTGTGCAGTTTTAGTCTCCAGGCTACAAAAGGACAAAGCAGCGCTAGAAAAGGTCCAGAGAAGAGCGACTAGGCTGATTCCAGGGCTAAAAGTGATGAATTATGAGGAAAGGTTAAAAGAGCTGAGCCTTTCCAGTTTAAGCAAAAGAAGATTAAGAGGTGACATGATTGAAGTGTTTCAAATTATGAAGGGAATTAGTACAGTGGATCGAGGATGTTATTTTAAAATGAGTTCATCAAGAACACAGGGATGCAGTTGGAACATTGTTTAGGGAAAAGTTTGCACAAACAATAGGAATTGTTTCTTCACACAGAGAACTGTAGACACATAAAATAAGTAGTGTGGTAGACAGTAAGACTTTAGGGACTTTGAAAACTCGACTTGATGTTATTTTAGAAGCATTAAGTGGATAGGACTGGGGAGCTTTGTTGGGCTGAATGGCCTGTTTTGGCTAGATTGTTCTAATGTTTTCACTGATGTATGTCTGGTATTATGTTTACTTATTGCTATTGATTGTTGACTCTGTTATATTTTATCAATATGCTGTTTCAAGGCTCCTTAGAACTAGTTAGTGGTTTTGGTGGCCTGTATCCATTAGTTTCATTCTTTTTAGATTAACATTAGAGATGGCTATGGTTCATACCAGGTGCTGTTTGCATCTCATTATCACTGCAAACTATAAAGATTCTGTCTAACAATTTTCTTTTGTTATTTTTATTCCATTCCAGCTGAGCCCCTACATGGTTTGTTAGGCATGTGCTTTCATTCAGAAACTGCCAATAGTGCTAAAGTAAATTTTCACCCCAAGATGTAATCTGAGAATTTTTTTTATTGGTATTTGATGTATCCTTTTTATAGTTTATCTTTTTGTACTTCTTGTTTTCTCTTTTGTTTTAGGTGTCACTTTTGACACTTTGGATCTTTGGAGACCTCTTGTTATGTATTATGACCATGTGTACTGTGACTCATTCTGCTTTTATTTCTCTACGTATGGAACATGAACTTTGAAGAATAAATACTCAACACATAATGAATTACGTGCAAACAGAAAAAGACAGGTGAAACAAATTGTGGTTTTGGAAGTTTAGAAAGTACTGCACAATTGTATGCATCTTTTTTTTAGACATTTCATAATTTTTTAAGATCTTTTAAGGTATTTTTAATTTCAGGTGTTTAGGAGCCTATTCCAACACATCTGAAAATAAAAGCAGTCACATATTGTATTTGTGTCATATTAAACATGCACAACATAAAGCTGTCACTAGAAATAAATATTTTGAAAAAAATAATTATTTGTAAGTAAAACATGTATTCTCATTGGAAAATGTTAAAGTTAAGCTGTATTAAATCAAAGAGGAGAAAAGGGTCGACAATGTGGTTGAATGGGCAGGCCTGTGGTTTATGAATAAATAAAGCTTGTTGTCCCTTACAACAATAAGTTGATGGCTGAGGTTTTTCACTGCAGTGCAATTTTCCTCTGGTCTACAAAATACAAGATTAGCTATAGCAGGTCTGCACTAAGGTGTTCATTACAATGCATGGAGGTCTTGCAACATATACCATCTACCTTTTGAGAGTTGTTGATTTAAATGGATAAAACACTTGAAAGCTGAGGAAGATCAAAGTTACTTGACCACATGCAACATTCCAGATCTTACCTCTCAAAGAAATCATAGAAGCTGTTTAGTTTATTTGGCAAAGAAAACACATTGAGACCCTTCATTCGCACACCTCTTTATAGTTATTTATTTATTCTTTTTACAGCTGCTATGATGTTAATTCTTTGCTGCACTGCGTTTTTAGCTCAGTTGAAAACACAATTAATTTCTCTGTTGACTTGTTTTTTCCTTCTCCATAATTCCTGTGAACTAAAGTAGTACTGGAGCTCCTTCTT